>NW_028227258.1:131937798-133137798 GCF_978045245.1 Mus caroli
TGTGTTGGCCAGCCTTCTTTAGTTTCTATGCAGCAGACAGACCCTTAGCAGCCAGGCCCCGGCAGTAGGACCTTCGTGGGTATAAAGCAATGCCCCTCCTCTTCATTCCCGGCCTTTTACATCCGACACCACGACTTCATCCCTTCTCAGAATTTTCTCTGTGTTGCCAGGAGTAGAACGTGCTGGCCTGAGAGGCTATATGATGCTGGGATCCTCCTACCTTCTTCTCTCTCCCTCTGCTTTATCTGCAGGACCCTCATGCCTCCCTTTGAGGTAGACTTGGTGGGTGTGAGTTGTTACTCTGCCAGCACTGAGCCTCAGCAGGAAGGACTGGGATATTACAGGAATAAATCTGTAGTTGGTCCCGAGGCCCTCCGGTGATCAGACTGTGGTTTCACTGTCACCAGAAAGCCCTGGGTTTCCTCTCTCCCATAAATCTAAATCCAAATCTTTGTACTCGCTGCAAATGTTAAAATAAGGGCTTCCTAGATTTCATACTTCAGTGTGGGGTTGTCGTATTTTAGGACTTTTATTATTTGTTCTCAAAGTCTTTTTTTTTTTCTTTTTCTTTTTTATGGCTCCAAGTTGAGGAAGTTGTAAGGAACTGTCTGTGACTTGCTTTCTTACCAGAAGTGCATTTTCTAACTTGAAGAAGGGGTCTCCGTTTCTCAAAAGACTAGCATAATTCCAACTCTCAAATCCCACACAATCCAATGATGTAATCGGCTCTTTCATTATTAGTATTTTTAGTTTGAAGAGAAACTTTTTCCTTCGAATATCAGAATGCATTTTGGGGATGGGGACAATTCAGCAACAGATTTAGAATTTCTTTTACTGGTAATTTCATATCATACCAATTTTGTGAGACGGCTACCCATTGGGAATTTCTGTTTCAAAGTTATTTTTATTATTTTAAGTGTGTGTGTGTGTGTGTGTGTTGATATTTGTAGAGTGCATGTGGCTGTAGAAGCCAGAAGTGCCAGATCCCTCTGGAGCTGGAGTTACAGGCAGGTGTGAGCTGTCTGCTATGGATGGTGGGAATTGAACTCCAGTCTTGTGGCAGAGCAGTAGGTACTCTTCTGAGCCTTCTTCTCTTCAGTCACCACTGGGAATTTCATGTGTGATGGCCACACATTTAGCATGGGGTGAGTGTTGTGGATACTTTCTGTTTTATTCATCTTGATAGGGTACCATCTGCATGGCATTGTGTGAAGGCAGTTAATAGAGAAAGTAAGTTATATTAATCTCTTCTCAGCTGTGTAAGAAAGTCAAAACAGAATGTGTAAATTCTTCTAAGTGTGAAAAATCACCCACTTTGTCTACTTCATATTTTCCAAACTCTGAAATTAATGAGTTTTGAGGGAAAATGTTTGTGTCTCTGACACAGTTTCTAAATGCAGGGGAGCGTTGCTGGGGAGGGAAGCAGTGAGGGCTTCTGAGTATTGGGAAAGGGCACATCAGAGCCCCAGAATCCACAGTGTCAGTCTGTTACATGACTGAGTTTGCAGAAAGATAATTGTCCATAAACTTCAGTGGAACATCTACATGCTAACTCCTGCTTCCTGGGTGTGAGGGAAAGCTTTGATTTTGAGTTATTCATAGCTTATTTGTTGGGGGTTTGGGCAGTTCTATTGACATGAAGAGACCACGTTGTAGAGTGGGGGCACCATGTAACTACTTGGATACTAACATGTCTAGATAGAGCCTCTCTCTTATTCCCCTCCTGCCTGGGTGCTGTACTGCTCAGAGCTCAGTGCTTGCATTTATTTTCCTGGGAGCACAGTGCCATCTTTTCTTGAGGACCTTTCTTGGTCTTTAGAGCTCATGGTTTCCTCCCAAGGATCTCAACTGAGCTCCATGTTTTATTCTATGACCCATAAGTACCTGGGGGTTCCTTCCCCTGCAGAGTCCAACTGGATTCATAATGGGCTGTCCCTGGGTCCACTGCTACTGCAAGAATGGTAATCACTTGAGCAGAGCTTTATTTTGTCCTACAAATGTTTTCTGAGTTCACCTAAGTTCATGATTAAGAAAACATGAAGGAGGTCCGAATTCAGAGTCTTTGGTGGCTATTTGCTTAGGAGGCATAGTGACAGAAGAAAGGCCAGGAGCTGGAGCTGGAGGTGTCCATTGTTGTGTGATGAGGATTGGAGCCATCATCCTCTGATAGGTCCCTCCCAAGGGACCACTGAATGTGTCAGAAACAGATGCAGTAAGGACTGCTAATATGATCTTTCATTGCCTGTGGCATTTGCTCACAGGAAAAGTGCTTTTTGTACATTGGAGATATCTTTGAATCCCAAGAAAATACTTTCCCATTTTTTTTTCTTTTGAGAAAGCTGTATGTGGAATAGATCAGTCACTCAGACCACAGCTAGATCCTATAACAGGGGAAGGTGGTCCTAGACTATGGAGAGATTACATGCTAATAGAGATGAGATATTCTTACATTGTTATTTAATTACTACCCTGATCAATGCAATGAAGATCTAAGTATGTGTGAATGCATGGAGAGAACATGAGAGCAGTGTATCATCCCTGGCATGAAGTGTTAGCAAAGATGACATGACCTAGAAATACCCGTGACCCAGTGATATCCACGAAGGAGCAGGCAAGAGGTCCCTGGTGAAGAAGGAAAGAGAATCAATGAATGGGAAGGAGATTTGTGCCTTACATCTGCCAGAAGGAGGCCTAGAGGAGGCACAGGGAAAGTAGAGGAAGATGGCACTTATGCCAAGGGGATGTGTTCCTCCATCCTCTGAGGTATGAAGGTTATGTAGTGCAAAATAAGTGTCACCATCACCACAGTCACCACCCCAGTCACTGTCATACCCATCAACCTCATGGCCACCACATGTACCACCATTGGCACCACCACCACCACCTATATCACCATTGTCATCACTACTACATCATACTCTCCCTCATCACCACCTGAGCTGCCATTGTCAGCATCACCACCACCTGCACCTCCATTGTCATCACTAAGACCACCTGTACCGCCATTATCATGACCACCAACACCTGTACCACCATTGTCATCACCAGTACTACCACTACAACTGATACTGTTGCTATCATCACCACCATCATAATCTTCCTAACCATCCTCATCACCCGATATTTTCCTAAGAAGTATACAAAGGCTGTTGACCTTCGACAAAACTTTAGTAACTCTGAGAGAAAATAAAACGAAAGAAAAAGAAGCGAGATGGATTAGCCAGAAAAAGTCTAGCATGTGTGCTATGACAGTGCCCCAAATGCCTTCCTTATAAGCTGGAACACACTTCTGGGTGTTTGTTTACCTCCCTGCTCCAGGGTGAAGGCTGACCCCATGCTGGGTCACCTCATTTTCCACACTGAGTTTCTTTGGGGTGTGGGGAGTGTGACTCCAAGTTCCCTGGAGTCTTGTAGCTGCCAGGAAACCGAACATTCTCAGCCTCATTTTAACCAAATTAACTAGACTTACAACCTCTGTGTCAGCGAACAATGAAAACTTACCAGTGAACATATGAAACAGAAATGAAATTAGCCAGCAGTAGGAAACTACAAACAGCTGAGGCATTCAATTGTTAGGCATTTGAAGGATTAACTTCTAAGCCATGTAGAGCCCTCTCGGTAGTTTAACGAGTTGGGTACTCAAGGGTGTATAAAAACACACTTTCAAATAGAAATGTAGTGCTTCACCTATAAAGTGGAGATTTACTGGCAGGTTGTGATATTATTAATACTGGATTTCCTTGCCTTGGCCTGTGAACGTAATCACATTTTTTTTTGCTTTCCTCATTCCTACCTTCGCTCCAGGTTTCAGAGTAGAGAGCCTAGAATGGACAGTCTGAGCCAGGCAGGACAGAGTGATCTGGGACAGCTGGTGGACAATTATCTAAAACTCCCTGCTCTGTCCTCAGCCTTCCATTCCCCACCCGTGCCATTGTTCCCGAGCTCCAGATCTACACAGCTCATTGAATATTCAACCAGCCTTAAAGATTTTATTTGATGGTTATTTCAATAATAATTATGGAGGCTGCCAAACTCTCCTTTCCCTGTTAGAAAAACAAAGCCAAACAAACAATAAAGCCACCATCATAGCGACAATAAAACCATACTGTTGAGAGGTTTGCTTGATGCCGTCTTGGAGCCCCGAATGGAACTTATCGCCAAAGAAACTCCATTACAGCTCATCAATATCAACCAGTTTCATACTTTCAGCAGAAAATTTAAAGAAGGCATAGCTTTTCTTAAAGGAATGTTGGGACTTGGGTTTTAATATTTCCTGCAAACAAGACCACTAGCTCCACTAGCTCACCTTGGTTAAGTGTTTATTCAATGGGGGGGCTAATTGAATAATTAGGATTGATGAATGCTATAAAGAGCCTTTTTTTTTTTTCCTTTCTCAAAGCAAGGAAAGAAGGCAGCTGGCAGAGCCTACTTGAGGATATTGTTTCCCACCATTCTGGTCTGCGTTTATATATTTATATCTGTAATTTCCTCATTCCCAAATCCATTTCAGGGAAAAGTCACAAACCAGCATCCTTCTTTCTTTATTTAAAGAGGCTGAAGTCAAAGGGGAGGAGGGGAAAAGTCAAGAATGGAATCGCCAAGAAAACCCTAAACAAATAAAGTGCAAACCCGGAGTGACAAGCGCACTCAGAGCCTGGATTGGTTATGGATGAGACGACAAGTATATGATGAAATTAATGACCCTCTGTCAACTTTTTAGATCTCACTTTTAAAGAGAATGGACCAAAAATCAATAGCCCCCAAACCACCAGTACTCCAGTGAGCCAGTCTTTCATTTATCTTCCTGTTGGCACTCAGATAGAAATGCAGCCAAGCACAGCACCGAGCCTTCACTGGGACTCCTCATTGCAGATGGACGTTTGAGCACCCCAGCTAAGGGTCAGAGGTGTGCACCCAGGCTTCTCTGAGGAGGACCTGCTTCTTATGCGTCAGTGTCTGCACTGGCACGATTCAACTGGAAGCCGATTTGGCATACGGGTACCAGGTGTTTGGATTTGGAACTTGCCTGTCATGGGCAGGATTTCCAATCCAGGAATCTTGAAGGGCGGCTATTCCAGTCCAATTTTGATACCCCCCAGCCTGGATGTGTTATATTACAAGTCTTTAAGTAGTGACAAAACACAGCTTCAAAAACAAAGTAATGCTGGGGATTTAACTAGGTGGTGGGTGTGCTCATCGTATCCCAGCATCACATAAACAAGGTGGCACTGTGTGTGTGTGTGTATGTATCTCAGCATTGGAGAAGGAAATGCAGGAAGATGAGAGGTTCAAAGTCACCCTTGCCTGTGTAGGAAGCTCCATGAGAACTTGGACTGCATAAAACATATGACAGTCTTAAAAAAAAAATCAGAGTAGACTCACATGTTTATATGGGTACATGTTGCTAGTCTCAGAACTGGGTTTTTCATCTCAGGGTAGAGATTGTTACCCAGATGAGGACCTGAGAAAGTCCAGAGCTTAGATTCCAAATTCTGTGAGCTGAATCCCAGAGTGAGACACAGTCTGTGAATGAGCGAAGGAGGAAGCCATGTAAAACACTGTGTGAGCTGTAATTGAGCTTGTAATTTTTATGAGTATTCTTGGAAGTAATCACTTGTCTCAAAGGCTGAATTTTCTAAAAATAAGATTGGTTAGCACATCAGGAGGATTTCCCTACTTTGAGCAAGCCATATTAAAACGTGAAAGATAAATGAACCCGAACCAAGTGTTCAATAGCACTGTTAACAGCTGGGGCCAACGCGAGATGAAATGATGTCATTATGTTAAAATGGATGTCAACACACAGAGAAAAAATCAGTGTAAAATGCGAGAGATCACATTTTGATGATAATTTAAGGCAAGCAAAGTGGTCACCATTTATCTGGCCTTGGCCAAATAGAACCTAATCAATGAATGCCTCTAAGGCTTTCATTTCATTTAATTTATATTAAAAGTATTTATAGCAAGCTTATTATATGGGAGGTAGTATTTTGAGCACTTTGTACATAATGACCCATTTAATCTTCATAACAGAACTAGGAGGTAGATATTATTGTCCCCGTTTTACAAATGAAACTAAAGCACAGTGAGGTTACATAGCCACTGGAGGGCACACAGCTAATTAATGGCATAGATGGAATTAAACCCAGCCGGTCTGGGTCCATATTTTAGGCTCTTTACCTTAAACAAGGCTTTTTTTTTTTAGGGGGAGAAGGTAAGAATTTTAAACGTCAGTGATAACTAAAACAGAGTAAAAACATGTAAGTAGAAAGAAACATTGGCAGGCTCATTAGCAGTTTTATTTCTTTTCTTTGGATCCTAATATTGGTATTTATTATGAGAGTTTTAAAGAAAACTTTTATCATATTTAATGGGCATAATGTTTAACATCTACATGTTGTGCAATAATTCAGCTGGGGTAATTTAGCTCCTCTACCAGTTCACGCTTCCCTTCACTTGGTATGTGTTGTGTTCACCCCACAGCCTTGCTTGTAGCTGTTTTGAAATACAGGAGACATGGTTTTAACTGTACTCGTACTTGTTCCTAAGAGTGACCTGGAAGTTATTCTTCACATCTATCTTTCACCATTTTAAATATCACGTCCAGTGGATATTGGTCCTCTAGGCCTGATGGAGTGATGGCAGGGCCGACAGAAAAGACCGGGATCACTTCTAAAATGTGCTTGATTTCATTTCTCATCAGAAGAAAGAAAATGTGGCTGCTTCATTCTAAATCTAGACAAAGATGGGTGACTGTAACCATGGAGCTGAGATGGAAAGGCTAGGAGCAGGTAACATACTACATGGAATAAGTTAGTATACAAAAAAAAATATTCCATAACAGAACCCATGTGCTCCTGAAGCCTAGGGATGTAAGTGCCTAAGGCAACAGCATCTCCATTATTTGGAGACTTACATCCATTGCTGTCTGTGGGATGCTGTTCTAATGTGTAGACAGACAGTCAGTAAGGGCAAGGGAAAACAGAGAGAGAACGGGGACAAATCCAAGTAGGCAGGGTGCTTTTGGATGTGGAGATCACATGCTTGCACCTCTATGAATCCTGGGGGAGCAGGATGTGACTCAGCCAGTGGCCTGCCTGCCTAGCATGCATGGGGCTCTGCTTTGACTCCAGCACCTTCGAAAACTGGAAGTGGTCCTACAAACCTCTGACCCCAGTACTCTCTAGGCTCAGAAGTTCAAGGTCATCCACAGCTACACAGTGAGTTTGAGATCAACCTGAACTAATGGGGAGAAGAGGAGGACACTGAGTAGAGAGATGACTTGGTGGGGAAAGTTCCTGTAGCACTGCAAGAAGAGCTGAGATTGGATCCCCAGAACCCAAGTAAAAGCTGGGCAGGTGCCCATACACCCATAACCTCCATGCTGCTGCCCATGGGAGGAGTGCACAGTTCCCAAGAGCTCTCTGCCTAGCCAAACTGCAAGCTCCGGGGTCAGTTAAGAGATTGTATCTGAAAAGAGAAGTTGGAGAAAAGTAGAGTATAATACTAAAGTCAACTTCTGTCCTCCATACACACATGCGTGTGTGCGCCCCCAACATGCACATATGTGCATACAATGCAGAAAAAGAGAGGGGGAGGAGGGGAGGGGTGGATAAGAGAGGGAGAGGGAAGGAAAAGAGAGGAGAGGAGAAAGGGGAGAGAGAGAAAGAGAGAGAGAGACAGATAGACATACCCTTTTGGGCAACTAGGAAGTGCCATAAGGAAGGATTACAGATAGTGGCTTAATCATTTCTTCTGCTTTGACTGTTGAGACAGTTTGGAAGGTAAAGGTGCCTGCTGCCAACCCTGATGACCTAAGTTGATCCCCAGGACCCATAAGATAAATGGTGTCTGAAAGCTCTCCTCAGACCTCCACGAATGTCACAAAAATTCTTTTACTTCCTATCTCACTGGAAACAAATCTCACTCTACCAAAGACTGTCTTAAAGGTTGCTTTACATTTAGTCATACAGACAAAATGTAAATATTTTTCACATACTATACTTCAATAGAAAGTGTTTTTTTTTGTTTTGTTTTTGAATATTTCAAGACAAAATTTCCCAGTAAGGTAAATAATCTGTCTTGGAAAGGTCAACAAAACTATAAATAAACAGTAGACAAAAATGTAGGCAAGGGGGTGGGACAGGTTCATGTACCATCTTTTGATAGTTGCAGAAGCATCTCTGTTAAATGTTCTGCCTCAAAATCCATGTGCTCCGCTATCAAGACTGTTCTAGCAGGCAGGATGGCAAGGGTGACAGAGGCTTCTCTACTGTCCCCACCTTCCCCAAACCTATGAATGAGCTTCATGGAAACCTCTAAGGTTCAGGAGAGGCCTTCCCTGGTCAAAGGTATATGCCAGGTGCAGAGTAAAAGGCAAATGAAGTCAGCATTTCACACTGCATCTTTTTAAATTCTACTAATACATTTCTATGTCATATAGATAAAAATGTGAAGACTCAAGTTGTCGTGCAAGAGGAAGTAGAGCCATAGTATTACGTTCTTTCACATGCCACCTCCAATGACAGTTGTGGACACAGCAAACTGAAATGTGCAATTTGATTTGCAGACATATCTAAACAGAGCCATTTACAGAGAATTTCCCATATATCTAAGTTATTTTAATAAAAAGTTAAACTACTTCTGGGATAATCTTAGAATTTAAAACCTGTTTACTTATTTTCTTTCTTTAAAATATTGACTGAAGTCCATGTGTCTGGAGGCAGAATTTAGCACATTTGTTTAGCCTTTATCCAGAGGTGACACTCACCTGTTAAGATTTCATTTAACACTTAGCAGAACCAGATGCCGAGCTCCTTTTGCTACACATTTTCTCAGCCAAAAAAAAAACAAACAAACAAACAAACAAACAAACAAAAAAACCCCAAAAAACCCAAAACCAAAAAACAAACCAAAAAAACCAATTTAACTATTACATATTAATCTTTGAAAAAAGCCCCCCTGAACATAAACTGAGCATGCCTAGGGAATGGCAGGAGTTCTTAGGCTTTCAGTTGGACATCAAGCTAGTATCTGAGCAAGACAAATGCTTCTACACGAGTCTCTGCTTCTTCACCCTTCCATCCCCACTTGGTGCCTTCTTTTTAGTGCCTGGGCAAAAGGGTACTCTATCGCGTGTGTATTTTGTGTGCTCACAGATGCAGCCATGTGTACCTATATCTTCAAGAGATTCCTTATGCTGTACATTTTCCCAAGTGCAGCAGCGCTCTCTTAAACCATGAAGGGAATTTAGTCCGTCAACAGGGAAACTCCCTTCTACTGAACTGAGCCTTGAAAGTCAGTTCCCTAGACCCCAGCTTCTGGATTGTGACTTATATGTCACATCTTTCATAGAAGTGTTGTGAAAAGTCTGATTTTTTTCTCATCTAGGTCTCATAAATACATGATCTGGACACTGTGGAATTTTGTTTGTGAGATGCTTTTCTTTTTTAAATCGATCTTTAACTTTGAATGAAAACTAGTAAGTGTTATCATTACTTCTCTGTGCACAGGTCCCTGGACTTTTGTTCTGATCTGGTTTCCCTCTTCCCTCATTCCCTCTCTGGTTTTCTTTCTTCTTGAATAATCCTCACTTCTGCTTTCTCATCACAGGCATTGTGCTACCCTTTTGCTCTTCCCTTGTCTTAAGATCTTTTTCTTGTCTATATGATACCCTTTCTGGTTTCATGGTCCACACACTCACACACACACACACCATATATATGTATGCACACATCTATATAATTAAATTTTTAAACCTTTACTTTATGTGGGTATGTGGATGGCTGTGCATGTGCCACAGCTTGCACATGGGGTGAAATGACAATGTGCGAGAGATGTTTTTTCTTTCTGAAGTGTGGGCCTATTGGGTAAAATGCAGATAATCAGGTTTGGTGGCAAGTACTTTTACCTACTGAGGCATCCCACTATGGCTATATTTTTAAATACACACACACGTAATTCTAATTCTAGTTTCTGCAAAAAAACATTTTCAAAATAATCCTCTGTTAAAGTCTAGAATGTAGAATTAGATTTGTATTTGGCATTTAGCTACACAAATAGAGAATTTTTCCTTTCATGGAATCTATTATGGCAGCAATATTATTTATTGGAGCTGTTTTTTAATTGAAAGAAACAAGACTTCAAACTCCTATCCTAGACTGTTTCCAAAGATGATTTTCTTATGTAAAATGCATAATTAAAATCAACCAGGCATAAACTTTGTTTTTTCTTTGAGTAGTGTCTCATGTAGTTCAGGCTGTTTTATTTTCTTTAGCAAACTCAATAGGGAAGTAAGCTAAGTCAGAGAACTGAAGTGAACTGAAGGCACAGACCTAGAACATTTCCCATGTGCCAGGCAATGGGATAGACACTGAAGACAGGAGGTCCAGAAACCCCTAGTCTAAAACTCTGGGCCTTATTTCCCCTCCGCTGCTTGTTGGCAGAGCTAGAGAGGGAGGTACTCTAAGCAGAAACATCTGGCTGCTGATGGGAAGCCCATCAGTCAGCAGGGGGCAACGTGCTCATCAACAGCTTAGTGTTTTGGCATAGGAACTAAATGATTTCTGCACAGTGCTCAAAAGCTGCATGTTAGCTATTACCTGTTGATTGAAGGGATAGGCTCTCCCTGGTGCCACTGGCCACTTCCACTGGCTGGGGGATTTAACTCTGGGTAAAATATGTCTCTCAATGAGTCTTTGGATTCATGGCAAATCCACTTGGAGGTGTCTGAGACCTTCTTTTTGGAAGGCTATCATGGCTTGGAGATTGACAACCCACTCACGTGCTTTGGTATGGAATTTGGAGAGTAAAATCAGACCAGATGATAGAGTGAGGAGTGACTGAGATGGGGTCAAAGGCCTGGCATACACCAACTTACTTAGTCGCCATTGCTTCTATTACTCTAGACGGCATTTGGAATTAGGTGTCTCCTCTGGTTTTTCACAGAAGAGCTTAAATTCTTTCTTCCTTAAGAGTTAAAGAAGTGCCTCGTCAGCAATAAATCTTTGGAATGGTAACGTCTGCATCTGCAGGCAGCTGCCATTGGCTTATGTGCCCTCATTTCCAGTAATCCCATTTTTTTTTCCCCAAAGGTAGACCAGTTCGCTCTTCTGCTATGTACTTTTCAAAGATGTATTAAAACCTGTGAAGTTGGTTGCACCACTCAGAAGTCGCTCTCTTTAGGGTTGAGGAGATGTCTCGGCAGCTAAAAGCGCTTGCTATACAAGCATGAGTGTGATCCCCAGGTCCTCAAGAACCTATAATACTCGAGTGCCCTTACCAGGAGATGGAGATAATTTCCAGAAGGTCTTGGGACGGCTAATCTGGCTCTTCCTCAGTGGTGAAGAGACTCTTTGAAAACAAGGTTTAAGAAAAAGAAAAAGAAAAACGAATGATAGCTGAAGACTGTCCCATGACCTCCACGTGCACACCAGTGTATCACGTATGAGTGTGTATGTGTGAGACCCCCCCCTGACTCTTCTTATGGTCTTTATCAACTTTCTGTGGTAGATAAAATAGGAAAATAAGGAGGCTGAGATGGGGAGAGAGAGAAGTTTCCACTCTGCAGAATCAAGCAGGTCTGCAGCATTTGGAATCAGCATGGCAGGTTCTTGGGAGAAGATCCTGTGGTCAAAATCCCTGTGTGTTGAAGAAAAGTAGCCTTTCCCAGGATCTTGCCCTCAAGATTGTGGGTTTGCAGCCTGAAGGAACAGGAAGGCAAGGAAGGCATCGGGTAAAGGATAAGATTGTTTTCTAGCAAAGCCTTGGCCAGCTGATACCTGGCCCTGCCACAGGACCCCCACGTATCTCACTCTTTCCTGAAGGTTATCAACCCGGTAGGACCACATTTTTTTTTTCTATTGCCATAGTCCCTTCCATGACCTTGTCCAGCTGCAGACAAGACTCAGGTCCATGCAGTGGCCTGGTGTCTAGCCTTGTCAGGCCAGTGTTGAGTGGTCCAGCTCTCTGACTCCTTGAGAGGGCAGAAACCATCACTTGCCTCGTGAAGTGATAAATGTGTTTTAGATAACATGTTCTTGTAGTACCTTTCTAGAATAATTGGAACCTTCATGTAAATAGATTGTCTCATAATTTACCTAATTGCCTCTGTTATAAACTACTTGAGGATGCCGCACAGGCCAGCTAAGCTTTCCTTTTCTGTTTTGTGAGTTGGTGGTGTTGAACTCCGGGATGGTAACAGGCACTTCAGTGCTCACCAGGACTTGATGTGTGCTTAGACAAAAGATAGGTCTGCTCTGAAGGGTTCTGTAAGTTAGGCAGCAGGCCAGACTGACTTTTATGAATTCAAATTCTCACACGAAGTTCTATAGGGTGAGGAGAGGGCCTATTCACCATTTGTTTGCACCCTGTGGGAAAGCTATTCATTTTCCCCCTCTTTGAACAATATAAGGAAACAACTTATCTTTTACAGTTTTTGGATCCAGTTCATGGAGGGTGTCAGTATTGTCTAGAATCCTCTAAGGGGATGTGGGAGTCACAGATCCCACGGCTGGTGCCCAGCTTTCAGCTCCTTATATGACCTTCAGAAACTTCTCAGCCTCTTCTGAGGCTCAGTTTATCTGCCTGAGAAATCGGGTCCCCGTTTCTTTATCACAGGGGGAAAAATGGATCCTTAGAGGAAGGAGAATATAGTGTTGTTGCAGCCAAAATGGTTGAACAAAAGGGGGCTCCTGTTGAACCCAGTCACAGGGGCGTCTGTTTTGCTTAGCTTCACATTTCACCTGGATAGAACATGCCTTACCACCAGCATAACTCAGAAACTATGAAAATACAACCAAATAGGGCTGGCTTCATATACATAAGAACAAATTTTTCTATGTCAAGTTTTAATAAATAAAATTGCATAATGAGGGACTGTCTGGTGTGAGGCAGGGGATGGAGTAGGAGAAGGTGAACTTCAGGTTCTCAGGCATGTCCACTTCTACATAAACCTACTATATATATATATTTTTTGAGAGGTGTTGGGGGGGTTATAAGGTTTCATGTAACCCAGGCTGGCCTTTGGATTTGCACAGTTTATATAGTGATGAGAACTGAACACAAGGCCTTGTGTACACTAGACAAATCACTCTACCAACTGAACCAAGCCCTCAGCCAATAGTTACTACCTGAAAGCTTGTCTTGGGGAAGTGTAAAACAGGTATGTCAAGCTTAACATTTTACTGGTTTCTCCCTAACATGAACCGGGAAAGTTCTATTCTTGTGAGAAACCAAAACAAAGCAGGTACATAATATTGCTCCCCGCATTCGAAATAGCCAGCTGCCAGCCACAGATCAGGCCATGGAACCACACTCCACAAAGCAGCAGAAAATAATGGCGATTCAGCTATGTTTTACGATGGACCTGTAACACAGAATGAACTCCTGTGAATTAGAGTCCGTTTGGCTGGGATTATACCAGCAAACTCGAATCTTAGGACTCAGATTTCCCAAGCAAACATGGAAATAGGAAATGCTAGGAAAAGCAGTCGTCTCCATCCGGGTAGAAATGGCCATTTTGGATGTGGATTGTGTGAGGAAATCAAGCCATCATTCAGACATGTCTAAACGCGGCATTTGAGCTGCCTTTTTGAGGGGCGCAGGCGTGCTGGGGCTGCCCGCTTCATCATATTCAACTTCATTTGGTGGAAACATTACAAAGGAATAGGTTCTCCGACTCCCAGGAAGTGCCTCTGCTCTTCATTTCCTCCCCATCACCCTGCTCCCGCTGCTGCTTTATGCGTTTGTAGCCTGGACCCGCCATCTGGTGCATGGCTACATTTGGACCAGAGTCCCCCATCCTGTGAAAAATTTAGATGGCTATAGCAGTAATCAAAAATACCAATAAAGTGTCACCGGCCCTTGCTGGTGATGTGGGTGGCGGGTGAGTGAGATATAAAAATGAATCATGAGGCAAGGTATGATTGCCGCTCAGGCAACCATTTCCAAATGTGAGTGCACCCGGGTTGCATAAATGCTTCCGAATATTCTCCGTGAGGCCAAAAGGCTTGAAGATCACTGCGTCAACTCATCAAGCTCCCAGACCCTTGGGACCTGGGAGGCAGGAGACTTGTTACTCAAGTGGTTTGTGCCCAGAACATTTATATCTGGGCACTGTGGGGGTAAGCGGCACCTGCCGGCAGGCAGGAAGTGTTTGGATGAAAGTTGCTTTTGAAACGTCAGCATCAGGGTCCTGTATGTTTAATACAGAGCCCCACGGTCCTATATGCTTAAAGCGAGGCACTGTTGGAGGTGTAAAGAGTGGTTAAGTAAATGAGTGGGATACCATTAATCTTGGTTTGTTTCAGCACTATAGCTTAGGCAGTTGAAGGCAGAGCGAAAAAGAAAAAGTCCTGCTCCTAGCTCCTAACCTGGGTGTTAAAACTGATGTCTTTCCCATTAGAGCCTGTAAACTCATTAGCACATGGCAATTTATCCTCTTTTATTTATTCTCAATTATCCTATCATCCATTGGATCTGGATCTGATTACCCTTTTCCAGAGTCAAACATTATCTTGTAAATCATTTGCTTTAAGTCCTGAGCCTGCTATAGAGCAGGCGGGGATTTGCTTAGACAGGTAATAAATCAATTAGCATTAAACTTGTGGTATCATCTGTTTTCTTCTGTACTGCTTGGAAGGAGGAGCACCTGAAAAACTCTGCTCAGGGTACATCTTGCTTCTCTGCCTGGTGTGTACAATAAGGGGATGTGTGCTCCTTTCCAAAGAAGAGAAAAGTAAGGAAACACAAGCCACCAAGCCCCAGTCCTCCTTTCGTGCCTTGGGGGGGCTGATGGCATTGCAGGGATGAGCTCTTCACCTGTCAGAGAACACATGTTTATTGTTTGTTTGTTTGTTTAGTCATGGTGAGGGACGTTTATTATTTGAGCAAGGACATCAGAGACAGTGTCATTTTAGGTCCATGCCAGAGTAAGAGCACGGGAGGGGACACAGGCCTTCATTTTTTCTCCTATTTGCTTAGGGATATTTTGCCACTCAGCACACACACCAACTGGTCTGATGCGATCAGATAACAGCAACCGAGTAGCTGTGAAGTTGTTCTCTCCTCCCCTGAACATTCCAAAGGGCGGCTGTTCTCCCAGTAAATCCTGGGCTAATTTACCTGAACATGTTGTCTTCCTGTCCCAGATCCAGTTCTTAATCCTTTGGCTGAGCTTCTGAACAGAGAGCCCAGCAAGCCATCGTGGTTAACAACGAAGCAAGGGGAGTTTCTAGATTAAGGAAGAAGCAATCTTCCCTACTATCTCAGCACCCAGGAGTATCTTCTGGAGGGTGTCCCGTGTATGCCCTGTAACCCATAGAGACCTCTGCCCTCCTGTTGCTGATAATGCCCCTGTGAAGTGCATCTCATGTCCTTGCCAGTGCTGCTTTGGCTGTGGAGGTTAGCCTGGAGAGACTGCAAGAGTTGGAGTATAACGGGTACTGATGAGTCCTGGACTGGGTTGCTGGACCAGAGGAACTCCCGGACTTCAGATGTACTTTTCTAGCTAGCACTCTTTTCCAGTGGCCTGCCCACACCAGATACCTCCCTGCCTCCAGGATTTCCCCTGCTTCTACCCCTAGCTTTCATATTGAAAGTGCACTCCAACCGAGAATATGCAGACACCTTGCTCCTGTGGTTGGAGGAAAATCGTACTGAGTACTGTGCTTAATATACTAATACTGGTTAAATTTTCAGTGACTTCTGGTGCACGGGATTCAAGAGAGCCATTTAGCCTTGCGGTTTATAGAAGGGCTGATGGGAAGCATTTCAAGCTGGGTGAAAATCCTTCCCTCAGCAAGGATTTGAATCATGGGGTGGGGCTTGCTGAAGTGTAGGCTCCATTCGGCAGGTGGGGGTCCTCCCAGTACAGTGCAGCACTTCTTGGCCAGCTCTGGGGGAAAAGCGTTCTGAGGTCCATGGCATTTATATTTTATTTTCTCATGGAAAGAACAATTTCTCAGCTATTTTTCTATTATAGTCATTTACAAATGCATTCCACATCCTCCCAGTCAGGTACCAAGCCCCTCAAAATCAGTCTGTGCCTAACTTAGTATGTATGTATGTATGTATGTATGCATGTATGTATGTATATATGTATATATGAATATATATGTATACGTATACACACACATATATACATACATACACATACATATACATATATATGTACACACACACACACACACATATATATATATATATGTGTGTGTGTGTGTGTGTGTGTGTGTGTGTGTGTGTGTGTGTGTATGAATGAATTGCCTTGGTCTGCAACCAGGAGGTCTGGGATCTAAACCTGCTTTTGCTGCAAACAAGATTGATGATATTGATCCCTTTCACTGAAATCCCTCAGAGTTCTGTGTCCTGCATTGTGGAACTTCAGCTTACTATTTGCTTAAAAGCAGGAGCAGGAACCAGATGATCTGAGTGCTTGTGATGATCTATTCAGAGTTCCAGTGAGTTTTGGGTTTTAAACGTTCCAGAGACTGAACCCATCTTATCAGACCTTATATAGCTGCAAGGAAACAAAACCACCAGCAGCAGCAGTAACAGCAACCACAACACCAACAACACCCCAAAACTTAAGAGTGTGAAATTCTCTCCCTTTAAAATGATGACTGGAATGATAGACGTGTTGCAAAGGATAAGATGCATTCTGATCGTGAAAGAAAAGATGACCTCAGGCTAAGACTACACATAGGCTAAGCAGTTATAGAGCAGGGTCTGGAGAGGGCTGGCCAATTTCCTTCTGCACATGTGTGGAGACTACATCTACAAGGGGTCAGGTCAATGCCAGCAACAGACACAAAGGACAAAGCAGCAGCTGCAATTGTGATGTGCAGTAGCTCTTTCCTCAAGCTTGGGCATTCCTGGATCCCACGTGTAACATGGAGTAGAAAGGGCTATGTCCCATGTGAGGACATGTGACCTAAGGTCTCCTGATGCTCCATACTGGGTTTGTTCACTCTTCTTGGAGTTGGCTAACACGCCTCTAGTTCTTAAGGTGATGGCTTATAGGACAGTCTCAGGGGGTGACAGTTTATAAGCCTTTGCTTCTAATTCTATCTAAATCCTTTTGATGGGAGCCATTGGTTCAATTATTAAGGTTTTCTCCTTCCTCAAGTGGCATCCCTGGTAGTAGAAACTCTTACATGTCCCTCTGATGTGCTTTAGTACGAATGAGATAAATGCAGTTTTAGCCAGGGTCTGACTATCTCTTTGTGGTGGATGGGTGGGAAGGACAGCATCTTTGTATACTTTATTTGGCTGTGGAAGGAAATTCAAGGCCATACAGGACTATTTTAAGAGCTATCTCTTCAGCAATTGTTCACAATAGCTGCAAACCTTCTCCGCAGTTTCCTGATATTCAGCTGTTGTTTTCCTTCTTGAGTCCTCTGGCGCTGACCTTAGGATGACAGTAAACGCATTGATTTTCCATCTCATCATTCTTCAGTGACACAGTTGTTCCATCCACATCCAGTCCCTGTGTCGCGCCCTGGATCTTATGTCCTAGAAGCCATGTAGCCAGTCAAACTTGGTCAGAAATGATGATGCCACGCAGATGCGGCTGATGGTCAGGAAGGGAAAATGGCCGATGCTTAGACGTGGGAGAAAACCCGGGGTTCCTAGCAAGCATTAACTATGTATAAAGCTTTGGTCTTTGGGAATCACTGGGGACTGCTTCTGCTACAGGCATGCCAGGCTTTATAATTAGTTATGGGGACTTACTATTATTTGAGCTTTTGCCATGCTATTTTCTGCCTAAGAAGGTCCATTATTTTAAATGTGTAATAAGAAGGAAGAAATATCGTGTGGAAAAGTAGTAGCTTTTCCAAGCTTTAAACTTTGGAATAATAATTTATGTTACAGACACAGTCTAGCAGGGCCTCTGAATTTTTTTTAATTGATCATATTTTTAAGGAATGTGTTACAATAAAATGACAGTGAGCTTTACTCTGAGATAGGGAAAATATTCTGAGCTGAGGTAGACTCTTAAGGATTCTGTCTCCAGTAACAATAACAACACAAGTAAAAACAAACAAAACGTGCGTCTCCCAGCCTTGTGGCAAACCACTAACCTTTGCTCATTACCAGAAACGGCCTTGTTAGTACTTAAGTCTTTGTAAATAGAATTAAGGACTTCCTTTTCTGAGGGTTTCTGCTACATTACAACCCCAAGTTTCTATGAACTCTTAAGGGTGAGGAAAAGGAGGAGAAAAAAACCTCTCAAAGCTTAATAAAAGTTCCCCAGCAAAACCATCAGGGATTTCGATTATGAGGCTGTTCTCAAGACTCCAGTAAAGGTTATTTGTTGAGCAATTTCTCTCTAGCAGTATATGACAGATTACCCGCTTGGTACCATAAACGATGCACAAACTCTTTAATTAGAATATAGTGCTCGACGTGTTAAAGACCTTCTACCATTTCTTAGTTAATTCTACTCCTCACAGTTCTTCTCAAGGCCATGCAGGTTTGTTTGTAGACTTGAAATGGCTGATGGGACTTGGTGGACAGAGACCCCATGCCAGGTGGGGACCATCCAGCAGCTACACAAAGAGAGGAAGGACCTGACCCTAGCAAGTTTGGACTGTGAAGGCGACTCTGAGAAGAGATTTTTTTTTTTTTTTTTTATTATCCATTGCTTTTAGCCTTATTTACCATCAGGCTCTCTTGCCACAAGCATGCTTTTTAGTCCTGACAGCCCTGAATTATGGGCATTGAGGGATCCTATCTCATTAACTGAAATGGGAGAATAAAACATCAAACAATCATAAAAATAATTTGGCACTGTGAAACCACTTAGGAACAGCTGTCAAACAGGTTGGAAGATAAACTTCTAAATAAAAAGAATAGAGAGAGCTGCAGTGTCCTGCCATATGTTTCCACGGGTTAGAGACTCCTTAATAATATGAAGTGCCCATGATTATGCAGAATACGGCAGTCACTCCATATATGATATTGATTATGCCTTAACCCCAATTTAGTAAAGACCCACTCCTCCTTTTCCTAATCAGATATTGCAGAAGCCGTTTTCTGAAAGAAAGAAAAAAAAAAGAGTCCCTAATGCCAAGCCATATTTTATCTGGAAGACTGTGGCAGGAGATTGGGCTTTGTCTTGCCTGTCATCATGGCTTGGAGCCCAGTTTTAGGACAGCGAGGCCCCTCTGGGGCTCTTCTCCAGCAGTTTCCATCCAGTGATTCAAAAACATACATCTTTATCAAGCTGTTGTTGTCAGACAACATTAGATAATTAATAGGCCATTTGTCAGCCTGCACAAAACATGTTAAAATCCCAAACACAATCAGGATAAATATAGTTGTTTGCTCTCTGAAGGCTTTCTGTTCTGTCATGTAGCCATTGCAGGCAGATATTTGCTATTAAATGAGACTCATTATTAATCACATCTAATGTTAATTAATTAACCGCCTCTGTGTATTGGGGGCTCTTCGTGACTTTCAATTTCTTTAAGAAGCTAATTGGTAACTTAGCAGTTACATCGAAGTTACTATTTCTCTTTCCATTTGTGTCAGGATATTACAGTGAAATGTATGTGTTTGCATTTGAGAGGTATCCCATGGAAAGCCAGATTAACTGGGCAACATAATTAGGGAAAATGATTGGGACAAGGAAAACCATACAAATATACACTTAATGCTTTTTTTCTTGTCTGGCTTATTAAAAATAATTTTATTTCTAAATGTTATTTTCAAATCTGACAGAAACTAAAATATCTAAGTATAATTTTCATTATATTTCTCTCTGTCTCTGAGTGTGTGTGTGTGTGTGTGTGTGTGTGTAGGTAGGTACATGCAGACCGTGTGTATATGGAGGACAGAAAATTTTCAGGAGTCTCTCTCTCTTCTCTGTATGGGGCCTGGGGATACAATTGAGGTCATCAGGTTTGGTGGCTAGGCCTGTACCAACCAAGCCATCATGTCAGTCTCAAATCTAATTTTTATTTTTTAATTTTTATTTTTATTTTTGTTTATTTATTTATTTATTGGAGTTTTTCAAGACAGGGTTTCTCTGTGTAGTCCTGGCTCTCCTGGAACTCCCTCTGTAGATCGGGCTGGTTTCGAACTCAGAAATCTGCCTGCCTCTGCCTCCCAAGTGCTGGGATCAAAGGCATGCGCCACCACGCCCAGCTTCAAATCTAATTTTTAGAAAGTTGTGAGAGAATGATTTTCAGACTCACTCGCTCACTCCTTCATCACACAATTTTGTGGAAAGAGTGTCTGATCTGTTCAGCGGCCAGTTCCATGTCCTGGAGGAAACCTGTCCAGCCTGAATTTTCCTTGATCTAAACTGTGAGCTGCCAGGGCACAGGGCCCGGACACTCAAAATGTGTGTCTGCTTTGTATAAAGAAAGCAGCAGTTCCTTTACGTGGTAGACATGCGAAATATAAACATGCTCCTCCCCCCGAGCGCCTCATAAAGCATCAGTGGCATGGTGGAGGAGAACGAATAACTGCAGCCCTGGCCCATGGCCACTCGGTGAAGCATGCTCACCAACGCCTTTCTCATGAGCTGGACCCGAGGAGAAGCTCTGTGTTTCCTGGTTTAACTAAAGCTTTGTCTTTAGAAACTGGCCTTCTGAGGAGAGGAGTGTTGCTCTGGTGGTCTACCGTGATGTGGGTGACATGTGACACTAAAGCATCTGGTATTGATCTGACTACTGGAGAGTTTGGTCTATTCCAAGGTTTTATTACTGTAAGAATAGAGATTAGAAAGGTTCACCTTGAGGGATATATATATATATATATATATATATATATATATAATATGTATATGATGATACACACACACACTATATATAGTATATTTGAATTATTGAGGACAGAGTTACTTTAACATTTCATCATATTAACAGAGAGGCAGATGGCAGATATAGGAAAACTAATACTTCATGGCTATTATTCAAAATGAAGAGGTAATGATGGGGCTTTAAGCTTCACAACCTGGCAGCCCATGTCTGTAGCCAACCTGACATTCACATCCACTGCAAAAATGCATCAACAGTTGGAATTTTGCATTTAATTATTAACACTTCCACATATTCTGTACTGTCTGTATTTAATGAAGAAACAAAATCCACAATAGCTGTCAGTGGTACCACACACCGAACAAATCGCCAATATAGTCAATGGAATATAATTGAGGATTCTACTGTTCAGTGAGATCTAGAAGTTTTCCTTCCCTGTTATGTGATCCCAGTGCCCAGTGCTGAACCTTGTAGGAGCAGGATGGGACTGAGCTAGGAAATTTGTCTCAGTTGACAGCATAAGTGGATAAGAACCTTGAGACAACTGTGGTGTTAAACAAACAAACAAACAAACAAACACACTTGTAGTAGTCGTTAAATATTCTTGTGTACATTCTTTGACCTTTGTGTAATTGATCCCTGGAAGACTACCCAAAGATTTGGGATTGTCTGCATATTCATTTTTACAAATAAAGTTCCTTTTATTTGTGTTTAAGACAATATTTTGTTGGTGTGTGTGTGTATGTGTGTGTGTGTGTGTGAGAGAGAGAGAGATGTGTGTGTGTGTGAGAGAGAGATGTGTGTGTGTGTGTGTGTGTGTGTGTGTGTGAGTGAGAGAGAGAGAGAGAGAGAGAGAGAGAGAGAGAGAGAGAAGGATGATGATGGCCTCCCATTTTCTCCTGATCCAAGTCTCCCTTGGTGAGATGACTGTGCTGAAAAGAATAATTTTAGGTAACTGGGGTTTAGAGCATCCTTTAGCTAATAGAAATCTAGATTAGAAGGGAACCTTTACTAACCTGTGTGACTGACGGTCCAGAGGTTTTTGCTGTTGGGAACACTGTGGGATAGAAAACAGAGTAAGTGGTGATACCCCGCATCCCAGGTGTGAAGCTGCAGGTCACAGTTTACCTTTTGCATTGTCCCCGTATGAGCTTGTGAGGGGCCCTCTTCTGTTATGTGATCCTACTTCCTAGTGCTGAGCGTTTATCCCAGCCCTTTTCCTCCTTTGAGGTACCTGGGTGAGGAAGTTGGCAGTCCTTCCCAGGGTCTGTGCCTGCCACATAGTCTCTGAGATGTGCAAAGGAAGCTCTTTGTAGGGAGCACAGTGTGACTATTCCAGCTGTCTCTCCACTGTCATTTCCCCCCTCCAGTTTTGTCCTGGAGATGTGAACTGCTGTTGTCCAGAGCAGGGGATGGGGGGGGGGGTGAGCTTTCTCCTGAGATGCTAATTTCAAGGCTGAGCAGTTTCCAGTCACCGGCCTTGCTGGAAGGATCTTTCAAGATTTGCCTGGAGGCAGCCAGAGCCCATTTGTCTCACCTGCAAGGGACACAGTTTCAGGAAGCTTGGTTTGCTGAGCATCTTAATGTGTGGGGCTTCTGGTGTGCTAATTGCTGTGGTAATTTTCTCCCTGGTGGTTAAGTCTTTAAAGCATTAAATTATGAACATCCTGCCCAACCTCCAAGCTTTTGATCCAAGTGGTCAAATAGCTTTAAGTTAGTGTTTTGAACATGATACACTATTTAGGCACAGGGTTTGGTCTGGAATCACCTGATAACTATAAAATCAAGATACATATCAGGGAAAAAATGGTGACTATAATGCTATTTTAGTGGGAAATATTCTTTATTCCCCAGACACAGCAAGAAGCTGCTCTCATCCAAATTATGAGCTGTGAAACCCTGCTTCAGACATAAAAGAAAGCAAAATTGTTGAAATGTTATTGGGACATAACTTTTCTCCCCAGAGTAAGTTCTTTGTTGTAGAGAAGAGGGGGAAGCAGTAGCAGTATTTTTTACAGAGAAATGAGAAAATTGGAGAGAAAACCCTGTTCCAGTCTGTACCAGCTCTGCAAACCCTTTGGTCTCCAGTCTATCTGACACCATTAGGGAGAGCAGGGATTTCAGGGCACTACAGCTGGGGATTTGCTCTATTTCTGCTTTGTCTGGTGGTATCACACCAGATATTTATTTACGTACTCTCTCAGACACGAGTGCATGTTGTTGGATAATTAGATATTCAGCGTGGCTTAAAACTCACTCCCTCCCAAATTATGAAGCTATTTCAAAACAAGAAATAATGCTGAGAGAAAAATTTGTATTAGGTTGATTGATTATCTTATTTTAATCCATATTAAAGGTTTAAGTCTCTAGGCGTGGCCCTTTACTTCTAACACCTCATAAATTATAGCTATAATGAAGCAGTCATTTATCGTGAGCTGATGATAAATGGCTTGCCCTAGGAGGAACTAAAGAATAGGCAAGTAGATCATTTTCATATTTGGTGAAAACAATATTAAGTACCCAGACCTCAGTGATTGCCCTAATAAATGAATAATCTGAGGTGAGGGGCTTGGCAGTCAGTGTAAAAAATAACCTGAGCTTTCCCTGTCATTTGTCAGGCTTTGCTATGACAGCATGCATTATGGGTAAATGAGCAATCAGTAAGAACTATGTTATGGCTGGGATGTTTTTGAGAAATTTATCATATGCATTGCTTGGTACCTTAAGACCTTAAGGCTTAATGGCTCTGGTGCATGACTGCGAGTGAGCACAGTTCCTATTTACCATGGTATGGTTCATTTGTGCATCGTCTCTCACCTTAAAGGAAGGAAAGACCATTCCTGAGCGAGCCATGCTAGCCTTTGCTTTAAGAACGTCGGCTCACGATGTGCCATCTGCTTGTTGATGGACACTCGTCCTGGTAGATTGGTTGAGGGGTATTTGAACGATCTGAATGCAAATGAACTTTGGGGCAGAGATGTATCAGTATGTGGGATGCTGGAGTCTGGTTCCAGCATACTTGGAGGCAAATATATTATGGGAGCTGGCATTGCCCCTTTTTGATACTCTTCAATATTTGATGGTATTTAAGAGTCAAATGAGTTTTTCACCCTCTGTAATCCGCCAAACAGTTGATCTTTTTGATTTATGGCTGAGTGGGAAGCGAGCAGAAGTAGCTGATGCTGTGTGTGCCTAGCTGGGATTATCCAATATGTTATGACAATATCAACTCATTATGGCTGTCTGGCATATGTAGTTAAAAATGAAATGGGGATCCCAAGCTTTCTTTCCAGGCCAGAGATCTCCTCTTCTGCACACTAGCCTCACCCTGCAAATGCTGTTCTAAGAGACATTTGATCAAGGACCATGTGGTTTTTGCAATGACTTTTGTTTCCATTATACCCAGAATTTGTAGATAGTTTTTGATTTAAATAACCGAAGGATTTAAATTCTGGCATGGCATCTCGTTGGATGAATTTCCACATGAACTACTTAGAGCATCATCTTCTACATGCAAAATGCCATCCTGAGGTGTTGCTGTAATGATGGATTAAAATGAGATAATCTGTGGGAGATAGTTAGCATGTGATATATGGTCTGTCAATATAAAGCTTACATCTTTGCTGTGGTCATTTAAACACTAGAATACTAAGCCCATTTGCTCAGGATATTAGATGAAGGTGCTAGGAAGCTAATCTAATAAGATAAAAGCACTTGCTGCTTGTCTGCTGGTGGTCAGGTTCTGAAGATAACTTAAGGACCATCTCCTCATTAGTCACTGTTATCACTGCAGTACCTCCTGAGTTCTCCCCTGTCATAGCTCTCATCTACAGTACTTCTTCATTCTTCCAAATGAAAGAACCAATCACATTGTGACTCCTGGTTGCCCAGGTCTTTAAGACCAAACAAACAGTCTCTATATTGCTGCAGCTAGACCATTTCAATTTCAGGTCTTCCTTCCTCTGTCCTTCACTATACAGAACTTGTTCTCAGTCCTTCAGTGTGAGAGTCAGGCCCAAGTCTCCCCCTGCCTAGAATGCACTTCCCGCTCAGCTGTCTTCCTTTGGCCAGATCCTGCTTAGAAAGTACTTCAGATTTTATTAGATTTTAGCTTGGATGTATAACCTTCCCAGAATTCCAGATTGCCATACTTTTTATATCTCTATTGTTTCCAGAGTTGGCCATTATTATCAATGTGTTGTGTTGTGTCAAATAGGAAATAACCAAGACTTACCATCTATTTATATCCTGATTCTAGTGGTAGGTTCCTTGATGACGGCTACACAGTCAATTGCATGTTTTAATCTGGAAATTAACACTGTCAGAACTTTGCAAAGGTGTTGTAAAAAAGGATAATCCAGAATTCATATATACTCATATATACTTGGACTGTGAGGGAAAGGGCAGGTTGACTCATCTGACAAGGCCTCACACCGTCTTCTTGATGTGAGAAGTGAGTGTCATACAACTTGAAACTAGAAGGACAAGATCAAGATTTTGTTCTGAAAGTGTCCAAGGATTTGAAATAGACTGAGTGGGAGCACAGTACAAGCACGGGTGTGCCTGTAACCTCAACATGATGAACACTGTTCTGTCTCCCAGAGGTTTTTCTGTTTGCTTAAGCAAGGAAGAACAACAATATCAACCAACCAGACCCCTGCCTGCCCCCCCCCACACACCCAGAGCTCCCAGGGGCTAAATCACCAACCTTACACATGGAGGGACCCATATGTAGCAGAGGATGGCCTTGTCGTGCATCAATGGGAGAAGAGGCCCTTGGTCCTGTGGAGGCTCAGAGCCCTAGAGTAGGGGAATGCTGGGTTGGTGAGGTGTGAGTGAGTGGGTGGGTGGGTGGCGGAGCACCCTCATTGAAGCATGGGGAGAGGGGAGAGGGTTTTTTTTGGGGGGGGGTGGGACCAGGAATGTGGACAACAATTGGAATGTAAATAAATAAGGTAACCACAAACCAAACCAAACCAAACAAACCAAACAAAACAAACAAACAAACAAACAAACAAAACAAAACAAAACAAAACAACCAGAGCTCTTGGGTTTGGTGAAATAGGCAATTTTTTATGAGTATATGTCAGTGAATGCGTAGCAGGCTCACGATGTTTCCCAGTGCTTTAAACGAGAATAAACTAAAAGTTACCCAAACTACCAAAGGACTGTTGTTGGGTAGAGGTCCTAAGCTTGTGAATCTCCACTGACTAAGAAATCTTACTGCAGTGGACATGTGAGTCAGGTCACACTGCATCAGAGATGAAAGCTCTACACGAGGAGAGCTAGCTTACCTCTAGGCCAGGCCGAGTGCATGCCTGAGTGGGCCCCTTGGAGCTCTCAAGGTCATTCCAGCTCCCCTTTCAGTACATGCTCCTGCCCTCTAGGTTACTGGAATTCACTTGAACACTAGTGTGTAGCAGTTTCCAGGTAAGAAGGCCACTGGCCTCTGCCCCTTTAATAGGATGAAATTTTCTCAGTGATCCTGATGTTTGATCCTAGTAAATCACCAATGTGACCTTCTGTTCATGTGCAGAGGTAGCTCCTTGGTCCTTAGGTGTGCAGTGCACACAAAGGGAAGGGCTAGGTGCATTTCATTTCCTCTCCACTCTCCTCCCAGTACCAGTCGGTATGGGGACACTCCCATCAGAAGACACAGAGGGTAGGTGGCTCTTCCCCTAAACAATGATCACCCCTAGCAGGTCCCCTTCCAAGTGTGCTAGTTGAACAGTGACATAAAATATTCCAAACTTAATCAATGGACTCAACAGGAAGTGAGTTGGGGTGCCACTTCATTCCAGCTCCCTGGTACATTATAGACCAACAAGCTCTACTCTCTCTGAAACACTTCATACCCTCGGGAGAAGTTCACGAGTATGCATTGGCAAAGCACACTCCTTTCTAAAGGCATCGACCATGAAACTTTCTCTGGACCCTACCTGGGACCACACTTCTTTCTTGATTTAGCTTTTTATTATAGCAGTCAGCTTTTGAAAAAGATAACTTTCCAACAGGGTGTTGAGCTATGTAAGGCCTAGGATAGCTTGAAAATGATTATTCTTTTATCATAGGGTACCAAATACTTTAGAAGGCATACACAAAATGTTCATTTAGCATGCAGAGCACCAATGAGTTCACTACCTGAATGGAGAAATGGAATATAAGCCAATGGCTATCCTTTCCCGTGTGCACTTCTTTGTCCCATTCCTCTAGACAAATGTCCCTGTCAAAATTTTATTTTTATTTCTTCACTACTTAAAAAATAGTTTTACCGTTAATATAATGATTTTTAAAGAATATGTTCCAAACTTTTCTTGTTTTTCAACTACAAACCTTCTGGATCTTGCATGTCTCTGTTCAACAGTGTAGTTTTTGAATTATCCACGTGGTTCGTTCTCATGGTCCTATAGTATTTCATTCTGTGACTATACCAGTTTGCTTACTCATCCTGTTGTGAATAGGCCTGAAGGTTTGCAGCTGAAAAGGACAGTGCCAACCATGTCTTCTAGAGTCTATGTATGAGTTTAAAGTAGGTATTTAGGAGTAGAATTGCTCTGCTAGGGAGAGAGCACACAGCGATAGAATAGTGTGCTAAATGATTACCAGTCCAGCAAAGGGCATGATCCTCTGAAGTATTTACAGGTCTTCTTCCATTCTATCTGCAGTCTTAGCTGGTACAAGACATTATTTCATTAGACCTTTGCAATAGTTGGCTCCAAAATAAAATACCTGATACCCAAGAGGATTAACTAAGTAGGAGGAAAGGCTTATTTAGCCTACAGTTAGGAGGTCAAATCTAAGATCAGTTGGCCCCACTGGTTGGCATCTGATGAGGGTGCCAGTTGGCAGAGGCAGAAATACCTGTTAGAGGGGTTACATTATGAAGCAGGAAGGAGAGAGAGAGAGAAAAAAAAAGAAAGAGAGAGGGGGAGAGGGAGAAAGATAATATCATTGTTCTATATTGTTTTACATGAACCTTTGGGGGCTCGTCTCAATGACCTAAGGACCCCTCACAAGATCCCACACCCAACAGATCCCATCACTACCCAACTATTGTACCCTGAGGGCTAAGCCTGCAGCGTGTGGCTTTTGCAGACACAGCCATCCCATGGCAAGCTTTTGCTAGTGTATTCACCCTGCCTACAGAGATCAGGTGACCTGTTACTTGGGCCTTGGGTATTTCCCAATTGGTGAAATTTTGTTCCTATCTATGGCTGTCTTCATGTCTTTCTTTTGGTTACTCTTATTTATTTTAGAGGTTCTTTTTATATTTTGGATACTAATTCTTAGTTAATTGCTATTTTTCTACTATGTATTTTGAGTTTGTAGCTTCCCTTTTCTTTCCTTTCTTTGTGTTATCTTTAAATGAGCAGACAGTCTGATTTTAATGCAATGTATTTTATCAGTCTTTGCTTTTATGGCGAGTAATTTATATGTCTTGTTTGAGATATTTTTAATTTATGTTTTAATCTCTGCTCCCAGCACCCAACCTAGATTCACAATCACAATAAGTTTTGGTTTAAAAATTGAATGGGCAAATAATATGGAGAGGGGATTAATAAAAAAAATGTTTAACTTGCAAGCACATGCAGTTTTTAATTAAAGACTCTCCACATTGGAACAAGAAACCTAGCTAATACCTGAGGCATTTCCTCATCTGCTGGTGGTAGCCGGGCTTGTGGGAGGGCTGGTGTCCCACCCACAATTCCTTGCTGTTTCTGTGTATACCAGTGTGGTTTACAGATGCTTATCATGAGCTTTCGTGCCCTGAGTAGGGGGCAGGTGAGAAATGTGGAGAATTGTGATCCCCCCAGGATCAGCTCTCCATGAACAGTGGACCAATGGGAATCTAGCAAGCCTTTTAGTCCCCCTCAGCTGGGGGACTACACTGCTTCCCAGAGCTCCCTGTGGTATTGTCATAGACAACACACCCTTCTGCAGACTTCTGGCCCTTCAGGCTTGCTTCCTTTTATTCATCCTAACCCAGACTTCCTGGGATCAAGTTTGAAACAAACTGTTTCCTCTTGAGTTCTCTCAGCATCCGTTGATATAATTTCAAATGCCTGAATACCATTTTTGAAACTTAAGGACCTTAATAGTTGTGATTTGGGACTAAGTCATCTCTAAGAAAGTCAAACAACAAAACACTGTTTTCATTCTCCTGTTATTGGAAAGGTGATACTACATGTATAGCATCAACTCTGTATGTAGTTCAGATACATGGATTAGAAAATGCATGTGAGAAGGCTTCTCTGAGAAAGGACATAGTTTTGGGGTTAATTATATGGTTTCTAGAACTAATCCCCTGAAGTGTGAGTCATGAATTTTCTGCCACTCAGTAGTTCAGCCAACAACTCTAGTTCAGATCTCCTGTCTGAGAAAAATGGGGATCATGTGCTATTATGAAAGCTAAATGACTTTATGCCAGCAATAAGCTAAAACTGATATCTGGCTCATGCCAGCAGTCTGCTTACTGCATACCTTCCTGGATGCAGTTGATGGATGAGCATCCATCAAGGCATCTCAGAACCACAGCATCCTTATCCATTCCTTGCCTCTCTGTAAGCCTTTAGGCTCTGCAGAAGACTTAAGAGGCCTCCCCAATCCTTCAACAATCATCTGCTTAATAATTTTGGGGAGAAGGGCCTGATTTCATGAGTGTTGAACTTTATCCTGAGGCCCATTAGTGTTTGAGGAAGAGGAATGTCAAAATAGAGCAGATTTCTGTGGAAATCTTTGCTACTGTTTGCCAGAACTACAGGCAGAGGGGAAAGTAGATAAAAAGGATCTTGTCTCTGGGAATAACATTCAGAAAGCTCAGTTCTGTTAAAGGGAGGAAGCTATGACTTGAACCTGTGCAGCTACTAAGGAAGATCCTCCCACGAGCATTTGTTGACTAATCTTGATCCTCTCTTCATGTATCTGAGGAGCATTTTGTAAACTGTTCTCATTCTGTGACTACTAATTACAATGGTCATATCCTTTCGCAGCATGACCTTATATATGGTGACAAGGCTTGTATGGAGTCCTGGAGTTATAGATTGATTCTGGATAGCTGGTGTGGTTCTTGCATTTGAATGTATGCGAGACTTTCTGTAGCATCATCACATCTGAAATGCATTGTCTGGGCCTTAATTAGACTGGAGGTGGTGGGGATCATTCTTTCACAGTATGGACTATGGTTTCCTCTTCTGAGAGGTAGGGAGCTAAAGGCATGAGACTCACAGAGCTGTGTAAACAATAAAAACAGAAGAAAATATCCGTAAGTTGTTCTTAAGATTTTATTTTACTCACTCTACTCTATGTGGTATGTGTATCGGTGTGCATGCGAGTGTATGTGTGCATATGTGTGTGCATGTGTAAGTGCATATGTGTGTGCATGTGTGTGTGCATGTGTTTATGCATGTGTATGTGCATGGGTGCATGTGTGTGCATGTATATATATGTGTACGTGCATATGCACATGTGTATGTGCATGTATATGTGTGCATGTGTGTGTATAGTGCTAGGGATTGAACCCTCACACATGTCAGGCAAAATGCTTCTTTCTTATATTGAGCTACATCTCCCAGCTCACTTGTGGAATTTTCAAGCTATTCTAATATTTTTTATTGGAGTAAAATAATGGTAGCATTTTCCTTTTTATCTTCTCTGTGACTACAAAAAGACAGTCATTCTCACAAGTATTTTAAAACAAGCAATCAAAACTTTTCTCATGTTAAGTTTTTTAGGTTGGATTGATTTTAGCTCTTTAACTGAAACCTAAAAGTTCATTGGAAGTAAAAGATTTTTGAAAATTTTTAGCATTTCTAATCTACAGTGATGTGTTTTTGATGTTGTTTATGCAACCTGGCCAGTCTAATGTATCGCCATTGTGGGTTAGGCACTGCAGTAGACACTGGAAGTGTTTGGGAAAGAATATACACATGCTATCAATATCAAACAAGAAAACTATAATTTCACCTGCGCTTTTGACTTATCCTAGCCACATCAAAGATCCAGGCATGTAGAAACACCATTTAGCCAAAATATGCTGTTTTTTTTTTTTTAATCATAAGGGCAGAACTAATCGAAAAATATGAGCACAAGGCCATATTTGTCCCTCAGCTGCGGAAACAAAGGCACGCATACCGATCAGGGGATATGGGTCTTCTTACAGTGTTCTGAATTAGCCAGTGGTAGACTGCTCCTTATGTCAACATATTGCAAAAGATAATTGAAATTCCAGCAAGTGCCTCTATTATTAACACCGGAGCTTGTGCCTTTATACACGTGTAAACATCCAGACAAATATAGCCAGGTACATTGAAGATTGATTAAGTGTGGTAACCTGCGGTAGTGCTTAATAATGTTACTCTTTTGCTGTGTTACTGGAATTTTGTATCTGTGTGAATTAATGTTCATAGCAATGCTTCACCACTACTGTCTGCTCTTTTTCTCTCATGATTTATGTGGCTGGCTCACTGAATGCAATTTATGTAGAGTTTTTTTTTTTTTTTTAATATAGTTTAACAGAGGCACAGGTCCTCCAGAATAGACTCTGAATTAAGGAATTAAAGATACAAAAGACCACAGGGTCCGGGCTCTCTAATTGTCCACAGTAAGAAAATAGATGCTTTAAAGGGAAACATGGCTTCGCCAGAAGATAAATAGACACATAATCCGGAGGCCAGTTGCTGGCAGAATTTCTTAGGTTGATGTGACCCTCTCTTTGACAGTGCTCCTAAGGTAGGTTATTTTGGAGAAAACATATGTTTCCATTTTCTCTCCCTCTGCTCCCTTTGAGTCCCCAGGCTCCACTAGGGTCACAGAAACATTAAGGCTTTTGTCACTGTGATTAATAGCTCTTAAGATCATCTTTAATTCACTCACTAATGACTGAGGGTCTTTCTGCTCTCCATGTGATCGGGTGATATATGAGCCGAGAGTACACCTTGTGGCAGAGGTGGAAATCATTCAGGCAATGCAAATATTGTCACGGGGACAAATGTTTTCCCTGTTAATAAAAATTAATGAATTCTACCCAGGAGCTAGTTAAAGAAGCGGTGGCAAAAGCAAGCCAAACACAAATAACTTCTCACTGCTGAGACTTGCTTTTGCATCCTCTCTAATGTACAAAAACAAGAGATACCACTGCTATGCATCTCTGCCTTCCCAAAGGAGATGGGACCAGGAAGGTTTAAATATGAAAATTAAGCATGCTGTTTCCAAATTAATTCATCTTTGCATTCTTAACTCTATTTAAAATTGTAAATGTTGGCATCTTATTATTTTTTAAACCTTGTTTAAACTACAGGTTTCTAGCCCCCCTACTTGCCAAATGAATGCATTCTTCCCTTCATGGCCTAGTTAAGACCAAGAATTATAATGGTCAGGGTTTATAACTATAAAATGATGTAATGAAGTTTAAATTTGAAAAACTCCTTGTAACACATCATAAAAGATTGATGAAACAGACTGGAGATTAATAAGTGGTTTGAATAGTTTGGAGAGCAAGAACAAGAAAAACACATTTGTTAACTTCGTTGTTGTGTTTATTGAGTTCTTTAAAAATGAAAACATTGTCTCTCTTAAAAATGTGTCCCACATTGTTAAAGTTGTACCTGTCACACACATACCTCAGTTTCTGGCTCACTGTGCCAGGCAATTTGTATACAGTGCCCTGTGATAGTGCTTGCTTGTAGTGTGTGGTAACAGAGCTAAGACGGCCATAGTTTCGTTTTATTCTGATATTCTGAACTTCTTTCTTTTAATGACCAAATCTACAGTCTCAACGGAGTAGATGTTTCTGAACTAGCTCTCTCCTTCTTTATCATTCATCTTTTAGATCAAGAAAGCAGCAAACTTTTAAAACACATTACTTTACCTCGCTACAGTGCTTATCTACAAAGGAACATATTACTAAGTGGGGAGAAGGCTCCACTTGTTACTGTTGTTTCTGGTAGGCACCAAGGACAGTAGCTAATTTGTTCTTCATCAGTGCCAAGGACAAAATAAAGAAAAACAAAAACCTGACTGAATTATGCATTTATGTCTCCTTGCTTCTAAAAGTATGCATATTCCTCCTAGAATGTTCAAATCAACACTTAGCAATTTGATTATATATCTTCTTTTTAAAGATATGGTTTTAATTGAAATAGAATTATATCACTCCCCCCTCCTTTTTTTCCCTCAAGCTCATTCCAACTATCCTTCCTCCAATGCCTCTCATCCCCTACAAAGTTTATAGTCTATTTTCCTCTGATTATCATTGTGTGTTTAAACGCACCCACACTCAACCCACAGACTGCATGTGTGTATGTATGCACAAATATTTATGAATGCAACATGCTGAATCTATCCCTCTGTGTTGGACAACCAATAAGGGGGGTTCATCTTTGGGAAGGGCTACTTTTTCTTCTCTTAGCTGTCATTAGTTGCATATATATATATATATATATATATATATATATATATAGAGAGAGAGAGAGAGAGAGAGAGACTACGAGTGGGACCCTGTGAGAGTCTATTGTGCAATTTTACAATTAAGTCAATTAGAAATGTTTCTTAAAGAATACATGCTATCTAAATAAGCTGAAGTGTAAAACGACTCAAGGGATCAACCTCGCTTATCTATTAAGTTTTGAAAGTAGAGAGGAGGATGGGTCTGAGGAGGCTCCTACTTGCCTCTCTTTCATCCCCCACAAGATGCTTGGTTAATAGATTCCTTCAGTCTGTGGATCGGTTCTTCTCCCTGTCAGTTCCTGGAGTCCCTGCATTTTGAATGCGTAAGAGATTCTTTCTAGCCCCACTGCCACAGTAAACCCATAGGGGCAGGAGTGATACATAGCATTCTTAATAATCCCTGAGATAATCCTCATGCAAAAGTTCAGAATCATCACTGTCTCTGCTTCTGGGCAGAACAGCCACATAGCCTCGTTGGTTGTAATATATAGGCTAGTTTTTGTTGTTCACATAAAACGAATTTTCTGCAATTGGGTTTCACTATTTCTATAAACTTTTATATCTTACCCTAGATTCTAAAGGAGAAAGACTGAGTTTACACAGCTTCAGTACACAGTGTTGGGGAGAGCGTTTGGGCAAGTGCAGACAGCAAGGAAATCAAATATGAGCGTTCTCTTTCTTTTCTTTCTTTCTTTTTTTTTGGTCCAGAGAAGTTCTAATCACATAGTAAACAGTTAGAATTTACACGGGTTTTATGTAATTAAGCCTGAGAACCACTATTTAGTTGCAGCTGGAGCAGAATCTTGGCACAGAGTAGAACAATCCAATATAGCCCTTAACCTTTCCCCTCTCAGCTGTGCTAGTGAGACTGCGTGTGTTTCTTTAAAAAGGTGTTGCATATCCCTAATCGCTGTTTGCAGACTTTGATATGAGGGTCACCTTACTGTGCACACATTTTCAAACTCAATGGTAAGGGGAAATGGTCAAAATGAACCCCTAGCCTCACATACAGTTTACCTATGTGAAATTCCATGGTAGAAAACTTCTCTATGATCTTTGGTAAGGGACGTGTGGCTTTGATGTTTGCTCTGCTGCTTCCTAAACCTCTCCCCTCTCCTGCACTTCTCATTTGTTGAATCTTATAAGGTAGTTTGTTGACATCAGCTAAAGCTAAGGAAACCAACAAAGAAAGAACCCCAATGCCCTGGTCATCCTTCCCAGAATCAAACGCCATCTACAATAGGAGTCAGATTATCTCCCACCTGCACCTAAATCTAAGTTCAGTTTGCAAACGTAGGTCAGATGAAGAGAATGTGTGAAAGCACAATGAGAAAGCATGAGCTAAGGATCAAAATTGCTGACTTTATTCTTAATGTACCAGTGTGTCTACATTTTCCACATGGCAAAACTGAATGGCACGTGTTCCTCCTCATGGAACTGGCCTCTCCATTGCCTCCCTTCCCCAACCCGTGCTGCCACAGCCCTTCATGATGGTGATGAGGTCTGTACAGTCTTTGTAGCCATTTGAATGTGCAAGCACTAATTTATATTATAACCAGAGTACCCTACCAAGGATAATATGGAGAAAGAATCCAAACCATGTGTATTTCTGGCCTATCTACCTAGCAATGTTTACCTGGACAAATACCAAGGTTAGCTGGTGAGATCTGAGACTCTTCAAGTGTGTTAATCGTGAAATCTGAGGGTTACAAATGAGGAGAGTCAACCTGAGCTTGAATTTTGAAATGAGAAAGATTTTATTTTTTAATTTAGTACTGTTTAATTGAAGAGTTAGAGAGGTGTTTGTGTTCTCTGTGCAGATGTTAGAGCTTGATCATTCTGGAAGACACTGAAATTATCTACACTAGAAGCTCCTGTGTTTGCTCTCCTGGTATGCAAGGTCTTGCCACCTCTTAGGAACCATAGGAAGGTTCTGGCCTCTGTGCCATACGCCTGGGTTTTCAAGGTTGCCAGGTCCCTGCTACCCACTTCTGCCCTCTCCTATTGAAGAAAGGCCATGCATTCATTCAGGTTCTCCTATCTAAGGATTTGGGGTTTGCCTCACTCTGCCGGAACCCCTTGGCATAGACCAGCTTCACTTCTTGCAGAGGACAAATCTTTTTATTAGCAAACAGGATGGGATAGGTATGTCTTTATAGGCCATTCGCTTGAGCATAATTTCACATGACTCATTTCCCTTTATACGTAAAGACAGTGGCTGCAACAAACAAGGGAAAAATCAAGCCCCCCAAATGTTATTGGAAACTGGTACTTGAGATTGTATAAAATTCTACTGGAGCCAAGGGATTTATCCAGAACGACTGGACATTCTTCGCTTGGATGTCTGAATAGGCCTTGGGATACTGTTTTTGGCCTGCCTTTGAACCCAGTGTAATAAAGAAGGAAATGAAAGCAAAGGTAAACTTAAAGTATTGTTTTACTCTAAATGCTTTCAGTAAAGGGTCTTGTTATCTAATGATTGGTACTGGATGGCTGGTGTAAATCGTACAGTCTGTTCCTTGCAGTCCTGGCTCAAGGAAGCCAAGGCAAAGGAAATCAATTGGAACTAGCAGGTAACAAATGACCAGTCTTAGGCAGGTGGAAAAAGAGCCTCCCCAGCACAGAGAAGACTAGGAAGCAGGGAGGGGTGGCCTTTGTTTTCTTATTCAAAATCCAGGGCAGTTATGCAAAGGAACTAATTAGATCATTGAGGCAGACAAGATTGCTTTTATCTGTTCCCATTATAGGTTGCGCCCAAGAGCTCCTGCTTTATCTGAGGCCTATCGTAAATATTTATGTGATACTTGAAAAAAAAATTACTGCCTCTGAAATATAAATGAAAATAGTATTTATCAATTCGGTGCTCTATCAGCCAGTCAACTGCAATTCAATTCATCCAGGGTTGTGTTTGAATTATATTAAATATAGGATATATGAACATTTTAATTTTTGATATAACACAGGGTATAGCTTCCAAATTAAGTGGCTAGGACAGGCAAAAGTCTTAAAATGGCTCCAATGAAGGTTCACATTTCACAGCTATATAACATTTTCTGCCAGAGGCACCCAGAATATTGGAAATGAGGATTTATTGAAAAACAAATTACTTTTAGCTAGTTCTATGGATGGAGATAGTACAGCACCGGCTCACCTTCTGCTTCTTACTGCTTTAAACTCAAGACTTTCTCAGCTTGTTCAAAGTTTACTTTTTTCTTTCATAATTAACTGCCATTTTGAATTCTCCACAGCACAGCTGTCCCGTTATCTTAGAACGCTGAGCTGTACAAGAGATGGTGGCACCCTTTTCAACCTAGAGATGGCTCCTGATTACTTTGGTTCTCAGAATTCTTTGTGTGTGTGTGTGTGTGTGTGTGTGTGTGTGTGTGTGTGCATGTATATGTGTGCCATTTTTAGATACCACATTTTAAAAACTTTTTGTACATTCATGAACACATACTGAATTAAAGTTTTTATTTTATACATAGACATATATATGTGTCTATGTATATATATATATATGTGTATATATATATATATATATATATATATATATATTCATTGTCCTTTAATAAGAGTATTTTTTCACAAGTGTGTATTACACATTGAACACATCCCCTCATGCCCACTCCTCTCACCTTTGCCCCATACATTAGTGTCCTTTGTCTACCTAGACAGTGTCTTTTTCTACTTTCATGTCATACATACTTACATATATGATTTTATGTGCCTATATAAAACCTTGCATACACAAATGGGAGAAAAATATGTAATCTTTGTGTTTCTTAGACAGGCATAATTTGCTTAGTACACAATAATTTCTAGTGGTATCAACTTTCCTGCGAACATATGACTTCATTTTTCTTAATGGCTGAAAAAGATTCTAATGCACACTCACACATACATACACACATGTCTATACATATATTACATGTATATATACAAATATAGAATATATTCTATTGCATACATGTCTATAGATACATTGCATAAATATATATAATATATAGAATATATACCTTATTGCATATATATACATACATATATATGTATTTTTTTACCCGTTGCTCTGTATTTGTACACCAATATTGGTTCCACAACTTGGCTGTTGGAACTAGAATGTATACTGTCTTATTTGATCTGTACAATCATCCACAAATGTTCAGAAGTGCTGGGGTCACTGACCTAGTTCAGACCAGTAATGATGCACAGACTCAGAGCCATTAGTGACAGACAGACACACTGTCCATTACCCAAATATTAAGTATGGAAGGACTCAGAGCTCAAATCGTCCAGTTCCATTACGCCTGCTACTTCACCTGGCTACTGGAGTTGTATGATTTAAGGTTTGTCTAGAGCTGAATTTCAAGATATTCCCTCCCCATAAATTTGATGTTTTGTCTGATACAAAACATGATACTCATCCATCATCCTTGCAACACTCAAACAACAAGTATTCGTTGAATGTGTGTTATGTGCCAACCAGTCTGCTGGCCTCTGGACTTGTAATGAAGAATAAGATAGGCATATTTTCCTCAGATGACAGCTCCTACAGAAAGTTGTGTTTTCTGCTCAGACTAAATTCAAGTTCAGACTGTGGCTATTGTTTTCAGCTGTAAATTTATTTTAATTGAAAAAACCAAATCTCTTTTGCACTACCCAGGAAGACTGACTGATGAAAAATTATTTGAGAGGAAACTTGGTTGAATGGCCCAGGTGTTTGGGGTCTTAGAGCTGGAAGAACAGGAACAATTTATACACTGCTGGGTGTAGTGTTGTGTACCTTTAATCCCAGCACTCAGGAGGCAGAAGCAGGTGGATCTCTCTCTCCCTCCCCCTCTCCCTCCCCCTCTCCCTCTCCCCCTCCCCCTCTCCCTCTCTCCCTCTCCCTCTCTCCCTCTCTCCCCCTCCCCCTCCCTCTCTCTCTCTCCCCCTCCCTCTCCCTCTTCTCCCTCGTTCTCTTCTCCCCTTCCCCTTTCCTTTCCCTCCTCCTCCTCCTTCCCCCTCACTCTCTTCCCTCCCCTCCCCTTCTCTCTCCCCTCCCCCATCTACATCGTGAGTTCCAGGACAGCCTGAGCTACACATGGAGACCATCTCTCTAAACAAAACATAAAAGTTTATGCATTATGATCTGAGTAAACATTTGGAATTCTCATTCTGGCTGTTCGTTGGCACTCAAGTTCTTTTTGGCTGGAGACAGGGGTGATCAGAGTTCTCAGTGGTCTCAGTCTACTGATGGTACCTTTAGAGGTATCTGAAATTAATTACCCCTCCCTGCTATTCCTGTGAATTTTGCCCAATATCAAAGGTATGGCTTACTGTTACAGCCCCCTCATGCCACCTCATGCTGGCCTCTTTCTCTAGAGTCTAGACTCTGAGTGCCTTGAGAACAAGGATTCTCATCTTTATACCTTCGTTTTTCTCTCCATCTTGTAAGGTTTCTGGTACAGGGTCATCAGGTGGTGGCAGAGGAGGGGGTAGACACAGGGCTTTGATTCCAGTGCCTCACAACACAAAAGTCTCTCCAACTTTTACTTTGTGCATCTGAAAATTTTTATGCAAGCCTGAAGATGTTTACTTGTAAAAAATGCTATAAAATATATTACAGATATACAAAGGGCAACACAGTGGCGATCGTTTTATCAAATTATTCTTCTCCTTGTAAATTAGGCTGTTAGGGCTACTATCAGAAAATACCACAGGCTGCATGGATGAAGCAATAAAAATTTATTTTGTGGGTCTAGAGAGATGTCCCAGTAGTTAAGAACATGTACTGTTCTTGCAGAAGTTCTAAGCCCAACACCCAGCATCCATGTCAGGCAGCCCACAACTCTCTGTAACTTCATTTCTGGGGAATCAGACACCTCCTTCTGGACACACAGGTGGACACACAGGCAGATAGACACACACACACACACACACACACACACATGCGCACACACACAAACATAGTTAAAAATAAGGTAAAATATTAATAAAGACATTAATTTTGTTACAAATTGAGATTAGACGTCCAAGATCAAGGGGCCATCTAGTTTCTTCAAGGACCCTTTCCTTGGCTTGCAGATGATGGACATATTACTGTGTCAATGGGAATTCAAGTTCATGTTGTCTGTGCTTTAGTCTCCTCCTCTTCCTCACTCTCCTCTTCTTGCTTAGGAAGTCTCGCTGTATTGCCCAGGCTTGCATCAAACTCATAATCCTGCCTATTCCTCGTCAGGGCTGGGATTACAGCCCTGTGCCCCCATGTCTGGTTTACAACTTCCTCTTCACAGAAAGGCTACCGGCTCTACTTTAATGACCCTGAACATGTGCAGAGGCATAGCTACTGAGAGTTGGATTTCAGCCCTTAACAATTTAACTTAGCATGTCAATTTCATTAATTTCTGTCTTTGGATATGAATTTAGCTAGCTTTTGAACGTACATATTTGAAAATGTGTTTTAACTGTAAAACAGATATATAAGCTGCCAGTGGTGGGATGCACTCTGTTTAGAGCATTGCTATGAGTAACTTGTAGTTAGACATATCCTCACATTTGTATTGAGATCCCAATGACTTTAACCATGTTAAATTCATTTTGGTTGCTGCAGAGTTGTCCAATTCCAAATATACAGAATTTCTCTCTACTCTTATGTACCAGTAATTGGAAGTTTCTTTTAAATGGCTAACGAGGTTTCTTTTTATTTTAAACCAAGACTCAGTTTGTGTACCACTATACAGGTAATGTCTGACACTATTAGCTACCCAGACTCAGGTAACAGAAGTGAAGACCTTTTACCTCAAACACACACAACTGAAATGATCAGAATTGGATGAGAAAAACGGAGTTGATCTCTGTGATTACAAATGATCATATTTGCATTTACACTTCAGTTTTCATTATGCCTTTATTTTTAATCTCTTAAAAGTATATAAATAATAGTAATAGTATATAAATCTCTATTTCTGTGACACATGAGGAAAGTGAAGCCTGAGAAGAAATTTAAACCTCCTTGTAAAGGAGTTTAGTCATGGTTTGGTACATCTTCTGTCCGACCATCTGTCCGTCCATCCATCCATCCATCCATCCATCCATGTGTGTGTTTGTGCGGGTGTGCATAAACTATCAAAGAAATGTAGCTGTGTAGAAAAGTATGGCTCTCTGGTTCTCGGAGTCTCCTCTGTAATCTGTAGGCTGATTAACCTCATGGGGTGGTCCCACAGATCTAATTTATGGAGGCGCAGCATCTGACGCCTCACAGCATTCATCATTTTCTTCCTTAGATTCTGTAACTAAGTGAACAGCCAATGACACCAGCATTTTACAGCTTCACGTTTCTGAGAGGTGATCTTGAGACAGCAGCACAGCCGTCTATGTTCACAGCTCAATTAATCTCCTATTAACTGTAATTTCATTCCTAGCCCTTAAACTCCATTAATTGCCAAACTTGTGACTGCTGTAAACAGGCTCTCATAGGCTTCATGCTATTAGTGCAGAAAAGCGTTCATCGACTTCAAATCAGATAGATTTCCAAAGGCACGAAGCGCTTTTCAGCATGAGTAGGCCGAGAAGGATGGAGGGAAAATGCTAATTTGCCACCATGTTTGGAAGCTCTGGGCCTCTGCTCCTCACACAGTGATGCCATTTCCCAGTCCCCCAGTGAGATAGATGGTCAAGTGCTAGAGTTTCCTTCTCTGTGTTTGAATGTCTGACATCTTGAAGACATAATAACAGTTTTAGCCCAGGCTATGTCTGGCTTTTACTTTTATATGTAGCTATGTTCCCCAGGGTTTGCACACTTGGAAAAATCACAGGAAAATGATGATGGCTTGCTGTTAAAAAAAAAAAAAAGTGAAATTCCTATAGTAGAAGTTTCACCCACAGGGGTTTTAGAACAATCTGTGTTGTAAAAGATGGCACAAGCAGCTTAAACAATTCACTTTTGTTTTAGCAAAACTGTTTTGGTGGAATTTTACTACCATTTTATTAACAATTTAAACAATTCTATCAAACTTTGACCACATTATTAATTGTTGTTAAAATATAAAACCTACCAATGCAAAACATTATGCATGTGCTTTTGGGGGAATAATTTTCAACATTTTAGGCGTTTATCTTTTTTATGTTACTAGCTGTGCCTTCCTTTCCGTGTTATCTGTTTTGGAAAGCTGCTTTCTCTCTCTTCTCTCTCTCTCTCTCTCTCTCTTCTCTCTTCTCTCTTCTCTCTTCTCTCTTCTTCTCTCTTCTCTCTTCTCTCTTCTCTCTTCTCTCTTCTTCTCTCTTCTCTCTTCTCTCTTCTCTCTTCTCTCTTCTCTCTTCTCTCTTCTCTCTTCTCTCTTCCCAGGCTGCTGGTACTTTCTCATAGTTTAGAATATTATCTCTCAACACGTGACTTTATTTGGTTCCATTCTGCTTATTTCTCCGTTTCTATTGTTCAGATTTTTCTTTTAAATGTATTATTTACTCTTCATTCATTCATACATTCATTCATTCTTGCATTTCATGTGTATGTGTGTAAATGTTGAGTGTAAGCATGCCACAGGACATGAAGTGGTCAGAGGGCATCTTGAGACAGTTGATTCTCTCCTTCTACCTGGGGATCAGAGTGAGACCACAAGGCTTGGCAGCAGCCTCTGTTACCTGCTGAGCAACCACACTGAGCAGTTGTTTACTATCATCATCATCATCATCACCACCACCACCACCACCTTCACCACCACCATCACCATCACCATCATCAAATAACTCTCTGATATTCAAAAGCAATGCAAAATATGCTATGTCTCTTAGTGTTTCCTCAAGTTGCTGTGCCTTTTCTAAGTCTCATCTGACTCAGTTGTGAAGTAAGCATGGTCAGGACTTCCCGCATAAGCTGCTCCAAGGCCCAGCTTCAAATTGGGTCCTGAAAGCACAAGGAGTCAGGAACCTCAATGCAGGGTTGTGAGAATTTTGCCAACTGAAAGAGGGGTTTGAGTGTGCAGTGACCAGCCTCATTCAAAATAGAATGCATAGTGAATATGTTGTGTTGTTGGCAGTTCTTACCTAGTTACAGCTCTCAACTTGGCAGCAGCCTTGGTTTGGAACATATAGCACGTGAGCTCCCTTTGCATTCACCGCGCATGCCCCTCACGCATGCAGCTCTGCTGGGATTCCGAGGAGAGGTGCTCTGAGCGACTGGTTCTCTACTCCCAAGGAAGCTTAATGATTTAATTATAGAAAACAAAGACATTTAATATTTTTCTTTTTTTACTGTCATTTCTTGGCATGTAAGTTTCAGATTAATGTTGCTTTTGATTGGATTGATTTTTAACAACTGCTGGTTCAGTTGCTGAGTTGAGTCTAATAAAAGAATATTTCCCTGAATTTGGCTTTGGGATTATAACAGAACTTCTAATAATTTCTGAATTGGGCCTAAACATACTTCTGCCATTTTATACTACATATTTATGCAAAGTAGCATTTTTGGCATTGACAATAATAAAATCAAAATGTTGACCAGCTGTGAAAAATATTGAAGATGTTTCATCAATTCAATATTTAACTAAGATTTATAATATTGCATAAAAATAAGCAAGCATATCCTATTAGTGTGTGATTTTGCTTTAGTTTTTAATAGGGTATACAATATTTAAAAACTAATTTATTATGAGTTCATATTTTACTTGTATGCTTATTTTATGTCCCTCTGTTGTGTAAGAACCTCTTAGATTGAAAGGGGAAATGAATGGAAGATGCTGAAAAGATGATGATGAGACACTGGCTATAGTCTCCAAACAGCATCCAACTTACAGCCTATGCTCAGTTTCTTGTTTAGGTACATTTTCTTACTGCTTTTAGGAACTGAATTGAAGTTCACAATCTTGTTAGGACTTTTGGCTCATAGGAACAAATCTGGCAATATTCAGAGAGATTTTTTTTTTTTGCAGAACAGCCACACAACAAACACAGATCATGTGGATGGCTAGCAGGGTTTAAACCACAGCTTTGTTTTCTAGCAGGCAAAGGACAGAAATGCACACTGCTCCTCTCTCTGTGGTCCACAATTCTGGTATCACCGACGTCATTTACGTACTGCAGCGCAAGCTGAATGTGCCACAGGTTCCCAGAGCACCAGTTTTATTCTTCAAGCTTGTAGATTGCCATTGATTCTGACTGGTTGTCTGGGGCCCATGCAAAGCCTGCAGGTGAAAATTGGGCTTTAATTATTTTTCCTTTTCCTCTGTTTAGCATGGGGCATCTGGGGCTGGGTTTTCTTCCTGCTTTAGGCTGAATGTACAGCCCTGGGTGTTCCCATCATTTTGTAGCTTTTCCTTTTAGTGAATCTGAAACTCTTCCAAAGTCAGGAGGAGGGGGGAGCCTCACAAAAGTAATCCTGAAAGAAATCACTTGTTTGACTGTAATAATCTATAGAAACTGGTTAAAGCATTAAACAAAAAGTAAATGAATCCAATAGAAGAGCTATGTCAGGAAAGTGCCCTTGGAATGTGGAGGATATTTTCTGGTACAAGGGGGTTTCTGAGTCATGGTTCATTTACAATGTCTGTTTCCTCACTCAGGGAAGGGTTCTAATAGATTCAAGGAGACTCCGAGACTTACAAATGTCTTAGTCAAATAAAGGCGGCTCTGTGAGGGAAGAGATTTGTTCTGTTTATGGAGAAAACTTGCCAGTCATGTCTCACATTGTGCACCCTGCTGAACAACCATCGTCTTTCACACTAGGGTGATGATGGAGGATCGAGTCTCCGAGGTCTCTGCTCAGAAGGGTCTCGAGCTGTGACCTTTTAGACTAACTAGAGAAGGATCGCCAAACTCATTCCGGAAGCCTTGGTAGACTTAGAGAAACTGCTAGCCAGATCAGGAAGATTACGAAAGCCGTCCCGATGTTTTACTTCCATAAAGTCTGATGTAGGCTTCAGCTGTGCCACTGGGTTTTAGCTCCTAAGCCAGAGCATCATGGTCCCTGCACGGGAGGAATTTGACGAAACCTCAGCAGTCTTGAAGATGCTTGTCTTAGTTTTCAGGGTCAGACTAAGGAGTGGAGTTCTTGAGTCAGTCCTGCAGGCGGTGGTCCCTAGAACAGTGGGTTTTTCTTTATTTCAACTGGAATCGCTACAGGGCTGTTGCCAAGATGACGGAATGCCATGGCCTTGGGGGAAACTCTAAGCATTTGACTATAAATCCGAGCAGAGGGAACAGGGGACATATTTTGGCTTGCTTTGGTTTTAAACTGAATCTCTGGGACCACTGGAAATCAAATAAATATCATCTGCCTATACAAGGGAGCATCAGTTTTCCATGAGTATCCTGCCTTGGTTTGGGTTCAAGACTAAATAATGTGTCTTTGATCATTGATGATGCTTGGATTATCGAACACAGTAAGGATTCCATATGAGCAACCATAACAGGCAGGCTGGATAGGGCTGAGGAGAAAGGCCCCTTTGAATTTCCCTGCATGGTACTAGTGAATTTCATCTTTCTCATCTGGATGAAGATGATTTATATTTGATGGCCCAGTTTTGTCTCTAAGCCTTAGAATCTAAGGAAACACCTTATTGGGAACTGTGCTCAAAAATGCCCACTGCCAAAGAGCTCTCTAAAGATTATGATCCTATGATAAATCTATGTAATTAGTTTTGAATTTTCCTTTTCTATGTGTCTTTGTATATAGGAGCATGTGCATTTATATGTACATGTATGAACACATGTATGTGGAAGCTAACAATCAACATTGGGTATCATCTTCAGTTGCTCTCCATATTAACTTTTGGGATGGGGTTGCTCATTGAATCTGAAGCCATCCAGACTAGCTGGCCATCAGCTGTAGTGATCCTCTGGTCCCGCCCACACAGCTTTTGGTTCACAAGCATCTGCTAATGCCCCTGTCCTTTGTACATGGATGCCTGAACACTAGGTGATTTACCACCTGAGCCATCTCCCCAAATCTCTTTTTTAGTACTTCCTTCCCTCCCATAGCAGGAAGATCTGCTCATAGATACAGGAAGTCTTCAAGGAACCCTGTGCTGTTTCTTCCTCACAGATGATCAGAAAAGTTGAGGTGGGGAAAAGACAGCAGCTTTAGAACTTCAAACTTGAGGCAAAGCCTCCTTACTCTGCAAGCCTGCGAGCTTCTGTGGCTTCAGGAAGGAGATGTTCCACTTTTCCCTTCCCTGTGAAGTTTTCTCAGAGGGTATTTTCTGAGTCAATGGCTGTGGAATGATTCCTAGTGACCCTTATTCCCTTGAGGAGCAATCCCTGGACCAGCAGTTCCAGAGTCCCCAGGAACTATTGAGAAATTCAGTGCCACAGGCTCCACTTGGAGCTTGAAGCAAAACTTGCATAGGAATAAGATCTGGGGTGATTTCTGAGATCAATACAGTTTGATAAACAGACAGACTCATGGTCTCTGCTCAATTCTTTCCTGTTTCCACAGCACACTTGAAAATAATAACCTAAAAAAATCAGAATACTTAGAATTTCTTCTGTGACAATGAGAGCTAACCTATCTTCCCGAATGTCCTAAATCCTGCAACTTGCTATGTAATCAGAAATGACCTTGAGGTTTGAACCTTCTGCCTCCACCTTCAGAGTGCTGGGATTGCAAGTGTGTAGCGTCATGCTTGCCTTATGTGATGCTCGGCTTCATGTATGCTAGGCAAGCACTCTTTCTACCAACCACCTCTCTAGTCCTCTGGGTTCTTTGTACTTAATTACCCAGTTCTGTGCTGTGTACTGTATTCTTCCAAAAGAGCATGGGTTTTTGTTTATCTATTGTTGCAGATCTGTGTCAGGGGTGAGAATCTTGTCGACCTATTTAGGCTCACACCCCGGTCTTTAAAAGAGTTGCTAACTTGAAAGTTTCTAAGATGCTGAGTCTGAACAGTGACATTTTCCAACTCAATACAGAAAGGAATTATAAACATAAATGTGACAGTAACCAACATTAAATAATAACACTTTCAGAGATTGGTTTACTAACCAGAAGAAAGGAATATTCTTACTGCTTAGTCTGGGCTTTGAAAGAGGGCTAGACAAGTCTAGTTTTAGGAAGGCAGGAGGGATAGAAAGGGAGTAAGAAGGACTACAAAAGAAAATCAAGGAGCAGACGGTACCACTAAAAAACACGGGAAGGAGACGTGACAAGGATTGGATTTGTTGGCACTGGCCATTGGCCAACAAGCATAGATTAGTTAGCAGATGATATTCGCAGTGGACCTGCTTATAAAGATGCAGGAAGGCGCCTTTGAACAGCTCAGCACCCCTCCACCCCTGCAAACAATTCCATATTCCCTGACAATGGCCTGTGCAGCTACATTCTCTCTTGGTACTGTGGTCACAAAAGTAAGTGAAGAAGAGGATATATTTTTATGCAGTAAGTGATGGACACTTGAAAGCCACCAGAGCATGACAGTTTTCATTCTTCAAGGAGGTAGAAGCTTCACTTGGTTTCACAGTCTTGACAGACACAAAGCCTCTTCTTGTTAGGCTGGGCCCCACCTCTAAGAGTTCTCCAAAGACCTTTCCAGCGGGGCTGGAGTTTGTCATGATTTCAGTGACTTCATAGGAGCTGGGATTACAAGAAAAATACCGTATGCTGCCGACATTGCCAAATCTGCCTCCTGTATTATTCTATGGAGTGTGGAGAATCTTTGTAGGAGAAAATGCTCTGTGAGATTTTGTTCAGTGGAACCTTTAAGAAACATTCCTTTTTTTTTTTTTAAATCTAATCTTTGAGGTTCAACTATGCACACCCATTTTATGTTAGTTTTTGTCCTCTTCAGTTAGAGCATATTTCCAGCACTTTTCTGGAAGAGAACAGATTTAATTTATGCGTTGACAGTTCATACAGGTACACAATGCATTCTAGTTTTCTCTCATTTTTTTTTTAAGTTTCCTCCCTCCACAACCAGCTGTTTCCCCAGATTTATGACTTTTGGTTTTGTTTCATGATACATTAAGTTTATCCAGGACCATCCTGTGTGATCTTAGGATAGGAAGCATCCACTCGTGCCTAGTGGGATCCCCAGTGAGTATACCATTCAAGGCAATGACTGTTCCCTCCTTGAACCCATTACTAGCAAATAGTTCATGAATGAAAGGTAGGGCCCTGGGCGCTCCTCCTCTATCAGTGCCTGATCTCGGATGGGCCCATTATTGTGCAGAACAGAGTAGCACCCACAGCTGCTGTGGATTTGAATCTGGAATGGCTGTGAGTTGGCCAGAAGGTGGCATTTATAACCCTTTTCCAACTTTCTGGTTCTTACAATTTCCCCCACCTGTTCTTGTGCAATGATGTCCTGTGACCCTTCGAGAGGATGCTGTGAGTGTCTTGTCGGAGGCTGAGTACTTCACCATCGCCTTTTCTAGGTGTCTTGTGTCACTGTGACTCTGCATTTGCCACCATTCATTGGAAAAGGGTTCGATTCTCTGATTAAAGCTGATATGGGCATTGTCTATAATTGTATCAATTTAACAAAGTTAAATTCCCTAATCTTATGTTAAAATGTCATGTTCTTTAAAATATATAGCTTGTAAGGTTAAGAAGTTTTCATTTTTTATATAAATTGGGACTGAGAATGGAGTTTCTCAACAAGCCCAGTCTTTGAGATGATTCATAGTTGAAAGAATGGAATGAGGGGAGGCTCTTCTTTCTTTTCACTACCTATAATTGCTTCCGAGGATAAACTACCATGCTCTGGCCATGCACTAGCATCCGCAAGTACTATGGCTGTTATTTGCTTAGACACAGGGCCAGGAAGAAGCAATTGCCCCGCTGTCTTCTGCTTCTCCATTTTCTAGTTTCTTTATAAATTTAATTTCAGAATCATGGGTCCCTCAGAGATCACATGGTCCAAATTGTCATGGGGGTTTAGAAATACAACATGGGCACTTGCTGCAGGGGCAGTGTTAGAACCAGGTTACTGGCTTGCCAGGTTTGGATTCCTTCTAGAACACTGTCCTTACCAAGCCAGTTGAGTTTGCAGTATTGGCTGGGAGATAACGCTATGAGCCTGGAACATGGACGCTTTATGATTGGTCTTTATCACAGTGGATATTAGTTATAAGAGGAAGATTAAATTTGCAGACTGCATGAGCTACTTTTAGCTCTCATTCCTGTAAAAATGTGTTGAAATTAACTGAGATATGGCTCATTCCAATGTGCCTTTTGGAAGAAGAAGTTATGGCTGGTCCAGATGACCTGTTCCTTACTTTGATGGACAGGATGCTAGTGGTCTCTCTGTGGTTTAATTTGTCCTTACATGCTATGCTGACATTTCTGAGTGTCATATCTGTATGATGCTACATTGAGTTTTAAGCCAGAATCCTCACACTTATCCTAAAGCAATGATGACAGAGAAACATCTGAAGGACGGGCGCTACAATCCATTCACAGGTGCCCCTTTTCCTATTAATATAATCACACTTCTCCACTGAGCGAACTGGCTCTGAGCAGTCAGCCTCTACCTTCTGCCTTCTAAGTGGCTTACAAGAGGAAGGGCTAAAATAAATATGAGAAATAGGAAATCCGCAGAAGCCAATGCTTTTGATAGTTACATGGCCATATGTAAGATGGTTTCATTTCTCATTATTACAGATGAGTTCACGTGTGGTTTTCCAAAATCTTCTGCCATTGACTCTTTTCTCCTGCTTTCAAGAATTCTGATGCCAGCAGCCCCTGCAGTATTTTCCTGCTGGACAAGCAGGAACTCTTGTTGTCTTTGTCCCATCTAGGATTTTGGCCTCTTCCCTGGTACCCACCACCTTTCTTACCACAACACTCAGAATCAACTTTTCGCAGTGCTGTCACTAATTTTTCTGTAACTACTATTGGTCCTATGGTTTAATGAAAACTATTAATTCCTTTTAGATTGTAGTTGTTTTTATTTATGTGTATCTATGTATGTGAACTTATGTGTACCTGTGTCGTAGTGTCTCTGGAGGCCAGAAGAGGGCGTTACATCTCTTTGAGCTGGAGTTGCATCTCTTTGCAGGCCTCCTGATATAGATGTTGCGGACCTGAACTCCAGTCCTCAACATAAATAAAACACAAAAGTAGCACATAGTATTTTGGGAGCTGAATTCCAATGGTCACTGAACAGAACAGTTTAAAGTTTTAAAGAGAAAATCTTTGACCCAAATAAAGAGGTTGTTCCAATCCTTTGAAATTCCCATGGTTGGTTGGCAGTCAAATGAAGATTAGTGGCACCCCATATCCTTCAGTTACCTCACGTTGTTGAGCTCATAATGTCCCTAATGTCCATCACTCCCTGCTCAAACTTTTCCTTTTTGTCTTTCTGTTAAAGTCAAACATTATCACAATTAATATTTAAAAAGGGAATTTTTACTGGGAATCAATGAGACAGTTTGGCATTGACCTTCATTTTCTTTGGAAGATGTTTATTTTTCTTGTCAGCTGCAGGGGAAGAAACGTGCTGTGAAAACCTATAGACCCCAGCTGTCAAGAGCATTTGTCTGGGATTATTTTGATGGTATGCTGGTGATTTTACCAAAGGCATGTCCCACAAATGAAGCTGTAGACATGGGGGCCTCATCTTCCTTGTGTGTGTGTGTGTGTGTGTGTGTGTATGTGTAGAACAGTCAAAATGAGGAGAATAGTAAAAATGAGTAAAAAAAAAATATAAAAATTTATGTACAGATTTTCATTAAGACAAATGCTTGCAGAAGGTGTTGATGGCCCATCTGGCCCTGCTACTTCTGGGCTCGTCAGTATTTCAGCAGAAGACATTATCCTTACATCAGAAATACCATCTGCAGTGACAACATGCAGTGAGACCAGGGACCCATGCCCTTATGCAGATGTCAGGCCATTAAGCAAACACCTCAACCTCAATGCCAGGACTGTAGAGCACAAAGTTGTCTCTGAGTCCTGCAAACTGACCCCAGACAGAGTGAGGTTCACCCCAGGGGGAAGATTCTATACTATGAAATGCCTAACAGAGAGTTTAGCAGAATCACATCAAAACAGTCCAGCCGTGGTTAGGGTGGCTGCAACTGGATTCTTTGGAGAACACTGTCTTTCCTTTTGCACTTATCATCATCTTTGTGTTAATGTTGGAAAGAAAAGAGTTTTGGCAAACTTTTGGTGTTAGTGACCTTTGAAAATATCTCTGGCCCAGTAGCTCTTCCTCAGGGGTTTAGATATGTAGGTGTTTGGTGTAGTGATTTACCCCTGAAGCTGTAAGGGAGCTTTTCATATGGATTTGAGAAGATGCGAATGAAGATTTGCCAGGCAGAAAGAAATATGATAATATCTCTGTGTGTACACATGTGTGCATGCAAATTATGTGGTTATGAGTTAGGCCTACTTGTTGAATTCAAGAGAAGGATGGCTGGGAATGGGGCTCAGAGTTCATCTTTTTTACTGGTTTCAGCTAAGTGAAAATGTACAGAGCTCATGATTTTGTAGATTACAGGTAAGTCCTCTTCAATTTTCATAGTAATTGGACAATATGAGGGTAAATTAAAATAATACCTTGTTTCTCTTGTTGTCTTTAAATCTCTTTTTTTCTTGTTCACTATAAACATTTAAATATCTAACCATAAAGAAAGGCAAAGGGAGGCCATATTTTAAGAGTGAGCAGGGGACAGGAGTGTTTGAATCTATTTCACAGGCTGATATTTACTCCTGGACACTTAGTCAATCTTGTTAACCCTTTAGACACTGAGAAGAAATGCCACATGGTGTCTGTTATTTGCCCTGTGGTCTTCTATTCTCCTGTCGCAGTAGGTGTCAACCACACTCCATCTTACAAAACCAGAGGGTTTTCAGCCTCTGGGAGAAAGTTCAAAACTTTGTCCTGAGCCTCCTCTACCCCCTTCCTTCTGTTATATCAGTGTACAAATGACACAGTAACTAAGGACAGGTCTGTTATCCTGTCATAGACCATGCTGAAGGGATTCCAAAATAAAAATTGTCATCCAAGAAGGGTAGCTGATGGGCTGCAACAGCCATTGTGGAGAGCAAATGCAATTCAGGTAAAGGGTGGGGTTGGCATAGTTCTTTCCCACAGCTTTCTGACAGAGGCTCTTTGCGCCATTTTGTGTGCACCATCTGGGACTTGTCTGAGCCACTGGAAGAGTGAGGTGCCTTTTCAGTACATGGAAAGTAAATGTGAAAAACTATTTGCTCTCTGAAGGCAGGTTAGTTTCTAAATTCTTAAGAAAAGTAGCCTTCATATACCTTGTTTTGTAGCCATGTTCCTTGTGCATGAGAAAAGGAACCTGCTAGAATTTGGCTGAGCTCAGACATACCAAACACGAGAGACAAGGTGGAGGAGCTCTTTGGGGAGGTCTATGATAGGCCTGCTTGTCTTTCTTCAGGTTACTTTTCCTCAAGTAGTTTTAGGATCATAGCCATCATGCCATGGGGTGACCGGCAAGGGAAATTTTTAGCTAATTCATGTGGGTGCTTGCCATGATCAATGTGGGTTGGCAAGGTGCTGCTTTAGCACTGCAAAGAGGGGAGAGAATGGGGCAAAGGCTAGAAAAGGTGTGTCTGAAAGTCATGTTTGCAATGCACGGTTAGGAAAGGAAGTATTTTAAATGATGCCACCCTGGAGAAAAGAGCTACAGGGAATTATTGACGACTGAGAGAGGAAGAGTCAGCCTTCTTTAAGGATGAGCTCTCTAACGGGACGTCCAATACCAAATGGTTAGTTTTAAAAACATACAGACAAGCAACACTAAAGAGACTCGGCAAGCATTGATATATTTATTTGTACATATATGTAATATATTATATATATATATATATATGTATATATTACATATACATATAAATATATAATATAATTACAGAAAAGGGAGGCATGAATTTGAGAGGGATCAGGGGGTCATGGGGGCAATAGATGTGGGGGATGTTGAAGGGAGGTAGAAATAATATAATTACATTTCAATTAAAAATAAAATCAATTAAAATACAGTAAGATGAGTGAAAAATAAGATATCGGGATGGGTAGGTGAGCTAGAGAGATGACTCAGGGGTTAAGAGCGCTTGACACTCTTCTAGAGGACCTGAGCTTGGTCTCCAGACACGTCAGGAGGCTCACAACCTACCTGCAACTCCAGCTCCAGGGGATCCAATGTCCTTTTCTGGTCTCCACAGTTAATCCAACACACGTGGCACACACACACACACACACACACACACACACACACACACACACACAGAGCAAGCAAGAGAGAGAGAGAAGCAGACACATATAGATAAATCAAAATACAAATGAAAAATTTAAAGATAATAAGAAAAGGCAGCACACAGGCCTGCCTAGCTGTCTAAAGCAGGTGAGATCTTGATCTACCGGTATCATGAAGAGATGCTTCAAAATATGCTCATCTGGGGTTTAAAAGCTCTTCCAGTAGGTAAAGTCTCATGATGAGCAAGCATGAGGGTCAGAGGTCGGATAACAGCTCTGATGGGAAAAACTCCTGGTTGGATGAGAAAGATGCATCACCTGGGTGTTCTGGCTGCAGCCTAGCTCCAGGATCCATGAGAGACTGTCTCAAAGGAAATGGGAGGTGGGTGGGAATAGGGTACTTGACATCTTCCTCTTCTAGTCTCTACACACACTTACAGGCATGTACATACCGAATATAATATAACACATACAATACACACACACACACAGAGGTCAGAAGAGGCCATCAGATCCTCTGGAACTAGAGTTACAGGAGGTTTCGATAAGGGTACTAGGAGCTCAGCCCAGGTTTGCTGGCAGAGGAATCAGTACTCTTAACCTTTCTGAGCTGTCTCTCCAGCTTTTACATCTATTTTAAAGCTGCCATGTTGCAATTTTCCTGTGCCCAGGACTGTCTCTTCATCTCTTTGTTGTGGCCATTGTTTGCTGCAGCAAATGTGTCTTTCAGTTTATTTCATCCTAGAGTTCTGGGCTTGTCTTGTCTTTTCTTTTTTTGTCCTGTTCCTTCTTTCCTTCCTTAACAAATAATCTTTGCCCATTTGAATATTTACAGCTTTCTCCTATATTTTCTTCTAGCAGTATCCTCTCATACTTAAGCGTTTGACCAACGTTGACTTAAGTTTTATGACTGGTGAGAAATGGAGTTTGGCCTCGTTCATCTGCACAGGGGTCCTAGTTTCCCGTGTACCACATACTGAATGAAGTCTGCCTTTCCTCTACCTCATGTTCTAACCACATTTGTCAAATGGGCCTGTGTATGGTTTACGCCAATCCCTTGCTTTGATAAGTAGTGATACTTTTGGGTTTTATTTGTGGTTGGGCAGTGCAGTGTCTGCTGCCCTACTCTTGTTGCTCAAGATGGCTTTGGCCATTTTCCTGAGTTCGTGTTCCTTTCTCTATGAATGTTAGTTTTCTTTGTTTGTCTTTCCAGATCATGTCATTTGTAGGATTGAATAAATAGCTCAGTAGTTAGGAGTACTCGCAGAGTCCCTGTATTTAGTTCCTAGAAAACACAGTAGGTAGATCACAACCATCTGTAACTCCAGTTCCAGGGCATTTGAAAACACTCCCTTCTGGCCTCCTTGGGTACCTGAACTCATATAAATTATATACACATTATATATTATACTATATATTACATATTATATTATATACATATTATATATTATATACATATTATATAATACGTTATATATACATATTACATGTATATATATATATATATATATATATATATATATATATGAAATATATGTGATTTTATTTGTTGGGGAAAAATGAAAACAAATCACATTAACAACTATTTCAGACATACCATGATGAAAACTATAGAGTTACTAAGTGACTTTATCCAGAAGTATCAAAAACTCTCCTTTGGGGAAATGGACACCACAAACAAAATGAAAGGATGCAGTCATACCTGAATTTTGGAAGAGTTGTAGATATGGGAACTGTAACTGTAGTCCTTATCAAGTTACTACACGATGATACTTTGTAGTTATTGGTCCCACACCAAAAGGAGGTGAGGATGCCTTGTGGCTTGGGGCTCAGGTGGATGAGAGATTATTTCTTTGACGTTACCCAGAAGTTGATTGTGATATAGAAAGTTTAAGTGACTTTACTGTAACCTTCTTACTTATTCTCTGCGGATATTACATTTCCTAAGAGCATGGTGAGGTGGGTGGTGGAAGCATTATGGCAGGTCTAAGGAGACTGGAATGTCAACACATGGCCTCTGTCATTGACAGCCTACTGTTCTTCCACTTCTAAGATACTTTACCATGCTAGTTCGTTGAGTCATTACAACCTCTCCTTTTAAGGCAAATTAACCTCCTGCTTTATAAACGTATAAACTTAAAACTGAGCTCCCTCCTTCCCCCAGCTATATTCCTTGTCTGAGGTCAGTGGTGAACATATATATGGTCAACAGAGATAACAAACTAGATCTGCTCATTTCTGAATCTCCTGATCTTGAAACAAAATTATTTCTGAAATCTTTCATGGCGAGGCAAAATAGTGATAGGTATGTTTGGTATTTATATTTCTGTGCATATGTGTACATGTGTACTCATGCACATGTGGTCAGATGATGATGCCCAGTGTCTTTCTTGACACGTCTCCATTTTATTTATTTTTTTTGAGGCCGTGTTGCTCTCTGAAGCTGGAGCTCACTGATTTGAGTAGACTGGCTGGTCAACACTCAGAGACTCTCCTGTCTTCTGTCATCTACAGTTGGTGCATCTGTCACATGTGTGCTGGGGACCCAGCCACAGTTCCTTACGTTTCCATACCAAGTGCTTACAAACGGAGCCGTTTCCCAGGCTCTTTTTGATGTTTTTGAAGTGCCCATTGATTTCTTGGAGAAAGGCTCTTCAGAATATATCTTAAGAAGTAGCAAACCACCAACACATTCCACTCTGGGAGTGTAGCGTTTGTTCTTACCAAGAACCAACAACCCCAACCCTTACTTTGTTGCTGTATTTGTTGAGGTGGTCCTGGACTGCATATTAATTCCTACTTCCTGTGGTATAAGGAATGGAGGCAGCAGAAGGGCTGTCAAGCTCTGGGTTGCTATTTAGTCTGCTCGTTTCCATCTCCCATGTTGATTGATTATCGTGCCTATCACGTGCTGACATATTCTGCTTGCTGTGCTGATTATACAGTGGGAGTGCTAATTCTTTTATTGGGTTGAAGTTTAAAGGTGCTCATCCATCAGCAGAGGGTCTCCCAGTTCATGGCGTGCCTCTCCTCCTCTCACAGCTGCCATTTTTATATTGTTCTCAGAGGGCTTTCCTCTGACTTCTGGTCCTCCTTCAATGGCCAAACTCTTGAAGGGTTTTTCTTTTGTAGTGGGCTACTTTGCATAGTTTTTGGAGACAGACTCTGCTCTTTGAAGATATGCAGAATGTTGGCGTTTCACAGGCTGACTGAAGTAGTAGAAATCACACTGTCCCCTGGTCTTTGATATTTACAACTGGGTTGGAGCAGATCTCCTAATCTTGGAATTTTCCCAAACAGAGTCAACTTCCAAGGCCAATGAATGGGTGGGTGAAAGTTGAATTTGCATATCAGTGTTATAGCTTCCCAGCTGACCATTCAGAAATAGAATCTGTGAATGCCAGCATGAAGAGCAGTGGTTTGATTAGATCTAACAATAGCAAGACCTGGCAATGTCCTGATGTAGTCAGTAAATCTATAGAATGTAGAAGCAGGCAGACATTTCCATACAGGGTTTGTGTATGTGTGTGTGTGTGTGTGTTTCCTATCTTGATTTTGAACTGGAATCATAAGTAGACATAATCTCAAATAAATACTTTGTAATTATTTGAGATATTAAATAGCATGCTCCTCTTGAGAACACTGTTAACATATCAAAAATTATATTTAGTTGCCATTTTTGTTTTAATTTATTTTTGGATGTTATACTTAGAAGTTATTCAAAGTAGCAAAAACAGGTGTTTTGATAATGCTAGACCTTAAAAGTTATTTTTGTGAATTGGTAAGATAATTAATGCTGACTAGTGTTTGCTTTAAATTTGTTTGACGTTTGACCAAGCCATCTTCACTTTTATTTGAGATCTATACTGGTTAAAGAAGTATCTAAATTGGAAGGATCAGACTTCTAGGAGTGGGGGAGACAAAACTACTGGAGGCTCCCATTGCTGCATAGAAGTTACTGCCAAATTTAATGGTCTTCAATAATTTGGTTGTTGTAAATGGTTAAGAAGGGATGGGTACCCTAGGAATGACTCTGAAATAGACTTATGTGAAAACAGATCTTGATCCTAGCAAAGGGGTTTATTACAAGGGGATACATAAATTCTTCAAGTCTTTGAGATATTTATTTATTTATTTATTTATTTATTTATTTATTTATTTATTTTTCCATCTGTAAAATGGGACTATTGCTTATACTTCAGTAGGTTTAGGGGAGAGTAACTACAGCAATAATGTCAAATGCACAGCATCATGCCAGTTCAGCATGTTGTCATTACTTAGTAAAAGTTATAACTTCCATGTCTCCAAATTGACCCCTGACAGTGTTCCAGAATGAAATAAAGTGCCATCTATGGCCATCTGCAGTGGCTTTCCTGGAGTCTATTTGCACATGGTGTGTTGACTTTTATAAAGAGGAGCCATGTTCTTATGGCTTTTTCTAGGAATTGACTCTCACAGCCACATCAAGATTGATGGACTCCCAGAATATGGGTTGGAAGGCACCCTGGAGTCTCCCTGCATTCAGTAATTTTACAGGTGAGGAAATTATTTCCCAGAGAGATGAAAAGATGTGTGCAGAATTTTCCAGCTAATTAATGGCAGCACTATTCAAAAGGAGCTGCTTTTCCTGAAGTTTTGTCTGTTGTTCTTGTTTATTGACCTTTATGGCTAGGAAATAGAATTTCTGGTTGAATATCTTGAGAGCTGTTTGTCAGGATGAACTATTTCGAAATCATCTTTAAAGGTTCATGGCCAATCAGAGGGGGCATCTATGTGTACTTGTGAGGTATAATTAAGGAGAAGATGGCATGGAAGAATGGCTGGGATGCTTAATGGTTAAAGTCAGTCTTTTCAACCTAACACAGAAGCTCTAATCGTTTGAGAAAGTAGCTCACATTTTTTTTATTCTAATGCAAACATTTCATAGAAACTCTTCACTTACTGTGCTGGGTTCATTTTCACATATGTCTCTGATGTGGACATCTTGGAGTAATTTCTGAGCCATATCCTCATGTTGCTCTACAATTCTGAGATAGTTCAAGAACCCAGAGGGTAGCACAGTGGGGATTTGGTGGTAAAAGGGTAGTTTGGTACCCACATATTAGAAACTGCCTATAGTCAGCATCCTACACAGCAAGTGCACAATTGTAGTTCTGATATAACTAATTGGGTGGAGTTACTGGCGCCATGGCACCATTAGTTCTTTCCATACTGATCTGAAATGATCTAAGCCTTAACAATAGTGGCTGAACCCTATTTTACAAAACCTAGATAGAGTGACTTTCCCGCTGAGCAAACTAGAAACTTACCTGACCAAAGCAAACAAATAAACAAGCAGTCTGAGTAAGTCAAAACCCCTAACTCATTAAAGTAAACAGCAGTGTGCTCATGAAGTAGCCTCTATTACTATAGCATAAAATTTATTTATTATGGTGTCTATGTTCAGCTGTGATACTCTTTATGTATTAAGAACGAATTGCATTGGAATACCTTTGCCAAATACATCTGTGGTGTTAGGAAAGACAGTGTATGTGTGTGCATTAACATTTGTGTATATAGTGTGTTTCTCTGTGTGTGTGTGTGTGTGTGTAAGGTGGTGGGGGTGGGGGAGGGATAGACAAGAAAATGATTTGACTCTATTGTCTGGCAGAGCAGGAGAACATTGGAGAAGTTGTGGCCAGCAAGTGTTCACAGACCATTATCTTCCCCAAAGAATAGCTAGAGTGGCCATGCCACTGTGCTGTGACTCGGAGTGTTTATTAAAAATTCATTCAAGGCTTAATCATATCACTGAACAATGAATATGAAGCCCTGGATCTGTGTATCAAAGAGAGGAGCCATATCTGGCCTATTGCTTTATTTAGTGAGGTCTGTGTCAAGCAGACAAGGGGAATGGGAGGTTTGCTTGGAGGCTTTTGTGAAGGCCTGGCCTTCTTCTGGGGGCTCGATTAGAATAATCAGGGGCCTTGGGAATTCACACGGTTTTGGTGGTGCTGTGATTCATCATCATCCATCATACTTGTGGCTGGGGAGCCAAATACCAGGCTGGCGGGGTGGCCAGAGCCCTTCTCTGCATGGGGCTCTCTGGTCTGCAGGGCAGGGCTCCAGGAAGCCTGGCAGCCAAAGGGTAGAGGAGGCTGCTAAGGGACTAACCCAGGAATCAGCCTGCCCTGGGGGTGACAGGGTTTGTATGGCTTCCTTCTCTAGTGGTCTCTGTAGGCAACAGTCCAGGAACAGAACTGCACTTTGAAAGAGTTTCAAGATTGTTTGCTTTGCATGTGCTCAGCTTGGCGCCCAGTTTGCTGCATTCGCTTCCAGTTTATTCCTAATTAATTTTGAGCTGGCTTATTTCTATTTGTTGGTGAATTTTAATAATGTTTGAGCTCTGGCTTTTTGGGTAGTTTGAGGTTTGGTCTTTCTTCTCTTTGTACATTTCACATTGTGCAAAGGACAAGCTTTGTCATTTCAATAAGGCAAGATCTGAGTACTTTGGGAGTGTGCATTTGTGTGTGTGTGTGTTTGTGTGTGTGTGTGCAAGTTAGGCTCAGAGGCAACAAATAAAGCCCTCAATATATACTTATTATTAGTAACTTACTTAAAGTCTTTCTAAACCTAAGGAAAAAGATATGATTATCTTTATTCAGCATTTCAAGTTTCTGAGTCATGAAAGAGTCTAGGTTTATAAAAAAGCACTTATTGATTTTGGAGCCAGTTTTCTAGAATCCTTTGAAGACAAGGTCTCTCAGCACTAGCTGATTTGATCCCTCGGTTCCCAGGCAAAGAAATTTGGCAGCCAACTATGTAAATTTTGATCCATCTTCCAATTTGATTTTTCTTAGGAAACCAGGGGCAGAGTCAAATCTGTCTATACGTGTTTTCACAAGTATCTGTGTCTGAGCTGTGTGATGTTTATCAGCGAGACAGACACATCATGATCCATCCATTTGAGGGCAAATACAAGAACTAAATATCAAAAGCCAAAACAGCGAAGAGCATTTCAGCCACTCAGGCTCATATGAAATACTATGGGCTCTCTGCCTTATTTTCATTTTGTTCTCAGTTTATTTTACTTACAATTTACCTTGGTGGTAAACACCCACCTGTCTTGAAAGGGCTTTATTATCAATCTCATTTGGATGACATAAGAAAGCCCCAAAACACATATAAGTGCTTTGTAGTTAACTCTTACCTTTAAGATTCTTAAAAAAAAAAAAAAAAACCAAAGCAAAACACCTAGAAGTATATTAAAATCAGAGAGTGTTTTCTTTGTGTATGTATGAAAAAATATGATGTATAAAGAGAGAGAGCTGGGAGCTATGTCCATCCTCTGTGATGCTGTTCTGTTGGTATCTATTGTACCTGCTTAAGTGACAAGACTGGGCCACTGTGTAAAAATTAGTTATAAATAATGTTAAGCACAGCCCTCACTCAAATCTACAATATTATCAAGTAGATGACTTTGGGGAAGGAAGCACATGCTGAGTGAAATGTTAGTGGTAGCTGTGGAGTATGGAGGAGCCCCACGGGCTTGGAGACTTGGGTTCTGGGGGTGTCATTCTGTAAAAGTTCCTGAATATTCACTTAAGTTGTTTGAATTACCTTAACAAATGACATTTAATATTCTTGAAATATTTTTTCCTCAGAGTGACATATTGAATTTAACTGCATAAAGCCTTACCAAATCCATCCATATAAAAAGTCTCTCTCTAGGAGTCCCACCTCACACAGCATGGTGCTAAGGAAGGATGTGTGTATCCAGGTACTGTGTGCAAACACTACCTGAGCCAAGATGGGCAAAGTTGGTACGGAGTAGGGGCGACTGGTACAGAAGGGTGTAGGGAAGTAAGCGGGGCCCTGAGGCCTGGTCATTCTGTAAGAGTATGCAGGCAGAACTGGGTGCCTTTCTTGAGCTGAGCGTGTAAGGGAATTTCACCCTCCATTTTCATACTGATCGTTAGCCTGTTCTTCATGTTTTGGTTTTTTTTTTTTTTTTTTCCCGTCAGGAATCTAGAGTTCTCCTGTAACCATCTTACTGCCCAGGACACCAACATCAGTTTTGACTCACTGCCATTCCTCCACATGTGCCTTGGTCACCCATCCATATCCTGGTCCCTTGGAGTCGCCAACTTAGATTATTAATGATAATCATGTTACTCTATCATTGCCCCCTCCACTGAATCAGTCAATAGTGTACTGTGTGGTCTTTGCCTGTTTCTCTACAAGGGTGTTAGTTATTGAGGCCAAGAATGGAACCAGTCACTTTGACTTCCAGAGTACTTACTCCATACCTGTATGGCTCCCAGATCTTTAGATACATAGCTAGATCTTTGAATACGTCTTAAAAAGAGTAAGTGATTAGTGGTCAGAAGTTTGAGAGATTGTTTTGCATCAGCCCAAAAGCTGATGTTAAGTTGGACCACGACAGTGGGTGGGTGAAGAATATTTAACTATTCATTTGTTTTTAAGCCTAGGAAGACCCAGCTCAAGGCAGACCCTTGTTTTACCACTTCCACAAGGGCCGAGGTGGGAGGGGGGGCATAGTGTGTATACATCACGTGATGTCTGGGGTTTGGCAGAGCAGAGACATCAGTGCTGATGGTGGCCAGATCCCAGCACTTAACAGCAGACCCCATAGGTTATTAAAGCCGAGACCCTATCTAGGGAGATTAGCTGCGGGAACTGCTTTAACTGCGGAGCAAACAGGCAGCTCCTTGATTAGTGCTGCAGACATGGTATGGCCCTGTGGTGTTGGGTTTCCATCTGAACCATTACATCGATATTTGAGAACTGGAGCTTCAGTTCTAGCCCGACCTTGCATTTGATTTCTGAATCCAAACATCAGCACTGAGTCTCTGCTTACTTCTCTAGGACTGGGGAATCTCAGCAGAGAGCTTTGTGTCCCTGATTTTGGATATTTAAAAGAGAGGTTGAGAGTTAATCCATATGGTGTTTGTTTGGATGGGGAATCCTAAATGGCTTCCTATAGTAGGAGAACACAGTAGCAAATGTATCTTTACAGTAATGTGTTTTAAATCAAAATTGCTCCTTGTTTTCTCCTGTGTTTGAATGTGACATTCTTGATTTCTCCAGACCCACCTGCCTAAGAACACAGGAATCGAAAACAGGAGTCACTCTCAAATTTCACTTCTATTTAATCCATCACAGAAACACTCTGCCTTTTCAGTGGAAGGAATGAATATATATATATATATATATATATATATATATATATATATATATATATATTCCACACAAGGACATTTAAACAAAGTGACACAGATCAGCAGCAGATCAACCCAGAGTGACAGCTCATTCAAACAAATGTATGTTGAGAATTTCCACTGGGCGACTCTCACGGCAGCCCAGCCAAATTTGTTTAGTAGACATGAGTTAGCTGCATAAGGGCGTTCTCAGCGCTGCGTGCCAGATGATGGCTTTTCTAGGTAAACATCCATTTAGCAGCATATATCCATCCATGAAAGTGCTGGCGTGATTTTGATCTATTCTCCTGGACCCCAGAAATGATGATTTCATTCTGCTGGCAGCCGGGTACCAACTCACACATGCGCCATTTAGGCTGAAAAAGAAAAAAAAAAAGGAAGGGGGGTATATACACTTATTTCAAAACATAATATGACCATCCAAAAGGTAGGAGAGACTCTATAAAATCGACAGGCCATTTCACTTTTCTGACAAGCAATAAAGTAAGGATCATTAAAATGGATGTCAAATATAGGACGAAGAAAAAGCCTTAGTTGTTCTTGGTATTTGGAGTAGAATGAGGAGTGTTTGTGTGGCTTCAGTTTAAACTCAGAGGCATTCCTTTGTTGGGTAGGGGGTTGGAGTTCTTTTGTTGAACTAGAATGTCAGAATCAGATCCCAACTAGTTAAGGACATTTGGATTCTTTAGAAATGGACGCTTTTATTAGCCGCCCTACCTGTTCTTCTGAGAGAACAATTAACTTATTTTTTTTTTAATAGGTAACACTTATGGAATAAAAGTCTCTATGGACCACAGCATTTATGTCCAGGACAAAAGAACGGGACACTTATTTTAGGAAAGAGAAAGAACAGGGCAGATGGCTCAGTGGTAAAATGTTAGCTATACAAGAAGACTTGAGGTCCCAGTACCTATATCAAGAACAGAAAAAGTAGTTAGGCGTGGCAGCCTGGGTCTGTAAGCCCAGCCCTGGGTGGGCGGAGACAGGCAAATCCTGCTAGCTTGCTTGCCATCCAGCTTAGCCAAAAGTCCAGGTGCAGTGAAAGACACAGTAGAGAAGAAATCTGAAGTCAGCCTCTGCGTCCACATGCACTTGCAAGTTTGCACACTCGCACACACATGTGTACAGAAATATACATTTTCCCCATAAAAAACAAAATGTCCGGAACAAAGCAAATTCCACCTACCCTCACCAACTTTGTCAACTCTAGCTTGTGCTGTCTATGGTCCAGCACAGTACTCTGGTTTGTTGTCTAAAAGTTTCTCTTTCTTATGCTTTCAACAAGGGAACACTCAGTTTGGGGGGATATTTTCAAGTGAAAAGCTCAAAAACTGCCTTTTTAAAAAAAATTCACCCAAGCATAATTCTCCGAAATGAACAGGAGAGACCACTATTCGTAAACTTGAACTTTGAAGATGAGGCTGTGACAGCCACTTGCTTGGTCAAGGTTTTTGACCAGAGAACAGTTAGCAGGTTTAGTGGTAACAATGACTTTTGAAATCACTTATAAGATTCAGATGACATACAAAGAATATCTCAAATATGAAATAGCTCCTAAGCAGCACTGTTTGAAAGGTAGTTCTATTTTAATGTGAGCATTTACTGTGTTCCTTACTCCAGATGGAGATAGGAAGGTACATGAGACAGAGCTAGCCCTTGCATGAGACAGAGCTAGCTCTTGCCCTTGGTAGCCAGGAATGAAAACACTAAGCTGAAAAGACAGACATAAAAAGAACTCACTCTGTGAGAGTCCTTGGAGCACTCCGCCCCCAGTGGGATATGTCTATCCCAGCCCTCCTCAAGGCTCAAGAGACAGTCTGTGAGATCCAGGGGTAGTGGATGGTTCCAATGAAAGGATGTCCCTCAGACACAACAGGACTGATGTGTCCATGAACTCGGAGACTGTGGTAGCACGCACATGGCCTGCACAGGTTCAAGTCAGACAAAGTCCCATCCCTAACCAAGTGATTTCCAACATCTTGGTAGTGTTCAGAGATGGAAAATCTCTAATGGTGTGTCACTGGTTTTATCACCAAGCACACGCAGGGACCACAGGCAGGGAGGGACAGGCTCATGCTCAGCCACAGTCGACCAACACAAAGCAGATTTTGTGTTTTGGGTTTGTTTTTTGTTTTTTTGTTTTTCAATTTCTGGTGAATGTGTGTGTAATTTCTTTGTTATGTCTTAGTGCTTTTCGTCTTTTGTGGTGTTTTTCTAAATTTATTATTACTATTATTATTATTAGCAAGAAAAGAACATGAAGTTGGGTAGACATGCATGTGGAGAGGATCCAGGAGGACTTTGGGGAGGGTAAAGAATATGATCAAAATATAATGTGCAAAAAAAATTAAAAAGAAAAGTAGCTTTAAGAGCACCAAGGTGAAATTCTAAAATGCTGCCTCTGTAAGGATTTCTTGCCACAGATCTCATCCAGCTCTGTACTTCACAGCACTCCATCTTCCTCTGAGCCTAGGGCTACCGCAGGCATTCTGTTTACCCATGGGTTGGCTTTCTCCTTTCTACCCTCCAGCTGGTATCATCGGGAGCAGGGATGCTTCAGACATGTTTGCTCCACTTCCAACTTGCAGAACCTCACCAGGCTTTCACTAAGAAGCACTCCTGCAGGGAATGAATGAAGGGCATTCTAGATTTAAATGCCATTGCAAAACAAGATAGAGAAACCAAAGTCTGCAGGAAGTTCATGGACATGTTCTTGACTCTTCTGGCTAGGTTATAATTCTCAATAAAAGCCTAAGATGGGAGGAGAGATTATGGCCACTTAGAAAAAAGATTAGGGGAAGTAGCCAGTTTTTAAAAAGAACTGCAACTCTGATGTCTTAACAGGTGTGAGTGCCAGTGTTCCGGATGCAGAAGGAAGCTTTTTAGCTGCCCACTATAAACTTTGCAGCACACATTCAATGAGGCACAATCATTATAAAACGAGGTGTGTGTGCTTCAGTGCCTTTGTCCAGACCTCCAAAGTATGATATATGCATATGATGACTTCAAATCTTATTACTTCCACTATCTTATTATTGTATTTTTACTTTTGGTTACGTTGCCTGCCACAAAATGGGCATGCACGGCACTATTTACAAGCAGAGAGGAACATGCCCAGTGGTGTGTAGAGAGACAGAATGAACTTGGCACAAGTGATGATTTCTGTAAACAAGACTTTGTTTAAATGTAATAAAAAAAAAAACAAAAAAAACCCCAAAACCCAGGGACAATAGGCTGCCATGTTCCCACATGTATTTAAGTACTCCCACAATGTAAATTTCACACAGTCCCATGAATACTATTTATCAAAGCAGCTAGCAGGTATTGGGATGTACTAGAAGCTTTCAGGGTGTTGATTGATCACCGTTTCGGTCAGCTCACGAGGATTACAGAGCCGCTCCAAAACTAACAGCCTGGAAGAACATGATAGGCTTCGAACAATGGTTGGAATGTTGGGTTAGCAACTGCCCAAGGTCAGTAAATACATCAATTAATATTCATAAAATGTCTCAGAGGCTTGGCCTGGTAAGAGTGTAGACCTGCTCCAGACAACTCGTTTCCTTCTTTTACCTCGAAGGAACATGGGCTTCTCTTGGCAGCTCAGTGCTGAGGTTTCTGAGCGCTGTGCTTATGGAACGTAAACCTTTTGGGAAAGCCATCACAGCTGTGTTACATACACACAACCACCGGGGAATAGATTTTCCCTCTACCAATTGTGCTACGATTGCCATGGTACCTTAGAAGGTCTTCAGTTTATGTTTGTTTGTTTGTTTGTTTTTGTTTATCTGCCAGGTGTTTTGAGGCACATTTTGTTTATGGCGAGATAGAATGGAATTTCTGGTAGAGAAACTGAATTGTACTACTCAAAAGATAGGGAAAGAAGCAAATTCATACCTTGACATCTTTTCTTTGCATGCTGGACTGAATTCATGGAATAGATTTGTCTTGCTTATCATCAGGCATGCCTCACGGCCCCTCAGCCAGTGGTACCCTTTTCAAAATGTCTGCTTCTTACATCATCACCAAGATTCTGGCTATGTAGTGTTCTCAAATTACCTCATCTTTCTGCACAATGTCAATAACCATATTGATCTTTCTTAGTATTTCATTTCAATACGTGTCTATGTGGAGACATACCAACAGGGAGTAGTGGAAAATGAACCGTCCACATAGCATTTCATCACCTTTTGTCATGGGAACACAGATAGATCTGAATGCCAGTGACCTTTGAGCGCTACCACTTAAGATTTAAAGACAGAGAGAAGTCTATAATAATAATGAGAATGACTCTTGGCATTTGTATTTTATCTGAAAGCTTATGAAAATGGAAGATGTACGATTATTCTGATTCTTATGTCAACTTAGTGTCAGAAGTATTTTTAAAAGCCAGTGTTGATCTACAGGAAAGGACATGTGAACTGCATCTTAATTTAGAACATTCTAGTAGCCACACTCAAGAAGATAAAGGAAAAAGTAACTTTATTATGTTCTATTAAACCCACTATTTCCAAAATTGCATGCCTTAGTAGGTATCAACAAATTATATCAATTAAAAATATCAAATTGGTGTTGTACATTTTACTTTAAGTTTTTTGATTTTTGTCTTTTTTTTTTTTAATCTGGAACATAATAAAAATTTAAACTTTCAGCACATCTTAGTTTGGACAAGAGGTCACTTGTCACATGTGGCCAGTGGCTACCATGTTGGATAACATCAGACATTTTATAGGACTTTTCTGATTGCATAGAATTTCCTAACCAGGTAGGACACCAGGGGTCTTTAGGCTTAAATAGGATCTAAAGTTTATAGACTATTTAAATTTATTATGATATTATTAGTTCAGAGTCTTGAATAGGAAGCCATGGATCTAAAGACAGATTCTATTGTGTAAGTTTCTTTATTGCTAGTTCTAGCAATAGAATTCATATGGGTGGGGGGAGAGGAGAGAGAGGGGGAGAAGAGAGAAAGGAGAGGAGGGGTGTGTGTATGTGTGAGTGTGTATGTGTGTGTGTGTGTGTGAGAGAGAGAGAGAGAGAGAGAACACAAGAACATATTTGAGACAGGTTCTCACATACTCTAAACTGACTGAAAGCCTTGAGCTTCTGACCTTCCTGCCTCCACTGCTTTGAGTGCTGAGATTACACATGCTGGCTTTATCTACTGCCAGGGATGGGCCTAAGAGCTTCCTGCATGCTAGGGATATACTCTACCAATGGAGCTGTATCTCTAGTCCCCAGATTTATGTTTTTAAAGCTACATTCCATGTGAACTTTGAATGCATTGCCTGGTTTGTTGATAGCCGATCTGGGTTCTTTATTCCCTATGGCTTATTTCTGTGCCTTTACTGAGTTTATTCTTTTATTGAACAAATATTTATTGAGTATGCATTTTGTTTCAGATAGCATTCTTGGCAATGCAAAGGCATCAGTGAAGATGGTAAAGTCTCCTCCCTTGTGAAAGTTACAGTCTAAACCCTATGGGGCATAGTTGCTTCATGGTAGATGAATAAATATTACAATAAATATTGGTAAAGTAAAATATATTGGCTATATTTAATATAGGCTTCCAATTGTCTTTTTGAAGAAGACTGATGATGAAGAAGAAATGATGGAAGAACAGAAGTGTGGGTCATCCATGAAATGACTTGTTTATTTTTATTTGTTTTATAACCAATAGTTGAAAAGCTTGCATTATACGGAGAGGGTAATACAAATTCTGAACTGATTGCACTTGGGGGGAAGTCCGTCTGTTAGTATCTCAGATATAAGGCAGAGAAAGAGCGGGACTGGGAATCTTTCAGTTCAAGTACACGTAGACATGGAGTTAATGCTCACTTGCATCAGAGGAGTCACATTTACATGTCCTTACACACTGCTGACGAGTGTGCTTGATGCTCTATGGACTTTAATGTTAGAGCTTCCCAATGCTGAGAAGGAGAATGGTACCACTTAGTACCTTCGATAGAACTGGCTTGCTTTAGCTAATACTTCTAAGTCAGTAAGATCACATGGAATTGTTTGCTTTGGCTAAAAGCTTGGCTGGATCCTGGGCACTCTGCAGTAAGTCTGACACCCCAAATCTGTCCTCTGGGCCTTAGTTTGTGGGTGCATTGTATGCTGCCATCCCTCCTTCAGCCTCCTGAATTTGGGGTATATTGATGCATGTGTGTGGGTGTGTGTGTGTGCGTGCATGTGCATGCATGTGTGACTCATAGACATTTGCACATGATTTTGTTAGCGTAGTGATTTTTCCAGGTTGGTGTGTGTGTGTGTGTGTGTTTGTATTTTCCTGTCTATGAGGCCATTTCTCAGAGGGATTTATGGTGTATTCATTTTCCACCTAGGAGAAGTCTGCTCAGCTGGTTTTCCTTCAGCCAAGACTTTTCATTTGACCCTTTAAGCTATCTAAACTTTGAAGAAAAATGCAGATGTGCCCTACTGTTTGAAATGGTGTAGAGATCCAGGAGGATTAATTTAAAAATTCATAAATCCTTTGTACTATGCAAATTAATGACCTCTGACCTTTGTTCCAGGTGACTTATTTTGACTTAGCTATGTCCAAATAAATGTGTTTGTATAAGAGAGTTCAGTGCTACCCAAACCTGACATATTAAGCATCTCCTATGGCTTATAATGTGCACCAGGGATGAGGACCACCCTCTGTTTTCTCATTATGCCAAATAATAGAAAGTGGAAATCACGCTAATCCTTCCCTCTGAGTCTGCTGTACCCCTGCAAGTATGATAAACTCAATCCAATTAAAAGTCATTACCTCTCCCAGGCTCGGCCACAGTCTACAACCCTTTGTCTCACAGTCCTCCTGATTATTTGTCTTCTTCATAAATAGAACATTAAACCATCATTGGCTTTAGTTTTTCATTAATGAAAAGGAAGATCGCTCATGAGTTGATGGGTACAATTCTTGTTTTCTCTAACGCTCACTGGACAGTTTTTTTAGTGGAGGTTCTTAGATGCTCATTCTGCCTGGACATTCGCCCTTTCTCTTTGACAAGAGTATAAGTCCTTTCCAATCAGAAATTTCACTTGATTATTCTTTGTGACCCCCTCCCCCTGCCCCATGGGGCTTTTCATGGACAAGGCTTGTTGACTGAATGACTGACATTTTGTTGCATGTTGGATCTCTGTTGGATCATAGATGCTAAGATTTCATAGTGATGACAAGTCTTTGAAAATGGAATGAAGGAGACCTCATGTAAGAGCAATAAAAACAGGGTGAGCAGAATTGCTGTGTAATTCTGAGCACTCAGGAATCAAACTCTTCATAGACTTCCATTACAAAGTTCCTCTCTCAAATATTCACCCAGAGTTACATGGACTTGTCCACAGTGTCTCAGATGCTTTGATGTGAACTCCGAGCCTTGCCAGTCTTCCTAATACCTGGGTTCTACAATGTTATGAAAAAAGAGACATCTCCTCTGTGTATCCTCTCACTCATGCTGGCCCTCAGCTTTGAACTGCTGACTTCAAAGGATCCTGTGGCCCCCTTTCTCTGATGCTATGACCATGTGCATGTGATGGCTCAGAAATGGATGGTTGGGTCTGTTACTTTCATTAAGCAGTGTGACACAGATTTTAGCTCAGCAAATTGACTTAGTTGTAACCCATTGAAATAAAAGACTTGTTAGGGACTATTTATCACTGGGCAGTGGTGACCCAAGCCTGTAATCTCAGCCCTTGGGAGACAGAGGCAGGCATATTTCTGAGTTCAAGGCCAGCCTGGTCTACAGAGTGAGTTCCAGGGCTGTACAGAGAAATCCTGTCTTAAAAAACCCAACCCCCCCCCCCAAGAAGAAAGAAAGAAAGAAAGAAAGAAAGAAAGAAAGAAAGAAAGAAAGAAAGAAAGAGAATATTTATCAGACTAAGTCCTTTAAAATTATCTTGTCTTATCACACTAAATAACAAAAAAGCACTCTGGTGCATTTTTCTAGTTAGCTGTGGTTTGGTTTGACTATTGTAAGCAGAAATGGGTAGTCCTGGGGCAGGGCACCATCATCTGATGGAAATATGAGGTATCAGTAGGCAACCGGGCTGCCATTTTCTACTAACTTTTGTTCTGGATGGATGTTACTTCCAGGCTAGTCTGGCCAGTCTTTTCTCTCAGTACATCAACGATTCTGAGAGCAATTAAACCTAAATCTGGTCTACCTGGAAGGGCATCTAATTGCAGCTCGATGAGAGTCATAGTTTAGGCTCTAAACAGCATTTGGGAGGTACACTGATGCTGTAAAGCAGACCTACACCATTTGCTGTAGGACAGTTCTTCCCCCTGAGGTCTATCACAGGCCAATGCATGTTCCTCCGGTATATAACAGAGACATCCCTCCTCTGAGAAGGTTTCTCTTGGCTCATCCTGTAGTAGTCAAGTGAGCATGCCACTTGAGAACCTGTTGGCACTGTCAGTTTCTGCGTTATCTGTAGCCTCAGCAAGGTAAATAATTCCTATGTTCCTCTTCATGTTATTCTGAGATGCACATGAGAAAAAGTTGTTTCTACCAATAATTAAAAATAAGAGGCCTATTCTTAAACAAACCCCAAAGCAATAAACTGGTGCAGACTGTTGTTCCTTGGAACCTGAGGTGTTGGGGGAATTGGAGAAGACTTTTGAAGACAAAGTCCCTTGATATTTCCCTCTAATGAAATAACATTTCTTGCCTCTAACCTACACAAATGCTCCTGTAAACTTTAAGTTGTTGCTATGTTACTTCCAATGGCTACTGCAGTGCCAAAGCCATTTAGATACTTGTTGTCACACTGAATTGCTTAGGAACAGTGATAGGAAGAGAAAGTGTGTGAGTTCAGTAAAGGCATTGCCATATGTGTGAATATCTTCCATCTGTAATTGGTTGGATCTCTGGATGTGAAGAGTGTGTAGATACAAAAGGCCAAGGGCATATGGTTCTCGTCAGTCTAAGGCTGGAGATGCCTGACTACACAGGAGCTTAAATACAGCTCTTGTTCTACTTTTCATGATTCTGAATCTCAACTTAGTCATCTTCTGCTGCACGGCCAGATACCTCCTACCACCTCCTGTCTTTGCTGTTCAATGCTAAACTACCAGATGGAGGAAGCTTCATTTCTGGTTTCTGACCTGTCTCTATCAGCTCTGTGGCACACTAGTTACAACTTGTTACTGGGAAAGTAGCTTCAGATGGGCACACAAATAAGCCCAAGTGGCAGCATCGTTGGAGAGGGCTACAACCTCCACAGTTGTTTATCTGATCCCCTTTTGAGTGCTTAGGAAGGGATTTAAACCTGGACCCCTTTGCCATCTTTCCCCAGAGTGTCAATGGGAACATGTAGTGGAAGCATTCATGCAGTATAGGTGATGCCCAGAACATCTGTTTAAACCTTTACTTTTCATAGCATGGAGCCCAGCAAAGATTTTGAAAGTCAAATGTATATTTATTCCATGGAGGAAACCTTATCAACCAGTGCAAAAGTTTACTGGCACTAGCTTGGGATATAACGGGCAGTTTAAATCCTGCTAACTGCGAATCATTTTTCAACAGTGTTTATGATTGTGATAGAGTTTAGTGGGGCAGAAGAACAGATAGCATAAATATTTGAACAAAAGCCTATTGGGCCAGCCATATAAATAAGTTAGACCTAGTTTGTAAATAAATTTAGCCTCGCAAACATTCATAATCTTCTCTTGCTGTAAACTATAGTAATTTATGCAGAAGATGCCCTGGATGCCTTTCATAAGAAGTCAGTTGTCTTTAGAAGGCACTGCCTGGTGCCCATCAACTGTCTTAGACTGTGTGACTCAACGAGGCAGGAAGGATACTGTACAGACCACCTAATGCTACTAGTTATTACACATGTTGATAGTGACAATTCCCAGACTCCAGGCAGGGTTTGGTAGTCTATGAAGTTGTCATATTATATCATTCCCTTAAATACCTAGCTTGTGTTACCACTTAACAATGTTGAAATTACCCCTTCTCCAATCATAAGTGTGGCTGGCATATATATATATATACATATATATATATATATGTATATATATATATATACACACACATATATATATATACACACACATACATACACATATATATATACACATATATATATATGCCTATACATATACACAAACACATCTGTTCACATTTTTCTGAAAAGTTTTTTAAAGTGAATAATGTTTTCTGAATTTAAATAAAAAAACAAAGTTTTCCTTTATGTTTTCAGTCACATTCCATCCCCACAATTTTGAATGATTTCACATTTCACATGATGGGGTGGGTGTCGGGAAACTCAATCTGCAGCCCTTTAGAGGGTAGAATGGGCAGGCAGATTGTGCTCGTTGGCAACATCTAGACCTTTTTTTTTTTTTTTTTTAACAGCAAAGATAAGGTATTTGCAATGGCGCAGAGTTTGATCTTACTGGAGGTACCTTCCTCATCATGTTACCTCAGGACACAAATCACTGTTGTCCCTTTATTAACAAACCTGTGATAACAAGGATCAACTTCTCATTCAAAAAAACAAAACCAAAAACAGAACAGAAAAAGACTACCCTAAGTTTGAGAGTCTAAGGAAATTGTGTTCTTTGGGGTACTCTCTGCTTCCTTTCCAGCCAGAGTGTGGCTCTGTGGATGTTTAATTGCCTGCTTGCATTCCTCTTTCTCAGCAAGCCACAACTCCCTCTTCTGCCAGACATGCATAATTATTTTCTTTTCCTTATGCAGGACTCCTGGCTGGAAGAAAGTTCTTCTGTGTTGTAGCGGTAGGGAAGGTCTCCATGAGCTCTTCTGTGGAATGGACCTGAGCTCACACAAGCTCCTTACTCATGTCTCAGACAGCGCAGTCTGGCTTATGCACGAAGTGAGGGCTCTCAGGGTCCTTTACTTCCTCCTGATCGCCATCTTCCAGGAAGGTTTTGCCTCTCCTCTTAAAGGGAACAGTCTGACTCTCTTCTCTCAGTATATACTATTCTTCAGTGTCCTTGTGAGGGAAGTCATGGCTGGACTTTTTCCTTCAGTGTTTAGCTCCCCTTCTGAGACAAGGAGGTACTTCTGGCACGAGCCACCAAGCCACACTTAGATAACCCTCATAAAGAGACTGTGGCTCTCAGGTCCCAAGCAGAACAGAACCCGGTGAAGCACATCCGTGGTCAAAGAGACCAGTCGTTACCCATTAGTGACAGCGCATTAATGCTCCAGCATGTCTCAGCCACCTTTAAACGGTCTTGGTAAAGAAGCCAATCAGATCACTTCTTAGCATGAAACCACCGTCAACAACATAAACAAATTAGCCATAGTAAACCACACATTCTGCCCACACAGAAACCACAGCCCTCACCAGAGGGCAGTGTACTTAATGTGAGAATAACAGCCCAGCTTTATAAGCCTCCACTGGGAATAAATTCCAGTTGCACTGGTTAGAGCAGGGCTGGGGAGCCAGAGCACGCTCTCGCCTAGGTTACGGATTGTGGGAGAGCCAATCGATTCTCAAAGTGTCTTTCCAGGAAATACATTTTCTAAGCTTTTGGCATGCCCAGTTTGGCCATTCTCCAGCTTTCATTATGGAGATCTGCTATGGCTTTAGTGGAATAGTCCCGGACACAAACTGGCCCAACTCGCTAGCTCTTCCTCTCAGGTGGCTCCAGAGTTCAGAGGAGTTACCAGGTGGAAACCTCAATGCCTTTTTCATGGCCGCTTTCCCAAGTTTATGATCCTCCATCTTGACCCCTGGGGAGTTGTGAAATATTCTCTATACCTTCCTCATGCTGATATACTTCCTTTCTTGACAATGGCTAGTCCTTAACCATCCAGTCCAGCCCTAAACCAGTGTGTTCCGTCATCAGTAAATTCCTGCCTGTGATAGTGTTTTCTTAAATACCTGTTTAAACAGTGATTTAGATAAGAGTGTCCCATTTGTGTGCAGCAGGAAATGCCTGCCTTCTTTTAGATATGCTGGCAAATAATTGCTGTAGATAGGGCCTGAACGCTGAAAGGCTGTACTCTGCTCACTGCAGATGCCTGAGAAGCAACCTGCCAGTAAGCTGTGATGTAAATACCGGCATTTCTATTTTACTTTAAATGGATTGGAAGCCAAGTCACTTTGGGGATATAAAAGGCTTATGAAAAAAGCCAGTAGGTCAGAGGTTGCCAAAAATCTCTTAAAATTTTGTAGTGCTAAAAGAGAGTTCAGGCAAATGTTGCATTGTGAAAGGAATACAGACGGGCATGTAAGGAGTCTGATCCTAGCAGGCCTTCCAGTATGAACTGGTGACTAGGCTCACCACCAACAAAATAGACCAAACATTCACCAGGTCATGCTTAACCTCTGGGCCTTACCCACAGAACGTTAGTGTCTCCATTTTGTTTTCTTGGATTCTGTAAATAGATGCCAAAAGGCTCTAGCAATTTCTTTCCATCGCCATTTAAGAGAAGCTTAGCAAGGCCTATCCCATAATATGAGAAATATATTTATGTATATATTCGCTATTTGTTTTCAATTCCTATAGTACTCTTGGCCCTGTCTGTTGCTACCTCTCCCAACCCTCTCTCATTCTGGATCTTTCTGACAGTAGACTAATGAAGTACTTTGAATACTGTCAGGTAGCAAGGCCCAGAGGGAAGAAATGGATTAGGTCAGAACAAGGAAGCTAACTGAAACGCTGAGAGTCAAAGGAGCTTGAAAGACCATTAGGAAAATTCCACATGCCAAGCCGTGTCAGCAGGCTAGGGCACAAATATGCCATAGAGACTCAGATGTCACACACATGGACCAGAGTTGAAACATGACAAGTGCTTGCCTATCACCCTTTTCTGGGATCATGGTGCTTTGAAGACTGCCCACGGGTGACCTCTCTAAGACAACGACCTCTATAGGACAGACCTCTGCTTCCGAATCTGTGCTGCTGGATTCCTGTAGAATCCTTTACAGCCTATTTGTCAGCTCCGTGAGCATCTATTTTCCCCATTTTAGTAGTTTCCTTTCCTCCTTTCATTGGGAGTGTGAAATTTCATTTTCCTGGGGATGTTTCCACAGAGTGCTTCAATGGCCAGTTCATTGCTCGGTTTGTGCATCTGGTATTACCTGGGCTCCTCCCTGTCCTCACATGTTCAGTGGAGGGCTCTGCTGCTGGTGGAGAAGAGCTGGCCCCTGAGGTCCTTTGCTTTCTCATCAGCACGCCTCTGTCACCACTCAGGAATTGTCCTGAGGAGGGACGGAGAGCATGTCCTGTTTTAATTTGGAAAGGAAACTGCAGTCTTCCCCCCTCCCTTCCCTGACCACTGGTAAGCGTGCATGGACTCACAGACTCATGGCTATATGCTCACATACTCCCTGGAGGTCCCTGGTGGGGCCTGAGGTTTGGCTAAGTCTCCCTCTCCTGATGCTGGGCACACATCGTCTGCGTTCAGCCACGTGTAATCCTTCCTGTCTGTCTGGGAGTTGGGCACAAAGTACTGGTGCTTGGGCCCACCCTCTTCTTTAGTGGCAATTAACCTTTACTACAGAGCTTCCTTTGAAGTTTGCTCGTGTTTTTATTACAAAACTGCAACAAGAAACATAATGGGGGGAAATGTCTAAATTTCTGAGTTACCTAATCTGTTCAATTCCCTAGTCGGGCTCCTCTTGGCAGCTGTTTTACACAGCTATGATCTCAACCAGTCTGCCTGAGATCCCAAATCATGTTTCTGTCTCAGCCTATTTTTAAGATTAGGGAGCTGCTAAGTACCACACACACACACACACACACACACACAAACACACACACAAACACACACACACCACTTATTGCTAGCAAATGCACATGGATGTGCATATTGTGCGCAAGTTTGTACAGCCAAGTTAACATGGTTTCATGGTTATAGCTAAAGTCGAGCTTTGTGCTTTAAACATTAGCATGAATACTGCCTTAGTCTCTGAACACTTTCTATCAATGGACTGACTCGGGGAGCAGAGAGGAAAACATTTCCGCTACCGACAGGAAGGACAACATGGAGTGATAAGCATTTTGATGGCCATTGAATGCTATTAATGGGTGAAGCTCAGGAGCTTGAATGGCATCTGCCCAGAAGATTTTCAGTTAAACTAAGCAGAGAAGCCAAAAGAAACAACTGGTGAGTTATATAAATCCCACAAAAGAGAAAGCAACTCAGGCCAGCCTTGCAAATAAGGGCCAAAGAATTATGAGTGAAATGGCATTTTTTTTTTCCTAACCCGCCGTTCACAGGAGCTCAAATAAATGAAATCATTTTTCCTCTGCTTTTCACTGAGTAGTAAATCACTGGTAATCCAAGGCTGGAAGAAAAGCAACTATGAAACTCAATGAAAATAAGGGAGAGTACCTCACCCTGGTCAGAATAGGTGAGGACTTTCTAAGAAAATGTAAAAAAAAAAAAAAAACCACAAAGACAACTTAGTGAACTTAGTTCCACTAATGATAAAAAGTTCCATGACTGCATCAAATAGAAAACTATAGAGAAAATGAGTAAGATTTTATCCTTGGGCTAATTTGTCATTAATTAGACAGAGTTGAGGCCCATTTTAAAAAGTGAGAGAAAGCTATGCCTAATATGTAATGGAAGAAATATGAGTCACTGATAAAATATTTAGTATTAGTAATCACTAAGGTATAGATTAAGGAAACAACTGATAAATAGTTTTCCTACTGATAAAAATGAAAAACAGCACACATTGGTACCTGTAAGTATGGCTGGTAATAGTATAAATTGATAAATGTATTTGGAAAAAAATGCCAATACTAGGTTTTAATAGGGATCCCATCTAAGAAAATGAAAATGGATAAATGTAAATATCTATATAGAGGGCATTTGTTTTACTGACAGTTTTGGGATTAGAAACAAACCCGAGTACTATAGACACACTTCCTCTGGATCCCTATAATGGTAGAATGTGTAGCAGTTGCACATAAGTTTAGCAAATAGGAAAAAAGAGAAAAATATCTACAAAACACTGTCAACTGAAAAGGCTGAACAACAGAATGTTCACACAGGAGACACCCTTTGGACGACCCAAGCTCCTAGTCAAATCTTTAAGAAAGTAAAGGGCAAGCAGCCTCAGTGAGAAGACTGGGTTTGAACGGTTGCTAACTGGAGAGATTCTGTTCTGTGTCTTTTCCTGCCAGATTCTACAGTGGAAGAATGAAAAATTATTTTTTCACATCACTTTCCCCCCACTGGCTTGCAGTGAGTGTATTTATGCAGCAATGGACACTGTTATTATTGGGAATAAGCTTTCAATTCCCCCCCCCTTAGATTCTGATATCTTCTAAAGAAAACTCTTACAAATTGCAAACCTGGGTAGTTATTGAGACAGCCACAGAAATAAGTAGAATCTAATTGAAGTGTGGGCTGTTGCTTGGTCTCTAGGGACATTAGAATGCTTAAGGTTTGAATTGGAGAGGTTGATTTTCAGTAGAATTTCCCAAGCCAATCGCCTCAAACAATAAGCTCTTCTCCCTGTCCTCGACGAGTTAATGACACAACCAAAGGATACATGAAGCAAATTACAGTTGGAGGCAGCGCAGCTCCAAGAAGGTACAAGGGTTATTTATCTTTATGGGCCCACTGATGTATGCCACACACCCTACCTGATACTTTCCTATTGTAAATGTGCTCGATCTGTCAGAGCAATATGTAGGAAGTCTTTAATTGACTACAGCTACAGCTCAGGGAAGAGATCTACCAATTTCCCCCCAATAACAGAGATTTAATGGAGACGGAATAATGGAGGTTGTTTTTCATTTAGATGGAATGATGTCTTAGCAGCTTTTGGGGGAGTTATTGAGTAATGTCCACAGAGGTGTCAGTTTATTCTCGCTTATGCAAATACTCAATATGGTGTCATAAACCTTATCCATGCTGAAAAGTTTATAAATGCTAGATTGTGTTGAAATATGATTGTATGGTTTGCTAGGTAAAAGTCAGCAGTTTTCTATTTCCATTCCTGTCATCCCAGCTCTTTTTATATTTAATTCAGATGATACTAGCTGGATGGTGACTCAAAGACAAATGGCCTGGGCTTTAATCTGTGTTGACGCCTGCAGGTGGATGAGTAGAACTAGATCTTTTACCTATACTTGCTTGAGTGCTTAAGTTGTTCTTCAGGGTTAATTAGAATATTATTTTTTTCAGTTTTAGCAGAATTATATTTTGGTATATGTATGTATGTGTATGTATGTGTATATATGGTGACACTCTATATATATGCTTTAAATTCAAATTCTCCTCAGCAGGCAGGGCACACATATTTTGCTGGAGCTAGATTCTCTGCACACTCATTTAGACTCTGAACTGGGAGAGTTCATGATGACAGGGAGCTCATAGGGTTCAATGTGACAGTGGGAAGGCTCATTTGTTAATTGTCTCAATCTTTTTCTAGGATTTGAGTTCCCTTTGTTGGACCCGATACTGTGACTGGTTTAACTCATGGTAGAAATAGAGAAAATTTTACTGGCTTATCAGAAAGAATTACTGGAATAATAGTGTTCTATTTATTTAGGTGTCTTTTGAATTCCATTTCTTAGGTGGGGAAGTTTATACATTCCATGATGTCATTCAATTTGTAGTATTCCTCAAAGAAAATAAAATCCTGGCAGTGAGCAATGACTCCCTTTGAGGATATCCATTGTGATGTTTCATTGTGACGTTCCATTTATGGCAGGTGAAGGCTACAATTCTACAGAGATGCCATTGATTTTAAGTTCATTTGTTTGTTTGCTTTTGGAGACATGATGACACTCTATAGCCTAAGTCTGTCTCAAACTACTGAGTTTACAGTCTTCCTGCCTCTAGTCCTCCAAAGAGCTGCCACCATAGGGATGTTACCATGTCTGCCTTGAAAATGGTTTCAATATGTTTATCCTGCATCCAAACTGTTCATAAATATTTTGATGAAGTATAAGATCAGTTGGAATTCTCAAGTCCATTTAGGGTGTTATTCAAATAATTATTTTGGTTCTAGATATAAATGAAAAGTCTGATAATCTACTGTGCCCCACCACTTTGTTTCTTAAAAGTAGTGGAAGGAGTTACAGAGACAAAGTTTGGAGCTGTGTCGAAAGGATGGACCATCTAGAGACTGCTATATCCAGGGATCCATCCCATAATCAGCTTCCAAACACTGACACCATTGCACACACTAGCAAGATTTTGCTGAAAGGACCCTGATATAGCTCTCTCTTGTGAGACTATGCCAGGGCCTAGAAAACACAGAAGTGGATGCTCACAGTCAGCTATTGGGCCCCCAATGGAGGAGCTAGAGAAAGTACCCAAGGAGCTAAAGGGATCTGCAACCCTATAGGTGGAACAACATTATGAACTAACGAGTACCCCAGAGCTCTTGACTCTAGCTGCATATGTATCGAAAGATGGCCTAGTCGGCCATCACTGGAAAGAGATGCCCATTGGACTTGCAAACTTTATATGCCCCAGTACAGGGGAATGCCAGGGCCAAAATGTGGGAGTGGGTGGGTAGGGGAGTCGGGGGGAGGGTATGGGGGACTTTTGGGATAGCATTGGAAATGTAAATGAGGAAAATACCTAATAAAAATATTAAAAACAAACAAACAAACAAACAAACAAAAAAGTAGTTGTCAGGATAAAAATAATTTACAGTTTTCAGTGGGATAATGTTGGTTTGGTATAATGATTCAATAAAATTATATGCACAGTTAATTATCTACTTAACAAAGTATTCATTAATACTCACTATGTGCAGATCACTTGGAGAATTCCTATGAAGTGGGACTTCTTCACCTAGCTTGTCAAGGGTCTATTTCCTTGTTGGAGGTAATACATTAAGTCCTAAGCAGTAACGCAATGTAGTTTGATTGCAGATTAGAGAGGTAAAATTCTGTAAGCTTAAAGGGGAAGGAGATGCTTGTGTGAACTGAGATGAGAACAGGACATGTTGGAACCCGATTTGGAACTTGACCTGGAAGGAAGATTGGGAATTGGTTAAACTAGAGGGTAGAGATGGGGAGCCAGGATAGAAGAACTGCTGTGTGTAGCTCAAGCTTTCCTGTTGAGGAGTATTAAAAATCTGAAGGAATGACTTCAAAAGGAGAGATCTTTTTCTAAGCCAAAACATTACTACTTAGCTTTAGAGACTGGGAGCCATTGGAGTCTGTTGAACAGGAAGGAGGGTGTGTGGGGAAGATGAATTCAGTATTTAGGTCTCAAGTCAAGACACTGGTGGTCTGGAGACTAGTGATGAGCAAGCCCTGCTAGAAATTTTAGGTGCTAAATGTGAATTGAACGAATCAGATGACAGTAATAAATTTTGTAGAAGAATAAGAAAAGGAGAGCAAATCTCTGTATTACTCTGAAGGATGTAATGTAGTTAGGGAAAAGCTAACATTCCTAATTAAACTGGGGAAATGGACAAGGTACCTGATTGGAGGGCAGGTGACAATGGTCATAGTTTTGTACGTGCTGAATTTGCATGGTAATGAACCCATATGCTGAGAATGAGGTTCCCAATGCAAGCCTGCAGCCTGTAGGTCTGTCACATGCTTAGCTTAGATGATATACATTCAGTGTTTGAATCACAATCTATCCCTGCATTAAATACAGCTTTGCATAGCTTGCCACTTTTTAATGTATGTTATTATATGTAACTGTAAGAAGCAGGATCCAGACTCACTAGAAAGTTGTTGGTGAGTGGTAGTGTGAATTTCTATTATGAGTAAGGGAAGAAATTGAGAGTAGAATGTGTGTCTTCTACCTTGTAGCCCAATAACCCATCTTAGAAGGCTTTAATAAACACAGAGTTGCTGGTTTGATAGGAGAATAAAGGTCACTAATCTGAGCCTGGAATTCTTCCATATCATGAATGGTAACCATGGTTACCCAGGCTGTAGTAGAAAGGCTATGGCAACAATCATAAGCCATCCAGTCTACCTTCTGGTGGTTCTGACCAGAATCAGCTGCCTTATCATCCTAGCCCTTCTTCCTTATTATGTCCTTGAAGTCCTTATGAGTCAAACCAGTGTGGGATGACTTTCAGTTTGTACCTCTAACAGAGAGAAACACGTGTCTAGTGCTTAAAGCCAAGGGTAATTCCCTCCAGCTGGTAGTAGATTCTACTCACCCATTTTTCTTTCTATTTCTTTACCTGCCTGTAAAGTCCTTCACATACATTTCATGAAGACTTCAAGGTCTCATGTAGAGACTTTGGGTTGTGCTGTTTTGGAAAGTCCTTAAGGCCACTGAAAACAAGGCCTTTGTCTATTGCAAATTCTTGCAGTCTCCCCAGGATTTGGAAAGGCAGTCGACTCTTCCACTTCCTGGTCTGGAGAATGTTTTTCTCCTTTTGGTACACTTGGGTACCCTCCTATCTCTTCCCCTCTGGACATTTGTTAATTTTTTGTTTTATGTGTGTGAATGTTTGCCTGCACACATTTATGTGCACCATGGACTTGCCTGGTACCTATGGAGGCCAGAAGAGGGTATCAGATTTCCTGGAATTGAAGTTGTAAGTGGTTACAATAGATTGCTGTATAGGTTCTGGGAAAAAAAGTCTTCTGCAAGAGCAGCAAGTATTCATAGCCCGTTCATTGGTCAGGCTGCCCAGTCTACAGAATTAAAAAGCATGATCTTAGCTTGTAGTACTTTTGAGTTTCTACAGAGTGAGCAAGGCGATAGCAAGGGTTTGGTGAGATTTGTTTGAAATAGGAAGGAGAAAAGAAAACAAACCACCAACAGAGGAGGAACAAATACAAACTAATATTTCTATCAATATCCGGCCACACAAATGTAAGCCTTGTTAGGCATGGCAGCCTTTGGCAGCCTTGATGGCCTGTTACATTTACTTTAAGATTCCACAAGTTGATTGATCCACTTGTCTGATATGGTCTATATGGTTCTGACAGCTCTCAATGTAGGATGTTTTGGGGGGTGGTAGTTACCTACTTCTTATCTCTGTTTTATTCAGACTGATAAATAACCTGCTGAGTACTTTGCATGTGGGTGATGGGTGAGGCTGGCCTATGCAGGTATTAACAGTTGAGGATAAACATACTGGATTTACTATTGTATCCCATATAAACTAGGCCATAATCTATGCCCCATGTGAATAACAGAGATTTTTAATGGGACACATTTTAACAATGGTCTTCTCTGTTGTGCTTGCAATGAACAACTTACTACGGGTTGCTGCCCCTGTGGAATTTTGTCTTGGTTTATTAGTAGAAATTCATGAAGTTCTTATTTACTTGCAGGTAATGAGTGTGCCTATGGCAACTATCCTGAAATACCTTTGGAAGAAATGCCAGATGCTGATGCAGATGGGATAACCAGTGCTCCCTCCCTCCACATTCAAGAGCCATGCTCTCCTGCGACGTCCAGTGAGTCATTTACTCCTAAGGAGGGCTCGCCATACAAAGCTCCCATCTACATCCCTGATGACATCCCTATTCCTGATGAGTTTGAGCTTCGAGAGTCAACTATGCCAGGAGCAGGACTTGGAATATGGACCAAAAGGAAGATTGAAATAGGCGAAAAGTTTGGGCCATACATGGGAGAGCAGAGATCAGACCTGAAAGATTCCAGCTATGGATGGGAGGTAAGAACATCGTTTGAGTTAGCAGGCATATGCATTAAGGTCTATAAAGAAGAGATTTATTACATAGGTGGCTGTGTGGATATTCCATTTGTGAGCATGTCTTCAAGTTGATGTTTAAGAACCAACTCCCTTACAATCTCACTGTTTGGTAAAGCAATGTGTTACTTAAAGCAATAGCATGATAAAAGGGATCCTAGCTGAAGAACGATCAGACAAGCATATTAGTCTAGAAATACGAAAGGAAGAAGCTGTAGTTTCTAAGTTATCATTCAGAACGTTGGGTGTGGCCATCATAAGTAGCACGTGGTGTTAGCAGACAAACTTACTCATATGTGTATGATGTATGAGGCAGAGAAGTCTGGAAGGATTAGAGGGAAGCACACTTCTTTTTTTTTTTCCCTTTCTTTTTTTTAGCATTTGTAGCTATAGGTCAATTTGGTTTTATTTCTACCTTCCTCATATATTTTATCTCTTTTTATTAAAACAAGACCATTCATTTATTCTACATGCTTTTTAAAAGTGTGCACAGTAGTCATCACAGAAATCTGCGAGTCTTCATATGTAAATTGACTTAATGAATAACATATTAAATATTATATTGATATCATAAATAATATATGGCAATAAGAACACCAGGAGATTATAAAGTTAGTCACTAGTTTCAGGAAGACACTGCATAGAACCCGAACCCATCAGGCAGTATCCAACAGTCGGAGGCCTTTAATAACAATATCTAATTTAATTTCACTTCTATAAGAACCAGTGATGTGCAGTTCTCAGTTCATTACTTTCTTCACCCTTTTGTGCCAGTACAGTATGTAAATATACACGTTATATGAATTTTGCTTTTATTTTCATTGCTTGAAATGGAGTTTTATTTAATTGACCACATCAGCCTGGAACCCTCACTCCTGATTCATCCTCCCAGTGCGTGCTGAGATTACAGACATATGCATCAAGCCTGGCTTACTTCTATAGTTTGAAAAATGTTGTGACTAAATCATACCATCATAATTTCTGGATAATCTGTTCTACAGCAGAGCAGCTTGTAGGCTACCTCTGCATAGGTAAGAGGACGTTATGGAGATGTGAGAGAGCTTTCCCTTTACAATATTTCAGCTGGATGGAAATCAGATAAGCAGGATTCATTTTGCTATGCTCTCTTAATATTTATGACCATTAATAGAATATCTGCTTAGCTTTATGTAGAAGTGAATATGCAGTGCCTGCAGGATGTAATTATTTCATCTTTTTGTCCCCTTGTAAAATGTATTCGAAATTCTATAATGGAAACAGCCTCACTCAAATCTGAAATGACAAAGACTAAGTTCTTGATTGGAAATGATTGCACATGATTGCACATGAGCATGCCTTCTGTAGTTTTGTCCCTGGACACATCCTTGGGAAGGCTGTGGCTTAGTAAAATGACTTTTAGACACATGTGTCAATGAGAGGTTTTTAAAAATCACTGAAGCATTAATGGGTGCATGAGTTGGAAAAAGTTTTCAGACAAATGTACATGAATTTTACGTCATTATTGTTCACCTTAAAATAACGGCGATAAACAACCTAGTAATAAGTGACTCATTAGACTTTCATTACAGAATCTCTAGAGTTAAAGAAGTATAGCTCTGGTTAGGATTCTCTGGAAGTCTAGGAATCGACAGAGCTGAACTGTGAAATCAGCTTGCAATTACAGGGTTGGAAAGAACAGAATGGTATCTTTTTAGACACAATGCTTATGGGTTGGGCATGGATCTGGAGGACATTTTTGCATTTAAGGAAATATAAAAATAATTGATTTTTTTTCTCTGTGGAGGGAAATGTCTTCAGCATACACATGAGCAGGTATTAACCTTGAGCCATATAACATTATTTCCTTCATAATGTTACAACCAAGCTGATTGCCAAGAAATTAAAATGCTTTTGCAAAATAGCCATGGCTTCCTGTTTGAAGATCATGCACCCCATTTCTGCCATTTAAGAATCCAGCTGATGGCCAGTTATGATGTATTCTGTATCATTATGATGTTTATCTACTTGATTCTTTTGCACCTCTCTCTCTCTCTCTCTCTCTCTCTCTCTGTGTGTGTGTGTGTGTATATGTGTATGTGCACATGCACACATGCGTGTACCCCTGAGTGCCACCATACACATATGGAAGTCAGAGGACAAAGCAACTTGTGGGGATTAGTCCCTTCCTTCAACCGTGTGGTTTCTGGCAATCAAACTCAGGTTGGCAAGCTTGGGAGCAAGCTCCGTTACCTGTTAAGCCATCTTCCTGGCCCTTCCCACAATTTTAAGAGTGTGAATTGTGTACTCTGTAGATACAATGAACACAGCTAGCGAGAAGGCTCTTAGGGACTCTGGCAAATTTTATCCTTGGTAGTGTAGCTGAGTTTTCGACCCTATCTAGTTAATACAAAATCCATTTGCCGCCAACAAAGGCGCTTTCACACGGGTCTCTGTCCACTCCTGTGTGCTCACTTTGAATTGTCCTGATGTCATATATGTTTTTAATTGTACCTCGTTCGCCTCTTATCTGATTAGACTGATAATTGCGTTCTAACTACCATGACCTCTCTGAGGCTACCGTGCTTAAAAAAAAAAAAAAGATGCACACAAAGAAACAGTTTAGAAAGAAAGCAAATCTCTTAGACGTCCTTAAAGTAAACATGAATGAGGAAATTCAGTTTTGGGAACCGATCATTGAGTGCCTGCTGTGTGTCAGATCCCGAGTCGCTGATTTCCTTTACAGTCATTTGTTGGAATGGAGCAACTCAGTGCTGTTTCAACTGCTTTCCTCTCCTCCTGGCTGCTCTCCTTGGTCACTTCTTCTTTCATGGAAGTTGCATTTCCATCTATCCAGCTGTTCAGAATGTTTCTTAAGCGTACTTCCGACCACACTAGACACACCCTTTTCTGGTTTCCATCCCCCCAGCACTGCTCTTCATATACAGCACTGCTCTTCATATACAGCACTGCTCTTCATATACACTACACTCTTCTATGTCTCACAGACACTGCTGGGCCTCTCCTTTCTCATCCGTAGAGATTTTTGTATTTGTTCTTTGAGTGTCCTCCTTGTATAGCATCACCCACAGACACCCTAATCACACCTTAGTGTTGCTTAAATTTTGTTCCACTGGCAGCAGCGAAACTGTTAACTGAGGAGCTTGAAATAATATGTGGCGTACAGACTTGCTTATAGGTGTGCTTAGAGTTTTTAAAGCTACATTGTCCTGGTGCAGCCTCGATGGCATTTTGCAAAGTTGGGCAGTACTGCCAATGCCCAGCATGCTTCTTACTCTTTGTTTTAATAAGCAGAATGGATTAGACAGCTCAGGCTGCCTACACTCAGGGGCTAAGAAATGGAGATTCATTTTATCACTGCTCTAGAGACTAGATGTCAAAGACTAAAATTCCAGTTGGTTCTGGCTCTGTCGAGGGCTATCTGTTATTCTAGGGCCTACTTATACCAAGACATGAGCTTGTACAGTGAGCTATACCTCTGAACCTCAAGTCGTCACTTTTTTACATATTGCCTATACCTTTCCAAAAATGGTACTTTGGAAAAATTCTATAAGTTTGTATTTCAGGGAAATAGGACTTTTTGAAGACATAGTTATAAGCTGAATGTATATAGTTCAGTAAAATAACCCAGTAATAATGTAGTAGACATTATTTTTCCCCAAAGGACTGTTGATTTTATAAAGAAGAACTTGGACAGTGTTACAGTCTGACTGTGACTGCCTCAGCCTAAACTGTGTCTCCTACTACATGGGGTTAAACCCTCTAGTGTGAGTTAGGAGCTGTGGTGGAACACACAGGCTAAACACAGACTTGCCATTGGTTGGGATATAAACCACAGAAGCGCCATTGGGTAAGATATAGACCACAGGAACTCCATTGGTTAGGACACAGACTAGCACTGGGTCATTACTGGGCAGAAGTCAGTCACTATCTCTGAGTTTTAGAGATTATTTCACTTGTTCCCTTTTCTTGTTCCCTAGAAACCCAAGTGTCTCTAGGATGCTCAAAATTATGTGGCCAAGGCCTTATTTGAAAAAGAAGCACTGTTTCCTAATTGACAATGAAAACAAGGACTCAGGACAGCTTCCTAAACTTACTTTTAAGTCAAATAACAGTTTGTGTGGTGTAGTTCAATTTGGTTTTCTAGCAGTCTGAGGTAGTTTATTGGAAAAACTAAACTCTTTGTTTATGTGATCATTTAGCACATAATTTTTTTTTACCTTTATTATCACTAGCTGTCATAAAACTTTTCAAGTGTATGTGTATCCATTAATGAGGTACCTACTGCGTATCAAAACCCTTAGTATGTTCATCTTGTCCAGAACTGCTCCAAATTTGTTTGATCTGTTAAAATTCCAGGTATGTGCATAGGTTTTATTTTTTCTTCTCAGACATACATAAAATTTTACACACACAGAAAAATAATGATGCGTGTAGATAGTAAATTTCTCCTTTGTCCTGTTAAATAGATGAGACAGAATAGTGGAAAGAGATTATGTTCGAGTTGAGAATTCATCATCCGACTTTGATTCAGTGCTATGAAAATGCATTATATTCCAGACTGTAATCCAAAATACAATAGTGCATTGAGATATGCCTCCCTATCTTGTAAAGCAAGCAGTCCTCATGGTCAGAAGTTTGGTTTGAGGTTATGCAATAGTATCATCTCATATTTTAAAACATGAAATCTCTATGTTCACTGAGCTATGAATATTCATTAACACCACTGCCAATATTGCATTTTTAAGATGTCTAACATCTACATCAGGGTTATAAGAACAAGTTTTATATCCATTGAGCTACATTTCCAGAGAAGATTTTTGTCTTAATACTTTTGAAGTTGCTTCTACTACATGAGGAAGACAACTCATCCATATGTATATACAGAGAGAGAGAGAGAGAGAGAGAGAGAGAGAGAGAGAGAGAGAGAGAGAGAGAGTTTTTTAAACTACATTATCCTGGTGCAGCTTTGATGGTGTTTCACAAAGTTGGGCAGTATTGCCTTAGCATGTTTTTACTCTTTGTTTTAATAAGTAGAATGGAATGGATTAGACAGCCCAGGCTGCCTAGACTCAGAGGCTAAGCAATGGAGATTCATTTTATCACTGCTCTAGTCTTTAATGGATCTTTAATGGATGTCATAATAGTGATATTAGTAAGTATACTAAGGAAAAAGTAATGCTGTCTAAACACAAATAATAGCCTACACCACAAAATACCTATTAAAAAATGGTCATTGTTGTGGCTTTTTACTTCATGAGGAATTAATGTCTCCCCGGAATGTTTCCATTCATTCCTAAGTATAATACAAACCGGCCCACACGCAATTGGATGCATCTTCTATGATTGTGGGTCAGAACTCATGTCCCCATGTCTGCCCTCACTCAGAGATGTTCTGACATTGCTCAGCAAGGGTCAGAACAGACTTCTGATCAGGCCTGTTCAATGACACAGATAGTGATTTGGCTGAGCTTCTTAATTGGATCATGGCAGATCAGGTGCAGGAAGTCATCTCTATTGATACAGGTATGAACACCCACAAACTAATGTACATACCTTGTTTCTTTTAAGAGTTGATCATGGGCCAGGCATATACTCAGGATGTAGGAGCAAGTGGGATCTCTGTGTGTTTGAGCTCAGCCTAGTCTACTGACAGGGTGACATAGTAAAATCTCATCTCAACAGTCAAAACAGCAACAACAACTGTCTCCGTGTAGTCTACATATATCTATTGGTTTGATAATAACTATGAAGTTTGTGGTCCCAGTAACTTTTAACGTTCTTCTAAAATTAACATTTTCCATTAAAAAGTTTTCCTTTTAGATTTACTTTAATTTATGTGGTGTGTTCCCTGCATGTATACCTGTGGGCCATGCGTGTGCTTAGTGCCCAAGAAGGATGGAAGGGGTCATCAGATCCCCTGGAACTAGAGTTCAGGATGATTGTGAACCACTGTGTGGTTGCTAGGAATCAAACTCAAAGTCCTCTGCAGGAACAAGTGCTCTTCAGTGCTCTTCACTGGACATCTCTCTAGTTCCCAATACTTTTCAAAAACATCAAAAATATTCAGAATATGAAATATTCTGCTCACATGTTTCTTTCATCCATTTTCCTATTCTCTCATTACCTAAGACCAGGGGGTGAGGCTTTCAAACAGTCTCTCCTCACAGAATTCTTTGTCTCTTTCCTCATAATCCAGGAATCCATCTTGTTCCGTGGCCTTTTGAAATGATGTACACAGGAGATGGAGAACCTAAGTTTAGTTCCCAGCACCTACTGTGGGTAGCTTACAGCTGCCTTTGACGCTAGCACCAGGGAATCCAACCTCGCTGGCCTCTGGGGACACTTACAACTCACACAGAGACAAACACGGAGTAATATGTAAAATAACTCTTAAAAACCATCTAGACTCTGTATGGCCTCCCCCTAGTCTCTGATTATGCAGTGTCTCAAATTGGATGATCACCTAGGAGCCAGACTTACATATGAGGGTCTTCTTTCCGGTGAGATAGCATGTCTCAAGGTGGGTACCTCTGTTCTTGTCTAACTGATGCTGAGAGTCTTGCTTCTATATCAACACATACTGTATGCACATATATATTACTGTTACAGTAGCTAGTGGCACAAGTCTCTTACCAATGGGTGGTAGGCAGCACTTGGAGAACAGTGCTCTTTTGACTGTTTATGACACCCTCCCTTGATGTTTCCCAGCTTGCATGGCATGATATGGAAACCTCAAATGGTCAGTAGCCACAGGTCCACATGTTTGCTTTTTGCCTTTTTGTTGTTTAAATTATTGTGGTGCTAACTCATCACATGTGATAGCAGTGTAGGAAGTCTACTCCGGTGCAGGCACTGTCTACCCTGAGGAATGAGCAACTCCTGATGTTCTCATGTTGATGACCTGAGTCCCGTTTTCCTGAAAACTTCACCCAAGACTGCCTACTCGAGGAATTAGGAAAGCCATCACATGTGAGCACGGGACATCTTTGTAGAGTAGGAGGAGCATCTGAACAAACCTAGTCTACAGGTAGGGGAGAGTACTTGCCTCTGCCATCTACGGGATTGTTTTCCTTAACTGGAACTGCCAACTTTCCACTTAAAGAAATACAGACATCTCTCTATTGGCTTCTGAATGGTTCTGCATCATCTTAGAGTTATGTCGTTGGCAATACGTTTTTACCCTCTTCGTGGAAGCTAAGTGGTGGGATCATAGCTGGGAGGTTAGTCCTAGGTGGTACTTTCCATCTTTCTGGGGTTTCCCTGGAAGGCATTGATCCTCTTGCCCACCTGTTTAGCAAAGGCTGAGATAAATCTGGAGTCCATTCTAGGCCTCTCTGGCTTTCATGTTGGGGCAGAGGAGGTTACATCAGTGAACTGCTGCTTGACAGACAAGATAGCTGGTGAACAGGAGAGAACGCACTGCCAAGTTATGTTAAATAAGGCCAATTAACATGTTCCTGTCCTCCACTTTCATGAGCTCATGAAGCATCTTAAATTTCTCAGTTTTTCCTTCTTATAGACTCTTCCCCAACTTTTCCATTTAGAGATTTCTTATACTTATAGTTTGTTTTATATTGTTTTTCCTTCCAAGAGCACATTTCCCTGCTCAGGGTTTGGAGGCTAGTGAGACCACAGGTGATTTGCCTTCCAAGTGCTGATGTTCTCTGAATATGGGCAGGCTCTGACAAAGGGCTAGCCAAGGATTTTACTCAGGAACACACCCACGTAGGTGGATGCCAAATAGCAAAACCAAAAGTCGATACCATTATGCTTCCCCAGCCTAAAGTACATCTAGTTAGGTGGTATAGATGTGACACAGTGCCACAATGATGTGGGTTAGAGAAGTCCTTGTCTTGAGGGACAGGAGGCTTTTGCTTGTGGCAAACAAAAGGGGTATCACATGTATGAGTTAGAGAATCAGCCGAATGACTTCCTTTCTATCTGTCTCATAACCTCAATGGACTCCTGTTTGTTTTTAATTATATTTGATGTAGAGATCTTACCCTCAGAGATATGATCATAATAATGCACAAACGCAAAGGGCAAATATATTGACAATTAAAATCAGTTTTATGGCTTATTGCCATTCACAGTGTCTTTTCACATCTCCAGCTTTAGCTGTCACTGATAACGTTCTTATAATTGCTAGCTCTTGAAGACCTGGTTCTTCTGTGGTTGTTACAAATACATGAAGCAAAGTTTTCCTGAGTTCCAGCAGCTGCTCCTACGTTCAGCATTTGCTTAGCACTTGCGGTTCATCCATGCCCTCGATACTCTTAAGTGTCAGAGAGGGATAAAAATAGCTCCAAAAGAGATACTCAAAAGGAAAAAGAATTATCATTGTGTTTAATAAGAGAAACGACAAGCAATCATAATTCTTTCCATTAAGTAAATATGTTAGAAAAATTTATTATGAAATGACGCATTATGCGAGCCAGGAATCAAAGATGACATCCTTGCATTAAATACGGTAGATGCCATTAAGGAAAACAGTCAATATGTCACTAAGCCACGGCCTGTAAAAATTAAATTGATTTGGTAAATGTAAGTAAGATAGATCTGTTTGCTTTCATCATCAATTTTGAGTGGGTGAACAGGTGATGTCACCAACCTGGGAGCGATAAAGATGCAGGACCATCTGGAACGGCAGGTGATGGATGGGCAACTGCTTTTGGGTAGTGACAGTGCTGGGGTACTTTGTCACTTGGGATGCAGTACTTAATAACTTTTCAATACCATCATAATAAATTTCGCTGCCTTATTAATATAGAAATGGTGAGTTATGACCTCGACGGCGAGCGTAAATAACTGGAGATGCAGCCGTCAAAAGCTGATTGTTCCAGCATGTATCTTTAAGCAACACAGTTCACTCGTGATAATCAACCCATGTCTATACTGGTACAGTTTATTGCACTTGTCAAAGGAAAAAGTAGTATTATTCAAAATTATATGAAGTCGTAATAAACAAGTTGAATATATTATCAGACTTTTCCTGTAAGTTTTCAAACATGAGGCAGTAAATAATTTTTAATAATGTCTTTTCATGTAAAATAATGTCCATATGCTGTAATAACATCTTCGCTTAACTATTAACAAAACAGCCAACTTCTTTCTTTGTATGATTTCAAGGATATTTTTGTATGCACTTTTCAGTCTCTAGAGCTCCAAGGCACAAAATCCTTCTGCATTAAAGGAGCAGAGACAGGAGCCTTAGAACATTTCATTAGCACGCTCCAAAGTTGCTGAGTACAGACCATGTCACACGTTTCTATTTTAATTGAACAGATGTACTTAAGAGCAAACCACAGCAAACAAAATAAAGACAAAATTATAAACATGTGTCAGCAGGCAGTGGGCAGGCGGGAGCCCCTTATGAGCGTCTGTGTGTATTTTATGGAGAGCTGTGGACTGCACTTCATAAGTTTACCACTGATGTTTCCAGTTTAATGAGGAGAAACCAAATATGTAGATAGGTGTAAGTTGAAGATGAATTATTGGATCAATCACTTAGCACCGTTGAGGGTGTCTGCCATTGTTCAGTGGGAAATCGCTAGGGCCAGGCGGCAGTTGTCTGCACAGCAGGGTGCCCAGTGTGCGAGGGAATATGGAAAACTTCCTTCTTCCTGTCACTGAGATCTTTATATTATTTCTGGGCCAGGCTGTCTTTGAATTCTGACGTTGTCTTTCAGGTTGCAGCCTGCTGCCAGCCTCTTAAACGAAATGCCTCTCCGCCATTTCTATTACTGCTGAAAAGACAGCCAGCAGTCTATTAACAGGCAATAAACCTCAGGAAACCCAGGCCTCATTTCTTGGGTCAGAGGTGAAAATTGCATACTAAATGAAACAAAGGTGCGCCTTGAGCGCTCTAGAAGCTGCACCGGAGTGAGCACACGTGTTCTTAGCCAGAGTCTCCCACTTAAAGGGGAAGGAGTAATCATAACGGTGGCCCATGGAGTTAAGTACTCAGTTGAGAGAAATTATATCAATCTGACAAATATAGCCTTCACAGGAGATAAAGTCTCTAATGATCTTAAATGCATATATTTATCATTTAATTCAACGACCCTGTTCCCTTGGGCTTTAGACCAACTACGTTTTCCCCTGAAGCTTGGGAACTTTTTTACTAGCCCCGAGAAGAATGGCCATTTGTCAGAAGTTCCAAAGTTGAACAACACAGTTGGAAGCAAAGGACAGGAGAGGGGGAATGGTTAATGAGATCATTCTACCTCAGAGAATATTAATATGAAGTTTTATTGATGTACAAACTGCAGGGTTTTTTCCTTTCTTTCTTTCTTTTTTTTTGTGGGCGAACAGTAGGCAGCACATGGGATAATGAAGAAATTTTAATCAAAGTAACTTTCATCACATTTTATTACCATGTATGTCAGCAGCACACACGGCATGTTAATATGTAAAAAGGAACTCCTAAATGCTTAGTATTCATGCAAGGTGGATGTGGAGCGGTCCAAAGGAAACACAGAAACAGGAGAAGAAGTTCTAATGTTGATCAGGCAAAATAGGGAAACAGGAGAGCCCGAAGAATCAAGAGGCCCTGTGGCGGATAGTGGGCTTTCCCTCACTGTGTTCTAGGTCTCGTGTGATGAAGCCTACAGTGATGCCCAGGAAGCACGGTGACTCCTGTGTCGTGCTTTGTGAGACTGTCAGGACCTTTGTTCATGCTGTCAATCAACTGTTCTGCACCCCCACCCCCTCACAGCCACATGGGTAACTGCAGTAGCTACTTGCAAATAGATTTCTGTAACAGTGCATTATCCTTCAGGCCTTTGCTCTGGAGCTCCGGCGCTCCCCGCCCCCATCATCTCCAACAATCTAGCCATTCATGTGGCATAGCCCCTCGCTCACTCCTTCACCATGTGTCAAGTGGTTTGTGTTTCAGTGCCGTGTGCGACACAGTGGAACGAACACTGGGCTGGATGCCAGGAACCTGGAGTTTTTGCCCCAAGTCAGACTCAGGACCTTGGAAAAGTAGTTTGACTTTCTTCTGTCTCAACCCCGTCCTTACCCGTGTGGAATATTCTCTAGGGTAGCAGGTTTGGAGGTTTTATTTATAGTGAGGCCATGTTTGGGTCTTTGTGTTCTGAGAAGAATACAAATTCATTTCAAATTAATTAAAAAATATGTGCATGTTTTACAGTTTCTCTTGGTAAAACTGCCATAAACTTGTGGTTTGCAGACTTGAAACGAAAACAACTTTGGTGTGTACATCCCTCCCCGATTCTAATGTCTGAACAGAGCACTCACTTGAAGACCTAACCTTTCTTTTGAGTATAAAGTCAGTGGGTTAAAGATACTATGCTTTTCCTAGCTCTTCTTGGAAAGGTTTGTTCCTGGAGTAGGCCAAGTTCAATGTCACTGGTGCACTGTTTACAAAGCAATATTCAAAGTTACCACTTTTGCCCTTTCAAATAGAACATAGATACAATGGGGTTGTTTAAACAAAACAGTACAGCACAGCAAGAAAAGAGACAGACAGTGTGAGCTTGAGAGGAATGGTCCTTCTGTTTAAATCCTACCAGGCGGCTTCTGATCTTAGTGCTTAAGCTTCTTTCTCTAGTTTACCTGTGACAATAGGCTGGAGTAACTATGGCAATGATCTCAGGGGTCAGACGTGAAGGTGCGGTGGAAAAGCTGTACACAGTGCTTCGAGCAGGGTGCAGGTCTGTGGTATGCATCCCATGGTGAGCTCCGCTATCACCTTTCTGTTGGAGAGGCTTACTTACCTATATGAAAAGACTAGAAACTTAAATGTCCTGGGTTTGCAGAGCCACAACACCCCAGAGTTGAATAGTATTTGCTTTCTGAATACTGTTTAGAAGTGGCTTTCATGTGACCCAACTACTTCTAAGTAGACACTGATGAAGCTTAAATGGGTATTAATTGGAGACTTCAGGAACTGTTCCTCAACCATAAGAAGGAGGGAGTGTGTGGGGGTTACCTTTGTTTCTAATGAACCTGTGTTGCAACAACCTCCCCAAGGTTGTGTGTGTGTGTGTGTGTGTATGTGTGTGTGTGTAAGACTGAAACATTAGGCATCTGCAGCACATGCTTGGGAGATAGCTCAGCAAATGAAGTCAGGCTCCAGAACCCATGTTTGAAAAAAAAAAAATACAGCAGAGCATATTGGCTTAACCTTGTGATTCCAGATCTGGGGAAGCAAAGGCAGGCATAGCCCCAGGGCTCACTGGCCAGCCAGCCTAACCTACCTAGGGAGTCTCAGATCAGTGAGAGGATATCCCTGAAAAAAAGAAAGATGAAAAGGAAGAAAGGAAGAAGAAAGAAGAAAGGAAGGAAGGAAGGAAACAAAGGGAGGAAGAAAGAAAGAAAGAAAAGGAAAGGAAGAAGAAAAGAAAGGAAGAAGAAAGAAAGGAAGGAAGGAATGAAAGAAAAAATGAAAGAAAGGAAGGAAGGAAAAGAAGGGAGGAAGGAAGAAAGAAATAAAGAGAAAGAAAGAAAGAGGAAAGGAAAGTATGAAAGGAAAGAGAGAGAGAGAAAGAAATGGAAGGAAGGAAGGATGGAAGGCAGGCAGGCAAGCCAGAAAACAAGGGCAGTAAGTGGTAACCGGAGGTAAGAGTATCCAACAGTACCTCAGTTTATCTTAGCTTTTGCACATGTGCATACACGCCCCAGCCCCAACTCTCTGTTCACTTCCAGCAATTTTGTTTGGAGGCTGCTTTAGTTCCTTGCTTCCTTTTTTTGTTTTTTTGTTTTTGTTTTTGTTTTTTTGTTTTTGTTTTTGTTTTTGTTTTTTGTTTTTGTTTTTCAAGACAGGGTTTCTCTGTGTAGCCCTGGCTGTCCTGGAACTCACTCTATAGACCAGGCTGGCCTCAAACTCAGAAATCTGCCTGCCTCTGCCTCCCAAGTGCTGGGATTAAAGGCGTGTGTCACCACACCCCAGCTAGTTCCTTGCTTCCTTACTGCTCCTTCTGACACTAAGCACTCCCCTTTCTTGCAAACGCTCCCTTTTTAGGCTTCAGTCAGAGAGAGGAGTGGGGCTGGTTTGTTCCACAGGCAGGGAGGGAAGAGTGTGATCTGGTCAGGGAATCTGCATGCTTTTGTTCCACTGTGCAGTCTTCTTCAGGACCTGCTGCTGTGGAACCTTTCTGACCAGCCTAGAGAACACACATAGCTCCTGTCAGCAAGAATCCTCAATAGAGTAGCAACACCTCCTTTTAAGTGAAGACAGTATACCCTACTCCTCCACAGGACCCTGTTGCATATGAAGTGACATTAGCCATGCTGAGAACTGGCATCTCTTCTGGATCCTGCTCAGTGGCTTATGGTGTGACAGTGATGCGATCATAACTCTCTAGGTTGTGACAAAATACAGACATGTATCATGATGTCTAGCACATCTCCTGATCTTATACGTTGTCATCTGTTCACACATAACATTTCATATACAGTGGTATCTGGACAGAGATTAGGGAAATTAAATGGAATAGAAGATTCTCGATGACTTTTAACACACTGAACTTTGCCATTTGTTAGAACGTCTGAATTCTTTGGATGTAAAAATCATTCAAAAATTGTTGAAAAATTATTGGAAAAATGTCATGTGTACTTTTAAAAATGGAGGCAGGTGTCTCTCCAACTCCTATCAGGTTGCAGTGGGAGACTTTGGATAATAAAGTTGAGGGTTTATAGGTGGGTGGAACAGTAGCCTAAAGCTCAAAGTTGAGTTTCCCTGAGTATGGAGAGAAACTTCTCAAAGGAAGAGTGAGAAGGGCCAGCACCCATATGGAAGGCCCCTACTCCATGGGAATGCAGTTAGCCCTATCATTCAGTTCCCGTAGCCATGGAAACTTTGGGTTAATGTCTACCTCACCTGTAACATCTACAGGACTAGTTTGTTGCAAAATTTCTTGCTACATTTTATGATTCTTTATACATTCTGTACTATCCCAAGAGTTCTTGTATGCAGGGGTGGGGTGGGGTTTCCACTGAGAATAACAAGGATTTTGTAATACTTAATTGAAATTTGAGATGTTAGAAAAGGCATCAATGTTGAGAAATCCAGGTACGGAAATATTTTCTAGAGAAGCTCTTTGTGTGTACCTTCCAAAGCCTGAAATTTCCTATTTGAAGACACTAATTCTATAAAGATACTGTCCAAAATATAACAGTTGAGGAGTAGTTGGGCTTGTGTGTAGATGCTTCAGGTTAAAGAATAATCCAAGTGCTTGATGAAATATTGAATTATAGTAATCCAAGTTGCAGGAGTTCCTAGCCACTGCCTTGTTAAGGACACTAAGAAGGGACGCATGCAGCTAGCTATATGGTAAACTCAGCTCCTGGGTGCTGGCACCTCTCTCGAGGACCTCAGCTGACTGCTGGAGACATGGCTGTGCTGTTGACTTGATTTTGGGCTCAATCAGTTTTCCTTGAATCTGATTTAGAGGTAAGTTGTAATTGATAGCACAACTGGAGACTAGCTATCCATGATTTGTCCAGCTATGTACCCCAGAGCAGTCTCAGTACACCTAGACACTTAGAAGGAGTATGGGCAAACAGGAGTTCCTTTTCAGTTTCTGTGGAATCCCATGGTTCTCCATTCAGGCACAGTGGTGCTTGAAATACTAGAACTTTAAAGTCAAGAATGGTAGGATTCAGCGCTGTGATGTGCTAGGTATGTAGATGAACATGACTCCTTTGAAAACTGAAGTCAGGTAGACAAGAATTAACACAGGTGGGTTGGGCTATAGGATTAGCTAGGTTTATTTGGAAAAAACCCACCAAGGTAGGTTGTTAAAATTCATCAGAAAGCTGGTAGAGGTTAAAAATAAGCAGGGATTTGCCCAGCTCAAGACATCTGTCCAAGTAGATTTGTCTGTGATCTTTCTGAAAGCCGCTTGCCATGTGTGTGTGTGTGTGTGTGTGTGTGTGTGTGTGTGTGTGTGTGTGTATGTATATGTATTCTTACAGAAAAATGTATCTGTGTTTACTTATTCATGAACTAGATATTATTGATTCTCTTTAGTTCCTACACTAAGTTTGTCCTTCCTGTGAGGCTGCCTAGCTTGTGAGCTAGGCAGGATGGAGCCTGATTTTGGATAGTCTTGTTTCCTGGTCCTACTGCTCCTACATTGTTGTTTTTTTTCTACTCTATAAAGGAAAAGCGGTTTTCCATAGTTCTAGATGAGGCACATTCTCCTTGAAGTAATGTGCTGGTTCTTTACACAGGGCCACTCAGGTATATTACACAAATGTCAGGAGAAAATTATGTGGTAATGAAAACTAGTCTGTCTACATTTTTAAAAAATGAGGGAGTGTATTTTCAGGGAGACTGGAAACCTCTATTTAATGTAAGTCCTTTGGTCATTGAGATGTGTCAGAAACCCTGCCCTTTATTCTGAAGTGCCACTGCGTTAGTGCTGAAATGTAAAAATAATAAACAGCTGACATTTTAGGCACAGACTAAACACCAAACAAATGACATCACATCAAAGCCCTTGAGAAAGTGGCAGGATGAGGGGATGCCCAGGGAAGGGGTCTGTGAAGCAAACCCTCGGGAGGAGGGGGTGTGTGGATGCCTCTGCCGGTCTCTCACATTGGATATATTTTGTTTGTTTGGACAATTGTCTTGTAGTTAGGGCTTCATACGAGACTGAGGAAGTATAAAAGCAAGCATATGCTCCCCAAATCACTCTTGTTTTGCCTCTTGTTAATTACTGTATAAGATCCACAAGTGTGTCACCTGAACCCTGTTTGCTCTTAGGACCTAGAGGATATACATGTGATAGCTGTAGCCCCTCTCCTTTCCTTTTCTCTCTCTCTCTCAATCTCAATCTTTCTCTCTCTCTCTCTCTCTCTCTCTCTCTCTCTCTCTCTCTCTCTCTCTCTCTGTCTCTGTCTCTTTCTCTCTCCTCCCAGTTTTCTCTGATCATTATTCTTAGTTAACTATAGAAGTCAACCAATAACTCCCCTCACCTGATGGGTTTTGGTTAAGTTAATTGCCTGTCCACCTAAGGTGTTTGTCACCTTCCTGAAGAATAATTATTCACAGGGCTTGACCATCTGAGGGACAGTTACTCATTCTGAGGACACAGGTGTGGAGCACACCTGCGGTGAGTCACTTATAGGGCGATTGTCTCTGTGTGAAGTGACTCACAGCTGTTCACCATGTGCTGATAAAGAAGGGAGGAGGCATCTTACATCCAGAAGAAACTCGCCTCTTAAATTAATAGTCTTTTCACTCTCCCCCATCTCTTGGTTACTTGGAGAAAAACACTTAAAGCCCGGAATTGCTGTGGCTGCCACTAACAAGGCAGTGCTGGCTTTATAGGCGTTTCCTGTAACTGTTCCCTTTAGCTCTGAAGATCCACTTATATTGAACTTTATAGAAAGAAAATGTTATAAAGTTTTCTAGTTTTGAAGACAAAATTTGTTATTAAAACCTGTGATCTGTAGTTTTAATGAATGCAGCCACACTTCAAGGCTATTCCAATGTAGTTCTCTGGGACCCCACTACTCCCAGTAGAGTGGGAAAACTCAGCTATTTACTGAGTACTAGCGGGTATTGGTAAAGGGTTTGTTGTTGTTTGTTTTTTTTTTTTTTATGAGATTGAGATTTTTACAAAAAATTCTCAACCTTGCACCAGGTTTCATATCACAATGGATAAAAACTGAGAAATTTAGCAAACAGGTCTCAGCATCTACTTGATATTAAATTTGGCAGATTAAAAAAAAATCCTATGATCATTTTTCTTTTTCTACGAGACATTACTCTTGCTCATTCTTCAAAAACATTTGCCCTAGCGTGGGGAATTATAGATAATTCCGTGCAACAGGTTTAACTTACCGTTTTCATAGTGAAAAGAATGGCCTAGCATGGCCCCGATTTTCTTTGGTTTCCTCCCATTCTCAAAAGAACCAGTGGTATTCACATTTCTTTGTCTAACAGTTTTATAATGTCTTAAGAGATTAACAGTGAGCGTGAATGAGGGCCAATGGATTAGGCAACAAAAGCCTGGGACGGCCACTACCTTGCTCACAGATTTCAAATCTTCCGGCATCTCCAAGCGATGTATAGAAACGAAGAAAAGATAATAAGTACCAGAGTCTCAAAAGTGTTTAGTGATTCAAAAAATTCAGATGTCATGTCAGAACTGACAGACTGATGGAGCCGTCCGTGGCAGGGCCTACTTTTTGTCTTATGTTCAGCTCTCATACTGAGTGAACGCAGATGTTATCGCGGTACCCCAGACAGTCAGTCAGTGAGATGTGACAAGCTATCAGCGGGGTTAGACTGAGTTGGTTTTGCAAAATTACCCACAAGCCTCCCAGCTTCTCTTTATATGTAAAAAGCAAAACAAAACAACAACAAACAACCCTCCTCTCTCGTTTAATGGAGCAAACGCAGCTATGAACCAGATTGCTTGTAAATTGTCATCTCTTCGACCTGGAGCCCTTTTCTCTGGGGAATTAGACTTAACACGTTAGCGGCCATGCATCTCGGGCATCCAATTCCAAAGTAGCTCACTGCAGTGTTTTTAATGAGTTGCATAATTTTTGTTTAATTTACATTGCACCTCAATGCCTAGCAAAGGGCATTTCAAGAAGAGAGTGAATTCCCCTTGCTTAAATCAGGAGCCAAGAGGAAAGGTTAAAAGTCTGAGGGGCCACTTTAAACAAAAACCCCTTTCTTAAAAACAGGCAAGAAAAATGAACATGTGAGTTTCCAGTAATCAAGAACTAAGAACTCCCGTTTCTACACTTTCTTTTTTTTTTTTTCTTTTTTTTTGAGTGAGAGCTAAAGTTTCCTCCTGGCCCCACTGAAGGCAACATTCCATCAGTCCATGAGACTGTTTCTCTTTCTCAAATATGGGTTGGACATTTAAGTTTTTCTTCTAAAATCAGATTTTTTTTTGAAAGCAGGACAAGAAAATTAGAGAATTTTAAGTCTGATCGTGTATTAATCATGCATTGATCATGTATTCGTATGTAAAGACTAATTTGGCTTAAGCAGCGATTATTTTATTTTCTGTTACTTCCAGATTTAAGTCAAGAACCTCAAAGTCAGAGCAAGTGCATAAGCCAGCAATGAGCAGAGAAAAATTAGAAAAGGAGTAGAATTTCAAAAAATTCTGCCTTTGCTGTTGTGCTCTCAACGATGCCAATGGTATCTTTTAAAGCAAAGAGACACGGGACTACACTAATGTGTCCCTGTTTTCCTTTTTCAGCCAGAGCTGTGTCTCTCCCTCTATGCCCCGAAATTCTGCTGTTGTATGTAAAATGTTAATTTTGAATTAAAGATCATTTGATGATAGATCTCTGTCAAACACCCCCCCCCCCCCAATCTACTACTGCCAGGCCAAGCTTTTGGAAACTAACGGTGAGAGAGGAACTCAGTTGACAGCACGTTTTGTCTCACGAGTCACCGGAGACTGTCACACAATGAGAAATCATCCTGCGATTTTGAAAAATGAAAAAGTGGCGGCATTTCGAAGATAACATCTAGCCAGGCGTTTCTGTGGAACGCAGAGCTAAACAATCAACTGGAATTCTGCATACGGAGGAAATGATTTAGAATCTGTTTCGTCGCTAATCGCACTTGCGCCCAAGTTTTAGATTTCATCTGTCTGCTCAGATCCATTGTAAGCCATTAAGTGGCTTCCTTTTTCCCCTACAAATTGAATGCTGCAATGGCAAGGAACTCTTTTGTTCTTTTAATTCAGTCAGCATGGAAATGATTTTCTCATTTCAGCCCCCTTTCTCTCCTCTCTTCATTGTGTCAATAAAATAGAGTTGTGCCGGGCTGCTCTAATCAGCTTAGCGTGCTAATTCATTGCGCAGGGATGCTATCTGTGTTTGGCTACAGGTGGGCACTCTAAGGGGTCAGTCTCCAGGGGAGTGTAATTGTGTGTCTCCTGGGGCTTGTTTGCAGAATGACCTAAAGCTGAAGTCCCAGCTGGGGGGGGGGGGTCGACACACAGAAGCTGGGCAAACACATACAACTGTGTTCACGTGTTCCTCTCTCAGCCCGAGGTTAGAGGCTCCAGCTGTATTCCCTGCTCCTTACATGTCTGCGCTTTTCTGCGATTATCCATAAAATATGGATACATCTGAAATGTGCACACATTTCCGAGGGTTAGAAGCAATTTTGTATTTTCAAGCTAGGAGTTAAACCTTAAGCTACAATTAATGTAGGCTAATATGACCCAATCAAACAACAACAACAAGGAAAAGAAAACCCCAAACTGCCAGTTTAGGAAAATATGTTCTTTCATGTCCCGTGAAAGTTGCTTAATACATAGAAATGGGAGTATTGCAAACTAATAAGTTAAACTTTATGAACACTGAGGAATGTATGACGATTTTGGAAGGTGACTAGTGGTCAGTTTGGAATACAGAGAAAAGTAACACTGGGCACAAGAGGAAACTTGGGGTTCATGCATCCTTGAATAGTGTAGTGTGGACTGCAAGCCTTCCTAGCGTTACTGTCTGCTCCAGTATCTAAAACATGCTGGAGACAGGAGCTTAGTGACTGGATCCAACCTTTCTTGCGTTAGGATTAAAAATTCCATGACATCCGTTTATTTGTGCCTGATAGTCAGTTTGGCTTTTTATTTTGATTTACATTGGGGTTAATTCCAGTTGTAATGGAAAACTCTGGACTTTATAGAATAGCTTTAAGCAGGTTTTAAAGTAGAAAGACATGACAACTGCTTTTAAGCTCCGCGAATGAGCTATGAAGGGGCTAAGCCAATCATCTTTCACTTACTTATGAAATCTAGTGTTTCTCTGATGTACCAGAAGGAAAGTACTACTCTCGTATTAGCAAAAACAATTAGGGGAGCTGATTATACTTTGAATAACCCAAGGACAAGTTTTATAGGCACACTGAGATAGAGTCAAACTTGCTTAGCTTCAGATTGCAGAGCTTGTATTGTGATACTTGAAGTTGAATGCAGGCACAGTCGTTGGTTCATACAGATACAGGTTGTTGGGAGACATTTTAGAAGTGAATTAGGTTAGTGTCTCTGTGCAGAGTACACTCTTCTAGTTTAGTTCTTTTGTTCTTCCTCTTCCTGGTCCATCCCATGCTGTGCCTAGATCCCCTCTTGTCTAACACTGCTGCCTCCACCAAGTCTCCCAAGGTGACCTTTTATTTGTTTTAGAACTCGGAGAGAGTAATATCAGGAGGTGAAAGAGAAACATGGCAAGCTGTAAGAGCAGTCTCATCCTCACGTGGAGAGATCCTCATGTGGAGAGATGCTGATGTGGCCCTCTGAGATATTTACAGCTTTAATTCCTCGTCTTAACTGCACCATATTCTCTACTTTAATTTTTTGTTAAGTACTAGTGATTTTTCTGACCTAAGCAATTATACTTTCATACAAAAATATTTTCAGTGTTACTTTTTCTGAAACTATGGGGAACTTATTTAATTTTGTTGACAAGTGCTTTGTTCTATATACCCTTCTAGGTAACTGAATTTGGCATGGTTTTATCATTAGCTGCCTTCTATAATAGCCAAATGCTTTGGGCATATTTAGACTCACTCTCTTCAGGGAAAAAAACCAACAACATTTCACTAACTTGTTTAGAAATTTCTAGCTTTATAATATTACATTTTAATAGTTTTAAAATAAACTATAATTGACAGAACAACCTTCCTCTGCCCCAGGGGAAGAGGTCTCAGTTCTGTTAGCACAGTCTTGGATCAGACAGCAAAGGGCTAGCCCCCTTTTCCACTCAACTGGTCACCGTAAAGCAGAGAGGAGTAGGGCCATCCACTTGAAAGAGGAACCATTTAGATAGAGTTACCCTCCCTCCCCTTATTTATTTCACTATGTTCTTCTGTGCTGAGAAAGTGTATCTGGTATAAGAAAAGCATTCATGTAATGATTTGTCCTAGTGTCCTGGCAGGAAGGTATGAGATTGGCCTGTATGGAGAGCATAGAGCTGTCTGGTCCCTGCTTTAACCCTCATTGTCCCCTCCGAGTTTCGTAATGGTGCTGATGATCGTATTATTACGTATTATTTTAGTGTCTCTGTGCAGAGTACACTCTTCCAGTTTAGTTCTTTTGTTCTTCCTCTTCCTGGTCCATCCCATGCTGTGCCTAGATCCCCTCTAGATTTCCTAGAAAGGAAATGAGTGAACACAAAAATGAGACATTCCAAGTTTCCCTATGAGGGGCGGAGTAAAAGCTGGGTGTGGCCTCTCTTCTCCTACTAACGTCTAGGAATTCCGCACTAGGACTTACTAGGAAGTATTTTATATGTGTTCTTTGCATTGTTAAATTAGGAACTCCACAGTTAAAGGGTGATAGAATCAAGGAGATAATGTCATGGAAAATCTAGGTGATTACTCAGTCACAGGTGACTCCTATGTCTGTCATTTTTGGTAAAACAAATTGTGTAAGGTTGGTTGGTAAGGATGGCCAGGTTCAAGGAACAGTTACTCTAACCTCCTGAGATAAAGCTTTGAATTCATCCAGTCATCTTCTCCTAGAACTAAAGTCTTATCAAACTTATGGCAGGGGTGTACATGCGAGAGTTCTAACTGTTTTAAATTTCAGTAACCAACTATGCAGAATGAATGACAAAGGAGATGTAGAGATGTTTCAGATTTGAATTCTTCACCTTTCTGTGCTTTTAGCTAGCAAATAAAGACCAAATTGATTGAGTTCTATGGTTAGAAAAAACCTACTTCATAAAGAAACTTGGCCTCCAGAAGAGAAGAGCAGCCAACTTTTGGAACACACGCTTGTCATTGCTAAACTAGAGGGCATTGACACGATTTTCTGTGATGCAGAGATGAATAGCTTCTCTCCATTATCAGTCTGCCCATCTGGAGGAAAAAGGAAATTAAGTTCCTAATTAGGTGAATTTGGACTAAAGAGGTGGGGCCTTGAGGGGATGAGGAAAATTGAGAGGTAGTTTATGCCATTTCAGACTAATGATAGGAAAGGAAATGAAGAAGAGCTGAGCCTGAAAGGTCACTGGCCTTATTAAGGCAAAGAAGAGCAGGTCTGCAACAGCCTGTTACCTGCAGGAGCTTGCAAGGTGTCAGGTTCTAGGGATTGTCTGAGAGGGAAACACTCTGAAAAGAGGAGGGGCAAACATCACTATGCATTCTTGTATTGGATGATATTTTAATATTACCAGAGAGAAAAAAATGATCCCTACCTGTTTTATAAGTCGTTTCTGCCCTGGGTTGTATTTTGTTATACCTTTGTCTAATGCAATGTGAAATCAGTAATACTTCTTTTAGAGGTTAGTTTTCATGGATAACACAGGAAATAGCCATTTCATTCACACACACACACACACACACACACACACACACACACATATATCTCCCTCCAAAAAGGACACACAATTTTATGAATGAACTATAGCATAGATTTATAATTTTTTGCATATACCTAATTATTTACTAAAGTATTTATCACCCAGATGTGTAGTACTTTCTGATGTTCAGGAAACTTTAGGTTTCCTTAATAATTTAATTTATCCAAGTACTGATAAGATGCGTAAAAATGTGGATTTTTCTCTTCAATTCATCGGAAGTGTGATATAACATCGATACTGCTAAATTAAGCAATAAACAATAATTTATATAAAAATCTTTCCAGCAACTTTTTTTTTTTTAGTTTTATTGATATAGATGAAATAACAAGCATGTAATTCAGGTATTGGGAAATGTGAATCAGAGCAGTTTGGTGATAAACTTAATACTTTAACCATTTGGAGTAGGATTATGTGTTCGCTATCAGCAGACCTGTAGTCATAAACAATGCCACTTTAACCATTTAATGTTCTTTGTAAGCATTTGGCAATTCAGACTTGACTTAACTTGGGTATACTTTTATGCAGAATGCTTCTTCCTTATTACAAAGTCATAACCAATTGAATATTTCAGATTCTTTCCATTCTAATCCAATCACTATAGTCCAACTCAGAGCCTTTTTACTGCTTTGCACACACACAACACACACACACATACACACACACACACACACAATCATTAACTACATAAACAATGTAATTATTTCAGAGCCTGCATTTAAATGTAAAAAAAAAGAGGCATGGCTAATCATAATAGCATCTTTTTATTTTATGAATGTATCCCACACATTATCATTTATAACTACAAAACAAGATAGACCTCTTATTCAGGAAGGGAGATGGATCAGCAGGTAAGGATGCTTGCTGACCTGAGTTCCATCTCCATGTCCCACATGATGGGATGATTCCTGTAAGTGGTCATCTGACTTCCACACACATATCCTAGCATGTGTGGATGCTCTTCATCTTTCACATATACACCAAATAAGCAAGTAAAGTGAAGTTAAAGAATAAGAATTATCAATTCAAATCTTTATCCAGTTGTCAATAAAACCCTTGAAATCAGGTGTGTATATTAACAAAATACTTTAATGTGCTGTAACAGTGTGGTTACTGACTGCAGCATTTAACAGAGCCGTGTAGCATCTAGAGAACTCCACTATCTGTAGTGGGATGAGTTAAGCTAGTTAATATGCTACTGGAAGCAATAAAAACTGCCATGGGGAAGGGCCACAAGGCCTCACCCACTCATCTCAACAGTAGAGAGGACTCTGAAGGTCAGGCCAGGTCAACGGCCTGCCCATGGCTGCCCTTGATGAGCAGACGACACTTAGATTCAAGATTTCTTCCGGAATTTTAGATTATCTGGAGTCCAGTGCTTCTTTTGTTAATTCTGTGCAACTAAACAGGCAGAGTATACAAAGAGAATCAGAAGTTAAGATGGTCCTGAGGTCAGGATGGCCACGCAGGTGAAGCAATGTTCGCTGAGCTTTCCTACATGGCATCCATGAGTTTTTTTTAGAGCCCACCGAGTTTTTATAAATGGACATTGATATTGAACATAGAGGAATTAACTTTAGATAATTTACCTTGGTGCTCCCCTCAGACCTATGGAAAATAGAGGGCCTTTTGTTTCATTCGACATGAATAACTAGTGGTTTTAGCTTGATTGTTGTGATTGAAACCCCAACAGGAAAATGACCGAGTCTCATGTTCATTGGCCCATAGATCCCAAAGAGAAAAATCTGAGTGTTCTACCTCTGCAGTTTTAGATTTTAGACAGTGTCAGAAATTAGCCCCACTTGACAGTGTCAATAAAATGCTACTGATTAGGATGTATGCGGAAAGCAGAAATGGGAAAAGATAGGAGTCATCTTTTGCAGGATATTTTGCTGCCAGTATTGATCCTGGGCTAACATTCCCAGATGAAATGAGCCGGGACAAGTTGAGTCATATGATAACAACGCTGCCATCCTGCAGGAAGCAGTCTCAGAGCGAAGCAGTACAGCCCTGGCTGTGAAATGAAACCCACAGAGCAGCCATTGAGTGTCCCTGAGTCCCCCTCAGCTGCAGACTGCATACCTGTATCCATGGGAGGGCCCTCCACACAGCATGAGCTAGCCAGAAGTGCCAGAGCCAGAGAGGGGATGCTGTCCCCAACAAGATGGGGTGTGTAATCGTATTGTCCTGTCCTGTTTCCACTCCCCACAGTAGAAAATCCTAGGAGGCTAACAAGGCAGAGGATAATGAGAAACATGCCAAGGTAAAAGAAAGGAAAAAGAGGGAGCAAGAGTGAGGGGTCTAACCTATGAACAAGAAACAAATGTGATCAATTACTCCAAGTGTGACGCTAGCAGATACCTTATCTTATGGCTCCTTTAAATAAAAGCCTGATTGTTACCAAATGTGTCTAAACAGTGAGGAAGAAAAACACATTCATGAAGGGGAGCGGGTGAAAGGGAAACACAACTTTATATGGATGTCAAACAAAACAAATCCCCCACCCCCCATGCAATTCAGTTTCTAGTGAAGTGGTTAACAGTGGCCTTCTCTGAGCAGGCAGTAAAATGACTCAATGTTTGAAAAATAAAAGCACCCGACATGGCTTGGGGCGGGGAGGGTCATCCGAACAGGAAACGACCACTGATGGTTTTGCATTCATTCGGAGATGTTTGTTATATTTAAATTATCTGACTCAAATATTTTAAAGGGGAAAGCCCTCGTGATGGCAGGAACAGGGTCTGATGACAGAGGGCACAGAGGATGACTCTATTCACCTTTGAACCACCCAAGGCACTCGTTTTCACATCCATATCTTCAAGGGTGTCTTTATCTAAGATATTTCCTTGTCCTATGAATTACACGAAACTAGCAATTGTACTTTTCGTGCCATTCATCTTTAACAGGACTGCTTTATGCCCAAGCAAATGTGTAGCCTGTTTTAAGGATGTCACGCAGAGCAGGGAACATGAGGGTTAAAGCTATGGGGAGGACTGAGGCCTGGCAGCTCTGGGCTGCATTCTCCCCCAGCTCCCAGTAAGTGCACTAGAATTAACACCATTCCTTTCTTGGAGATCCTGGGTCAGTAGGTGTTACAGGATTATGTTATGAGGTGTGACTATGGGGCAGTAAGACTGTTTTTCACGCTCCACACACAGAAAGTGGCTCTTTTGACTTCAGTGGATAAAACATATTAAATTTCCTTAGGGCCCTTGCCTCTGGTCCTTACACACACACACACACACACACACACACCACACTCAGCCCATAATCCCCCCCCCCCTTTCACTCTTAAGGAACTTAGGGAATGGCAGGTGGAGGACTTGTTTTAGAGACCAGAAGTGACATCTTCCAGCTGAGTGTCTTGCCACAAGGATGCCGAGTGGAAAGTAGAGACAAGCTCCATTTCCAGAGGCTTCTACTTCATCCCATTAAAGGTCAAGCCTCTTGGAATCAGATGTTGTCCCAGCATGGTAATCCGCACCAGTGGGTGGTTTTGTGAATTATCTGCTGTATGTTTAGCTCTTGACAGTCGGTCACCGCATCTGGAGTATTTATGTGTCGCACTAGACAGTTGCCCACTCTTGGCTGGTACTCTTCTGTTCCCAGGGGCCTGCCACCCACCCAAGATCTCTAATTGAAACTTTGGTTTTCTAAAGTGAACATACCTACATTCCTTTGACTTTCCAAAATAGAAGAATGGACTATAGCTGTCGCAGGATTCTCTGTGGGACATTTCCGTTCATTTAGAAGGCTGATGGGTTCCTTGATTGACTCTTTTTGCTTGTTTCTACCTCTTCCTTGTGTTTCGTTTTTGATTGTTGCTAATCAGACTATGTAAGCAACACAGGGCGATGGTAAAATTAAAACACCACATAAGCAGGTCTCCTTTGTCCTTGTAGAGAGGGCATGTTGTTCCGTGGCTTCTTTGCATGTAATTCCAAAAGGTTTATATGAAATTGTATACACATATAAACACATTATAGGCTTATTGACAGAAGTCTGTTTCTTGCAAATGTCTACCTATGTTTTCATAAACCTGCTTTAGTTTTGCAATAATATGTCAAAGATTATTTTACTCTGTTTAATTTGTTCATTTAAATATTTATCTAATTATATAAACACACATATCCCAATTATTTAATCTGTCTGGCTCAGAGGCACACACAATCAGTATTTTTATTGTGTCTTTCTAGGTACATTTGTTTTTATTAATTTACACAAATCTATGTTTTTCTTTTCTCTTCTTTATGCTAACAGTATATAGTGAGCACACAATTTTTGAGCTTGCTTTTTTGACCACTTAATAAATGTTCTTGTGGTCATCCAACTGCAGTGTGTAAAGGACTTCTTTTTTGTTGATTGCACAGCAGCCTAATGAAAAGATGTATCATTCTTTAGCTATTCCTGTATGGTTTGAACATTGGGGTTGTTTTTATTATTATACTTTCTCACTACTGCAAACAATGCTCAGTGAGTAACTAGGTTACATTTCTAATTATTTCACTGTTTGCTCATTTTCCTTGCCAATACTAATCAATTGTCTACAGGGCAGCCAATACGGGTTTTTTTCTTCTTAAGCATAGCATGATGCATAAATAAATGATCTTTTCTGCCAGTCATAGGTAAAAAGTAGTACTTCAGTGAATTACATTCCTCTTACTTATGGCACTAGCATTGGTTTTTTTTTTTTTTTTTTTTTTTCCTCAGATAGTTGAGGACCTGGAATGTTTCTTTCCTTGCTCACATATCTTTGGTTATAATACCTAGATGGGCATTTTACTTAACCCCACACGGTTCTTACATATGTCTGACCTTATTTGAACCCTGCCAACTTTGGGCTATGGTGAGCATCATCATAGTAAGTTGGAATGCAGGAATTTCTAGAAAGAAGACTACTTAAAACAGGAGGTAATGTCTCACTTAATTTTATGATGAGACCACAGCATTTATCATTTTGGAAAAACATGCAGTTCCCGGTGCAAACAGAGCCCCCGGAATGGCTGGAAGCGCTGTATAAGGGAGGAGACAATCAGGCTGTCACAAGGCCTCCAGGACAAGCACAGCCCTGGTTTTACTTCAAGCTAACATAGCAGCCCTGTATTTTTTTTTTCTGTCCCAAAGGGAAAACATGGAACCTTCATAGCATGATGGCTGTCTTGCTTCCCTAAGACCTTTGTCACCCTCCACTGAGCCATTTGCCTTCTTTAAGCAGGGGTGGGTGCCTCTCAGCTTTGAGGGTCTTTTTTACATTTCAAAGTAGGTAGGTTAAGATAAAGTCTCTTCACCTGCATGAGTACCTTTGGATTATTGATTTTTACTGTTTTCATCAGTATGATGGAACATCAAGTGTGTTCTAGATAGCATGGAGGTAACGCACATGTGCTCCTTTTCAGGGTTCCGAATGGTTACCATGTCATTGTGCTAACACTAGGAAGCAGAGGCGTGTATTCTCTTCCACATTTGCTGGGCAAACTGCTTATTCTGTGTGCCTAAGGCTTAAAGACATCAGCCAGTACACTGGAACGGCTGACCTAACATGCATGTACAGAAATGGAACTTTGGAGATTAACTTGTATTTGACTTACTGCAGGTCTGCTTGTAATGAGGACACAAAATTACGCTCTCTGGGGTACTGCCTGGTTATAGAGAGCTTGGCTTTTAAAAGTCTCTTGTGCGAAGGGGACTTTGCTGTCCTAGTCCCTGGCTGCTCCTGGTTGGGGTGCGGGCTGGTTTGCTTGAATCACAGAAGCACTGGGGAGGATTGTTTTGATAGCAGGTGAAGAGACTGATCTATGTGGTCTGGCTTCAAAGGTAAAGTGGGGGAAATTTGGGCCAAGCTTGTCAGATGCGACACCTTCTTTTCTCATCTGTGAAATCCCCATTTTGGTGAAGACTGCACAAAAGCTTTCAAGCCAGTTTCCAAACCCGTGAAAAACTACCTTTTATTTATATTTGCAGCATGGTACTACAGCCCTGCTGCCGGGAGGGTGTAAGTCAAGTTGATATAATTTGGATTGATTTGCTTTTAAAAGCTTCGTGATGGCGGGGCGGTTGATGCCCCGATGCAGGTCTCTCACAATTGGATTAATGCACTTAACGAACAATTTGATCGCAGAATTTATTTCTATGGCTTTCACATTTACTGTTAAATGCACTTATTCTCCAGCAGCCGTATTAATCCCACCGTGATGTGCGGCAGTGTGGCAGGGCTAAACTCTGGGAAGACCTGTCTGGGAGGACGTCTCTGACGCACCACGACTGCAGAGTCTTCTTGCTCACTAATTTTTATCGTCTGGTAGATCAGGAGTAAAAACCTCCATGGGATGCATATCCCAGCCATATTGCTTTCCCTCTCATGGCCCTTTAACACAGGTCAATGACAGAAGAGAAGGCTGCAGCCAGAAGATCCCAGGGTACCAGATACTCATATATGCGCCACAACTGTTAGGGTATGGCATTGGCCGTTCAAAGTTATGACTTTTGTTTTAGAAACTCCATCATGGCTGAATTCTAGGTTACACTGAGTAAATGATTTTTAAAAAAAAAATTTTTTAAAGAGTTATTTATTTTTGTTTTATGTAGCAGTGTTTTGCCTACATGTTTATCTTCTGTGGACATGCAATACCCACCTAGGCCAGGTGGTGGCATCAGATCTCCCAAGAGTGGAGTTACAGATGGTTGTGAGCCACCATATGGGTGCTGGAAACGAAACCTGGGTCCTCTGGAAGAGCAATGAGTGCTCTTGACCACTGAGCCATCTCTCCTGTGTCAGCAAGTTTCAGATGATAATGTCAGAGTCCTAAGCTTTACTGACAAAAAAGAAAGGTCCAGGAACCAAGCTCATTTGCTAGTCCTTCACAAGCCAAAACATCTTTAGACTCTTGTAACAGGACAGTCACTGGGATTCCTGGTTGTAGAGTACAACAAACCTGTCTCTGTCTTCTGCCATTGGTAGAGTTTGAGCACTTAATATTACTGCCAGAAAGGAGAGAAACACTGAAGGGTTGATTGATTTTCTTTAGATTTTATAGTAACTTTATAGTAATTTTTTATAGCATTATTTGGGAATCACTCTGAAAGAATAAACAGTGGCAAGCATTTCTGAGCTATATTACAGCTCCTAGAACATTATGCCTAAAGTGATAATTTTATATAAATCCAAATACACACACATTATAGACACATTATACACATAAGGTATAGTGTTGCATTTTAGGTATCTTTAAAGAAACATACAATTATACAACACCACCAAACCACAATCATCCTCTTGGATAAGATACCGCAGAGACAGATTCTTTTGTTTACTTGGTCACAGCAAAAGAGAAATATTAATATTTATAATATTTATTAAAATAGATGAGAGTTAACACTACAAATTTTTAAGAATTTCTCAATTTTATGGAGATTTAGACAAATCAAGTTGTTTTCAATTAGAAGACTGATAATTGACGCTTCTCTCTGATCATATGAAAGTGGAGCTTGCAAGCAGCAGGCCCTGCAAGATGTTTAAAATAATTCACCCCCTTAACTCATGTCTAAAAAAGTCTCTTGAAACCAATATGCTCTGTGGAGTTAAATGCCTATAATGAGAACTCTGAAATCATGCATTCATAAAAGGTTTTGAAAACAATTACAGAAATTTAGTTAGACATTGATTTAAATTCCAATTAGCAGCAACCCCGAGATGTGAGTTTCTATCTGTAGCTGCCAATGAAGGTATTTCACAGAAATGCCTAGTAGACTGCAGCCATGGGTTTTCCTTCGAGTCCGGAGGAATTCACAGCCCTGGAGACAGCCAAAGAGGCTCTGGTGTGCCTTCCTCCTCGGCCTGCCTGCGCTGCTGCCTGCTACACTTTGCAAGCATCTGCCAACAATGTCAGCACTGACCTGTCAGGGAGGATTTCCCAGTACTGGCCAACCTCTGAAGCTTCTTTCTGACATCTTCAACGAACTAATTGTTGTCTCCTGCCTCTGTGAGTCCTCTGCAGTCCCAGTGAGTTAGTGTCGTCTCAAGGGACGAGAAAAGGGACTCAGAAAATCAATTTATCAGGCTATTAGGCATTGTCATCAGCCAAAACAAAAACTCACCAAAGACAGGAGGAAAAGTTGAAGAAATGGGTCCCTGAGAAAAGGTTACGCAGCATCCATCTTCTCTGCTCTTCTGACTGTTCCCTTTCTTTGCCCATTTCATACCGTTTCCCTCTGTTAAAAGACACTTTATGACAGGCATTGTGATTTCTTTGGGACGGAGGGGAACCTCTTCTTTAGGACACAGTCTGGGCAAGTTGTGAGTGACAGTGGGAAAGGGTCCAATTGCCACTGAGGACACCAGGCAATAAATCATCCTAGGCTGGCACCAGCTGGCTGGACCAATCCTACTTCCTGAGTGAGTACCAGGGCCTAGAGGGGACAAAACAGCCATTGTCAGCTCCTAGTGGCCACACTTCTGCTGAGATCTCTCAGCTCCTTGGGACTGTTTGCAGGGCACGGCACATTTGGAATAAATACTTAAATAAATTTCCCAGAAAAAGGAAGAAAGCCCGGAGTCACATCATTCCCGCACTCAACAGTTCAGAGCAGTTGTTAACCAGGGGAAATCTGTTTTTCTTCACACACAATCAAGAAACTGCCTCCATCAGACATGGGCTTTCTGTTCTTAACAGTTTAAAATATAGAGTTGTCCTCAGAAACGAGTTTGTCAAGACAATCTGTAATAGAGGAAGCAGAAACATGGTAGATAATTTGGGAGATAGATTTCTATAATGGTCTCCTAACTTGGTGGGGTTAGGGATTGTTCTTGTGTGTTCTTTTCTTTGCAATAATTAAGTAATTAGATATGCTATTACTGTTTGTAAAACGTTGCTAGGGATAAGCTGATGCCAAGTTATTTTAGGTAGAGATAAACACCATTCAAGAATTCCTAAGAGAGCACCCTTCAATGCATAATTAAAATTCACACAAGATAATTCCAGGTTTAGTAGGTTTACTGTCATACAATTTAAAGTTATATCTAAATCAATGTAATGGTAGTTAATTGGTGAATCATAAGAAATAATAGTATAAATAATGAAGTCTGATATTTTTAAATAGTTTTACAGCTATTGTAATTATTTTAAAATTATTCTGAAAAATACATACAGCTCATAGCTATAGGAGAGCTTATACTGCTTTCTATTGGAAAATCTTTCCCCTCATGTCTTGGGGACAGGTTTGTACCCTTCTTTTCTCAATGAAAAAAATGAATGCTTTAATTTTGGGAAAATGCAAGTAATAAGTTTTTAAAGTCTTATTAAAATGTGGCTGTTTCATGGGATGAAGAGATTTCTTTGTTTGCCCTTTGCCAAAATAGCCCAGACAAGTACAAAATCTCACCAGTCACCTTGATCTGCTTAATAAATATTTTGGGCTACTTATTATGTCCATCTAAGGCTCAGAAAGATCCAGTATTTGTCATTATATGGGTAAAATACCTGGATAATTGACAGGTTTTTAATGTTTTACCTGCCTGTTTCATGTAGACATGCTGCATATCTATTTCCCTCAGCAAAAAATATATCGTGGCCCAAGTTGCCTGTCAGGCTCCTTTATGGTTATGAAGAACACCTTGCACAGAGCTGATGGATTCCCCACTTCCTCTGTAAATCATCGTGAGCTGTCACCTCGGAGCTGGGGCACTTTCATTACCGTAAAATACACGCGATGCAGATGATGTGCCCCTCTGTGCTTTAGTAAGACAAGGCTACGTGTATTTTAATTGTGGAAAGCCACATCGAATATGTTGTTGCCTTTGTTTTTTCTCCTCCTGGGGTAACAACCAGTGATTGAGTGCCAGCGTTTAATATTGCTTGGTTGATGATAAGGGGCTGGCTGAAGGATGCTAGCATTGTGAATTCATAGCCAAGCGGTGACATCGGCCAGATGAGATGATGGTGTTCCAGTCTCCATGACAGTTCTTTCTCAGTTTATCATCTTAACTAAAAAATAATCCCATCTAACTCGAAATCCACAGCAGCTATGAGGAGAAAATAAATCCAAACCTCGGCTCAGACTTGTAACCTAACAGCCATCATAAATAATCAGAGCCTATTTGAAGGTGGAAGATGGGACATTAGAAGCTATTTACACTTCTAGAGTGATGCCATCGATCAGTCGCAGCAACCGTAGATAAGGCTCCTATGATGTCATGGTTATTTATGACGGGCATTGACAGTAAAGCTACTATGGAATTTCCTCTTCAGACAGCTTCATTCATTTTTGTTTGTGATGCATTTTTCTGTTAAAGAAGCAATCAATAGCAAAATTGGGCTGATAAAAGTATTACTTGTTAAATATGTGAAAAATGTGCACATTTGTAGGGGAGCAAGACCAAAGATGCAGAGCCGAAAATTTCACTTGTGATAGTTACGTCTTCCAGACACAAATACTCAGCGGATTCATCTCCCACCTCTGGGCTTAAAAGGGGATCCTCATTCCCCTTTCCACCTGACTGTTTGAAAGCAGAGTCAGATGGTTTGGGGGTGCCCCTTCCACCCTATCTCCAACTCACTTCAGCTAACATGAAAATGTAATTAGCACAATCATAAGTGATACAACTAACATCCAGTGCTTTCTGAGTGTCCCTGCTGTCTAAGACAGTATTAGGGAGTATGGTTGAGTTTATGTAAACGTTTCCTTTCAATGTCTCTCCCTTCCACTCCACTCCACACCACTCCACATTTACACCAGGCATAGCTTTCTATATGACACTGGCCATGATAAATAAGTCGACCATCTTAAAAATGAGATTCCATATTCAGTGGATCTGAGGTAGAGCCTAAAACCCAGTGTTTTCTTATTTATTATGTTTTTAATTAAAATGCTTACTTTTATTTATTTAGTGTATGTGTGCCTCTATATGTCTGATGGCAGGGTGCATATGTGGAGATTAGAAGATTCCACGTGGTAGTCCATAAAATACACGCGATGGGGCACGGGGATCAAACTCAGGCTGTCAGGCTTAATGGTAAGGCCTTTACCAACTGATCCATCTTGCTAGCCCCAATCCGGCATTTTAAATAAGTGCATGGGTGAGGGCAGAATACTAACTCAGGGGCCAGCACCAGCAAGGCAGGGGTATGTCTTTACCCTTTGAGTGTCTCACTATCATCAATGGATTTTAAAAATCTCCATGTTCTGTAAGCTTAGAATACAGTGGAGGAGGTGGGGATTATACAAGGTCTTGTGACTACAGAATGTAACATGGTGAGGGAACATACATGTGTAAATGCAACCCCTAAATGTAAACATACCTTCTAAAAAGCCATGAAAAAGTTTTATTGATAAAAAGGTCCCATCGGACTTAATTGCTTCAGTAGTCCTAGTTCCAATAGACAGCATTGCATTCAGTAGGTGTCTGTGAGGCACCTGCCATACTAGGTACTTGGGCACTTTGGGGATGGTATTCTGGCTCAGCTTTCCAGAGGGGGCAGTCTAGGGTAAACTGATCTAGAAACAAGCAGGTAGATATGATTCGTTGATAATTGTTCCCTTCTGTAAGGAGCAGGTTCTAGGGGATCCAGCTCTGTTTGTTAGGCATCTAGGGAAATTGCAGAACAGTGTAGTCTCATCTGGTAACTGAAGATTGTATAGCTGCTGAGGATGGTGAGGTGGGATGTGTGTGTGGGGTATTGACAGGGGTGTTTGTGGGGCCTGGTGAGGCAGGATATGGGGGGTCTGGTGGTAAGAACAGATTCTCTGAGAGCCCCAGATTTAGGGATAATATGGTGGAAGGCACATCAGAGACATCCAAGTAGCTTTGCATGGTTAAATACAAACACTGTCTGACTCTGTTATTACCAAATCAATGCTATGTGTTAAACATGTTCTTGTGAGAACATAGTGTCTCTGTATTTTTATGCGCTCTTAATAAGACAGAATAGGGTTTTGAGAATGTGTTTTCCTTTGGTAAACAGTATTGAAAATGGTCACAAAGGACAGATAAGCTGCCATGCAGGGCTAGTTGCTGATAGCATCTCTACCTTCCTGTTTGGCTGAGGATAGACTATACCAGGCATTAGTCACCAAGTGAAAAATACACTTTGACACAGAAACATCTTCCCACCTCTGTGTAGAACCCTGGAGGTCAAGCATGGGGTAATGTTCCATTTTAATAGAATTTTCCCACAAGGAAGGAATTCCCACTGCATATCACAGGTAACTTCTGACAACAGAGTTTGGACCAGGGCTTCACAGTATGGAGTGATTCAAGATCAGGATGCTGTTAATGAAAGAGTGCATTCCTACCTTTGAGAAAGGCCTGCTTATAAGACACACATCAAGCTAGTGAAAAGTAGTGCCCAGGCAGCAGTAACCCCCTGGGGGTTGGTCCCAAGCCCATCAATTATGCTTTCTTATTATAGTGACATTTTTATCTAAAGTGATGGAAGCTGGCATTAATATCATCTAGCAGAGTCTTGAAGCTGACTAAAAGATGTGTCCTGGAGCTTACTGCCCAGCCTGTTACAACCTCTACTAAGCGTAGGCTTTTAACACATTGGCTGGTGTCTCCCTATGAGTGATAGAGTCATTCTAATTCAAGTGGAGACATGCCTGACAATGGCCAAGAGATCTTACTAAATCTCCTGATTAGAAATGTATGTATTAGGGCTGGAGAGGTGGTTCTTCAGTGACAAGTGCATACTATGCCCTCAGAGGATTGGAGTGCAGGTCCCAGCACCATGTTGGGAAGCTCACAACTGCCTAGAACTCCAGCTCCAAGGATCCAGAGCCTCTGGACTTTGAGAGACCATGGACACTACCACATACATATGATATACAAAAAATATTAAAATATGTATGTATCATATTTAGTGATTAAAATGACGAGCACTATTCTTACCCTTACTCTAAGCTGTATTGATCAATATACTGGCTGATTAAAATACTCTCTAAATTGAGCAGCGGTACCATAGATGTAATGTTTGTTTTTGTTTTCTTTCCTGTTTTCATTAGAAGTTGAATCTTACCAAGGGAAGCAATCATAGGAAGACATCATCACTTTCCATATCACTAATGTTATTGGAGTAGTTTCCACCAGCTTTCCTTTGTGATACTATGCATCAAGTAGTCATCCCAAGCCCTTCTGCTTTCTGATTAAAAATGACTCCCTTAACTAGAATACTGTACTCCTTTTTAGTCTCTTTTATTAAACTCATTTATTCTAGAGGTCATACTTAATCGTTTCCAAGAGCATTGTCAAGCTTGTAACAATAAATATTGGAGTTAATTTAAATGAGTCAAAGTTCATTCTCATTTAGCTGCCATCTATTTAAGTAGATCACCTGCCCAGACATCCTCTTCTGTATAGCGATAAATGGAAATGGCTGGCATCCTAGCACAAAACTTTTAAGGAAGAAGGATGGCATTTTAATGTATAATCTTTTAAAAGCATAAGATAAATGGCCAGCAATTGATGTGTATTAAACATGCATTTTATTTTAAACACCGAGTTATCTTGAGTTTTCCCAGACTGAACATCATCTGAGGTATAAAAACAGCATAACTTTCCACATTTTCATTGTCGGGCTTTCAGGCATTAAATATTTTCTCTCTGGGTCATAAGATGGTCCTTGGTAGTGAACTTTTATTTGATGAGGAGAAACATATTTATTAATATTTTCACTTTTTATAGGAGACTCTGCTTCTATGACTTCATGTGGTCCCTGAAAGCTCCCTAGATTCTATTCAGGAAATGTTATTACAAGACTCTGTGTGAAAAGCTGGCTTCCTGTGACTCACAGAGAACAGCATATGATTTTGTTGCCATCTTATGCAAAGAAAGTCAGGAGAACTGGTGGGCACAAGGACTACCATGTATAAAGTAGTCATTAAACATGATACTACAGAGTATGAATTCATGAAGATTATTCAAAAACCTTACAAAACCAAGTGGAAACAAAGAAAGAAAGACGGAAAAGGACGGAGGAGTGGAGGGGTGACTCAGTGGTTCGCAGCACTGGCTGCTCTCCAGTGGAGAGGGAGGGTTCAATGGTACCTATATGGGGGCTCAAGCCATCCATAATGCCAGGCTGAGGGGATGTGATACCGTCTTCTGTCCTCTGTCGGCACCAGGTAGTCATGGACTTTATAGACATACATGCAGGCAAAACTCCTATACACATTAAAAAATGTTCATTTAGTAAGCTCCAACATGCTCCAATGAGCCCTCAGTTACTTCTGTTGAGGGAAATTAAATAGACAATGCTTTCACCTGCCATTATCAGACAAACTGCATATTCTTCATCAGATGGCTCACCATCTCTTTGAACTCCATAGCTCAAATGGACATTGATTATTTACCAACATAAAATGACAACTATTGACTGTTACTTTCCCCTTACAGCTGACCAGATCAATAAATATTTGAATATTCACCTTTGTGTCTGTTATACTTGAATGTCTTCTCAGTGTTCTGACACTGAGGAGCCTATATTCAACACACTTCTTATGCTACCCTAAATATTGTTCTCCCACTGTCAACTGTGCTCTCCAACTGTGGTTCCTAGCTGCATGCTGGAATCAGCAGATGAGGTTAAAATCTTGGCCTCTAAGTCCTCTCTGAGCATCAGCCTAGAATCCTTGAAGCTTCAAAGTGACCTAAGGGCATCAGTTTTCAACCTGATTTTCTCTCAGTTCAGCAGCAAAGATGAAATTTGTAAATGTACAGCCTGCTATGGGCAGTTTTCCTTCAATCAGCAGAATTGATTCCAGAGCAGTCACATTGATGTAAAGGCAGAAAATCCAAACAAGTAACAGAAGTAGTCATATAATTTGATTGGATAAACTAGGGTTAAATAAACCAATATGATTATTCCACACAGATTTGACCCTATTAGAAAGAAAAAAACTTGCAAATTCCTTTCTAAAAACCATTTTTTTTAAAAAAAACACAGAATGTATTATTAAACCAATGAAAAGCATTCAGGAGCGATTTATGAATGGTTGCCCCCAAAGTGCACTGCTGTGACTTCATTTGCTTTTAGGTTTTAAGAACGAGGAGAGAAAGGCACTAAAAGAAAGGAAGGAAGGAAGGAAGGAAGGAAGGAAGGAAGGAAGGAAGGAAGGAAGGAAGGAAGGAAGAAATGAAGGAAGAAATGAAGGAGTGAAGGGAGAGAGGAAGAGAAGGAAGAGAAGGAATGGAGGGAGGGAGCCAGGGGAAGACCCTAAAGTTGTAGGAAAAGACTCTGTCACATGAACCCTTTTAAACACAAGTAACAGAAACACCATTTGCTTGTTTGCTCTTCCTTTTCTCTTTACCTGAAATAATTGTTTCTAACAGTTAGAATAAGTTTAGAGATTAAAAACTCATGTCTATCTGTAACGTATTTATTCAGTCACTGCATTGCTTTTTAGTTCTTGAGGCAGTGGTGCCTGTACTAATGAAGCTTATTTTCAGCAATTCAGCATTTTAGAATAGGAAGAGGGTCTGGGGAGGTGGTTCAGCTGGTAGTGATGCCTATTGCCAAGTCTGATGACCTACAACCTGCATTCAGTCCCCAGAACCATACACACACACACACACACACACACACACTCTCTCTCTCTCTCTCTATATATATATATATATATATGAATGAATGTATATATGAGAGAATTTGGTTCTTTTGTGCTCTTCTGACCTCTGTAAACACACACACACATGTACATGTACATACATATATACATATACATTCACACTCATACACATATATACACATGAACAAACATACACACATCATACACATAATGCACTTACATATATGCACATGCATACATGCATGACCATATACACGTGTATACACATGTGCACTCATATGCACACATATACACACATACATATATACACACATAGATACACACATACATGGCGTACTTTTGAAGAGAGAAAACTCGCAAGTGATCAAGTTACGGCAGGAGCATTAGCCAAGGAACTGATCAGATGGAAGTTACCCCATCTCCCAGTGGCTGTTGCGCATCATAACTATGCTGCCTTCTTTTTATTTCTGCTGTGCTCTATTCAACTCCCAAACACCATAGCTGTTCTTCTATTTCTCACCAGTGTTTGTAGCTTTGACACTGTGTAGTGACAGTGGTTGGTGGGTCACCTCCTGTGTGTCATGTCCTTCCATGCCTCCCCCATTTGCTGCCCCTCTAAGCTTTCTCTTTCTTGACTTCAGCTGAACCTCATGAGCAGTTACCATTAGAGTTGTCCTTCATCGACGTGCGTGATGCCTGGGTGGGCTTCTCCTGAACATTTTTGTTGGTCAGACACAATGAAAGAGCATATTGGGCATCTGAATTTCATAAACTAAAATGCTATGCTTTTGGTAGAGTGCCATATCTTTTGGAAGATGTTTTTCTCTGTTAACAAGAAATACATTTTCCTTTAGTGGTATGCTTTTCCCCACTTCTCTAGTTACTTGAATTTTAAAGACATTTCGTATTATGTTTACTCTCTGTGATTGAATTCACTAGTTACCATGGTTTGGGTTAATTCCCTTTACAGGTGAAAACAAGTCTTAGTTAAGCAGTGAGTCTGAATCATTTAAATAAGATACATTGTAAGTAACCAACTTGAGTTAGCAGAGCTTATTGTGTGCTAGTGCTATTTTATCAGAATATGATATCTATTATCAGATTTAAAAACAAAACTTCTATTTTATGTTGACAGGTTTATCACTATGTAGCACAGGCTGGCCTCCAGCAAGTACTCCCCTCCTTTCTGAGTAGCACGGGCTAGCTTCCAGCATGTGCTCCCTCCTCCCTGGGTAGCACAGGCTGGCCTCCAGCAACTGCTCCCTTCCTTCCTGAGAGCTAGAGCTACAGATATGTGCCACCATGCCTGGCTTAAACATCTTGTGAAATGCCAAATGTTAGTGAAAATTTCCATGAGATTGCCCACATGGTATGGATCCATGCACACGAAGTATGAGTATGTGAGTGTTCAGGGTAGTTCACTGTATTTACCCTGACACTGTAAGCCGTGCACACACCAAGACAGTCTTCTGCCTGCTGCAACCTTCTTCTTGTCTGCTCATTAATCACTGGACACTAAGAACACATTTCTTTTTGTCATGGTACAACAAAAATCCTGGCTCTGACTCTTGTTCTGGCTCATTTACATTGGCCTGCCTGTCAGTTCAAAGCTTCAGGGAATTAATATTGCAAGATTAAAAAGTGAAGTCCTTTAAGCAGGCCATCTTAGAAACTGGTTAGTTTTTCAGAGAGGGAAAAAAAATGAATTCTTCCAAGGGCCTTCAACTTTGTTAACCATGATTCCCTGTCTGCTTCTCCCTTCTCCCTGCATGATGGAAGGTTCGACCCTTCTTCAACTGTGATGTGGGGGTTCCAGTCCTGCCTTCTAAGCTGTGGCCCAGGGGGCATGTGATTTCGCTATGATGATGAACTAAGAGATTATTCTAGTTATTGCTTCCTGTAGTTGTCTTTTGATTTGTACCTTTTGGGGGGGGATCCATTCGAGGATAAGAGTCTTAGAAACACCTTAGAACTCCATTTATTTTTCATTTTATTATTATTATTTCTTTTTATAAAAGACACATTTCCCACAGCCATCTGGTTTCCATGTAAGTGCACGCTGTGACTCCGGAGCCATCCAAATCCCAGGGCGCATCTCACTTGCTCACACTCTTTTCTGGTGAATCAGAAGAAGAATCAAAAGCCTCTTTGAGGCTTACAGAAAAGGAATTCCACATGTGTGAGTGTGTGCATGTACAGGCAATTTATTTTAGAGAAAAGCCCTGCTCAAATCAAATGAATACAATCTAAACATGCTTTTAAAAGATTAAAATAAAAAAAGAGAGACGAATCTGGCAAGCCCTTTGAATTTTTATAGTGGGGTCAATTTATGTGGTCCATCCTATGTCTTTTCAGATCAATTTTTAATGGGACTGAAGATAAACGATGTGTTAAAGATCCCTGTAGTCTTCCACTGTCTTGTGACACTTGTGCAAATAGAATGTGCGTTACTGGTAACTCTTCCTGCCTTCTGTCGTAATTTACTACAGAGCACTTTTGCAGAGACACTGTATCTAAGTGCTTGTTCTGTAAACCTTGTATTGCCTTTTGGAGAGATGATAATTAATATTTTTGCAGCTGTGTATATCTTCTATTCGTAAACCATTATGTTCAAACCAATCCTTTTAGGTAGCTACAATGGCTGCTCTCAGTTTTGAGATGAGGAAAGCTTTGTTCAGAAATGTGCAAATCCCCATGCTCACAGGCAATTTAGGTTGCCTTCCCATATTATTATCTGTATGGAAATGACCCATGTTTGTTGTTTGTAGGCTGGTTGATCATGTACAAAGTGAGATCTACATCTGCGTGGTAGGTGCCATAGGATTAAGTGACAGGAAGATGGCGGCCATTACATGGAGAATTGTAAGTGGGAAAAACAGTAAGAGCAGCTGAGTGGCAATGACTATAATTATTAGTGATTTTAGGGGTAGAAATGGTAAGATTTGCGTTACCATCAGAGTCAGCATTACATGAAACTGAGCTACTATGAATCTATAGACGATTGAATACCATACACCTATACCTCTATCAATAATACATGTACTATAAGGCATATTTATTTGCATAAATTAAGACTCGCTCTCTCTCTCTCTCTCTCTATATATATATATATATATATATAATTGAGAAGATACAATGTTGTTTTGTATTGAAGTCCAGTAAAACCTTGCTATAAAATATTGCTTAGATGGAAATGCATATACTTAGATAATAAGAAATTTCTTTTCTGTGACTTACATTTATTTAAATTTTTGAAAAGACTTATTTGTTTCTATTTTATGTGGGTAGGTGCTTCGCCTGCATGTGCAGTATGCACTACATGCATTCAGTGTCCGAGGAGGCTAAAGGTTATATTGGATACTCTGGAACTAAGAGTTACAGACTGTTGTGATAGCCACCATGTAGGGGCTGGGATATGAACCAGGTTCCTCTGATCATCCATTTATTTGTCAAAGAGTGTTGGATTAAGAAAAGCTTAAATTTCAACTTCATTGCAACTAAGAGCTGGCTTATAAATCCCATTTAAAATGGTTTTGACATGTATTTATTTATTTACTCATGTCTGTATGTGCATGTACATGATGTGACTATCTGAGAGTGAACGATACATATGTGAAGATCATAGGACAATTAGAGTCTGTTCTCTCCTTCCACATGTGAGTTCTGGATATTAAACTCACGTCATTAGGCTTGACCACCTTGTCTACTCAGGAAACCTATTTTAATATTTTATTATGGTGAGACCCTCGATGGCTCAGAATTCAATGGACTTCTCAGAGCTTGCCAGAATTAGGGCATCCTCTCAGTGACCCAGTAAAAGGCACATAGTACTCACTCCTGTATTTGGACAAGAGAGTGATGGCCCAGACTTCCCAGATGAGTTTTAGGTTAAAGCTATTTCAAATATTTGATACAACTCTTGGGAATGATTGTGTAAATTTTGAACTGAATTCAAATTAAGAGCCTAGTAAGAGGCTATCTTATTTTCTGTTAACTAATTAATTAATAAGATATGCCCCATATAGTCCAGGCTGGCTTTGAACTACTGTGTAGCCAGGGAATGTGACTTTGAACTCCAGAGATTTTCATACCTCTGTTCCCCAAATGCTGGTATTATAAGCATGTGCCACCACACCCAGCTTTTTGTTTATTTGTTTTTGTTTTATCCTCACATATAACATGGAACATATGGGATAGATAGAAACACAAGCACTGTTATAGTCCACAGATTGAAAGTCATTATTACTCCTATAATATATTGAAGGAACTGTTTGATTTTGCTTGTTTTGAGTAAAATTAGAGATCATCTAAGACACTACAGCTCATGCATAGAAATTGATGGCCATGCAATGTTAAAATCTTGATTATTGCAGTTTTATGTAGTTTGCTGAATGAAATATGTATTGGTCTTTGAAAATACCATAATGAGATTGACCATGACCTAGAATATAACACCAGTATTCATCTAGTAATCATGCTTATCAAAACATCCAGTCTTTCATTTCCCTCTTGAAGCAGTTAGGTTGTCTTGGGCTGGTGCACTGATTCCATGATGACCTCTGGTACCTTGGTTCCATCATGCCCTCTGCTGTGTTGGCACCATGATGCCTGCTGTGCCTTGGATTCTTTTAGAGTTTTAGCCTTATCATTTATGGTGAATGGTTTCCTTCTCAGGAACACGATGCAGCCATTAAAGCTGCAGTTATCATATTTGGGAGGTAGATAAGTGAAGGGTGGGGAAGAACAAATACCAATTGCAACTTCTCCTGAAGTTTCACATAAATATTTGCTTCCATTTTATCTACTAGATGTTAATTTCAGAAGATATTAGCCAGGTCATAATTAGACTGTAATATTGAAGAGCATTAAAATTATGTCAACTACAGAATTGTCCATATATCCATATTGTAGAAAGCTCTCCTTTCATCAGAACTGTATCGAAGTCCTTCCTGAAGGGATGCTATCTTAGTTAGATAGGGTTTCCATTGCTGTGAAAGACACTATGACAAAGCAACTCTCATAAAGGACATTTAATTGGGGCTGGCTTATAGGTTCAGAAGTTCAGTCTGTTCTCATCAAGGTAGGAAGCATGGGCGTGTCCAGGCAGGCATAGCACTGGAGTAGCTAACAGTTCTACATCTTCACCCAAAGGAAGCCAGAAGTGGACTGTCTTCCAGGCAGCTAGGAGGAAGGTCTCAAAGTCCATCCCTGACAGTGACACACTTCTTCTAACAAGGCCACACATCCTAATGGTGCCACTTCTTGGGCCAAGCATATTCAAACCACCAGAAATGCATTCAACATCATACATAACAGGCGGATTTCCCAGTTGTTTTGAGGAGTTATTCAAAGACAGGAAATTATTTGGGGAATGGTAGGGTTGTAAGCAAATGCATTCTTTCCTTTATTTTACTGCTTCCACTTCTGTGTTGGGATTACAGTTATGTGTATGATTTCTTTGTTGTTTTTTCTCTCACACATAACAAGAAGTCTACAGGGTGAACAGACATACCTCTAGAGTCGTCTATCACTGAGCTTGTGACTATTTCTTGTGCAGTATCTTTGATAGATAGGATTGCACAAGGATCTAGAGCAGTGGTTTTCAATCTTGCTAATATTGCAACCCTTTAATACAGTTCCTCATGTTGCAGTAACTCCCCAACCATAAGATTATTTTGTTTGCCGCTTCATAACTGTAAGTTTGGTACTGTTATGAGTCATAATGTAAATATCTGTGTTTCCAATAGTCTTTTGGGGGTTATGATCATAGGTTGAGAACCACTGGTATAAAATGAGTCTGATATTTATCACTCTGCCTCTAGATTTCAAGAAAGAATTGGGCCCTAGCACACCATTGATACCCATTAATATTTCAGAATGAAAATAGGGAGGGTAGCCATATTATAAGAGGATTCCAAATACAAGGGTCAGTAATTCTTTCTTCTGATGTTAATTTTCTGAAGGACAGCATGCTCATTTGTAGCTAGACTTGTACCTCAGTGAGCTTATATGATGATCAAGAGGGTGGCTGTGCTTCTATTGTTTAATCTTTGAGATATTTCATGGAAGCTATGTTGATTCTTCCAGAGTTTGAAGCATTGGACATGTTATCTGCATTGAGTTCATGTTAGATCTAGGCAACAATTAAAGGGGGCCGGTAGAGTTTATGTATTCCCAGAGTTCTCACACGGCCACACCCTTAACCTTCCTGGCCCTCAGGACATCTGCTTCTCTGACTCTGCCCTAGCCTCAGACACTAAGGATTTATGGAGACAGACACTTTGGTTGCGACTTAGGCTTTAACTTGTATACATAGGTTTAAGTCTGTATGTTCTTCCTTCATGTCAGGACTGGACCTATTTGCTTCATTCAACAGAATCAAACAGCTTCCAAGGTAGAAGCACAATAGGAAAATTTTAGTCTTGTGCCTCAGCAACTGAATGCACTGTGTCACAGAATGTCTGGGGTGGCTTGGGATCATTAGAAAGTAACGTCTTCATTCACAAAATTAGATCTAACGTGACTAATCTTCAACTTAAGAAAACATTCAGGATACTCAAACTTAAGAATCTCACATCTGCAATTTAGACAAAGAACATGTTCATATTTTCAATGGGATAGTTCCACATTTGTGTCAAGTAACATTTCTTCACTTGAGGACATGTAGCATTACCAGAAAGATTTCCTGTATAAAATCTTGGGGTGATAGCCAGGCAACTACTGGTGTTCATCGATGGCCTCAACTCAGTAATTCAGACAGCAAAGAATCTTGTCTAAAGTCAGGTTCTCAGACTTGACTGGCCATAAGTTTGACATATTATGTTAATTGGATTAGATATGTAGTTCAAGACATGTTTTTAAAAACTCAGGAGATCATGGCTCCCAGCACCCAGTCTAATACTCCTCTAACATGTGGATGGAGGACTGGAATAAGATCTTGCATTGCACTAGGACTGGACTTGGGAGCTTGACCTCCAGAGCTTCCATCTTTCTGAGTAGGTGGGCACTGCCACACATCTAGCACATCTGTGTTCTCTACCATAGTCAATTCATGTTACAATCAGCACTCTAATAATTCCCAATTCTAACTAACTCCACTCTCCACAGACGTTGGCTAAAGACTGGTCAGACTCCAGTATATTTGAACAAACTCATAGCTTCCTTTTCCGAGATAGAATATTTTAAAAACACTTATAGGGCGCTGAATAATTTTGTTCATTTCTTTGATGACAAGACTAAACAAACTTTCTCTAAGCGTTCTGGAATTTTCCTCCTGTTTTTTTGCTCTGAGCAAGCAAATCGAGATGAGCTATGAAATTGTAGGTTTCTGCCTTGAAACACAATCTAGTTGGCTTATACAATTGGAGATGTTGACAAAATGTGTAGTTAGCATTCGGATAACTGCCCTTAGTTCATGTTGTGTCAACAGGGAGGGTGAAAAGTGCAACTTAACTGGCTTGGTAAGATTGCAAGGAAGGGCTGAGCACACAAGAGACAACAAAGAGATAGCTGGTAAGATTTAGTGGCTGGCTTCAGCAGGGGTGGTGAGCAGGCGGTGTGGCAAAGTTCAGTCGGGTCACACAGAGTGCAGGGACTTCCTTGTAGACACTGAAAGCCTAGGATGGGCATAAAAGTCTCAAATGTTGTGATCCCGAGACAGCCGGAACGGCCGTCAATGGAGCTGCTTCTGACTAATCCGGCTGTTCCTTTTGATCCGGGAAGTAGAGAAATCACCTTATCTCTCATGTACCAGGATGATATAATTAAAATAGGACATGGTTTTGAAGTGAGGCCTTTAAAGGCTTCAAAGGAGGTGTGGAGTGTTGCAGGATCAGCATCTGTCTGCCTTTCAAAGACAGTTATGAGGGACACATTTATTTAACAAAGAGAGCCTTCTGAAAGAGGGGCTGCCTCAGTAACGCAGAGTGTACTCACTGCTGTAGGGCTTGTCAGAAAAAAGCACAATATCTTTATACTATGTTATTTTTCTTCTATAGAACGGTGTTACCTGTATGGGAAAAACAGTTTTTATTAAATAGGCTCCACACGAAGGTATGCATCAGTGTAAATGCAACAAAATACATGGGATTTCTTTGCAAGGAAGATCATGTAGGTGGGGTGACCTGGTGTCTATGATTTTGCATATGCAGCTCTTTGTCACGCCTTCTGTATCTGACCCTATAATCGACCTTGGAAGCAGCTTGCTTTAACCATGATGGATGTAGCAGAAGATTTATTTTTGTCATCTAAGAGTTGAGTCTTAGGTTATTGGGAGCATAAAAACTGCTTATTGAAGGTAGGCTTGGCAAACCTTTGCTTTCAAATAATCTTCCAGAAGCTCACCTAATTTGGCTAATTAGCAGGAGATAAAATATACCCACGGTGTCCTTTGCAGTGACTCGAACCCTCTGCCCTTCCTTGATGATAATAGCATTAAATGCATGCGCACTTATATCACTGAATATTAATTGGCAGGGACTCAAAACAGAATTTTGTTATACACCCAAACTTGTTTCTGAGATATATTTTTAATGGCATATGAGTATTTTAATATACCCTGAAAATTGATAGAAATAATGAAGGTGACATAATTCTTAACTTTGCTGATCTGCAAAAACAGAAGTTTAGGCACACCTTAATTATCATGGTCTGATTTTAATAAATAATTCAAGAACGAAAGAGCAGTTGTTTCTGAGGGAGGCAGGCAGGGGACCATTCAACTAGTTCTGACCTTGTCACTGGGAATTAAGCTCCTTCTCGGAATCTAAAAATCAAAGCTTAAAAGGCCACTCTCTCCATAATATTTCATTAACTTTTCGAAATGAAATACCTATTGATTAGATTTTCTTTCAGATAATAAATTCTACATGTCTACTCTGTCACTTCAATTACAGTATTTACTTGTACACAAGGAAATGTTTTTACATCTGAAATGAATATACTTTCACAATTGCACACTGTTGAGGCTCAGAGGCTCTGGCCTGCTTCTCTGAGCACTGCGTACTTCCTTCTCTTAGGAGCACCTGGCTTCTCTCCTGTTCCCCCAACAGAACTTTCTTGCTGTTGCTATTTTTCTGGCAGAGGTGGCTCTTGTCCCTCCCCTCCATAGATCTGGCTCGTTCTTCCAAACCTAGTTCCAGTAACATTTCCATTCTAAGGTCTCCTAAGCGCCTTCTCTAAAGCCCAGGACCCCTCCTTTCTGACTCCTGCAGATCCATTGGCACGCATCGTCGGTTCCCCTTGCACTAAGTTACCTCTGCTTGTCATGGTGTTTCCTCAACCACCAAGTTTTCATGTTTTCCTAGTACCTGACTCAGTGATAATCTCAGAGCGTTTCCAGACTTGGGGCTTCATGTTTTGGGCTCTGAAGAGTTTGTTCCTGACCTGTTACCTTGCCTTTCTGCTTGTGGAATCCATGCAATCTCAGAGATCCTTATCTTTTTGTAGCACCTAGCAGCTCTCACACCCAGTCTCAATCCTAAGTAACACACAAAATTGTTTTATTAGTTGTTAAAGGGAGACCTGAGTGTGGATGGACGCAGTGGATTCAGTGTCCTTGAAGGATCAGCACTGGGCGACATCTTTCTATCTCCTTCAATGGTGTCTAAAGTCAGAAGCAAAGTTTATTGGAGTTAGTGTGGTATACAGTCAAATGTGATATTCACGTTTCTTTCAGACAGATCTACCTAATACAACACTGCTGCATTAATGCTTTAGAAAACAGATGTGTTGAGCTCTTAAAGGCAGCTCTAAACATGATGAAATGTGGGTGGGAGGAAGCCTCAGTGGTTCATGATGTTTACCATGAAAGCATGGTAAGCTCAAAACCCCACAAATCATGTAAATACTGCCAGAGCCAGTAATTCCAGCCTTGGAGTTCAAAAACAGGAATCCCCAGAGCAAGCTGGCTAGGGAGAGGAGCTAGACGTTTTTTTTGAGAGACAGAGCCTTATTGAATAAAAGAGATGAGGGATGGGGTGATTCCTGACATTAACTTCTGCCCACCTCACCCCACATATAAATACACACATACACATATACACACATACATGCACATAGACCACACATAATTCATACATATGCATACATACAAATACATGTGCATACATACATACACACCACACATACATTCACACATATAAGCACATACATACATGCATATATATATATATATATATATACATACATACAGAGATGCCACACACACACACATATACATACCACTAATACATATACACACATACATATATACCACACAAAACTTTATATATACAAACACATACATCCCACACATATATACACATACATGTACACATACACACAAACATACATACTACACACATACATACATACCACACACATATACATACACATACATACATACACACTGCACATGCATATACATACTACAATACATTCAAACATACACACAAAATCACACAAGCATACCGTTCTCAAACAAACTCATGCTAATACCCCACATGCATGCATGCATATCATGCACGTATATATGCACAACATACATATACATACACATTACCTGCATACACACACACATGAAAACAGAAGAGGAATAAAAGACAGACTTTACTTACTTGTTACCACATGTTTAGAGCTTGTGTCATAACCTTTATTCAGTGTTTCTGAATTCCCTGGCAGAGATCAAAGTCTGTCTACATCCATTTGGAATTTGGTAGCCAAACAGTGACACACTGACTTTAGTCATTGCTAGAAGTACACTCTAGCAACCATCTGAGAGTGACACAAGCTGGACCCTGCTCTGTGCTCCTGGGCCTTGCCCAGCCCTTTGCTGCCGTGTTCTCTGAGCATACTTCCATGTCTCCCTATTTACATGGCATCTCAAAGGCAGGAGAGTTATACCCTATGCATGCCACAAATCGTTCTAGACTTAGCTCTGTTTCCCAGGACGCCCAGCTACTTGTAGTGTGAAAGCTGTTTCTGTAGGACTGATATCCACAGGCAAGCCTTGTCCTTACAGAGTGTGGTCTGACTTTGCTGGGATCAGGGAGTCAAGTAGCTGGAAACAACTATGGAAATACCCTCAGTGAAAAGTCCCCATAGTTGGATTGTCTGAGCAAGTTCCTCCTGGCACATGGTACCAATGGCAAGGTCCTCAGCCCCTCTTCCTGTACTGCTGGGGAAGTTTGGGCTCTGGAGTTCTAGCACGTTCAGCCTGTTGGAAGAATCCAAGTCATGGAAGGCCCTGCAGTGGAGGGAGCAAGAGGGGTTGGACAATCTTTCCTGAATCCCATCTCCTTAGCTGGACCTGCGGCTTTGCCTAAGCTTCTTGAAGGTCAGTTTTTCTCACTTGCCAAATAATAATTAAATATTCTTACCAGAAAGCCTCCGAAGAGAAAATCTGAGAGACGTTACTTATAAAAATTTCTTGAAACCTGTTAAAACAACTGCTTTTTTTTCTTTTTCTTTTTTTTTTTTTCGAGACAGAGTTTCTCTGTATAGCCCTGGCTGTCCTAGAACTCACTTTGTAGACCAGGCTGGCCTCGAACTCAGAAATCTGTTTGCCTCTGCCTCCCAAGTGCTGGGATTAAAGGCGAACAACTGCTTTTTTAAAAGGCAAACATATATAGTATATATGTATATAGTGGTGAGTAGGTGTTTGAACACCTCCAAGTCTCAAAGATCCTTTTCTTACAGAGGGCATGCATGCATCCTTTCTTCTTGGTTTGAATATTCTATGCTCAAGTCCTTCTTGGCTGGGCTGTGGCAGGCACAACTTTTGTTACCTCACCAGGGTACATGTGGTTTTCTCATCTCTAAGCTAGGAACTAGGGTTCTAGAGAGGAACAGAGCCATCTATGTGAGCACTGAATACTGTGGAGAGGGCAGAGCCTCAGTTAGCCTCTGTCCTCTCCCACACCCGTGCCTCTTCTGCATGAAATAAAATCCTCCTTGCATAACGTACCAAGTTCCAGGAACACATTCCTGCAAGCCATAGAGGAGGGAGAACCACTTCCCTGTGTCATTTTGCTGGGCTGGGCTGATGTCATAACTGTACTCCTGGCTGCCTTTTGGTCAAAAGACATTTACGTGTGTTGAAAAATCGCCAAGGAAGCCTGTTTCCTAGGATGGGAAAGAAGGCATGTTTTGTCCGTCCTCCAAGTCCTCCTTGCACAGATTACTGTCAAACCCCAGCACTTTATTTATAAAAATGCCAGTGTGCTCTGATTATTTGGCAAATGACCATGCTGCTGTCAGTGTCAAAATAGCACAGAGAATATAAAAACAACCTCCATTTTTATCATGCCTGTCACAGCTGGGAGGGCATGGAACAAGGATCCATTGTTTGAAGAGAAGCTGGAAAGGCAATACACGCAAGTTCTTTGGTGGCCTCTTGGGCAGAGGGACTGTGGTCATATTTGGTAAATGGTTTTTCTATTACAGATAGGCATAGACCTTGGCCCAAATAATTTCTTGCTTTAGCATTGCAGTTTTGATATCTTGTTGTCTTGAGATAGGCTTTGGTCTGTCTGTCTGGATATCTTTGTCTCTCTCTGTCTTCTGTAGCTTCATAGATCTTCCCAGTGTTTCTAGGCCACAGGTAGATAGATCTAGCAGCATTTTGCCTCATGGAATCTACCATGGAATTCATATTTCGTTGTCAAATAGAACTCCCTAATAATGGCCTTAGAAGGAAGAAACACCCACTTCTTGGGAAGAAGGAGTTGAGCACATGGTATCTATTTACTGAGCACTGATTCTGGTCTCCTGAAGCTCTTTCCTTCATAGGTCTGGATGAATCCTAGGGTCAGTAGCACTTCCTCTGTTAGTTAGCAGTTGTGAAGCGTATGTATGAGTATCAATAACCCTGTGTCCTCAGGTTTCAGGCTCACCTCATGGTATTATTTGTTCTTCCTGGAGAATTGTTAACCCCTTTCCCCAGACACAAGCTGTATCCTTGTATGAGCCTTTTGATGGATGAATTGGAATTATTTACTTGTAGTAGCCATTCATCAGCATTTTCTGCTTTTAAGACTTGTTTTCTTTTTAAGAATAATGAATGAAACACTTCTCTAAGAAGAATTCATCATATGATCTCTTAGTTTCCACAGAGGGAACATTATTGGGTCATTTGTGGTCAATTGGAGAAAGAGCTTGAAGTGGTTTTTAATGATGGAGTTTCACACTAGAGCTTGAGAGGGGTGTTGAGCTTCCAGGGGTTTCCATGGATGTGGCTAATCTAGCAATGTACATGACATGCCCCTAGATCTGTCTTGGGGATGAGTAAGCCTTAGTGTGGAAGAAGCACCCTTCTGAAAGAGGTGTACTCACTATCAAACTTGTGACATTTTGGTAGTGCTGAAGATCATTCTGGTCTAAACATCATAGTAAAGTTGAAAACATATGCACGACTAAGAGAAAACACTGTACACCTGGCTGTTAGTGTCAAGGATACAGCGTCTTCTTCCAGACAAAAATGTCAAAGTCACTTCCAGAAAGTCTAGTGTCAGCTCAAAAATTATGGTGTTTGGCTGGGGTGTAGTTCAGTGATGCCTGATTGTTCTGCTTAGCATGGACAAGGTCCTGGGTTCAGTCCTCAGGATACATAGAAAGTGAACGGAGCACGCGTGGAGAAGCCAGTATTACTTTATAAAATCATGTTAATAGCGTTGAAGGTAGAAAAAGCTGTATGAGCCTCTGTTGTCTAAACTGTAGGAAGCCAACCTAAGTGATCATTAAAAACAATCGCCAGTGTACTCTGCAGAAGTCCAGTTGCACTGACTTGACCTTTAATTACAGTGGCAAGCACTAGAAGTGTCTTTCCTCTTTCTATCCAGTGTAGCTATTCCTCAGTTGCTTCCTGAAGCTTACAACTCCTTGTATCTGTGTCTGTCTTTGTACTGATGCTTGGTGTCATGTCTGTACCCTTTGCCCTTGCTTTCCTTTCTTCCTTGTGTCCCTCTCATCTTTCTCTAGACATTGTTCTCCAACCTACCCTAGGCAGAGCTCCAGGTTTAAAGCATGTCCTGTCAAAAATGTTCTCACAAATACCATTTTTGGATAAATTATTTTTTTCCTTCAAGTCTAGGATTTTGAATCAAGTTACTTTCAGGACATTTATAAAAGTAAAACTATTGCCTTGCACAGAACCGGAACATATTATATGATCACAAAAGTAGGTATTGATCTCTCACTTGGTCACAATGGCTTCTACCTCAACCAATTTTAGCCTAAGCCTTCTTGAGACAAGAAAGGAGAAACCTGAATAAAACATCTTCAGTCAGCAGTCATAATTTTATAATAAATATGTGGCTAGTAAAAGGACAGGCAACATACTACCTTATAACAAATTACGTGTTTCAAGCTTACAATTATCTCCCCGCCTCCCCAGGAATCCTGGGATAGTTTCTTGGAAGTAAAAATCACCATTTCTTCATTCATTTCCTCTTCTTCCCACACTAGCCAGAGCACTATGGCACAGACACATCCAGGAACGCGTGCCATTGCCCTTCCATCTGTGTTTGCAGTGAGAGTGAGCTCTGCCATAACTACTGTCATCGTTTAGCGAAGCAATGTTCCTGCTCATACACCCTGCATTCTTCCTCCCCAGACTTTTGTCATTGCTTTTCCTTTCCCTTAGTAGGTCTTCATCTGTGCTGCCTTTCCTAGAATTCCCAAACTTTTTGGCTTGCCTGGGAGAGTCCTTGCTCACTGGCTTGCCTGGGGGAGTCCTTGCTCACTGGCTTGCCTGGGGGAGTCCTTGCTCACTGGCTTGCCTGGGGGAGTCCTTGCTCACTGGCTTGCCTGAGGAGTCCTTGCTCACTGGCTTGCTTGGGAGAGTTTTAGCTTGCTGGTTTGGTTCCCGAGTAATAATTACTAACACCCACTTTCACTCTCAAGAATGTCTTATTTGGATCATAAATTCCATGGTCCACCTATTTATATCTGCCCTTGATCTTCAGCCTTGTAAATACTCAAAAGTCCATTCTTACAGATACCTATCTATCTATATAACTTCTCTTAATCCTTCAGCCCAACTCTGTGTGTCTCCATAGCTATATACTGTGAAATGCCGGACTCTCATCCTGTTAATTTTTAGGTGATGCAACTTATACACCACAGTTGTGTCACACATGTAGCCTTCCTAGGTTGGTATTATTTTCCTGTGTTACATGATGGTTAGGTGCAACACATTGCATGACTCTCATACTTTCTTCCATATAGTAAATAATGGAGCTATATTCTAATTTCCAAAATTGACCCCATTAGTTCTTCATTATTCTCTCCTAGTTCTTTGTCTTCTAACCATGGTGAGAAAAAAAAAAGTAAATTTAGGGCAGAGAACATGGCTCAGTTGGATGTTTCTTTCCTTCTAAGCATGAGGACCTGGATTCAATTTCCAAAACATACATAAAAATATCTGGGCATGGTGATACATGTTTGTAATTCCAGTTGCCCAGGCAGAGTTGCAGCAGAGAGACTAGCCTAATCAAGAAGATGTAAGGCATGGGGTAAAATGACACCCGAAGATATCCCTCAGGCATCTACATGCATGAGCACACATGAACACACTCATATGCTCTATACCCCCCACACAGCCATGCACACACACATACAGGAACTGAACAAGAGAGATAGGATTAAGAGGGAGATGAAGAGGGAGAGGGAGGGGGAGAAGGGGTCCCCTGAAGTGTAGATGCCGTCCTGTGGCAGCAGCAGGAGTGACGGCTGAGGATGTACATGTTTAAAACAGGGATGAGGGAAGTGTGTGTTGCTGTAGAAGTGGTGAGTTTCTGGATTTGAGTAAAATAAACCAGGATTCTGTTTCTTGAGGTAATTACACTCTGGAGAGTAGAAAGAAAGATGAGGACATTTATGAATAGCTCTGTATCTCAGGCTGTTGGGATGTGTGGATTGGTGACTGACGTTGCCACAGCTCTTCAATTGGGTTTCTTTGGTGTGGTCACAAGATTCAAACCAGTGCTTGGCAAAAGAAGTTTCCCTCCCTCCCTCTCTCCCTCCCTCCCTCCCTCCTCCTTCTTTTCTTTTCTTTTCTTTTCTTTTTTTTCTTTTTCTTTTCTTTTCTTTTCTTTTCTTTTCTTTTCTTTTCTTTTCTTTTCTTTTCTTTTCTTTTCTTTTCTTTCTTTCTTTCTTTCTTTCTTTCTTTCTTTCTTTCTTTCTTTCTTTCTTTCTTTCTTTCTCTCATTCTCAGAATATTAATCTTAATTGGAATGACTTCTAATCACTGTCATATCAATATGGGAAAAGTTTTTCCCAACAGTTTCTAAAACTGTTTAACTTTTCTGAAAATATGGAGTCCTAAAAACATTTTTTTAGTTGTTTTTGTTTCTTTTAATTTTTTAGGTGTGATCATGTTGAGTGTTCCTGTTTCACTGGCTTGTTTAATTTCAGTGCCAGAATTGGCAAGGAGTTTCCATAAAACAAATAGAGTTCTTCCAAGGAGCCTAAGTAGGTGGCATTGTTGGTCCTCCTCCTCTGGGCTTTGTCACTTTGAGGACTGTAATAACAAGGAGAACTATTTTATAATTCCTCTTGTAAGGTTCCCGACACTGGGACAAAGTTCACTCCATGTTGTTGGGGTCATGGTGTTTAAATTTAGTTTACTGAAAATTGTGATTGTTGATATCATGAACTTTCAAAATTGGTGTGCAAAGGGGAACAGCATGCAGAAGGTTTTATCTTTTTAATGAGGCATGCCATAGTGAAGGCCTGATCAAAATTATATTTCCCTTCTCTGGGAGATGCATGACATGTGAATGTGGGGGCCAACTGTGTAGTGACATTTGTGCTCCCTGTATCATCTTAAGGGAACACAGACAAAACTATCAGACCTTTTAAAGGTGACTTCTTTGAAGCCCATAGCTTTTGGCTCTCAGAACCACTGGGTAGTTTTGTTTACTGAGGCAGGCACCTTGAGAAACGTAGTTCTGGTTTTATTAGTGAGACTGCTTGGTGTCTAGATTTGGGGGTCAGATAGTTTCTGGATACCATCTTCCTCCTTAGGACCACCATCCATTGGCACCACATGTCTGTGTGTGTGTGTGTGTGTGTGTGTGTGTGTGTGTGTGGTGAGGGGGAGAGTCACTTAGTATTTTTGAGCTGAATGTTTACTTAGAAACTTCATTCTCTGAAGTTGTTAAAAGAACAGAAGTTTGTGAGCAGTGTAGATACCATCCATGGCTTTTAACCCAGGTCTGACCCAGCCTCTAAATTTATTTCAAATTACAGAGCCACATAACATTTCCCCATTTAAGCATAATCTATCTTAACTATTTTCTAAAATTCTAACTTAAATATGGAAAGCATTGACTCTTATTGAGTATGTGGGAAAAGAGTTATTTACCACAGAGAAAATGAGTTTAATCTTAAAATATTTGTCACATTTGACCAACTGTGTGATTTTTTCCTTTAGCTATTTTTTTCAAGACCAGATTTCTCTGTGTAGTCCTGGATATCCTGGAACTTGCTCTGTAGACTAGACTGGCCTCGAACTCACAGAGATCCACCTGACTCTACCTCCCAAGTTGCTGGGATTAAAGGTGTGCATCGCCATACCTGGATTAGTCTTTTTTTTTTTCTTTTTAATACCATGAGAATATGTCATTATATAGTATCTAATCATGATGCATTTCTATACCAGAAATTATCATCTGATAATAACTCCTGGGCTTGTTCTTACTTATGAGTATTTACAAGTGCCAGGTTGTGAAGGATTCCAAGGCTACAGTTATGAAGGATTCCAAGGCTACATTTGGCTCTGTGATAGTATCGAATAGCAAGAATGACCTTTGACCATAGAAGGAAATCTTGTTAATCCTCATATGTACACCCTCAGTGAATGTGCAAAGGCTTAATATGCTTAATATGCTCAGCCACTTAGAGCATTTAGCTTGAAAACTATTGGTAAACACTTGAATTTGTCTTTCTCATCTCATCTTTCCTTCAAAGAACCAAACATCTTTAGAAAATATTTCTGTCTATGTACTTTAATTCCCCATCCATGAGTGCAAGTATATTTTCAAAGGAATAAACAAATATGTCCAAATGAAGTGTCATGAGAGCTGAACAGGACAGTGTGAGACTTGGATGAGTGTCTGAGACCCATCTGCTTCACATTTAGATCCCTGGGGTCAGTGCTTCATGGCCCAGTCTGGTAGCTACCCTGCTTTTCTTCTTCATGTTCCTCTGGACTTGCCCAGAAAAGGATGAGCAATGTGGGAAGCCTGCCAGCTGGCTCAGAATTCACTCTGCTTTGCATATCCTAAATGCAAAGGCCACATGGGCAGAGAGAATATGAACTCCGATGGTGGATAACATGGGCAGATGTTTCTCTTGCTGAGAAATGCCAGTACTCATTGTCATGAAAATTGAAGGAGATATGGCTGTGCTCTCTTCATCATGTTTTCTACCTAGTGAAGTATGTTAGTGTGGTTCATTGATAATAATCATAATTTTAATAAGCACTTAGCAAAATAAAGGATAACTTCCAGGGTACCTAACCTCCTTCTAGAATGTGTGAACTACTTCTGTGCTTTTGAAATTCATGTCTCCCTTGATATTTTTTTCTTCATGTTCTCTTTGCCCCTTCGTTATGGCAGCATCTGTCGTGGATTCCTCCCTTGCCTTACCCTTACCTATTTCCTCTTTTATTCTTTTCTTCTTCTTCTTCTTCTTCTTCTTCTTCTTCTTCTTCTTCTTCTTCTTCTTCTTCTTCTTCTTCTTCTTCTTCTTCTTCTTCTTCTTCTTCTTCTCCCCTTCTCCTCCTTCTCCTCCTTCTCCTCCTCCTCCTCCTCCTCCTCCTCCTCCTCCTCCTCCTCCTCCTCCTCTTCTTCTTCTTCTTCTTCTTCTTCTTCTTCTTCTTCTTCTTCTTCTTCTTCTTCTTCTTCTTCTTCTTCTCCTTCTCCTTCTTCTCCTTCTCCTTCTCCTCCTCCTCCTCCACCTTCTTCTTCTTCTTCTTCTTCTTCTTCTTCTTCTTCTTCTTCTTCTTCTTCTTCTTCTTCTTCTTCTTCTTCTTCTTCTTCTTCTTCTTCTTCTTCTTCTCCTTCTCCTTCTCCTCCTTCTCCTTCTCCTCCTCCTCCTCCACCTTCTTCTTCTTCTTCTTCTTCTTCTTCTTCTTCTTCTTCTTCTTCTTCTTCTTCTTCTTCTTCTTCTTCTCCTTCTCCTTCTCCTTCTCCTTCTCCTTCTCCTTCTCCTTCTCCTTCTCCTTCTCCTTCTCCTCCTCCTCCTCCTTCTCCTCCTCCTCCACCTTCTTCTTCTTCTTCTTCTTCTTCTTCTTCTTCTTCTTCTTCTTCTTCTTCTTCTCCCCTTCTCCTCCTTCTCCTTCTCCTCCTCCTCCTCCTCCTCCTCCTCCTCCTCCTCCTCCTCCTCCTCCTCCTCCTCCTCCTCCTCCTCCTCTTCTTCTTCTTCTTCTTCTTCTTCTTCTTCTTCTTCTTCTTCTTCTTCTTCTTCTTCTTCTTCTTCTTCTTCGCCTTTCTGGACATTCTTATTTTGTCCTTCAACCACTTTATTCTTATTTTTTCATTTTACTAAAACAATGAGAATGAATGCAAGAAAAAACAGAGAACCAGTCCCAACCTGAAGGAGGTGTTTGACATAGAAAACAGCTCATCAAAATGCAATTTGAACAGGATTAGGCTGAAGTAACAGACAAGTTCAGATAGATGAAAGAATGGTTCCCGGTCCTAGTTAAAATTTTAAACTGCCCTTCTCTGCACCTTCCCTTAAAAACTACTTTATGCCCTTCATTTTTCTCAGCATATACATCTCTCTCCTCCAGTATCCTCGGATAATAAATAACCTTGGTTTTCAACTGAGAAGGTCACCTAGATTAAGATTCCCCATACTACAGCCCAGTCAGAAGATCCTCTTGTCCGTCCCTCTCCATTTGCCCTTGCGGTTCTTGGTCAAATCTAAGGAATTCTTTTCTATGTACAGCAGACCTGCCCTCTCCCATGGATATACAAAAGAGCTCTAACAATGTCTCTGTCTTGGTCTCTGTCTCTCTTTCTCTCTAGCATCATTGTGCTTTTCTATTCTCCCATGTGATCATGTTCTTCTATGTATGAGCATATTGTTTACATGTTTACAAGTTCATCTTTTGGCCAAACATGGCAGAGCATGCCCTACTTTTCCAACTCTTAGGAGATGATGAAGCAGGAGGATCACCATAAGTTTGAGGCGACCTTAGGTTGCTTAACCAGGGTCATGCACACACTAACCAAAGGTTCTCCTAGTCGTCAGACCCTCAACCCCCCACTTAACCTTTTATTTTTGAGGTAGGGACTCAAGAAGTTGCCAAGAGTAGCCTTCAGTTACCTCTGTGTCCCAGTCTTGTATTGAACCTGAACCATAGTACCTCAGTTTCTTGAACAGATGTGATTTTAGGCTTGTAACACCAGGCTCAGCTTAAAAATCAGCCTTTCTTGACTGTTCCTACCTCTTCTATTATCTTGCTATTTCTGTTTTTCTTGGAGTCAAGTATGGTAAACCACACATTCTCTTTCTTCTACATTCTGTCTCACATTGGCACCAGAGACATTCTTGTTGAGATCTTTGTAACCACCATAGTGCCAAAGCCTATGGTCAATTCTCAAGCTTCGCTTTACTGAATTCAGTTAATCACTTCCTTCTTTTTGAAACCAGAGCAGTTTGATTCCCTGCAAATCAATCAACTCTGCTTTTCTTGCTCACTGGTCGCTCCCAAATCTGTCTTGTTGCTTCCTTGTCCTTGTTCAACCTATAGGTATTGGAACAGTGAGGCTCAATACTTGGATCTCTTGTAATCTTTGTCTGCATTTATGCTCTACAGAAGGTGATTTCACTTGTAGCAGAGCCTCAGATGCCAGTCCTCCGCTCTTTACTTCCTGTGTATATCTCTGCACCAGATTGTGGAGACCCAACTTTGAAATGTCACCTGGAATCTTCACATGATTAATCAGTGATTCTTTTATTTTATTCATTCATTCATTTGTTTATTTATGTCCTTATTATCCATGGGTGTGTATGTGTGTGTGCATGTATGTATGTATATATGTATGTATTTGTCTATTTATTTATTAGAACTGACCATGTAAAGCAGGACAGCCTTGAGCTCATATAAATGTGCCTGCCTCTGGATTTCTGGGATTAAAGGTAGGTGATTCCACGCACACAGTGTTAACATCAAAACTGAGTTCTTTGAAAAGGGAGGTGGCTTACTAATAAGTGTAAGGCTCTGATTTGATTCCTAGAAACCTAGATGTTGAATGTAGGGGCATGTGCTTGTAACCTCAATGCTAGTGAGGTTGGAAAGGAAAGGCTGAGGGCTTGATGGCCAACAAAGCTGTCTCCATTGATAAGCTATGGTTTATTGAGACTCAGGCTGCATGATACTCCTGAAGATGATGTCTGGGGTTTTCTTATGGACTTTATATACACAAGGACTTGGGTGCACATGTATATACAAGCATGCACTTGCACACATGCACGTACAGGCATACATGCACTATACATGTACTTGCACACACACAGACACACACACACAAACACACACACACAGACACACACACACACAGAGGAACTTGGCTCCCCCTCCCCCTTTTTCTCTTCAAACTTTCTCCTTGTCTACCATTCCTCAATATGTCAGGTGCTGACATCAAAGAAAACTTAGGAAACATCCTTGCCTTGTCGCATCCTCTCACACCTATCCATAATTAATCATTAGGCTACATTAGTTTATTTATCCAGGTTCCATTGACAATTCTTCTGCCCTGGCCACTTACTTCCATTATCTTCATCCAGACCACCACCTTTCCTCCTGGCTGATGAACACAGCGTGTAACTGACCACTCCTGACTTCCTCTCCATGGTGGCACAATCTGCTTTGCACATTGCCACCAGCCAAGGGGACTGATTAAAAACACAAGTCAATTCAAAATGATCCAGTGGTTTCTCAATTCCCCAGGAGTACAATGCAAAGCTGCCTACCGTGCTCACAAGGCCCCACATAGTCTGGCCCCGGCTCCCCTCTGACCTCATCTCTTACCACCCGCTCTTCTGCCTAATCAGCCACAGTTTCAAACACTCCAAGGAATTGCTCTGTTGAGGTCTCTGAGTTAATTTTTTAAGTGAATATTTCGTCATAAGCCATAGAATTAATATGTTTTCTGAATCACAGTCATAGACATTGTTTTCTTGTTTTCTTTTTGACCACCTGCAGAACTAATGAGAAGGGTCATGCATTTGCTGTTACTGAAGTATTTCTTGGAAAGAATAGCTCTAAACATACATCACACACATCCAGTTCCCATTTTCAGTTTAGGGAAATATAACTTGTGAAAAACAAAAGTACCAAAAAAATAGTAAAATATGAAAGAAATGCTTTTTTTTTTTTTAAAGGGTTTTGACTTGATCAGAAAGACCAGGAAGCAGACGAAGCCATTTCCTGCATTATGTAAACTGTGTCTAAGGGAGAAATACGTCTGTTCTGTTCAGGAAAGCAGGCCATTGTTTCCGTTGCCATTTGACATTTCTTCTACAGAGCAATTGATACGTGCGCTCAAAGCTAATAATCTGGGGAAGTGTTTTTGATTTTTCTTAGATAGATGCAGTATTCAAGTTTCAAGACAGTTATTTAAAAATTAGGGTGTTTTCAGCTATTTGTTTACTTTGAGAAAAAGACTGTTTGATGAAGGAGTTATTGTGGTTGGCTGTCTTGAGTTGTCATGGTCTTTGTATAAGAGCACCAGCTTTCCTCTTATTGATTCACAGGGCAGACCTTATTGTGCACTTTCCTGACCAATATTTTCCTTTCCTAAGGCAAAGCTGGGAATGCACCTGTACTAAGTGATATAGTTAAATGCTATAAATCCTACTGCCCAGCATACCAGTGTGTTTCCTGTGCTGCATGTATCCGTGAACCCGGATCCTGTGAGCTTTTCTCCTTTTAAGCATCATTGTGAGGAATAGCACTAAAGCATGATCTAGCTGCCCCACCACACTTTGTGAGAAAGAGTAGCATAGTTGTCAAAATGGAAATGCCTAGTTTTCCACGTCTTTTGCGTTTGCTTAGCTTTTAATCTTCCGTATCAGCTAGATACCTACCTTCAAAATTTATCCATAATTGTTATCCAGTTAGTGAATTTGTGGTGTCTACTTCATGTAAGAACTCTGAGACAGTGACTGTGGGCCACATCCGGGAGCTTGAAATCTACTTTCAGACGTCTAGGAACCCTTTAGGGAAATGAGCAGTAAGAGACAGAATGCAGTTAAGTGTTTGAAAGGAAGAGAGGGTCTTAAGATGACAAAGGTATAGTGTGTGTGCATAAGAATCAAAACTCAAGTTCTCACTTCTGTCCTGGATTGTTGAGTGTGATTTTATAACTAACTGCCTCAAATATTAGAATCAGTGGTTATATGAACTTGAGTGAAAACTTGTGGCCAATAGGGAGATGAGAGGAAACTCCAATATTTGTAAGAAACAGCAGCATGGACCTTAAATCAAATGGAGATTTTTTTCTTTTGGTTTATAACCCACAGTCTTCAGTTTTGTTTTGTAGGTAATTGTCATTGATTTCTAGATGTAGCTAATTGTTTGCGGAAAGGATCAGGAAGATCCAAGAGGACATCCGTAGTTACATGTCCTTGTGACTAGTCTTTAACGTAAGTTGAAGATTTATTATGCTCTCTGGTAGCTGGGAGGTCAAAATACCATGCATCTGCTTTTGAGAGTGCCTTCAGAATTTTGCAATCCCAAGCTGTATGTGGAAGCGAAGCTGTTTCATGTTTTTCTCTAAAAGTACGTGTTGCTTCCTTTAGGGACACCATGAGGAAGAATTCCTTTTACGTCATTTTCTGTTTCTGTCTTGCGTGTTTGTAGAGTATATTTTCAGGGGAATTCCTTTGATAGTCTTCATTGAGTGTCAGCAAAAGATATTATTTTTGGCTTCTGTCCTGATTAGCCCAGACATTTTAATGTGTGTTATGATGGGCTTCTTGATGGATTGTCACTTGTACCCTGTGATCAACTGAATCCTGGCCCCGGGAGTGAAACCTCAGTGGTGGAATGTCATAATTTCCCATCTTCTGCTTGATTAATACTTCCTTTTGAAACCTGAAAAGGGAAATGTCTGGAAGTATTCCTCGATGCATAGTCCCATCATGATGAGAAGGAAGACATGTTGTTTTCTTTTTTTTAATGGAAAGGAATTCCAAGTTGATCATAACAAGTTCACTCAGGGCAAGCCATTAGACATCTTCCCTTTAAAGGAGAGGAAAGCAAAATAAAGACTGAAGGTGTTTTTTTCCTAAAGTTTTATGGACTCAAGAGCCTTTATGTAAATCTAAAAAATAATAGCCATGTATATGAGAATAAGCAAAATAAAATTGTTACATGACAGATGACAAAGGAACTTAGTTATAATGCGTGAAATTACATAGGTACCTTTAGAGTTGTGAATGTATCATAAGATGTCATGGGAAATATGCAATTCTTGTTTGCCCTTTATTTTTGAAGCATAGATAGAATATTTACTATGCCTGGAGCATTTTGGGCATGAAACCATGACATATAGAATTATTTTGTAAAGAACCCTACCTCCTTTCTATTTTAGAGACAGTGTGTTACATTTATCTTGCAAGCTACATAGTAGATTTCATTGTCTTGGTAAGTATTTAGGAAATATTTGATTAAACTTCTGATGTTTACAGAAAACATATTAAGTGACTCACTATTTAATATTTATTGAGTCTAAAATATGCAGTGTCCCTTCTTCCAGGAGGCTGAGTGTACTCCCTGGAAAACAGTATAATAAACACAGTTTTTGCCTTCTAAGAGTTAATCAATCATATAGTAAGAGAGGCCATAGAAAACCATGAATAAATTGACCTATGATCATGACATTAGATAATTTTCTCCAGCAGCAGTAAAGGGACTTAGACCCTGGAATACAATAACACCTGAAATAACTCTGAGAGAATAGAGAGGAGAGGGGGACATTGGTCTAGTCAGAGAAAATAGTGCTGGGAATACCTTCAGCAGAAAAGAATTTTATTCCTGGAAACAGTGAATGCCAGAGAAGAGCATCAAGGGCTGGGTATAAAAAAGAGCAAGTGAACATGAAAGAGAGTCTAGTCAGAGAGCTGTTTACATCTTGATTCACAGCAATGGGGCATCTAAAACAGAAGAAGCTGTTATATGTGGGCATAGTAGGGGAATAGGTAGTTGGGAGATAGGGATGGTAGGAAGGCTTTCATTCTTTATCTTTTTGTGCTATTAGGAACATTTGAACGTGTTATCTATTGATAGTTTTAAATTTAGAAATGGTAATGGAAAACCAGATACAGTTTTATGTAATAATATAACATGCTTTCTCCTTTGAAAAGAAATTCTGGCATCAGATGGATAAATGCTTGGATGAGGCAAGGGGACATGACATATGGCTGCAGGAGGAGTGACTCAGCCCAGAGCACAGTCATGGCAGAATCCTGGGAAGGGGTGGGTAGAGGTGCATAGTTGTGACATTTCTGCAATGACTGTCTAAGAATTATGGATCAGATATTAGGGATAGAGTAAGCATATAGTGTGGTTAATACAACTGTGCCTTTTGATGAAAGAGAAGCCTTCATGGCAAGAACAAATTAGACATTTGTTTAATAATTGGAAAACTTGGGTTGTGTATGAAATCTTGAAGGGATGCCACCCACTGAGCAGTTGGGCATATGACCAAGCACCTTAGCAAGGGGTCTGGGTGGGAGATCAAAATACAGGAGTCATTAGCTGTTTGTATGTGGCACGTGCCATTCACAGATTTGATAGAGAAAGGGTCTGCTGGAGTGTGAAAGGAAGAAGTGGATTGGGGCTCTTGACCTTGCCCACCACCTCAGGTTGAAGAAGGAGGAGGTTGACAGCAGGAAGCAATCTGGAAGAAGGTACTTTTGCTGAAAGACAGCATTCTGTGAGTTGTGGGGATCCAGGAGACCCCAATCCTAGCCTGGAGACTGCTTCTTTCTCTCTTTTTTCTAATTTAAACAGGGCATCTAAAGTCTTAAAGGGTTCTTTCCTGACTTGCTTTTCTGAACCCCTCTCTCTAGGCTTCTTTTTTCCCCTCTCTCTTTACACTTCTTTCCTCCTGGAGTGTTGTGGGTTGAACTCAAGGACTACTCTAGGTACGTATTCTAGGATCAAGCTACATCACATCCCCAGTCCCTGCTGAATGGATGACATGATTCCAGCTGATCTGTCTGTCACCCAGTCTTGAGAGGAACAATGTTGAAGGCATAGATCAATGAAGCTGATGTCTTCTTTGAACTTATTCATCTGTAAGAGTTGATTGTACTTATAATATGATGTTTTACAACTGTGATAAATTTATTTCCTTAGCTGTGTTACACCTTAAGCAGTAACATCTTAAGCAGTGCAACTGTGGCAGAAAAGAGATTTCAAGTATGGTTTGGCTACAACCAATACTGAGTTAATGTATTTTCTTTAAAGAAGTGGGAACAATAGAATTTTTTTTCTGTATTACTTCTGTCAACAGCTAACTTTTTCAGGGAGAGTGAAAAACTCAATAACTCTGGTTGTTACAGGGTTAAACTGCCAAGTTCAAGAAAGTCACTGGGAAGGGAAAATAAGCCTTTACACAACTTTGTTAAAACAAGAACAAAGAGTCCATGGAAAGTACCAGGTGTGACATGGAAAAGATAAGGAACAAACTCTTCTGTGTACACATCACTCTTAGATTATTTAATGACTGGAAAGATGACCTCCACTGAAAGGTGTGGCACGAAACAGAACACTAATCACATACTTCACCAACTCTGATTTCCAGTGGGCCGGGCCCTGGCGCTGACAGTCAACGTGTCCATTGTAAGACAGGTTTATCTCTTGCATAAGTTCACCATTATCTTGGAAGCTCTGGTTGCTGGCAAGGTACCCTCTACCTGCAACCTCCCCCCACCCCGTCTCTCTCTCTGTATGTGTGTCTCACCCTGTCTCTTTCTGTGTTTGTCTCTCTCTGTCCCACTCTTCTCTCTCTCTGTATTTGTGTATTTCTAACTCTTCTGTGTCTCTTCTCCTCTGTAGAATTCAGAAACCTAGTATGACTTTGGATGTCCTTGAGCTCTCTTCTGTTGTGTGTGTATTTTTCCTTCTAGGCCCCACAAGATTAGGTAGCCATTTGTGTATCTCTGCCTTGTAATTGAGATGCAGGCTGTGATTCCCCTTGACACCCATGATGAATTGTGGCACCTGCCTTTTTCATTTTCCTATATCAAGAGATTAAAGCATTAAGGGCAGTCTCAAGCAATGAAATAATATCTGGAATTAATTAACTACACCAAAGATGATTATATTATGAACTAGAAAGGTCCTCTCAGCTTACCATAACTACTACAATAAATAAAGGTATAAAAGTGAGATTTTTTTTCTTTTAAGTCAGGGGTTAACTTTCAAATGAGCCTTTACCAACTCTATAAATACTTATTGGATTCTATCAATACCCAGTGTTTAACCTCATTCATTCTGCATCAGAATGTCTTTCCTTTCATGGTAATAGGAATCTGTTGGTGACAAAATAAAGACATGTACATTTCCTCCCAAGATTTCACTGTAATAAGAGCTATCGAACATCTATTATGAACAGGAACTTCAACACAGTGCCTGGTGAATAAGAAGGGCTGGCAGCGAGTTTCAGGAGAGGATTTGGCTGGGAAAAGACATGTCTATGAAAATTAACTTTAATCCATACCATTTTAAGAGAAATGAGAGAAAAACGAAGAGAGTTACAGAGGAAAACTCAGCTCCAATGACTGAGGACTATTTCATTGTTTTATATCTCACACTCAGGTATCAGGATGTTTTCAAAGCTGCTTCAAATTCTGCATGGTTGACTGGGGAGATGGGAGATATTCTATTGGCATTATTTTAGATAACTATGTTTGGATACTTATTTTACTATTTTATGTGTACATGTGAGGCCAGAAGAGGGTGTCAGATCCCCCAAGGCTGGAGTTATGAGTCATCCGACATGGGTGCTGGGCAAACTCAGGTCCTCTATGAGAGATATTCTTAACCTCTGAGCCATCTTTCCAGCCCCATGTTTATGTTTCTAATATTAGAATAGACTTCGGATTGGGTCTCGTGCTTATCAGCATGAACTAGTGGATAAAAACAGTATTTCATTATCATCAATTCACATGAAATTCTTTATATTCAATTGCATTTTAAACATTTTTCTCAACCATTGGCTTCAAACAGAAGAAAACAATATTAGAAGTTAAGTATACATACTTATAAAAGACATACTGATAATTTTAAACTCTTTTTGGTCTGGATTATTCATATCTGAGCAGAAAGCTAGGTAAACTCATGCTAAAACTAAGCTAAGCCAGTGAACCAGTAAAGAAACAGAAAACTGTTTTTGAAACATTGGAACTTGTCACCATAACTGGACTGGCCACTAAGAATAATTGTTGAGTTAAGAATGATACTGACTATTTAATTTAGTAGGCTCTTTGAGGGTTGAAGGACTGAAACGTTCCTTCAGATCCCATCACTCATGCATGAGGGGTAATGAAATTGCTTCCACTGACCAAACGTGAAAGGCCTGCAAGTCTTTGTGGTTTCTCGGACTGAAGGTTTCTATTCCAGAAAGCAACCATATTTCTTGCTGCAGACCCAGGCACTCCCTGTGACCCCATGTGGACACTCAGCACTGTCTGTGCTCATTGTTTAGAAGAACACCTTTTTCTTCCTGGGAAGGAACTGTTTGGTTGACATTCATCTAATATAGGCAAACACGCCTAATCATGTAGGACTTGGAGGTGGGAAAGGTTAGGGGCAAAGACAAGACCATAACACCACCGATTTGTTGTGTTTAGGATACTGCAAATAGGATTTGACTTGTGATCATTTGAAAGACAGCGTAGAATTTGTGGAATACTGCTTTCACAAGCACTTCCTGTAGGCTTCCTTTGGCTGCTACAGTGCCAAGGCTCTGTCACCAAGGCGACAACCTGAGTTTGAGTTTGATCCCTGGAACCCATGTTGCAGAATGGGAGAGCTGACTCTTAATAGTATCCTCTCACTTTCACACATAATCTGTGGTATGGTCACACTCATGTGTATCCCTCACCACCAAAAAAAAAAAAAAAAAAGTAGACAAGTAAGGAAAAAGAACTTGTGTTGGAATTCCCTGACTTGGTGAATGAACATGTTTTATACCCCCCATATTGTCTTACATCGCCTCCATTCTAAACCAGCAACTGCAGCTTCAAGTGGCCCCAGAATGTCTTCCATCTTTTATGACTCTCCAGACCAAGCCCACACTTGGCATTTATTAAACACAGGTTGAAAAGGACCAAACAGAGTAAGTGGCAAGAGATCCACCTATCCATTTGAAGAGAATTAGCCATTAATTTCATGGGCGTGTTTTCAGAAAATGATCTCAGTGTGTATCTTCACAGAGAGAGGAAAGAATAGCAAAGAATTGACTAGTTTTGTAGGGACCAGGGAATGAGGCTGCTGATGGATTCTGAACTTAGACCTTATTGAGAGTATGGAATTCATCCAAAGACCATTCTTCCCCGTTCCTACATCATCCTTGCATCCACATACTGAATTCAAGGTCTTGTCTCCTACATCTACTGCCCTTGTTCCCATCAGAAGGACTTGTTCTTCAAGCTGCTAAGGGACATATAGCAAGGGTGTGTTTTTCAATGTGACGTTTTGGCATTCAGTGTCTTAAAAGAAACACTGAGGGGGGTGGGTGTGGGGATAGCCAGGCCCCACCCCCATTTCTCTTCAATTAAGCACTAAAGAAATCAGAACAATATGAAGAGCCCACATATTAGGTTCAGGTCTGGTTCTGTTTAAATTATAAACAGAAATGAGGCAAGTTTGGTACAATCCTGGTTAATGAAAAAAGATTACTTTTTCCTTCATACTTTTTTAAATTGATTTAAAAAATCATTCTTTTCTATGATGTAGAATGAAATATGACTTGTGCTTGAGACAAATAATTACCAACTATTCATGCTATGCTAATTATACGAATTTATTAGCTCTCCTTCTACTCTCTATTTAGCAAAAGCAACAGGAACACATGCTCAAGCTAAAAGATGCAGATTATGGAACAACCCCAGCTTTTTCATGGCAATAGATGTGGTCACAGGGTTTGGTCTCTGCCTTCCCAACCCTTTGCTGTTATCTCATCCTGTGCTAACACAGCAACCAGGACTTTGTACACGAGTTTGTTTCTTCTTATTTTCTTACTAGTCTTCAAGCCACAAATACAGATTGCACAAGTTCAGCACACATTGCTAGAGGTAGGCTTCTGTCTGCCTGTCGCTGTCTGTCCCCCCTCCTCTCTCTCTCTCTCTCTCTCTCTCTCTCTCTCTCTCTCTCTCTCTCTCTCTCTCTCTCTCACACACACACACACACACACACACACACACACAAAACTAACAAGCCAAAACAAGAATGCACAGCTTATAGAATAACCCACCTCTTTCAAACATCATCTGCATACTTAAGCAAGCTGTACTCTTGTAGGGTTTAGTCTCCCTCCTTTGTTTTACCTCCTTAGTGATTTATACTCAAAGGAAATGGACATAAAAGGATCCCATGTTTGGGGTTTATAAATTTCATAGTATTTTTAGGCTGTAAATGAAGGATTAGTGCCTACCTTCCACCTGGGTATTATTCTTAATATAAATCCTATCAACATCTTTTCTTTGATTAGCATGAGTGAAAACTGTCATCAAAATTAGTGTATCATTTAAATATTAGAAGCATCTCACCTTGTGGTAATTGTATTGTATTGATTTTGCTAGAGCAATGGGGAAGAATTTAATTTAGTTTAAAATATGAATGATGTCCACACCTGCAAGCCATTATCCTGCCTCCTTAAATTTCAGAGTCTCGTTCACAGCATCTTACATTTCATAGCTTTGTTTGGGGAGGGTGTTGAAAAAGTAAAATCCTAGGACGTGCCACTATTGTTACCTCTGAGTGAAAAGCCACAGGCTATCAACACTGCTGCTGCTTATTGTCTGAATTAGAATTTTAAAAAGACATATTTTGCTCCAATTTTCCCTCGAGTGGATTGGCTAACATCTTGCTTCCTGGGATAGGAATCATCAGTTCTCTTTATTTACAGAGTCCTGTGTTTCTGTGATTACTTTGCCAACTTTAAGAAGGAGAGAAGAGTGCTTTGACTGAAGAGGGAGAATCATGTCTGTCTAGCTTGACCTGATTTAGATAGATGCTCACCCTTTGCTTCTGTCTCGTTTTCAGAGAAAAATCAAGATGCTGTGTGAATAAAGATGAGCCCTGTTATTTCTGATGGAATCACACTGACTTAATTTGCCAAGATGGCGGCATGCTCAGCAACCAGGGTTGTAGTTATGAACTGGACACTGAACACACAGACCACTTATAAAGCAAGATTGCTTCAAGTGAATTCATTAGCTTGTGACAGAACAAGAAACAAGGAAAAGTTCATGTCTTGGTTTAGGACCACTTACTGCGTGAGGCCTCTACAAATCATAATACAACCCAACAAGGTGTTGGAGTGGCTATAAAAGCAAATAGAACCCCAGACTCCCATATAGAAGTGCAGTGACCTGCTTTAATAGGGCAGTGGTGAGCTGGGCTGTACTCGGCTCTGGTTCCAGTTTGTTTGGGTTACTGTCTACATTTGGGGGAACTGTGCTTTATGAGAGAATTTCATAACTGTAGAGCTTCCAGGAAGCACAGAGACGGCAAGAGACAGTGATGTTGTATGGCTAGACTGGAGGATGGAGGAAGGCCTTGGCTGGGAAGGGAAGGCACTTAAAGGCTCAGGAGAACTTATTTCAAACAGAATGGCCAGGTCATCTTGTTTCCCAGAGCACTGCAGAGGCAATATTAAGACTGTGAGTGTAATTCTTTAAGGGAACACAGAACATATTAACAGTTGAGCTATCTTAAATCTACCTGAGTAATTCAAAAGTGGCAAGATGGCACTGCCACACTATGCCACAGTTGCTGTGAGATTACATTGTCAGTCACTTCCCCAGGACTGATTTATAGAACAACCATCATTAAGGCTCATCTACCACTCCAAAGCTCTGGACTTAGTGTGGGAATTCCAATTACATTATGGCATCTGTGATTTCTTGTTATGAGGGAAGAGGCTCAGTCTTCAATGCCTCCTCTTCTCTTTGGTAGCAATTCGGTCTGTGATTATGGCTCTGGGCTGGGCAGCTCTTGGACAAAGGTTATGCCTTCATGGTACTAGGCTGAGGGCCAAGAGATAGTGATCTTATATGAGCATAAATCTGAAATGCTCCCTGAAAATGATCAAGAATATTGTCAGAGCACATTGCCTACCTCCAGCCAAAGATTCAACAATGGCTCTTTAATCTCTGCTTGGCTTCCAGGGGGATATACCCAGACTTCCAGGGGGATATGCCCAGACTTCCAGGGGGATATGCCCAGACTGCTGAAAACGAGTAGAGGGAAAGGCAGGCCAATAGATGTCAGCATTTGAAGCACATTACATTTAGGTTCATATAGAAGACTTCTTAAACTCTTTGTGTGTGTGTGTGTGTGTGTGTGTGTTGCATATGTGTAATTCAGAGCATTGGGCATCTACTTTTACCACTTTCTACCTTGTTGTCTTGAGACAGGGTCTCTCACTGATTGGGATGCTCTCTATTTTAGTTAGGCAGGGTGGCCAATAAGCTCTTGACATTTGCCTACCTTACTTTTTCTGTTACGTGCTGGGAATTCAAACTCAGGTACTCATGGTTGTAGAGCAAGCAGTTTTATCCACCAGGCCATCTCCCCAACTCTTTCCAACTCAAGTTTTAGGAAAAGAAGCTTATGTTATTTCTTTTTATATTTGGTTATTTTGGGGGTACAGAGAAGAGACAAAACAACATCAGGCTTTAATGTACATGGGCCCCCATCCAAAAAGGTGTAGATACATTAATAAATGCAGGGCTTTAATTGAATGATAACTCTTCAGCTTTCCTTCCTGGTTAGTCTGCTGGTATCTGGGATAGGGTTATTGGTTCAAAAGGTTCAAGAATTACTATGAATCAGATTCTGGTTTCATGAGCTTGAGATGGTATCTTAGTCTGGTTGGTTGAACTTTACTTTGAAAGAGTTTGAATAATGGGCCCAAGGTCTAGCTGCCTGGGCTGGTACAAAGTCAAAGCAAGTGACCTACTCGCGTATTCCAAGCCTTAGTCTTCACTTAGCTTCCATCCCCCACCCCCAAGAATAGTTTGATCCTGGAGGAATCATATGAGAAAGTGGATGTCTGTAGGTCTGATAGGAAGAGGAGATCTAAGGAGCCGTGCCAGGGGTTGTGCTGGGCAGGGAGCATGGCCACACCTCTGTGCCTCAGTTTGTGTAATAGGTTTATAGTCTTGTTGGGAGAGCTACTGTTTAAAGTATTATCCATCTGCCTGTAATAAACAGTGCTCTGAACCATGGTGGTTTTGGTCTTGGGACAATGACTATAGGTAGACTATGGTTTTGAACCAATTCTAAGTGGAAACTGGCTTCCCGGGAAGCCACCACAGTTCAAACAGCAGAAATGTCCCTTCCTTAAGTGTTGGATCTCTGTTTCTTAATCAGGAAAAAAATGGCATTGATTTCAGCTTAAGGAACACCATGAGGTGAGTGGTTCCTGGCATCTTCTATCCATGGCAATGCAGGGGTTCAGGTCTAAGTTTCCCCCGTCATAGCTTGGAATACTTCTTAAAGCTTGTATTACTTTCATTTACTGAAACTAAACAAAGCTTAGGCAGGGCCCAGAGGACATTCAAAGCCCATTACAGCTTATTTCCTGAAACCCAGGATTCGCTCATCAAGGTGGTGAGACATAGGGAAGTGTCAAGTTTCCTTCTTAGCTAGGCCCAGCATCTGCAAAGTTCTGTCTTTCCTGTTTGTTGAACGAATACAAAAGTGCAGCTAATTCCATGCCTCAGGTTGTATAAATGCTTTGGGTCTTAGCAGAGGGTGCACCTATGTGATGTTTTAATCTCTAAATATCTTGATATCACTACAGGACTTTAGGGCCACATTTAATCTTTCGTTTTAATTAAATAACATAATTTACACACTGAAAAGGCAGTGTAAGTAGATAAAGACACAAAGAAACATTCTAGCTACGTCTTATAGCATTTTCAGTGTGTATGATGAGAAGTGTTCGGGCATCTCTTTCCATCTAATTTTGTTTTTTGTAAAGTAGATAGTCTATAAAGACAGATGGTATAAGGTTAATCCACTCCTTAAATAAAAGACACATTTACAACACAGATTTTTTTCCAAGAAGGAAATTTGTTCTTCTCCCTCCCTCTAAATTGCTCTTTATTAAAATGAGAAGTGTTTGTTCAGTTTTATTTCTCTCGATGCTGTGTGATGAGATTGCCATAGATGATGTATAATCAGTTTTTATGGGTGATGTTCCCACAGCGGGAGTGGTTTGAAAAGGAGCAAGCTACCCTGTGCTAGACAATGCTCCCACTTTCTCCCATTGGACACTCTCTCCTTGTTTCCAACCAGAAGGAATTCATTGTAGGGCCTTTTCCAAGTATTTGAGACACTAGGGAGCTCAGAGATCCTTAGTGGAAACTCTTAAAAGTTTGGGCTTTGTCAAAAGGAATCATTCTTGTCTAACATTGTAGGCTTGTGGTTCTCTGCCTCTCTCTCTCTCTCTCTCTCTCTCTCTCTCTCTCTCTCTCTCTCTCTCTCTCTCCCTTCCTTGCTCCTTCTCTCTCCCCCTCTCCCTCTCTCCCCCTCCCTCCCTCTCTCTCCATCTCCCTCCCTCTCCTTCTCTCTCCCTCTCCTTCCCTCCCTCTCCCTCCCTTTCCCTCCCTCCCTCTCCTTTCTTCCTGAGGCATTTCTTCCTCTTAGACTAGTCAGTCCAGATTGTCCTTAAAGTTAAAGCAGATATGTCAAAATCTGATTTCTATTTGAGTCATAAAAGAGATAATTCATGCTGAACTTTGGGGTGAGTTCCTGACCTATCTCAGTGCTATTGCTTCCCTTTAAAAAATGACTTGTAGCAAGTTGAAGCCAAACAGCTTTTGATGGTCGATAGAATTTTTAATTGCGAAGATTTCCTCTGACATGAGTGTTAATGAATGTCAAAGCAATAACATAAAAAGACATTACTTGTTTAATGATTGATGGAAAGAGAAGAAGGGGGAAAAACCAAGGTCCTTTGTCAGATAATGACTACTGTTCTGTGTTCCTTTACCTGAGAATATCAAGAGTGATTTCAAGATATGTAGTTATGGCCAGGAAGCTAAGGCAGCAGCCACCCTGTTCCCTGTTATATAATAACCACAGCAGGAAGGCACATTAGCATCTGTGTACCTGTTTGCTCCCTTTGTGACTTTGACATGACTTTTCTTGAGTGGTTTGGGTCTGTGTCCTCGTTGAAAGCTTTCTTCTTTGTGGAAACTTTATTACATGTGTATTTTATGCTTTGTTTATCTCTAGCCTGATTTCTGACACTTTCCCTCCTTGTGAGCCTTTCTCACATGAGAGATTTTTACACAGCTCTCGGTATATAACATAGGGATACAGGGTGGACATATGCCAATAAGATACTACACAGAAATGCATCTGACTTGAAGTAATCCTTTAGCATATATAGAATTCTCCCATTTACTAAGGGCAAAGTCAAATCTTCACACTAAATGAGATGGCTGTGCTTGCTTAATTCTACATAAAGAATTAAATTGGGGCTAATTATTTGACACTGAAGGACGAAAAACATCTAAAAAAATTTTCAGTTGATTAATCATTTATTTACACTTAAAGATTTGTTTCTTATTGTGTGTGTAAGTGTGTGTGTGTATGTGTGTGTGTGTGTGTGTGAGAGAGAGAGAGAGAGAGAGAGATTGAGTATGTATGTGTGCTGTGTGTGTGTGTGTGTGTGCACGCGTGTGTGTGCACGCGTGTGTGTGAAAATGGCCCAGTGAGAGCCATGGATGCTCTGGAGTTGGAGTTAAGGTGACTTTGAGCTTAATGCTATTGGTGTTGAGAACTGAACCTGGGTTTTCTAGAAGAACAGCAAGTATTTTTAACTGCTGAACCATATATCCAGCCCTAATATTTTATAATTGTCAATTCTGAGAATGCCACTTCTCAGAAATATGTAGCACACAGAGGCAGAAGTATATCTTAAACCATTTCAGCAATTGTAGAATAATCTGTCTTAATCCCAAGTCAAATTTATGTATTGATTTTTTTTAATAAAATGTATCTGTAACTTCAATAGCATTAGAAAGAAATCAGACACTTTTAACACAGTAAAAACAAACATGGACTATTTTGATAACACTCTGGGGAACATGCTAGAAAACTATTGAAAGTCTTTTATTTTCTGTAATTAAATAATTCAGTTTTCATAAGAGCAGAACACTTTGTATAGACAGTAAAATACTATAATACTTAATCTATAAATGTATAGAACCTGAGCCCAGGTGTGGAGAGCACCGTTCACTGGAGTCATAGGAGCACCTGCAGCGTTTAGGGTGAATGTGTGCTCAGAGCCACAGCTGCAGAGCCCTCCTGCAATGCCTCATGGTCAAGTGTTGCCATGAGCACCTCTCAGACAGTTTGCACGCTTGGTTTCTAAGTTGCTTTTGGTTTCTGTGAATTCCTAACTTTACTAGTGGTACCTTTTTCATCACTCCACATCCAGGATGGTAGGGATTAAAGTTTCAGGAGCTGTGAACTGTGGAGTGGCTGCTACAGCCGCAGGAAGGCCATGGCTGACCATACTTGGCTCTACAAGTTCACATCAGTAGTCAGTGGCATCCAAGCCTCAAGGCTGAAGCTACAAGTGAGTTGTCTGAACTGTAGTTCAAAGTTGTGGAGCACCTAATGTTGGCTGTACAGTGTTGGAAGAATAAACAGTGGCACACTTGGAATGCTCAAAGTGAACGTTACAAGATGCTGGTGTGGGCAAGGAACACCATAGGCCATGGCAAAAGCCTTCTACTATGAAGGTGACCAGGTGGGTTGTGCTGTTTCACTTTTCTGGCTCTCTGGTTATTCCACTTCCATCCTATCTTTGCGAATCAAACAAGTTTTGTAATGTCTTCATCTTTAGCTGGCCCAGGAAAGGCTGCTAAAGAATATTAGTGTGAGTGTTTATGGAAACCTGGTTTTGGTTTCAATTGGAAGCTGCACTATAGCTAATCGCTTTTGTCCTTAAATGCTGTGCAGTCACTGAGGGTGGAGGGTGAACCCATAAGGACATATCCTACTGATGCACACTCAGTGCAAAGCCATGGTGGCTTCTTCAGACAGTTGCTCAAGGGCCTGCCTTCTGCTCTGCCAAGAACTTCTGGAGCTCCTGCTTGCTTTTCCTCATAGCTCTCTGCAGACCCGAGAGCTGGCAGGATGCCCCTGCCCTACCCCGAAGCTTTTCCTGTGTTCTGGCAGAAGAGTCGGTCTAAGATATCACTGTGATCAAAAAAGCCATGCCTTCTGAGTCACTGAGCTCGAGGAGAGGCCAAGGACAGCACCCCTTGTTTGGGGGAGGGTCTCTGGGTGTCTGACCATCCCAGAGACTCAAAAGAAAGACCAGGCTCTAGTTTCCTTTCTCTTTCAGTAAATATACGCCTCACTTACTGGAACCTGGTTCAGTGAGAACAGTGTTCTGCCTGAACAGAGCATTGCCAAGTCAGGCCAGAGTGAGGGTGGTGTGGTTCCAATAGACAAAGCCAGTACAACCCATGACTGACATGTGACAGAGTATAAGGGTCTGGAAAGGGAAGATCCCACATCCTTCCTCCACTCCCCAGTTCCTTGCTGCAGGAGGAGCACTGGTCTCCTGTTCTCTGTGCTCAGTGGTTTAAGAAAGCTGGCTTTGCTCTGCCTTTGTTTGGATTCAGAGGAGACGGAGTATAGCTCCGGGAATCCCAGGTGGAATGCACTAAATGAGAATCTAGTACTTATTCTGACGGCAAGAGGAAGAAGCAATGACTAGCGGGTAAAATAACACCACACTGAAGCACAGCGACAATGTGAGAGACCCTGCTGGCTGTCTTACATGTAGCCACAATGCTGGTTCTAAGACATCTTGGAAATATACCCTGCAAGCCAGAAATTTGTGTAATAAGGTGTGCTGATTTCATTTATGGAAAACTTAGCTTTCCGTACTTGGATTTCATTTCAAAAGAGATTTTGTATTTTTAAATGCATTTTTTTTTTTCTACAGCGACATGTGTCTCTGGGATACACCTGATACTACTGTATAACTTCTGAGTAGCGGGTTCAACTCCACCCTTTTTTACATCTAGGTACATTGACATTTGCATATGCTGCCACCAGGTGGTGGCAAATCCCTTGAGTCACGTGTATTTTAACTTTGAAAAAAATCCCATTAAATTAAAAAAAAACACTAAAATATTTCTTTAAATTATATCTTTAGATGCTCAATATGTAAAGTAAGTCAGCCAAATTATGATAACAAGAGTGGGAGAGAAGTTTCAAAGCCCAGTACCATTTGAAAATCCCCATAATGCTCATATTTTGTCTGGCATTAAGATATGAACTGTTTCTTCAAATAAAAAAGAAAACTTAAACAATAGAAAAAGTAATATTCCAGAGCAAGAAAGGGGGAGCACTTCCTAGAGCCAGGAGGAAGGTGATGGAGATGCTGTGGAGTGGAAGTGATTCTGCATGGGTGGTGGGAGAGGCAGACAGGCTTGGGAAAATGGCTGTGGTAAGCCTCTGGGGCTCTGTGTTGGTGGAGTTGTGTCCTGCAGAAGCTTCTGGAAGGAGGGCTAGAGTGGAATGCTGTAGCTGAACCTGTAATTGATGTGGTTTCATCAGATGATCAGATTCATCTTTGTCTAAATAGTCAACCCAGAGTTGCAGCTGGGTTCTCAGGTTCAAGGGCCAAGTCTTCCAGAGTGTGGGGTTCCAGGTGGCCTGCTTTCGATTTCTCAGTGCTCTCCTGTGTCGCTAGAAAAGACAGAAGGTAAGAGGCACAGCATGTACAGACACTTGTTTTACCACCTTTATAGGGTGATTCTCCATGGCACACATGATCAGCGTTAGAAACAATGCCCCTCCACTGGCTAACTACTCCCTGGGTATACCCACACATACTGTCCCAGAAAACACACACACACACACACTTCCCATGTTGGCATGTGTGTGTGTGTGTGTGTGTGTGTGTGTGTGAGTGCGAGTGCTGTGAGAAGCTGTGTGTATATGGGGCATGACTGTGTATGAGGACAAAAGCAGATGCCATGTATCTTGCTCTATCATTCTCTGACTCACATCTTTTAGCATGTCTGATACTGAACCTGGAGATTACTAATTTTTTTGGTCAGATTGACTGCCATCAGGCCTTGGGATGCTTCTGTCTGTATCCACCAGGGCGGGGTTATAGGTGTGCCCAGTTATGCCTGCTTTTTATGTAGGTATTGGAGGTTTAGGTTCTGATTCCACATGTTTCCACTTCCCACTGAGCCATTCTCCTATCCATCCATCAATCAAATCATCTTTTAAAAACCAAGCAGCAGCAGCAACAGCAACAACAAACAAATACTGCCCTTGACTAACTGTAGTAGCTGAGTACAGAAATCTAATTATCCTCCAGCAGGAAAGCAGAGGAAAGGTTCACTGGCAAAGCAAAACAAAGACCCCACCAATCAACCAAACAAACTCCAAGCAGTGGTTAATGACCAACCAATAAAATAACCAGGCATCTTGGGTCATATAGTTATTGAAAGAAGGGAGGAGGTGAGGGGGAGGGAAAGAGAGAGGGAGATGGAAAGAAAGGGGAATGGAGGGAGGGATGGAGAAGGGAGGGAGAGGGAGAGGGAGAGGGAGGGGGAGGGGGAGGGGGAGGGGGAGGGGGAGGGGGGGGGGGAGGGGGAGGGGGAGGGGGAGGGGGAGGGGGAGGGGGAGGGAGAGGGAGAGGGAGAGGGAGAGGGAGAGGAGAGAGAGAGAGAGAGAGAGAGAGAGAGAGAGCTAGCTCTCGATTAAGTACTAATTACTAATTAGTTTCTAGTTGACTTGATTGACCAAGAGAAAGAGTTTCATCATGAGAAAAACTGACAGGAACACTAGAATGAATATAAACTCTCCTAAGGGCCTGAGCTGAAAATTCTCTATCAACTCCAGATCTCACTTGTTATCAGGGGCCAGCCAGGGTTCACTGACTAGAAAGCCATAGCAGTCTCTCATGCACCCAAATGGCAAACATTATGTCTGGGAGAATGTACCTGGAGTCTAGAAAAATTCTGCATATGTAGGGAACTTTCTGGTAAGTAAGAAGACAGGAACACAAGACCAAAATACATAGTGTTTGGTGATGCTGACTGCTCTAGAACTCGGAAGAACCACAGTCAACAAATGTACCTGGTTCATCTACTTGGAGAGAAAACCTGAGCAATTTTCTCAAAGATACAAAAAAAAAAAAAAACCCCAAAAGCCTACCAGAGTGAGAGCAAACAAGTGATAAAGGAGCCTATAGAAGGAGCCAGCAGGCTATAGCAGGAGACTTTATGAACTAGAAGAGCAGCCAAAGACTCCATCCCACCCAGGGGCTAGATGTAGTGTTGTTGGCCTATATGCTCACACAACAGCAGCAAGGCAGGGATGAGCCCACTTAAGGATCGCCAGGCAGGAGACCTTGATAGTAGCTCTACACTTAGCTCTCACAATGTAGCTTTTCTCTCTGATTCTGCCCATTCTGTTCCTTTGTATCAGCTGCTTCTTCCCAGAACTGAGATTTCAAATACACTCATCAGCCACCTATTGGCAAGTAATGGCAGCAATGACTATTTGTGTAGCCTACAGTTGAGGTCTTGGCCAAAACAACTCCACTGTGCTAGGTTTTGGTGGCCCATGTCGTCCTCTTTCTCTGAACTGACATCCTTCATCCTAATATCTGTGATTGAACATTAATAAACAACACTACCCAATATGACCACAGGATAGTGGAAAGAGTTAGAATGCTGTATGTGCTTCTGAGCTCAATATAATTTGATCCAGGTATGTTTCCATTCCCTGGGGTACCTTAAAATACTCTGCAGTGCCTGGATTCAGATCTTCAGCCTCTTATTAGGCCAGTGTGGTCAACTATAACACAATGGTGGTTTCTATGTAGAGTGAGCTCCACCAGAAGTTACCTTCCTGTTCCCTCTGCTTCTCCCCCCCCCCCCGCATTCCTTCTCTCCCCCTCCATTTCTTTCCCATCTCCCTCTTATCTTTTCGGGTTCTCAAGATAGCTTTAGTCTTTAAAATTTAGAGGAGCCTCCTTTGTGCTGATTTTGCCTTTGATGCTTTAAGGCAGATACTAGGAATCGCCTTTTTCTAGAGTTTGCCTGCACAGAGAGAAAACAAGCAATTAAAATTAGAATCCCCATCAGCTAGAGTAATAGGTTTCAGGGAGAGAGGCTGCAGCAACCTCTGATTCCATCACAGTGAGTAGCCACTGAGTGATCTTCCGTGAGTCCAACCTTTTAAGATACAAAGTGCCAAACCTGTGAGCTGATGAGTATTTGTGGTCCCATGCAGGGGTCACATTCCGTGCCTCTTACACACACATGCTAAAAATGAATTTAGAAACTGTGCATCTGTTTAAGCAGATGTGAACACTTGTAACCTTGCCCAAAGTGTGTAGTGTCCTTTGGCCCTGCCATGTGATCAGGCTCTGCAGACTGAGCCACCTCGTTTCCAAGGCAACTCTGCTGTTTAGACAGAGAATCTAATACCTGGCATGAAGCATGCAGAATAGCCATCTGCACCCAGATCACAACAAAGCCATCTTGCAGCAGGTCAGCATACATGCAACACTGACAAAAGCTGTTCAGAAACTTTGGGATGTTTGTGGCTTGAAGCAAAGCCCACTTTTAATGATGGGAGCTGTAATGGTAACTCTCTCAAACAGCTTCATTACCTTCTCACTTCGAGAAGCCTTGGCTTAGGCTAGAAGGGAAACCGATTGCCCAGCTTTTACTGCACTCCGTACCAGACAGTTACCCACTTCTTTCAAATAGAAACTGACCTCCCTCGACCAGCACATTGAAGTATTTCTAAAACAGGCTGAAGAAGTTAAGAAGTCTGAGCATTTTGCAAGGAACTCAGAGGAAGGTAGGTGTAGGCCACATTTTAGGGTAATTATATTTACTGTTTTAAGTTAATAACTATGCTAACCTTTTACAATATGTAATGTTGTAATCAGTCATAAGATATGTCTGAATCTTCCAGGAACTCAGTTACCCCTTAATGCATTGGTATTTGGGTCTTTAGGAGAGAGCAATGGGGAACTAGACTTACTCAAGTGGGAAAATGAAGGACAAAGTGATTTATGGACTTTTAAAAATATTTATTTTTAGTTCTGAATGAGTGTGTGTATGTGTTTCTAAGGGTGTGTGTTTGTGTGTGTGTGCATGCACATGAGTATAGGTGCCCACAGAGGCTATAAGAAAGTGTTGGATCCCCAAAGCTGAAGTTACAGGCCATTGTGAGCTGCCCAAGGTGAGTGTTGAAATCCAAACTTGGGTCCTTCTGAGGAGCAGCACATGCTCTTAACTGCCAAGCCATCCCCCAATCCCCTTATTGACTATCGTTTGAATAATGAACGTTTTCCATAAGGAGAATGGTGTGGTGCTACTATTTGAATAATTTGACATTGATTTCACCCAGAGGACTGAGGTCTGGGTACTAGTGACTGGAGGGGTTCCCTTGGGTATATGGCATTCAGGCAAGAATCGTCCCCAGATCACCAAAGTGGCAGGTATAAAGTCACAGGAGAAAAATGTGCTGGAAACAGGAGGAAAATGCCCTAAATATGCAAGTGGGCTGTGGAGGCCATGCAGTGTTTATTTGACTCTCTTTTCCAAACTGAGAATTGTCCAAAAAGAGGGATGAAAACCATTATATCTGGGTATACTTGGTCCATGCCTCCAAGGAGCTCAATGAGACAGTGAAAATGAATTTTTGTCTAACCAGAAACTTGGAGAATGATTTTTGGACATTAGAAAAAAGTGTATAAAACCATCATGTTTGTTTACTTAGGTGAGTTTGTTTATTGGATCACCTGACAGTTTTTAAAGACACATCACCTCAGCATCCGAGACACATCAGTCACAAACAATCTTTGTGTGGGTGGGGAGATGGCTCAGGGTAAAGTGCTTACCATGCAAGCATAGAGACCTGTGTGTGGATCCCCAGGGCCCACATAAAATGCCAGATGTGGTAGCAGGCCTCCATAACCCTAGCTCTTGGGAAACAGACAGGAGGATCCTGAGGACTTGCTCGCCAGCTGGTCTACCCCAAATAGCAAGCTCCAGTCCAGTAAGAGACTCTGCATATGTCAAAAAGGAAGAGAGAGAGAAATAGAGAGAGAGAGAGAGAGAGAGAGAGAGAGAGAGAGAGAGAGAGAGAGAGAGAGAGAGAGAGAACAATGAACAAACAGAAGAAAGGAAGGAAGGCAGGGAGAGAGGGAGGGAGGGAGGGAGGGAGGGGGGAGGGAGGGATGGAGGGAAGGAGGGAGAGAAAGTGGGACAGGATAGAAGAAGGCACTCATGGTCAATTTCTGACTCCACACAATTTCTGAATACACACACTAGACAGCACATTTACACGCGTGTACACACACGCGCTCGCGCACTCACAACTCACAAACATATACATCTCTATTTGTGGCTATCACTGGTTGTCTCTTCTCAGAGCCAAGTTCTGACACTGATCAATTCAGACTTCCTTTGTAATGTGTACTTTCTTTTTTTTTTTTTACCTTTGTTTCCTGATTCTTTTTTAATTTAATTTTATTTTTTATTAGGTATTTATTTCATTTACATTTCCAATGCTATCCCAAAAGTCCCCTGTACCCTCCCCTCCCCACCCCTCCACCGACTCCCACTTCTTGGCCCTGGCATTCCCCTGTACTTAGGCATATAAAGTTTGCACGATCAATGGGTCTCTCTTTCCACTGATGGCTGACTAGGCCATCTTCTGATACATATGCAGCTAGAGACACGAACTCCTTATGTACTTTCTAAAGTTGACTTAAAATTATGAGTTAATCCAGTACATATTTGCCAGTGAGAGATTATATCCATGGAGCCAAGTTATAAGTCTATGCTATTACATGATGCCATTTTTCAAGATGGTTCCATCTTTCAACATAGAGATCACTCTTTGATTGGTAGGTCATTGTCTTTTCTCCAAGTCAGCCCATGTTTTTGTTTTTCCTAAAAATATCATAAGCCTGTCCCATAATCTATAGGAACTTTATTTACATGAGAACACAGAAAATGTTCTCTTGTTTTTAAGTTTATTTCTATTTTTATTTCAAAGGACTACTTTATGAGGAAAGGACTTCTCTCTCCACACACTCTCTCAAACCCTCCCATCTGGAATGCCATCGGGGGTTGGCAGATTGAGTTAGCCACGTGGCTTTCTGCAATGGATATGGAATAGTTAATACAGCTTTTGCAACCTTCCTTAAAAGTTGTATCTCCAGGGTAGGCTTGCCAGGCTACATTGAATCATGTTTCATTATTCCAACAGACTTTTTAAAATCTAACTTGGTAATAAGTTCTATTTCCCATACGTGAGCCTTGAGGAAATAACTAGTCGGGTGTAAGTTGCTTGTTCAGGCTCTGATACAGAGGCGGAATCCCCACTTCCTTCTTAAGCTGAGCTCTTTTCCTACCCATCCCCAGAACTACAAGGCTCATCAGGAATCCCTGTGTCTTCCCACCACACAATGACCACTGGATTCTTGTCAGCTCTTCCCTGGTGGGTGCGCATGCCTAGTAAGAGCCAATGGGGCTTCTAGGGTAGCTCCAGTAGCAGTTTGTTGAAAGTACTTGCTGAAGCAGAAAGGGCCCTTTTTGTTTTGAAAGCATGTTAATGTGATAATGAAATGCACAAAGCAAAGAGGTTCATCCATATAAATGGGTCATTTAAATAATGAGCAAGGAGGAAGGATGTGGTTTGATGTCAGTACTGATTAATTAGGACATAAAAATAAATAACCAGCCCCACACTGGCCTCCTCCCTTGAAGCAGACTCTATTAGTGGGCAATGAAGTTAATGCAATTGACAATATAATTACAGGTTAGTGAGCAGACCAATCCATGAAGAGGCTCTTGCCTCTCTTTACAGCTTTAATCAGCTAGATAGCCTAGCTCTATTAACATTCTCATCTTTACCTTGCTAATCATGTGGTCCTTTTTAGAGAAAACTAGTGTTTGCAACTGGCCTCTTAGAATGCACTGGCTATAGATTGATGCTATCATTCTAGATGGTCAGTCTAACCAGCATTCACTGCAAGCCTAGCATATGATACTAAAGGTTCACACTCATGCCAGTGATGGTATTAGACCTACTCTGCAGAGAAAGCTGATGGTGTCATCACCTACTTCTCTGGAAGCTTTTGATCTCTCATAGAAAATGTTCACCAAGTTTCTAAGGCCTGACATTAGTGGTGTGAAGGAGTTAACCTTGAGGCAACTTCAAAGAATCTTTTTTTTTTAAAACATAATCACAATAGAGGCTAACACAAAAGTAGCTGGAAGTTAATAAACAACTCAGTATCAAATACGAAAGGAACACCTAACCAGAGATCCACAGCATTGATAGAGGAGGATAGAGGTCACTAAGACTATTGGAAGGGCATGTGGAATAACACACACACACACACACACACACACACACACACACTCACACACACCCCACCAGGTTAAACCACCTTACATTGACAGAGATAATTCCACCATCACATAATATTTCCAGTAAGCATGAATGAATTTGGTGAACATTTTCTCCCTACTATGAAAGCATGGCCCTACTGCTGTTTGTGGCTTAGAAGGTTAGTTAGCTTTATGTTAGTTGTGGGGTGGCGGATGGGGTATCCCCAAGGAACCAAATTCATCCCGTTAGAATATCTTCAATGTCATTTTCAAAGACCTGCTTTTAACCTTTACCCGTTCAATGTGAAAATAACTTCAAGAAGAAACCAAAAATGGAATAGTGCTTTTGAAGCTACGGAAGGAAAATACCACTCTTCATATTTTAGCAGGAGTAAGGGGCTTCAGGTCCTCTTTTAAGATTTATATTTCCTTTAGTTTTTTCTGCATAATCCCCAGGTATCCAGCACAAAGTAAATTATCAAAAAAGATTTTGTGTGTGTGTGTGACTAAAATTTGTCCCTTCTCTTTCCTCTTCTCCCCTCCACTCTGTCTCTGTCTCTGAAAACATGGAGAAATCAGAGTTTTCTGTTCCCCCCCCCCCACACACACACACACTGTACAATGGTTCTTTTGTATTCTCTGAACCCAATACTCAGGCAAATCCTAATGTCTTACTGTTTTATGTCACCACTGAGGTAGTAGTGACATGCTGGCTGCTGATGAATAAATATATTTATCTGGCTGCTAAACCTGCTTACACATTTGAATCATAATGAGCAGATGTTAACAATTACTCTAAATGTCTTGGATATTTTGTAAAACTTTTATCAGACTTAGGGTGGTTTATTGATTTAGTCAGAAGCATGCCCTGGACACAAAACATATTGTCATTTGGGATTCCACATGGGTAGAATGCACATCCATCAACATTTCAAAATCAGACACGAGTGCCTTGCTTCTAGAACCTTCTGAACAATGTCTCTTTATGTTCTTCCCCTTTCTACACACAAGTATGTCAGCATTTCTTGTTAATAGAGCAACAAGTATATCAGCTGCTAAATTTTCTATGGCCCCATCTTTTGCTATACAGAAAGTGGAAAAAAATAATGTATATGTGATTTTGACATCAGGCCTCTGCATTGTGGGTAATAATGTAACCCAGCACAGTAGAAATCACTTATGCTTGTTTTTATAACAAATGAACAAAAATCGATATTGCCATTTTTCTAAATACAGACATGAGTACACACACACATACACACACACATTCTTTTGGGGGGGGGAACTTCAAGCCATTTTAGTTGAATTGATAGAGAAAGTCACTTTGAATTCAAATATAAAATAAGGTCATTCATCATGTTAACAATTTAATTACCGGGGTATATATTTTTCTAGCTAGAAAAAAAAAGTCCTCCTTTATTTGTTGTGTGTCTTATTTCGGAGTGGTTGCCTGAGGACAAGGTGATTGTCTCGGGCAAGCCTTGTGGTAAGAAATGAAGAGATAGGGAGCAGATAAGCCGGTGGCCTTAGGCCTGCTTTCCTTCCAGACCCTTCCAGGGCTGTTTGCTGGAGGCTGCACCTGTAAGAGTCCCTGTCATCTTTGTGGCAACAAAGGAATGGTGACTGACAATGGGGCTGAAGCAGGCAAAGAGCTAAAGCATAGAATGAAAGGGAATGTGCTATGCCTGCCTTCCCAGGGCTGGGATGAGGCACTGTCTCAGTGCTTGGAGGCAGCCATAGGTCTATTTATTGCTCAGGGCTCCTGGAGGATGCAAAGCAAACAAAGCACCCTGCTATGTGGGCACTGGCCTTCCTGTGATTGCAAGTTAAGGATCATTTTAGCATGGAAAAAACGAGACCAGGATAAGGGAGCTGGTAACAGGGAAGAGAGAAACCTGCTTCTCCTGGCTCTGTCTAGAGTGGATATCTGCTGTGGGTCTCCCTTCTTGTTTCTTATTTGCATGGCCTGATCACAGCAAATGCCCCCCAGAATAGTCAAGTAGCAACCACCATTTGCCTTTGGAGAGTATAAAACATGGGATGCATGGTGCATTTTCTTAATTGTACCACTCTATGTATGATGGAGTTTGGCTGTCGTGCTTGGGTTTCATTGCTTACTCTGAGCCTAGTTAGTCCCGGAAGGACTTCTGCCAGCTGAGAGTGTGTTGTCTTCTTCCAGGCTGGGTACCGGAAAGGAAGCTGTTCTGTGCTTACTGAGACCCCTTAGGAAAGAAAAATTTTGAGTTTCTGAATAAAGGTCTGAGAATGACGCATACAGCAGGGCTCAGGTGATGTGCAGATGGAAATCTTTGCCGGTCATCCTGGGTTTGTTATCAACCTCAGAACATGCACTATATTCCCTCTGATCCTCCCCAACAGAAAGCTGGGGATCGGTCTCCATCTAGACAAAGGCATGGGGGGGGGGGTTCCGTAGCAGATTGCATTGAAAGTGTTTCTGAAGTCACTGCCTACAGCGCAGACAGGATCAAGTTTTCTTATGGGGTCCTTGATAACTTTACAAAGGCATCTGATTTTCATAGCGAATGCATGTTTTCATAAATGGAAACAAATAAAACAGTAGGCAAGGCCTTTCTCAAATGCTTGCCAAATGCATTAAACACACAAAAGTACATTCACAGCGAAAGTTGGTTGAAAACAGCTGTTTCAAAGGATTTGGGGTGAATGCAGTTAATGGCATCATCATTATGAGGCCTGAAGCAAACGTGTTACTGATTACACCCCATTAAGATATTGGAATGTGACACACACACCCTCACAAGGAAACGCCACAACAGAGGCATATGAACAAGAAATACCAATCAACCCCAAACACTCAGTTAAGACTTGGTCATACGCTATGATTCTATCTCTAAAGATAAAACTCTGGGGGAAACTGAGAGAACATCTTATCTTAACTAATCAGCATTTTTTCAAAAAACAATATTGTTTGAGTGGAGGTTTCCTTGGCTTCTTTCACCTTTCCCCTCAACTGGCTCTGTCTCTTTCAGTCTTGGGCTACGCTGAAGGCATACCAGAAACCGCATGTGAAGGAAGTTTGGGACGGCTACTTGCTAGAGCATGCAAAGCCAGTTGACCGGGTTGTTTGAATATAATGCTTATGCAGTTCTAGGTCAGTGCCTTCAATGATGTGTTGGGCTTAGAGGCCAGTAATGTCTTTTGTGGTGGGATGCAAGGCTGTGTTGGGATCTGTCTGGGCATGGGAGGTTTCATAAGAACCAGAGGATGAACACCATGAGAAAAGCATTGCTGGGTCCTGCCACATGTCCATCTGCCCGAGCTTCCTGCTCACTACAGTACTGCAGGGCTTTCCATAGGCTGCACCACGGCCCAGGCGCCTCCTGAGGGCTCCTGGGGTGTAATGTGGAAAGGAATGGAAAGCTTGAGACTTGGTAAAGAAAAGAAAAATAAAGAGCTTTTTAAACTTCTTCCACACGTCTGAAGGGAAGGGTCAGATTTCTCCTGGTGATGAAAGAGTCACTTCCAGGCACAGCCTTCAGTCACGCCATGAAGGCCACATTCTGGGTCATGATGAGAAGGCAAGCTTCCCCTCCTCCACTTCCAGAAGGGCAGGTCACTGAGGTGTCTAGAATGCTGATATTTTTAGCAACAAAAGTGTCCTAGACCCACACAAATCTGTGATAACACAAACATAAGAAATGGTAAATGATAAAATTATATGATATGATGTATTACTATTACAATTGTTATTACTGTTGTGAAAGAGTCTTACTGCTTAGCTCAAGCTGGCCCCAAAATTGAGATGTTTCTGCATTAGCCTCTCCAAGTGCTGGAATCACAGACACATGCCAGCAGTCCCAGAAGCAGTGGGACTTTCCCTCAATCACTATAATGTGTAGTTCTGTTTTAAAGGAGTGACAACGAGGCCTATTATACATAACTTCTGTGAATAGCACACACAGAACACAATGTGACATGCATCTCTGCACTGGCCAATGCACATACATACATGCATCTTGGATGCCCACATATGTTTTAAGGAAACAGATGTCAACATTCATGTCACAGGCACCCGTTGGGGATAGGAATGTTCCGGGTGGGAGTGGGCAGATCCTTCTCTACCACATTGAAACTTGGAGACCCTAAAGATTAAGCTAAGACAAAAATAGACTTTTGGGGCTAAGGGACATTCCTGTCCAGAGTAGGCAGGGATCCTTGTCTAAACAAGCAGGACTCCCTTGACCCAGAAGGAGGTGAGTTAAATGTGACCTTGAGAATGAAGTGGTGTTTGTGTGTCATACTAAAATGTCTAGGAGCATTGGGTGTCAGAACATGAGGACCAGGACACTAGTTTTCCTTCAGCTTAGCTCTGAGTATAAAAGGCTGCGCTGGTGTGTGGGGTCCTGATGGGCTGGGCATGGAGCCTGGCACCAGTGATTGGCCTGTGCACCTGAAGGAACTGTGTGTAACTGGGCCATGCTTCACAAAGCGCCTTTTGTACAAGCTGACAGTGCAGCAGTGGAGCTGCTGATAAGCTTATTGCACCCAAACTTTGATGTCACAGATAAATCTATTATTGATAATGCTGCGACCATGAGTCTTGGGAAATGTTTTTGATAACATGACACAAATATTAGTATTACCAACTATCAGTAAAATTTATTTGCCAGAAAGAAAAGACATTTGAGTTTGAACAAAGGCACTGGTGATAGGAGGCAGCTTTGAGGCCAGTGACTATGTAACCGCGTCTCTGCTTCCTTTTCATGAACTGTGGGCAAGGTGAATGGTTTTAAGGAACTACCATGTATGTGCACTCAAAGGGATGTGACAACTTACTCGTAAAAGTGGGCTATTGTCCTTCAACAAAGAGATTCTAACAAAACTATACTGAAGTTCTGGAGATGAGACCTGTTCCTAGATTTCTCCTTGGCAGATGACAGTGAGGTGGATACTGTCTCTTTGTCACATGGCTTTTTAACATTTTTATTATTACCATTATTTATTATTATTATTAACAGTGTGATTGACTTTCTTCCTTCATGAGAACTATTTTCTATTATTGTAGCTATAGACTTTAAGAAATGTTTATATGCATTTTCTTTCCTCACCCTGCTTTCCTTTTCCTTGTCTGTTCTACATATCTATGTTCTAAATGAAATTTACATTATCAGTGACATCAAGAGACAATAAAGCTCTTGATCCTGAGTAGCACATGGGTCATTTGGTTTAAATTCTGGAGGTGATTGAAGGAGACATATATGATGTCATATACGATGTCATAACACTTTCCACCTGTGGGACACATTTCTCATTCAGAAATCAAAATGGGACCTTCAAGGTGTGTGCTCACTATGCCAGGGGTTGAAGACGATGGTTCGTGGAGGCGCTGGAAATTATTGAAAGCCATTGGCTGCTGCTTTGATGTCATCTTTTATTGCCTGTAATATACCAGTGACCAGGTGCCCTATCATACTCCACATCTATACCTGGTTAGGATAAGGTCTGTGTCCTTGTTTAGGATGCAGGGCTGGGAATGACCACCATCTTCCTTTCTGTATTAGAGAAGAAGAGGTTTTATAATTCATAGAATTAGATAACTAAACTCTTCCCATTTTGTCTGAAAATGTGTACCTTTGAACTTTCCACACAAAGGGCTCAAAGAGTATTGCACAAAGTGTCTGCTTTATCAGACAAGGACAAGATGATCTTACCTCTGTCTAGTTGCCCTTTCCAGTTCACATTAGGTTATGACAGCTGGGTTTTATGGAGGAAAATAATGGAAATTCTAAGAAGTGCATTAAAGAGCCTGGGCCACCTTCTACACCATGAGATTCGGAGTGTGCCTTGTCTGAGACTCACCTGAAGACCCTATAAAACCCAGGCTCTCAGTCAGCAGTTTGAAAGTGGGAGCTGGTAGGTCTACATTTCTAGAGGGTTCCCAGTCAGTGCTGATACTTTCCCTTGCAGACAGTTGAGTAGTCAGAGCCTCTTAAATGAGATGGCTCAAATATCAAAGGTTCATCATTATGTCCTGTTAGAGGAAGAGGCAAAGCACAAAGGCCAGGAAGAAGAGTTTGTCATCTTCCCTCCTAAACAGCTCTCCAATGCACCCCTTTTGCTGCCACTCTGTGTTTTTATTCAGGACTTGCACATCTCCCTTTGGGCTATTGAAGCATCCCTTGGGAAATAGTTGGCATCCATTCTTGCCATCAGTTTTCTCCATTGCCACAAACCCATTCTGGTGCAAAAACCATCTCACCATGTGGCATTCACTGCTAATGATACTAGAGGATTTAAAATCGGTTGGAGAAGCCAGAGAGTGGGGTGTGTGTGCAAAGCACCTCCATTTTCAATAGGAAATACTGCAACTTTTGAGTCACTCATCTTGGGATCTCACATCTGCTGCAGCTGTTTGTCTCAACCCTTTCCAACCCTAGCCTACACACCCTCCATTTTGGCCATCTCCTTACACAAATATAAAGTGTTTGCTTTTCTGCTTCCATGGAATTCCATTTCTAAATCCATTTATTTGCCAGGTTTAACAAGACAAGGTTTTATAATTTTTAAACGTGATTGTTTACAAGGAAGTGTTGGGGGTCTTAAATTGTGTGTGTGTGTGTGTGAGCACATGCATGCAAGTATATGCATTCTGTGTGTTTCGTTAACACCTGGCACTGTTTCTCACAGAATGAGCACACCATAAATATTTACTTAATGGATATGGTGAGGTGCCTGGTGTAGCTACAGTCACTGTTGAATTAGTCTATCAGGTAGTAAATAGTCAGGAATGTAAAAGAAAGCAATGTAATTTACCATATATATCTGCCTCCATTTCACAAAAATTGTTCAACATACATTTTGCATGGTTAAAGACATGCATGAAAATTATAAACATTGTAGAAAAGTTGATTTATCTGATCTTGACCAATGACCTGTTAAAAATAACAGCAAGACATGCCTTGGACTCTAGGTACTAAGCCTCACCTTGTAGAAGGTTCCAGAGACTTTCCCTTTCCTTTCTGGCTTCTGTGTTTCACTCATAAGTAGGTGACTCCTGGTTGATAATGAGAGTAGTCACACAGGTCTTTTCTCTGCCTCTCTTGTGTAGTTTCTGTCTGTAGGACAACTGTTACAACCAAGATTTCTGTGGATAAATTTTGAAAGGTGGTGCTTTTAAAACTCTTTTAAAAAACAAAACAAAACAAAACTCTCTTCTAGTATTGCTTTTGTCTTTGTGGAAGCAACAAAATGTCAGAAGGCAAAGGGAGAAACTTGTTCTGTGGTAATATCATCATGCACTATGTTTTGTTTAAGAAGAGAAACCAAGTAACAACCCATTAGGCAACCTTATTGTTTATTAAAATGTAGGTGAATATTGGACTGGACTTTAAAACATTTAAATAAGCAGACATCTACTAACTAAACAATTAGCAATTTCTTTTAGAATGAAAATGTATGCCTACAGTTCTATTTTCACATCTACAGACATAAACCTATGAGCACTGCATTGAAACTGCAAATAGACCCTGAAGAACAAGTCATCAGATTCTAAATACAAGGGAGACCCAAAGGAAGATTGTAATGTGTAGTCAGGGGTAGCAATATGGGTCTAACTGGCTGATTGAAATCTGCTGCCATTTTTTTTGGATTTTTTTTTTTTTGCTTAGAAATAGAATTTGTAGACCATGCCAACAGCACACAGAACTGGTCATTTCATCTAACTATCTGAACACTTTAGAAAAAAATTGGACAGTTCCCAGTATCTGGCTTGTCTCTTCAAGGTCAGATAAACCCTAAAGTAGAGGATAAGGCAGGGAAGCTGACCAGAGGAGAGCAAGTTTGTTATGTACCAGGAGCCTGCTACTCTCTCTGGGTAGAGCTGGCCCACACTGGCCCAAAAGCTGCTTTATCCAACTGCTCTGCTCCACCTTTTTCTTAGGTTGTCTGAATTCTAGCCCTGTTATCAGACAAAGCACCAGAGAATTGCTGAGAATGCTCTCATTGTTACATGGACGAGGGTGCTGAAGCTTCCTAGCTGAGCTCTGTGACCACGCTCAGAAACTCGCACATGCATCTGAGATTCCACTAATGCTTTAATTTTCTCTGTTAACTTTTTTGTTAGAATTCCTAAAATAAATTGGGAAGCCACTAAGTTTTTATTGAGTCCATTTGGCACCCTGTGGTTTAAGTTTTACATTCAAGTGCTAAAAATAAACGTGATCCCAGCTAAAGGCATTTGGGATTTGAACCTGATTCAAAAGGCCCAGACTTCTCCAATTACGCAAAATGACAAAACCAATAGAGAAGATTTTAAACAAACAAACAAACAAACAAACAAACCCAATGAAGACTTGACATAGAATTCTCATGGTGGTCCAGGGGTATCAGAGGCTTAAGGCTAATACAGTTCTTAATGAGGAAAGAGAAATAATGGAGCAATTGTTTATACATCAATACACACTCTGGTGAGAGCCACAGACAATGAACTCTCCATAGGATCCGGCCTATCGTCTGTGCATTACATGTTCCCAGAGACTTTTCTTTTGCCTCAGTGACTCTGGGAGACGCTTTTGCAATGTAGCACCTCTGATAGTTCCCCACTAGGAGGAATCAAATTGGTTCACTTTCAACTCAAAGTGCAATTAAGAGTCCCTTAGGGTTAGGGAATACAATCCTGAGACTTGCATGATTAATGGAGTGGATTTGAATTTTTCTGGGGCAGATGGGAAAGGGCATCTCTCTGGGAGAAACCCTGGTTGGGAGTCAAGAAGGATGTTTTTGTGGAATGAGTTCCCTCACTGCAGCCTTGTTTAGGGGTTGGAGCAGAGTTCACATCTGGGACCCCTTGGAGAATTCAGTACCGCGAGAACAGGGAACCGGGAGGAAGCAGAAGTAATATATTTTGAAAGGCTTAATCTGATCTCTTGCCTGTCTTCAAAGGAAGCGTCATTTGTAAAAGACACGCATGCTCCTGAAGAGAGGGCCCCTATTAGGCAATGCAGAAATAATAAAAGACTGTCTGTCCCCAGCCTCCGGAACAGGGAGCAAGGAGGTAAAGGGACTCATTCCATGCTCAGTTGGGAGAGACTGCTGGAGCTGCTCAAACACCCTGTCTGTGGGTTCATTCCTGAACCCTCTGTGCAGTGGAGCACAGTCCCTTCCCTTTGTTTCTGCTATAAATTAAGATATGTCTGACAAGGGGCTTCCACGTGGAACAGCAAAGTTAGAACTCAACCGAGCAGAGTGGACTTTCATCCCCCATCATTTCTCTTGCCTCTCAGAAGTTTCCATCTTTTCTTAAAGTTAGGAACTGTCTCTTCACACGTCTTGTTCTCAAGGAGGGTACACATCTAAGCTGCACACCAGCTTCCAGAGTTCACAACCAATGGAGCGATTTCTAAGGAGCAGGAAACAAGAATAAAATCTCTACCCTTGATGGCGAGCTCACTGCTTGTCCATCCTTTCTCTAATGCTGTGTTGCCTGTATTTATGGTTTCAAAAGACTTCTCATTTTTTTAAATGAAAGTGGGCACAGCTGGACCATAGAACTAACTCTCTCTCTCTCTCTCTCTCTCTCTCTCTCTCTCTCTCTCTCTCTCTCTCTCTCTGTGTCTGTCTGTCTGTAGCATAGATAAGCATGTGTGGATCTTTCAGAAGTTTGTGTCTTTCGCTAAATGTATTGATCTTCATGCTGAGAACAAATACTTCAGTTGCTCACAGTTTGTCCCATACACTTCCCAAGCACTTTAGAAACATTAAGTCATTTCACACAACTTCCAGTTATGCTGAATGTGTCTGCAGAGAGGAGGGAACACAGTCTTGGATATGGCATGTGGAACTTCAGGCTGGTTTGCCATATATAGAGGATTTATGAACAAATTTGTAGTCCTGTATAATTTCTGTGTTAAGATGACTATTTCAAAACCAAATACAAGGTTAGGAGTTCTTCTACACTATAAAAACCCATTCTTTCTTCCACTCTCTTTTTGTTTGTTTCTCTGAGCTGAGGTCTTGTTCTATAACATTATGTCATCGAATTCACATTGTAGACCAGACTAACCTGGGACTTGGACTCTCTGGCCTTGGCTTTCTGAATGCTGATTTGCAGACCTGTGCCACCATACCTGTCCTTTTTCTCACTTTAAAAATACTATCTGCCTTAAGGTCCAGGCTCAGTGGCTACCGCAGAAAAAGGGTATACTTTATGTTACAGTGCTGGATGAGGTGCTGTGTGCAATTAAACAACTCTTATCCTATCAAACCTGGATTTTAGTTTCAGTAGTAAAGCCTCAGAAGTGGAACATCTCAGTGGGTATTCCCTAGTAAGAAGAAATAATGTCATTTGCATTAAGAAAAAGAACTTGTCATCAATGCAGTACAATTCAATATTATGGTTGACATAATTGTGAACGTTTATAATTATGTGAATAGCAATTCTTTTGATTTATTGCCATTTGATTAATTATAGTCAGCTATACTTTTAAATACTGGTGTTACACCCAACACTACAAGTTGATCTCCTCCATAGCTCATTCTATAGCTTCTTTGAGCTTCTTTCTGGGCAAGTAGACCAATAGTATGGTGGGATTGCCCCTGTATGTGTGCGCGTGTGGATACCCTCTTTATCAAACAGTTGCAGTGCAACAGAAAAAGAGGAAGAGGGTGAGATCAAATAGTGTATTTTAAACTGGCATTTGTATATCTTTGGAAAACTAAGATATTTACCGGCATAACAATGTTCCTGCACAGAAAATGACCTTGGAGCATTATCAAGCTTTCTTGCTCTCAAGATAGCTCCTTAATTAAACATGCAAGTCAGGAGACTTTTCAGAGCCCGGCCTACTGACAACACCTGGATAATGGCTTCAGTCTTGAGCATATTCCCATGGTGAAATGCATTTAAATATGTATTTCTGTAGGAATAGAGAATGTGTATGTAGAAGCCATGGGTCCTCCTTAATCATCTCACCCTTATTTTTGAGACAGGGTCTCAGCTGCTTCAGCTAGAATGGCTGGATAGGAGACCCTGGGGACTCTCTGGTCTCTGCCTCCCCAGGCCTGGGATTACAGGCATGGACTAACATGCCTGGCTTTGATGCTAGAGATTAGATTCAGGTCATCATGCTTGCTCCCAAAGCATTTCGCCATCTGAACTGTTTCTCCAGATCCATGATTTAAAAGAAAAAAAAAAGGACACATAAATATACACAAACACATACACAAACATGTACACACTTACACACACATGAAAAAGAGGAGAGAGAGAGAGAGAAGAAGGATTTTTCACATGAAAAAAGATTATAAAGTAAACAATTGAGATTTTTTTCCTGAAACTATCACTTAGCTAAACAAAATCTTACCTATATTCTGCAAAATTCTCCTCAAAGTCAGAATTGAACCACAGCAAAACCCAAGGCTCTTTATGGTTTGAATCTGTCATCCCCTTTGTGCACTTGTAAGAGCCGCACCTTGTATTTTAGCATGTCACACATCAATGTTCACTACAAAATTGGTCATGTGCCCTGGAGTCAGTGTTTGCTCGTGGAGTTCTCTTCAGTGATGAAAATCCAGCCAATGTGGAACTGCCATTGGTGCATACCCACTGAGCATCAGTAGGAATAAGGACATCGATTTTGGATACTTTGTATTCAAATAGTCATATGTGGCTAGTGATACTCTATTTAGCCCCGCAGCCATAGGTCATTTTGCCAGATTTGTGAAGCTCTAGAGAGCCTCAGTCATTTATGTTATAATAGCACTTTTGTTTGTAAGTACCGGGATTTAATTTGCCTTCCGAATTTGCATTCAAGTCAGAGGCTTATTTTATTTTAATGTTTCTTTCCCTCCACCCTCTTCCTTGTAGGATACCTGACCCAAGGCCTTATCCATTCTGGACAGATGTCCTGCCTTTGAGATGTGTCTTTTGATTTCTCCTGGTTAGACTCTTTGGCTTCTTTCATCTTGTGGGTACTTTGGGCAACTTACCATTTAAAACACTCTAGTAGCATGAAATAAGAAAATACCAGAGTCTGCAAGGCACATCATGCAGGTTCGTAGAGTGTCTCTCCCTTTTCTATGATCAAGCTTATTTAGATCTCAGCAGTGATGTTTACTAAACACATATCCTTCCTTCTTTAAAAAAAAAACAGGCATTATTTTAAAGTGACACTAATTTTTATTGATCTCTGAAGAGCTTTGGAGAGGTGTGACACGGTCCTTTATGCCTGTTAACCTTTAAGTACTTCCTGCACAGAGGCCCTCCTCCATGTAACCAGGACAGCACATGGGGACAAAGCCATCTTCCTTTAGCATTTCCAAGAAAGAAATTGCTGATAAGTGGCACTTCCTGCTGCCTGTGGGGCCTTTGAATGTGATTAGGATGAGCAACTATTCTCCAGAAGTGGATACATTTGAAAGCAGTAAACATGTAGATTACTGGCTGCATACACCCCGTCTTCACACAGGCCGCCTGAGATAATGCTCCTACAGAGGGACCGCAGGGTTCCCAGGCCCTCCACTGCTTCTCTTTACTCAGAGGCCAACCAGGATGCACAGAAAACACAACTGATACCACCTAGATAATTATTGACTAGTCGCAGCATAGATGGTGGAGACTGTGTTCTGTTCTCTTCCTGGTCATGTTCTGTTAACGCAGCTTGCTGGTTTCTATGTAAGAGCATGATGAATGTCATTCTTTGTGATGGGACCTTCATCGAAAGAGGCACAGGTAATTTAGTTGAGGGCTTCTATGGTATGCGTGATTATTGTGTCTTTGAAATCTGTGATGTGAAATATATAAGGCGAGGGCAGAGATGCGTGTTTCAGGCTCCCTAGCTTTGGGTAGATGGTCTGAACTGTAAAAGGTGGCTGGTTTGTGACCAGGGGATCCTGTAGAAAATGTGTTTCTATAAATGTTCAAGTGTTCCTATAGAACAGCATGTGGGTAAGCTGAACACAGCCCGCACATACAATGCCTGTTTTTCTTGCGTGTGCAGCCTGCAGCTGTCTACCTCATTTGCACAGGACCATCTCATTTTCACACTCCTGTGCTTGGGAGGCAGATGCTTGGACAGAAGTTAACTGGGAGCTTGTTTCTCTTCACTCTGTTTCCTGACTACACACCACAATCAGCTCTTTCCTCAACTCCCCGGCACCCCACCCCCATCCCCTTGCTCTTCTTACCAGATGTGGCAGGATTGGGTTGACCTCCTGCATCTGGCACCCACCCTGTGACCTTTTGCTTCTATTTGGAAAGTGTGAGAGATGGGGTGTGGGGAATTGCGTTGACACACAGAAAGAAGTCGCTCACTGGCTTAGGCTGAACTGACTGTGAAGCCACCAAGTTTTGGATGGTTGTAGGTGCTGTGCAGGTGTGCAAATGTTTGCTTCCTCTTTTATTTTTTAATTTTATTTTTTATGTGTCTGGGTACTGTGTCTACACATGCACTGTGCTGGGTGCATGCCTAGTGTGCATAGAGACCTTCAGATTCCCTGGGCCTGGAATTTCAGAGAGTTCTGAAATGCCATGTGGGTGCTGGGAATCAAAACCAGGTCTGTTGGAAGAGCCGTTTCTCCAGCCCCATGCTGTCCTACCACAATATTTTCCTTGTATGGTGGCCACCTGCCTCAGCCTCTAAGGTAGTTTTCTTAGTATCAAAATGTAGTTGAGAATTTAAACCAGGACTGTCTCAGAGAGCATTTTAGAGGCCATCTTCACACTGTGGATTCTGTCCTCATTTACTTCTAGGTTTCTTTAATAATAGAGTGTTTTGTTCTCTAGAGCCATGTTCCTTCCGTCCCTATTTCCTTTACCTCCGAACACTCTGGGGCAATGGAAGAAAGAACGATGCAGTCCCCGTCACTAGTGGCGGTGTGCTGAAAGCTTGCAGAAGTGATGTCTAAGTTCTCTTTAGCTCTAGGACTCTCTGAGCTCGTTTCTTGCAGAGCCTACACTTCTCCCCCAACTCCCATCTCAGCCATGTTCTCTCTCTGCCTCTCATGAATCATGTCAGACTCCCAGAAGTCCCTAGGTCCTACGTGGAAAACTAATGCACTTTCCCTAGCCACAGGAGAGACTCTTTTTGTGTTTAGTAATGTGAACTCACACTGCCAAAGGGTTAATCTTCTAAGACTAAGCGCAGATTGGGTAAAATAAGAGAAGATCAATGGTTGTACTCTGCCATGAGTGGGGTGCTCAATCATGCAGGTTTCTAGCCAGATCTGTAGAAATCTGCATCACAGGAGTCACCTGGGCGTCACACCCGGAGGAACTCTGAGTTAATGTGTGGTGAACAGCAATATCAGGTTTATGCCTATAGGGTGGTTTTCATTGGAATAAGCTTAAGCACAGGAAAAATGGCCTTGGTAGTGTTAATTTTTTTTATGGGCAGTGTACAATAGCTGGCCTTGGAATGTAGCGGCACTGTTGCAGAACTGAAAACGTTACCGTGAGACATTTTAAAAGAGCAATAAATATCTGGTTTTAAAATGCCAGCATTAAAAAATTATAAACCAGGAAAGTAGTTTTTGGGGGGCTGTTGTTTTAGCACTGGGGAGCCACAGCTGCCTTTCCCTTTCTGGCTTTGTGAATAAGCAATTGTTTGGCTCAGTAGTTTGGTGATTCTTTGATTACTTTAGCATTGGGCAAGCTATGCTTTAGGAGAGAGAGGCCTGGGAATGAGGCTGTGGCCCTTATCAAAACGATTTGGCTACATGGTGTGGAGATGTGGCTGTGTTCAGGCCTATATATCCTGTGCCTGCCCTGCTGGAGCAATCCTTTGATGTGAGGGAGTGGCTCTCACAGAGGGCAGATGTTATTTCCAGACTTGGATTGTCCTGAATGATGCATACAGTAAGCCATCTGCAGTCCCATGGTGCTGGCCAATAGCTATAGCACAGCGCTGGTCACCTTTGTAGGATATGACTACTTTTTTTTCCTCTCCATGAAGTAGGTGCTTACATGTGGGGCTAGGGACTCAACTTATTGTTATCATTTTCCTAGCATAAATGGAATAAAAAAATTAAAATTGGATAAAGATTTCACTATCTTGTCTTGGTTTTTCAAACTTAAGCTTTCAACCTCCTCTTTTTTAGCTTATGCTTTACCATAAGCATGAGGTTGAGTTTTCATGGTCTTTATGCAGGTGGTTATTATGAGTACTAAGCATCAATCTTCATAGGCATAATAATTGGTTTAGTTGTTCAGTCCACAAGGTTGGGTATCTCAGCTGGTCTTCAGAATCCTGAAGAAGTAGACTCTAATGCCAGTGCAGGAGTGAGGGCAAGCAGACAAAGAGCAGAACTTCCTCCTTTCATGTCCTTTTATACAGGCTGCTATCAGAAGATGTGGCCCAGATTAAAGGCAGATCTTCCTATCCCAAAAGATCCAGATTACAAGTGGGTCTTCCTACTTCAAATAATTGAATTAGGACAGAATCCCTCACTAATGTTTTAGTTACTTCCAGATGTAGACAGGTTGACAACCAAGAATAACCACCACAGTTTTGAAAACTTCTGTTTTCAAAGCCTCGCTGTATGACTAACCTTACTGGGTACTGAGTTTAATAATATTAATAACTATATAGATATAGGTATAGATATAGATGTTTCCATATGTAAAATTCACACTGTGATTTGACACATATATAGCACACTTAGTTTATGGGTATATATTTACATATATAAACAAGATCTTTGAAGTTTCTATGTGCTGGGATTCAGTCATCTTGAAGATGAACTACTTGGTCGTGTGTGTAAGCTATGTTTAGTTTTGAGTGCTAACTCCTGCTCTCCACTGAAGTTTTTATCAGCTCAATGCAACTAGCTAGATAACTAGATAACTAGATACCAACCCATAGTGCTAAAGATTTGTCAGTTATTATCCAGAGTCTGATGCCCAACTATAGGCTTGAACATTGTCTAACTGTGGCCAATGAATTCATAAGCATTACCCGTTGTCCATTTTCTTGGGACATTTTTTGAATACAAAACATGAAATGATTCCTTTTAAAAGGAATCTGTAAGGATAGTTTACACAGCACCTATTCCCTGGGTCAACTGAATTTGAATATTATAGCATGTGCACTTGTGTGTGTGTGTGTGTGTGTATGTGTGTGTGTGTGTGTGTGTGTGTGTGTGTTGAGCTGCTACTAAAAGAAGATTGAGACATAAAGATTTTTGAGTCCATTTGAAGGCAAGGCATGCCTTCATAGCAAAAACCCACGTACTTTTCAAAGTACAGGTTTAATCCAGGAACCAAAAATGTTCACATAATTAGAGGACATATCAAATAAATAGATAATTAGCTTTTGGATTCTATAGGCATGCCTGCTAAGAATACACTTAGTGCCAGAAACTACTTATAACTGCATTTCCTTAGAATTAAGTGAAATTAGATTAAGAATCCCTAAGACCATGAGCATGAGGAGAATTGTTACTGAGCAGGATGCCAGCAAATGAAGAGGCACATTCCAAACTGGCCAAAGGCTGCCAGGAATTCAAGGGGGTTATCTGGATATAAATTTTATTCTTATGTTGAACCAATAGTATGCTTTGACTTTATTATAACTGAGTTCAGCACTTTGATTTTATGGTACCAGCCTTCACTGGAGCACTGTGTCCAGTGTATTCAGACTTTGCTAAGGAGAATATTGCTTCATTGATGATAACTATTAAAAAATACCTTGAGTTTTTAAAAGAAAGTTATACCCAAAGACATAGAGTAGAGAAATTAGCGATCATTTTCAGAGCATTAGAAATGTGGTGCAAGGACTCTAGCTTCCGTGTAATCATTAACTAATATGTTCTCTTGAGTAGACAGAGCATTCAGCATGCCTTGGCGCATTAACTGAGACAAGGAGGGCAGCAGAATGGCAGCCTGGCCACCTAGGAATAGAATTAGGACACGAAAGTAAACAGAAGAGAGGGGGTTTTGTGTGCACTGGGAATAATCTCATATACAGGTGCAAAGCATTAGTCATGAATGGGGTAAGATACCATGACACCCCTCTCCTCCCCACAGAAGTCCTTGACAATGCAAAGCTTCGCCGTGACTCCTCTAGGCCTCATGTGATGATGTTTGCTCATTCGATCCTGTACATATAAGAAACCCAACTGTGTATCCTGCCCCCAATAACTATCTTTCTCCCTAAAATTCTCCAGGAAGCACTGGTAACTGGTGCTTTTGAATACATGTTTTGTAAAGGCTAATTATTCTTTCAGTACTGAATATATGATAGAAAATATGGGAAGATTATATAAATACCACTAGCACATGTTTGGTAGGTAATGTTCTTAAAGAGCCAGGCCTCCCTCCAAACTTTGATTATTTATAAACATGCTGAGTATGCTATGTTGCACTATCAACAGTTAATCTTTTATTGAAGCAAACTCAAGAGACTAAAATCTATTTGCTTTACCAAGCTTGGCCACTGATAAATGTATGATTTAGAATTTTCCTTTTGTGAATTCCACAGCTCAAGAACAACACAGCTGGGCATGGCACAGATCCTATTTATCTTTTCCTTCACTAAAGTACAAGAAGATAGCATCACTGGAGGCTTAGAGGGAGGGATTGCTAAAGAACACCTCTCCTGTTTGTCTACTCACTTGAGAAAGCCTTTTCAAACAAGCGTTTGAGATACTTGTGCGCAAAGCTAGGCCAGTCGTCTAAAGAAGACTAAGTGAATGCCTATAAAGTGGCTGGATTTCAGATAACATTTTCCCCCTGAGTGTTTAGATTGGTTAAATATTAGAGGAAGGAAGATAATAACACTGCTTGTCACCATAGGCTTGGACATATATCTGTTTTCACAAGGTTAGTTTGAAAGGCCTATCAAAGATATTTTTTTTCCATTCCAGATGATTTTGTTTCAGCTTGATAAAGGGCATGGGAGGTGGAGATTGGAAGGTACCTGCCAGGTAGAAACATGAAAACTTCTTGTAGACTTTATAAGACATATACTTTTTTTGATTCTTATGAATGGGCTGATAACCAATTGGTTGCCATTGTGGGACACATTACTTTTGATGATACATATTTATATTTGATATCTTTAATTCTTTCTTATTTTCTTCGCTAGTACACAGATTAGCTGTGAGCCTGAGAGTGAGGCTTATTTGTAAACTTAAACGTTTTTTCATTATTGGATGTCTTGCAGGATGAAGCTTATGCGAGTTATAATAAATCCTGAAAAGGGAGAATCCGATCCCATGCTGTTGGTCAATAGCTGTGCCACAGCACTAAGCACCTTTATGGGAATCTGATTATTCTCTCCAATTCTCCGTGTGAAGTGGGTGCTTATATGTGGGTCCAGGGCTTCAATTCATTGTCATAATTTTCTAGAATATCGTAATGGAGCATTATAAGAAAAATCAAAACTGGGAAAACATTTTATTTTCTTGCCTTGTTTAGTTGAAGCTTAACTTTTCAATACTCTTTTAGCATAATGCTTCATGTAACTGTGAGCTTGAGTTTTCATGGTATTTATTGTTGTAATTATTGAGTTTAAGCATCATTCCTTGCATGAACCTTAATACACTTGTAGTTTTTGCTGTTAGAGTACTTCCAATCCCTAGCAAGACACCATGCAAACAGTAGACGACCAATCGCTGTGGATTGAGTCATGTACCTTGCAGAAGTGTGGTTTATACAAGAAGGGAAGGGATGGGGATGTAGCAAAGGGAGAGGGATGTTTCTTTTTTGCCAAATCCATTATTGCCTCTGTTGTGTTGAGCTTGTTCTGATCCAATGCTGTTCCAAATGGGCTAATGTTCAATCATGAATCCTTAGCACTGCCTGAACTGGGTTCATTTCTTCCCCACTGTCCTCCCAAACCCTTGAGCTTCCTTTCCCAATGGAGCTATAACAGGTGAAGACAGTTCTTTCTCACCTCTGTTTCTCAGTCACTGTCATAAAATCTCAGATTTGGGCTAAAATCTTTCCTTCTGCCTTTCTTCCTCTATCCTTCCTTCCCTACATTCTCCCTTTCCTTCTTATCTGTATATGTTTCCTTCCTCTTTTTTGTTTCTCCTTCATCTTTCCTTTCTCCTAATGCCCTCCTTATTTATTTTTTCTGGGTCTCTCTATACAGCCCAGGGGGTCTTCTAATTTGTGAGTTTCCAGAGTGCTGGAATTATAAATGTGTGAATAATGCCCAGCTAGTTTCTTGCAGTGACCATGGTCATTAAATCATTACTTCTTTTAACTGACACTTTTTGAGGTTTCATCTGTTGCTTTGTGATTTCTAGCATATTTCTCTCTCTCTCTCTCTCTCTCTCTCTCTCACACACACACACCCTTGCTGTCTTTATTTTAAAACACACAAGTCCAAATCAACTATTTCTTTTTTTACATGAACATTTAAGAACAATATTCCACAAAACATTCTAAGTTGTTAAAATAAGTCACAAGTGTAAAGTGAAATTGACCTGTTTATTCAATTTATAGAGAGGAGAACCAAGGTCATGAGATAGAAAGCAAATGTGCCAAAGGCAAGAACTAGAGACTGTGACTCAGGCCAGCATGTCCCCCTTCTGTATTATATCCGGCCCTTAAAACAGTAGCATACTATAGGAAAGTGGCAGAAACTGGCCCCCAGTTGCTGACATCACAGCCTCAAGATGTTTTCAGGAGCTTAGAACCCTGTCTTCCCCCTGTGCTGTCTCTTGTCTGATCTTCAACCACATGCCTTCAAGTTGGTTGCCAACTGGCGGACATCCTATGCACATTTGAAGTGAGAACATGATCAAGAGTGACAAGCAGGGCTCCTGCTCATTAAGAGTCACTTTTGAACTTCTTTGCTTGGAAATTCCAACCAGTGAAGACTGTTCCCCTCTATTGGAACAGAACTGGATCAGCTGCAAGGCAGACTGGGAAATATAGTCTACTCTTCCCCCTCTTTCCACACCTCTCTCCTTCCCTCCTTCCTCCCGCTCTCTTCATCATCCCATCCCTGTCTCTCTTCCTACTTTTTTTCCCCCTCTCTCTGTACAATGCTCTGAAGAAAAGGAATCTATTGCCAAGGTAGAAAAGTAGAACTATTGGCACTGGGAAGGCAGCTTCTTGTGTGTCTGTAACTATGTTTAAAATTAAGAAATTATCAGTAGTGTCGAGTGAAATGCAGCATACGATTATTTTTATTTAATACCATTTCCCTCAACTTGCTAATACAAAACCTCCCCAAGTATGCTATTGGACAATAGATTCTGATTGCATCACATGAAGGAGATAATGAGAGATAAACCTGGAGGTTCTTGCCCGTCTAGTGTGTTGGCTTTCCTGTTCAGTGAGACACTGGTCCCATTGTTTCCATTGCCTTGAAGTAGACTTGGCAGTGAATACTGATGTGGCTCCACCTAGGCTTGCAGAGAGATAATAACCAAAGTCACTTAAGTATTTCCAAGTCAGCAGCAACTCACTTGCTTAACTTGTCCCATACCTGTAATGGACGCAGGGCCTCCCAAAGCTCAGTCACAACCCATGTTAAGTGATTGAAGTTGCTGGCTAGCAACGGCTTGTCACTCAGGCCCTACCCAAGGGACGGGGCAGCCTCACTTTTGGCTCTACTAAGGTCTCGATTCACAGGTCATGCCAAGGAGGGACGATTTACCAATTTCTTTCTTTTTTCTTTTTTGTTTTTGTTTTGTTGTTGTTGTTTTTATTTTTTTTGTTTTTTGTTTTTGTTTTTTGTTTTTTAGACAGGGTTACTCTGTGTAGCCATGGCTGTCCTGGAACTCACTTTGTAGACCAGGCTGGCCTTGAACTCAGAAATTCGCCTGTCTCTGCCTCCCGAGTGCTGGGATTAAAGGCGTGCACCACCACGCCCGGTGATTTGCTAATTTCTTATTGGTTCTGAGATTGATGGTGCTATTGTCAACGTGAGTATCTCTTGCTAGGTTGGTTTTTGCTCATTCTTTTATTTATGTTGGTTTAAGTAGAAGATAATTCAAGGAAGAATTTAACAGAATCCTAATCTTGTCACCAGAATGGAACCTATGTCCCCACTTCACTGAGGCTATTCATGGATAATTTCTGTTTTTGAGAGTGTACAATTTAGAGACCTTTGAATATAGTGAGGAGAGTTCAGGAAGCAAGGATGCCACAAAATTTACCTGGTACCTGACAGGTATCTCATTCTGTAACTGTTGCTCTCGGTTGGTAGTTTTTGTCCTTGACAGTGTAGAGGTGGTAAACCCCAAATATACCAAATATATACAAAATATACCTGAAGCAATGATGCTGGATGCCCCACACAGAAATCCATTAATATCACTCCGACCACTAAGTGAAGCATTTCAGCCCAGTGTTACCATGCCAAACCTCCGTAGTCACTGCTCAGCCTAGCAGTGTTGTGAAAGGACAGGGGCTTCCCGGGGAGCGAAGGAGCTGCAGAAAGAACCTGAATCTGCTGGTACATGAAACAATGTTTTAGTGTGGAGGGAAGAGCCACTGCTCTTGCATTAGACCCTTCCCGAAGCATTCACATTTACATTATTAGTTTATTGACTCTCTTACTATGTTCCCTTGAACTCACGGCTGGTCAAAGACCTAAGGACCCCAGATCTCTCGTGCCATATCCCTGTACTCTCCCAATCTCTAGTGTATAAAGAACTTCCTGAGAAAATTCGCCAACCTGAATCTCTTGAAGTTGCTTGATAGTCAAATGCCAAATTGCTTTTCCTGTTAGAGACAGTAGTCCTGGGGTTGATGATAGTAGAGGCTGTTAAATGTACTCTAGTAAATAACTCTTAGCCATCCTGGCAGTAGAGCATGGATCCTAAGAATATACTGAGTTCCAGGTCACAGAGTCTCTTTGGGGGCCACCTTTGGCTACCTGCATGGAATAGGCACACTCCCTCTGCATTCCATCATGCTGACCTGCCAGGTCTTATCAGTGTAGAGCCCAGAAGGGGGTCCACACATCAGCCACAACATGACCTATGTGTCCAGGATCACCCCTGGCAATTACTCAGTGATGGAGAAGTGATTTAGAGTGAACAACACAGGGAAACCACTGCTTACTACGATGCCTATTATGACCCAGAATAAAGATTAAGAGCATCTTCCTCTCAGCCTGATGGCTTGGCTTAGCAAGACCACCAGTAGCTCATCTTTCTGGAAGTTTTCTTTTCTTTCTTTTGCTGCTGGTTAAATGTTTCTAACTGGTGGAGATCGTGACATAACAACTCAAGGCAACAGTTAGCCCTGGACACAGTCTCCAGCTGGGCTCCTGGCAGGAGTCCTGGGACTAAGAGCTTTCTCTTGGCAGCTGCCTGTGCAATAGTTTATGGAAAGACCTGCTGTTGGTCAGCAGGAAGAGGGTAGACCCTAGAACACATAATGTTTAATCACTCTTTATGTAGAAAGCTTCAGAAAATTGTGCAAAATTAAAAAGCTAGTCTAGAATCTTACTTGTTTATTTGGATGGACATTATACTTGAAATACAGATATGTCTCAAAAGGAAAAGACATAGCAGGATGCAAGAGGAATGCCCCACATCAGTCTTAGGTAAATTAATTTCTGATTCTTGTTTCTTAATACGGGTGTTGAATTAAAAGAATTCTAAGCCCCTTTCTCTCCTAAAATTCCATGATTTCATGTGAACTGGAAAATCTTAAAAATGAAATAATACTTGCTCCTCATCCTTTACTACTCATTAAAAACTAATTGTAAAAGCAGGTCCATAAAAGCCCTGTGGCAGCTTTTAATAGAAGCCCAGGACAACCAGAGCAAAGGCAAGGGAGACAAGATAAGTGACTGAGAATTAAATGAAGAAACACAACAACTACATACTTATCAGTTCTGAAGAAAGCTAGAAGAAGGTATAGACTAGACTCTGAGCTCCCCAACAGCCAAAGGAGAAAAGTCTGTATCATAGGAAAAAGAAAAAGAAAAAGAGAGAGAGAAGTACACAGTGTTTTCCCACATTCTAAAATCCCCAGGTCTATTAGTTACATTGGTGTCACTGTGACCACAATGCCTGACAGAATCCATATAAAAGGAAAAGGTTATACATGGGGATCCCGTTTTCAGAGAGACTCAGACCACCATGGTGGGGGAGGCATTGAAGGCCAGAGCAGATGATGGTGGTAGGAATTGGATCAAAGACTGTTTAACTCATGATGGGGCAGGAAACAGAGGGAGCAAGATGCAGGCAGAACCTGCAAGTTGGCTATAATCTTCAAACCCTCATCCTTACTGACATACTTCTGCCAGCTAGTCTTCCTAAAGAGTCCTTAGTCTCCCAAGCAGAGCATCTCTATCTGTGGGAAAGCTTGCACATTAAAGCCTGGTGCCTGTTTTTGATCTAAGTCATGACATCCAGGAACTAGGAAGCTGAGTGTACACTTGTAGGCTATGTACATGATAGGATTTAATTCTAGTGCTACATCTTTTTATTTTTTTTTTAAGTATTTTAAAAATTCACTTTACATCCCACTCACTGTCTCCCTCCTGGTTTCTCCCTCTCACAATCTTTCCCTTCCCCTTCTCCTCTGAGCAGGTGAGGACCCCTCGGTTATTCCCCCACCCTGGCACATCAAGTCCCTGTGGGGCTAGGCACATTCTCTCCCACTGAGGCCAGGCAAGACAGCCCAGCTACATACATCCCAGTCTCACATACAGACAACAGCTTTTGGGAGAGCCCCTGCTCCAGCTGTTTGGGACCCACATGAAGGTCAAGCTGCACATCTGCTACATATGTGCAGGAAGGCCTAGGTCCAGCCTGTGTATGCTCTGTGGTTGTTGGCTCAGTCTCTGAGAGCTCCAAAGGTCTAGGTTACTCGAGTCTGTTGGTCTTCCTATGGAGTTTTTATCCCCTTCATGATGGTAATCCTTCCTCTTATTCTTCCATAGGAATTTCCAAGCTCTACCTACTGTTTGGCTGTGGGTGTCTGCATCTGTCTGAGTCAGCTGCTGGGTGGAGTCGCTCAGAGGACAGCCATGCTAGACTCCTGTCTGCAAGCTTAATAGAGTATTATTAATAGTGTCAGGGATTGGTGCTTGCCCATGGGATGGGTCTCACCTATCAGGTCAGTCTAGTAATGAACATCTTAGTGTATTTTCTTATTTCAACATTTACTGTCTCTATTGCTCTGGGGCATAGCCCTTTTTCCCAATAGAATACAAGTGATTTTTATTTATTGTCTTTCTACTGAAATAATGTATATACACTGCAATATTGAAAAGCACTGAAGATAGTTTGTCTTACAAAGTAGGAGTTTCCTTAGGAATTTAGCTTCTTCATATTTGTTTCCAATTCTTTCCTGCTAAAATAAGGGGAGAGACTGCTGCATAGGCAACATGTCCCTGTTCATATGAGTGGTCTATGTTACTATTTGATAATCTAATTTCTACTCACAGGACAGAGGTGCAGCTTAATGGTCTTATGACTGATTAACATAGTCCCAGTACCTCCATACTATTAAATATGTTTAACTGAGAAAATTGCTAACATTCACTAGTTTGTACTTTAAAACAGGAAACTCAGAATTGTACTTAATTCTCATTCATGAAATGAATTGCTATCTAAAGTTAACATGTCTCCCATTATTTCAAATGTATGTTTGTAAATAGAAAAATATTTTAAAAGCCACTTGTGTGTGTGTGTGTGTATGTGTGTATGTCATACACACACACACACACACACACACACACATGTTTGCACATGTAGCCTGTTCTGTATATGGTCTAAAGAAAAGATTTACCTCAGGTGTTCCTGTTTTACCAATATCATAGAACATGAATGCCTATCGTATTGAGGAACAGGAATGAGGACTGTAGGCTCAGGGAGGTTCCCAAGTTTTCTCTCTTGGAATCAGTGACCAGCAAGAAGAGCATTAGTGAGAAAAGTGGTGGGCTAGGTTTTGGATGTGATTGTCCCTCAGTCTGTCTGCAGAGCCCAGAACTGACAAAGGTGGCCAGCATCCTTGGATGTCTTTAACATAACCTCTGGCCTCCTATGTAACATGTACCTATTTAGAGCAAAACCAAAACAAATTAATTTTCTGTCACAGTATTAATTCTCATAGCTGATGGAAATTACCTTAGCAGTCTCTCAACAGAAAAATCTCATGGTGTAACATTTGTGACTTACTCAGTATGCAGTGCTGGTCAGTGGGGCTTAAGGATAGTCAGTCACTGTAACTCCAAGATTTTTAAGTTTACCCTGACATAGAAAGAGTAGTAGAAAAATCGGGTCCTGCCCTGCAGATTTACCTCCTGCCAATTAGCTCCTACCTCCTAAGGGGTCCTTATCCTCCCAATCATGTTACCATCTGGATTTGACCACCCTTCTTGTTTCATTCTCATGTGTTACATTGAACCATGTGCCCATTTCAAAGGTCAACTGAGCTAGGAAACAAGGAGGCTTATATAGGATTGAAGTGGGAAAACCAGAGATAATCTTACATGGGATCTTGGAAGCATCTTGTGTAATAAGGAACTAATTATACAGTGAGTCAAGGGACATCCACAGGAAGCATTTTGGCCGAGCTTTCAACACAAGTTTGGCCAGCAAAGGCATTTTAGCACAATGATCTATTCTCTTGCAGTGATTATCAACTAAAAAGAAAAGGTCCTGTGTGCTATGAAATAAGGAGCACTCTTTGTCTAGGTTACTCTTCTATTGCTGTAATAAGATTTCATGGCCAAGGCAGCTTGTGGAAGAAAGAGTGTATTGGAAGTTTAGAGTTTCAGAGGTTTAGAGTCCATGGCCTTCATGGCAGAGAGTATGGCAATGGAGAGACATGGTGCCGGAGCAGTAACTGAGAGCTCACATCTTGATCCACAAAGTACAAGGCAGACAGAGAGAGCTAACTGGGAATGACACCAGGCTTTTGAAATCTCAAAACTAGCCCCCATGACGCACCTTCTCCAACAATAGTTCAGGTTGTAGAGCAGTCTTTGGGGGCTGTTCTTATTTAAACCAGCACCCTGTTGTTAGTAAAAGGTCCTTGGCCAGCCCTACTGTTGTATGTTTCACACGAGAAATTTCTGTAAGAAGTTAGAACCTCCATGGCTCTGTCTCTCCTTAGTGCTGTGTGTTGTTTTTCTCATTTCCTATAAACAGGTGTATGGTAAACATAATAAAATTTGTTGATCAAATGGCTCAAGTTGTATGAAAGTCAGGCTAGCATGTCCACATTGTTCTTGCAAATACTAGGAGTAATCAATGTATTTTCAAATGGCTTCCTCAGGGTGTGTGACAGTAGCTAGAGCCACTATGTAGATAATGAATGTGCTTTTTCATAGTGATTTCTGTGTGAGGATAAAGTCACAAGGTGAGCATTACCCAAAAAGCATTCAGAACTGTTACACCTGTACCATGTGCTCTGTCTCTGTTTTTTCTTTTTTCTTTTTGGAAACAGATTCTTTTCTTATACAATATCTCTTGATTATATTTCCCCCTCACTCTATTCCTCCCCGTTCTTCTCCACTCCCCCTTCCCTCCAGATCCACTCTAGATCTGATCCAGATCTCTCTCTTATTAGACAAGAATAGGCTTCTAGGAGATAGCAACCAAACACAACAAAGTAACATATAAAAGGATGGAACAAACCCCTTAACAGTGAGACTGGACAAGACAACACCATGGAAGGAAAATAGCCCCAAGAGAAGGTGCAAGAATTAGAGACCCACTCTTTCACACACTCAGGGGTCACATAAAAATACTAAGCTGAATGTGTGTGTGTGTGTACAAGTGTATGCATATATACATGTATATGTATATGCAGGGGACCTGGTGCAGACCTGTGTAGGTCCTATTCTTTCTGTTTCAGTGTCTGTGAGTCAACCTTTCTTAGTTGACTCAGAGGGCCTTCTTATTCTGGTATCCTCCATGACTGTTCTGTTTTCCTAATCTATGTTGTGCAGTTAAGAGAAATCTCAATCTAGAGTTGGGTTAGAGGTTAGGCTCTTGTCCTTCTCTTGCAGAAGAACAGTTTTTAGCTCCCATGCTGGGGGGCTTTACAAACCCCTGGCACTCCAGCTCCAAGAGGATCTGATACCACTAGCTTCCAAGGGCACCTGCACTCATTTGAACAGATAAACAACACACAGAAGCATATATACACATGTAGCACACAAATATATATATATATATATATATATATATATATATATATATATAACATATACACATGTATGTAATACATATACCTATACACATACACTCACAAACACATACATAACAATAAATTATAAAAAAGAAAGTTAGCTATGGTAATCTTATAGTGACCTTTGAGTATCTCCTATGAATAATATTTGATATTATAGATAGTCAAGATATTCACCCACGTGTAAATTACTTACTGAATAGAAACCAAAGACAATGAATTGAATTGACTAAAAAAATGTTTTGAAAGACACTTTTTTCTTCTAGATGACCTCTGTCTCTTATCATAAGACAAAAAATTATGATTATTTTGGTCTTTGGAAGTAACATTTCAGATAAAGGTTATTAAAGAATGTATTGAAAGATATGTTTATTCTGAAACTGGGAGTGCAAAGGGGATGAATAAAGCTCATAGTAAAGCAGGCCCACCATGAAGGAGATGGAGAAGCACAGTCTTCCTCTTTCTCTGTCAGTTCTATGCAATGATCCAGCTCAACCTTCAGCTACCACACTGACTTATGACACACAGCAGGTACTATGGTTTCATAAATGGCCACCCCTATAAATGTCCTGAGGATCATTCTCACATGTTCACTGCCACATGACAACTACCTGAGATCTCCTTCTTCTGTAATGAAATTTAGGACGACTCCCCTCTTATGTCTCACAAAAATTTCTAGATTAGTCAACAAGTAGAAACAACAATAGCAAAAGACTTTACTCCAATAAACATGATCACCCTTGAAAAGTATGGAGATTAAAAGGGGTGTGGCAAATCTCTGCATGCAGCTATTTTGGGGTCCATGGCCATGCTGGAATGAGTGGACACTGACCAGGCCCTGAAGTTCCTTTCCATAAAGGCCACTTTAGTGTGAAGCTAAAGAATGGGAGAAGGATAGGCTTGCTCCTCACAGTTTTAACCAAGAACAATGACACCACTTGTAACCACAGTATAAAGTCAAAAGGAACTGAGAGGGAGGGAGGGAGGGAGGGAGGGAGGGAGAGAGAGAGAGAGAGAGAGAGAGAGAGAGAGAGAGAGAGAGAGAGAGAGAGAGAGAGAGAGAGAGAGAGAGAGAATATGAAAAGAAGAAGATCATTGCTTGTATGCCAGTGTAGGCTTCCACCAGAAGAACTGGAGTTGAGGATGGCCTGCCAGCATAAATCTGTTTCTTAGACAAGCGCATATGGAGCCCTGCATCTTTGTAATGAAACGGCAGAAGGATCTTCATTAGCTTTTACCTGAGTTGGCAAGAATTCTGGCGATTGGGTATAAAACATTAAGAGAATTTTAGAACATGATGCAGTAAGTTAAGGCAATTTTGTAATGGCTGTGGTATGGTCATAGCAGTTATAAAATTGATCTTTCCTCAACTTGTAAGGTGAGTTAAATAATATATACAAATGTGTATATATGTATATACATATACACATATATACATATGCACACATATATACATCTATGCAAACACTTTCTATATATGAGTACACACACACACACACACACACACACACACACATTCTGTTTGTTACTGGCTTTTATTGTACAGTCCAGGCTATTCTCCAGCAAATGATTCTTCTATCTCAGCCTTACAAATGCTAGGAATATAGATATGAGACACCATGCTTGGTTTTAACTAAGCAAACTTCTGAACAAAACTTCTGAGTGGATATTTTGGTGGATTAAATTTATATAATCCAATGTAATTTATAAATAAAACCACCAAAACTTATTAATGACAGCTAAAGAAAACTAAAATTAGAGTTTACTGCTTTCCCTATTTTGACCTAACAGACAACACTTATTGGTCACTTTGTGTCAGTCCCAATACTAAGCATTTTATATTCATGGCCTCATTAATCTCTGATAAAATACATTTTATATGGGTATTGAGACAGAAATACATTAGATAATGTGACCAAGGTCACACAGTGAATTGTGAAGAAGGGGTACTGGCCACACAGACTCCATAGCATATATCACAGTTGTAACCAGCACACTGGACATTCACTGTACTTAGTCAGTGTCTCCTGGGCTAACTTTGACCTCCACTGATAAGTGTAGAATATTTAATGGCAAGAAAACAAGTAGAACCATAGAACCATAAAACTCTCCAGATAGCATGAAAGCTTTTTAGGGCTTGACTTCGAGTTAACATGTTGAGCAATGTAAGACTGAGTCAATGTCACTATCCTAAGTCATGTAGAAAGAGATTGAACACCAGAAGCTGAAGTGCAACCAAGACAGTGCATGTCATCTCTGTACAAGATAATCAGCAGTTAAGAGGAAAGAAAAACACGCCAATAAAAAATGGTAGGCTGATTTCCTCTGGTCTTTGTCTGGGCTCTCTTCAGTTACAGCACTCTTTGTTAAATATGACGCAGCTCCGTAGGGAAGTGGAGAGAGGACAATGTCAGCCTCAGTAGCTCAGAATTAACACAAAGCCTTTTATAAGCTGAAGATCAAGAGAGCCTGTGATTTGAGATACACCTGTATGTAACATATTCCAGGGTTCAAAGTGAGACCTCAGTCTCACAGAGAAGGAGGAAGACTAGGAATGGCAGGTGCATACAGCATTTTAACAGTTAAATGAGATAAAACACTCAGTACAGTGGGAGGCTCTTTTAACAGAATACAGATGACAGTTGAGATTATTAATCTTAAATACTCTCATATGATTTGATGGGTGTCAAAGGTCTTTAGGGCAATTGAGGTACTAAATAAAACTCTTGGTGACAGGGTCCTGATGTAGCGGTGGCTCTGATTAACACTACTGAGTTCAGCACTCTCTGCTCATGGACACTGGATATGGGTGTGTGCTGAGCTGTGAGAAAGCAAGCCATGCTTCCAGATGCATCATCTGAAGGATGAGCTGCTTCCTAACTAGAGCGATGAGAATCAAGCAATGAGAGCCCTGCCAAGTAGAGACCTCTAAGAAGGGGCCAGGAAGTCTTCAACTCAGGGCTTAGAACAAGGATGGCTAAGACACCTTTAATGAGACAGGTAACTCAGAATTTAGAATAACTGTACCAGTATGTGGTTACAGGTAACTTTTAAAAATAATACTTTTGAAGTTATCACATTGTTTTCCCTTTCCTCCCTCTAATTCCTCCCATGCATCTCTCTTGTTAATTTCAAAGTCGTGGCTTCTTTAATTGTCATTATTCTCTCCCTCTTGCTCTCTCCTTCTCTCTCTCTTCCTCTCTCTTTCTTTTCTCTCTCTCTTCCTCTCTCTTTCTTTTCTCTCTCTCCATCCTCTCTCTTATAAACACACACACACACATATATATATACATATATATGTAACATCCTCAGTCCATATAATGTTACCCGTATACCTAAATGTATATGACATCAAGGCCAACCACTTTGTATTGAATGTTCAACTGAAGGAGTCTTCTTGGAGGAAGACTGTATCTGCCACTCAGAATTGTGCAGTTGCCCATAATTGTCTAAGTTGAGGACCTGTTCGATTCCTCCCATCCACGCTAGCTTGTCTATTGATGGCATCACTGTTCAAGTCTTGCCTAGGCAGCCATGTCGATGAGATTAGCAACCATCTGCATGAGTTGAATAACTGGCCTCACAACTTTTGGGTTTACTTTCAAACTATAAACACATAGTTTCTTTATAAGTAAATAAACCCTGACACACCTTCAACTATTAGTTATGCATTTCAGAATCATTGTATATTTCTGTTCCAATATATTTGTCACACTTATTTCTCTGAAATTTATTCATTCATAAATGAGTACTCCATCTGATAGTTGGGATGTAGGATAGTTATTTTCTTGTAGAAAATATATCAAGCTTAGCTTACATTGGCATACACTCTACTGGCTACATCTCTGATGGAAGTAGAAGCATTTGTCCACAAAATTTACTTGGTTGTTGAGAAAGGCCAGAATATTATGTGACAGAAGAGGCAGAGGGAATAATATAAATAGTCAAGATTTCTCCAGAGAAGTGACCATTTTTCCCTCCTTGGTTGAGTTGCTATTGCTCTGGCTTTAGAAGAACCAGAATCTAAGACTCAGGTCTACCCAGAACTTTAGGATTTTCTTCAAGCCTTGAATAAAAATATGAAGAGTGAATAGTTGCCTAGCTTCACTGTACAACTGCCCAGAATGAACTGTCACACTGACATAAATATCGAGCCACACCAGGACATTGATCAACATTTGCAGAGATTTTTCAGTTTAGATGCCAACCATTTAAAATTATCCTGGCAGAAGAGAAGGATATACTCAATGTTTTCTGGAAGAAACATGCAAATTACCTCATTCTTAAACCTTCCCTAGAGGCCATTATTATTTTTTATCCCATTCCCAGATATTACTCACAAAGTGAAAAGGGATGACCAGTTTCTTCAAATACTTTCGACACACTTTGGTGTTTATAATGTCTATTAGATCATTAACAAATTCCAGGTACATTTGACAAGGGCATTCTATTTCTCCAGCATTCTTCTTCCTCTTCTTCTTTCTTCATGGGTATCATTTTAATTCTATTTAGAACTAACTCTAAGATTAGAAACACCCTGAATTCCCATTTACGGGCCCCTTATGAGTCAGTTTCTCTGGTGCATGATCTTCGTGCTGGCCATCTCTCTGGAAGTGTGTCATCACGGTCTTCGTGTTTGCTCAGCTCCAGCTTTGCTGCACAAGGACTTTCTTTTCCAGAGAATCAGTATCCCTGCCTCGTGAAAATCCGGAAATGGCTCTAGGCCTGCTCTGCAAGTACTAGGATGCTGGGAAGTCACAGATCCTGGCCTCAATTTCTACATCAGCAAAATCATGACAAGTGGGTACCAGAAAGTGAGAGCATGAAGCCTAGATACACTCTCCCATCTTTCCTGCCTGTTCATCATTTCTTGTTACTGAATTACTACCACATAGACCCCCTTGCTCTACTGTGTATGATGGGGGGAGGGAGGGAGGGAGGGAGGGAGGGAGGGAGGGAGGGAGGAAGGGAGGGAGAAAGGAAGGAAAAGAGGGAGAGAAAAAGAGAGACAGAGAAACAGAAAGCAAGAGAGAGTGAGAGAGTGAGAAGAGAGCGAGCAAGGAGAGAGAGAGGGGGAGGAGAGGGGAGGAGAGGGGAGGAGAGGGGAGAGAGGGGAGGGAGAGAGGAGAAAGCTATAGAGAGCACTCCTTGCCACAGGGCACTTGTGGGGACTAGAGCACACTTTTCAGGAGTTGGTCTTCTTCTTCCATGTGGTTTTGGAAGCAGCATCTCTCTCACTATTTCTGTTCCTGTGCTTTCTTCTTCAGATCTGCTCTGTACCTTCCAGCCAATTATGTCTACACTTACACGCACACATAGGAGTGCTGGGGTGGCAAGTATGCCTCCCCTCTACTGCAGACAGCTTTTTAAAAGTGGGGTTGGGATCAAACTGAAGTAGTCGTGCTTGTCCCGCATCTACCTGTACCCACAGAACCATCTCACTAGCTCTGTGTACTACATCTTTCCCTACTGATAGCTAAACATATACGTTAGATCCAGGCAAAACATTTTGATGCCAACACCGAGCAACTCCCTGGGAGAAAATGGCCATCTCTTGGATTTGTTTCATCTGTGTTTAGGTGGAAATCCACACTGTTGGATTTACTTATTTTTACTTTATCCTCTCTTAGGGACAAGCTTGGTCTCCGTGGCAGTGAGACCCATGAAAACACTATTGGGAGAATCTGGTAAAGAAAAGAAAAAAATCATGTCAAGGTTCTAGAAGAAAGTGCATGACACAGAGCTATTCTCATTTCAGGATAACTTATATATAATCTCAGTAGAACAGGCAACATATTTGTTTGGAGCACAGGGACATTAAGGTCTACTGCTTTTTAAATTATTTTTCTCTTGTTTGAGTTGGGTAAAATTGTAATATATCCTTTACGTCACAGTAGCGCCTGAGTGGTTATCATATTGCATTAGTTACATGAGGTTTTAAGGAACATTATACAGTATATACTGCCTCCAGTAAATACAGCAGTCATGCTTACGGTTACACAGTCAGCAACAGGAAATTTAGGATGACATTCCCTGCAGGTGAGTAATTCTACCCATTATTTATATTGGTTTGATTTGAAACTAGATGAAGCTAAGTAGTTTTTGAAGATTTTTTTTCTGACATAAATCAGGGGGAAAAATCAGAAAATGGATATTTAAAATAAGTCAAATATCTTTGGATTAGGTTTTTAAAACCATCTAAATTTTTTTCATAATGTCAAATCATTGAGAAACCAAAGACTTACTATCAGCATAAGACATTGTCCCTTTCCAATGAAACCACTTACAAATCCCTTTGGGTAAAAATTTCAGTCTTACTTTAGGGGAAAAAAATAAGACTGATGTTTTTAAAAAGTGGGTTAAAATTAGTGATGAGGCTGTGACAGAGGACCGAAACCAGATGTGGGAATTATGAAGCATCCTTTTGGCTGCTGAAGTGGCCTTACCAGCTGGATGTCTTCTGGAAGTGGGAATGTATTATGTCGAAGCCACAATACAGGAGTCAGTTCTTTCAAATGGTTGTCATAACAGTGCAAAATTTTGATGCAAACATTGGATGACTATAATGAACTTGACTAATAAAATCTGTGCTGTCATAATGAATTAAGACCAGATTATTTGAGCTTCTTCTGTCACTTCATAATTCTATCAAAGTATTCCATGCTTCATAACTTAGTTTCCTTGGGAAGAAACAAAAATAAAAGAGGCTGATCAGTGTGACTAACCTTAGCCCCCACATTTTTGTTTGTCCAAGAAGCTACATTCCCTATATGCCATTATATGGAGGCCTCTCTGTATACGTGTTTGAAAAATGGAAACACAGCACAGGAAGAAGCCATGTGCATTTCCTTTGTTTCCTGATTGGTTAACAGATTTTATAAATCTAGGAATGGTAGTACAGGCCTCTAATTTAGAATAATGCATAGTTCACAAGACTATAGTGGTAGTGAAATGGGAGGCTTCACTGCTGAATGCCATGAATACTGAGTGAACCCCAGCTTTCTTCTCTATCCCACCTAAGAGTTCAGCTGCCTTGTTGCCTGCCAGGGCTACTGCAAATGGTGTGGAGAGAAGCTGGGCAGTTTTGGGTGAATTATCTAACTATAAAGGACTGACACATTATTTCCTTGAGTCACCTTCTGGACCTTTTGGAATATTCTGGAACCAGGCCTGGATCCAGGGCCTGTTATTAGCACTGCAGTGGTCTGATGAGAAGAGGGCACCCTGGGCCCTGACCCTGCTCCTGACTAGTCAGGTGTACTCCCAGGTCACTTCTAGATCTGTCTCTGACCTTATGCCTGTGGTATTCATTCACTAACTCTTTCCTGATCGCTTCTGGCATTTTTATTGCCCTAAAGCGGTTCAGGTCTTCTGGAATATTTTCTATTTTTCCATGTTTTCTTTTTGACAACTGGTAAAAAACAATCTATTTTTTCATATGTTCTATGTTAGGTGTTATCTGAGAGCAGTAGTATAATTTTATTAAGAACAGAATTTTTTGTAAACAATGTCATTGTTTGACATGAAAACTGTTGAGTATGGAAGTGCTGAGCAGGTGAAGGGCTGGCCTTGCAACCAGAGAACCTGGAATTGAGCCCCCAGAGTCCACATGGAAACAGAGCAGCAGCAGCAACAACAACAGCAACCCTAAAACACAGGCATGGGCTTGTACTTCCAACCCTAGTCCTGGGGAGACAGAGATATGTTCATCTCCAGGATCTCTGGCTAGCCAGCTTAGTATCCTCAGGAAGTTTCTGGCCAGCCAGAGATTTTCTCAAAAAAAAAAAAAAAAATCAAGGAGTACTGTTCTTGAGGGACAGTACAAGGCATGTCCTCTATACACGTGAACACGCACATGAGCACACTAGCAACCACCGGGGAAATTATTATCTGATGTGTTTTCTTGATATCAAACTTCTACACAAGTGAGTCTCTTCCTATGAGTTGCAGAGTTGTTCAGGTTGTGGAACTGTCAGAAGGGAAAATTCCAGACAGCAGGAACTCTCATTGGGGAGACCCTGGATGAACCAGGATGAAAAGACTGTTGGGGCATCTTTTGGCTTGAGATTCTCAGGCAAGGAAGCTGGAACAAAACCAAACACAGTGCTCTGGTCGGGGGTCAAGCCTGATGTTTACTCATAGATGGACTTTGTGAAAGGGTATGCTCTTAACAACAGATTCAACCTTCTGCTTGCTTTCCAACACCTTCTGGTTGCTTATAAGCGTTAACTCTAATTTCCTCCTCTGAGACGTTCTGCTAACCTTTACGAAAGTTGTACCTCAGACATAGAACCTATACTGATTGAAAGATGGCACCAAATGATGTTCTGAGGAAAACCTCATGCGGCTTTGACAAAAAAAGCTGTATTTAATAAGACTTACTATGCCATTGCTTCTTAGGTAATTACAACATGACTTATAATTCACACCACTGGAACCAACGCAGTATAATCCAGTAAGTACAGATTGAGTACCTGTCTCAAGCATAAAAGTGTTAGATAGAACTGGTGTACAAAGAACTACACAATGAGGCCAGAATGGGTAATTGAATTATCCATTAGTTAGAATGCTCTAAGGATTCATTTTGTGTCTCTATGTTGACATTCAATTTGCTAGTTCATGTTAAGAATTACCATTGTTTTTATTTTTTCCTCCTCCAAACACTATACTAAACATACAAAAAATGAGAAAATACTAGAAATTTTGTATGAATGTATCTCACAATAAATTAAAAATTATGAATAAGTATATATTGTATGAATTCATCCAAATTTGTGATAAAATGTAATTTTTAAAAACTCCTAGTAACTAATATATTTTATTGGTATACATTCCAAATGAAGTTTAGAAATTTTTCCCCTAATAACTTGGTGGGGGGCAATCAACCACAGTGAACCTGCTGAGGATCACCTTGCTAAATGCTGAGGAAAGCATGGCTGCTCCTCTCACTTGTCAGCTTTAGGGAGGCTCATTGTGTTGGATCTAAAATATACCCTTCACTGTGTAGGTATGGACACATTCAGAAACCACTTTGAGAAGGAGTGGGTGCTTTTGTACAGTTATGATTTCCAATCAAATTAGTCCTTTGGGCATTGGATTACCCCGCAGTGTTCATATTCCCAGTCACTGATACTTGGCGGGAAGCAGCTTCCTATTCTGAAGGAGAGGCTAAGAACCTCTAGTTATTTTCTTAAGAGCTAAATGTCTCCAGTTGAGAGAGAGACTCACCAAGCTTTTGAATGTCAAAAGGCTCTTACAGAAAAATATTTGATGAGTTAAGTATAAAAGAACAAGAAACATATGGATTAAATTTCACTGAAAATACACATGGGCTTAGAAATTAAGAGGAAAGTATTTGGCAAAATGTGGTTTTAGTTTTGCCAAATCCAAAGTTTGAGACTAGATTAAGACACTGAACAAATGCAGACCATACCTGGCATTAGCCATCTGCTAGCCTGACAATTACAGAGCCTTTGATGAGGGTTGCTAGGACCATCAGTGGCACCTGAATTGGCCCTGTGTCGTCTTCTAGGGATGCTGAGAGCCAGCTGGCATAATGAATGAGTTCAGAGCTCCTCACTTCCTCAACAGCTTTGCTGTGATAAAATTTCCAAGTGGGAGAACCTTCCTACTGAAGAAATCCAGCGGGTTTTATGTTAATAAGTTAAATGTGGATAGAGTTATAGAATGCTTAAACTAATGTATTTTAGTAAAAAATGTAACTACTTAATTAATACTTTAATACCATTTTATGTTAATATCTGCACATAGGCATATGTCTTAAAATCCTCTTTCCTTAAAAAAAAAAAAGATGTGTGTGTGTGTGTGTGTGTGTGTAGGTACATGTGTTATGGTATAAATATATGAAAGTCGAAGACAACTTTTCACAGTTGATTATCTTCTTCTTTCATGAATTCTGGGATCAAACTGAGGTGATAAGGCTTTGATGGCAAACATTTTACCCTTGAGCTGTCTCAGTGGTCACCCCAACCTTCTACTTTCTAATCTATCAGATACCTCATCTCTGTTGCCTTCTGAAACCTACTAAATATACTCTTATTATGATAATCATATGATCATATTCCTTTTATTGATTTATAACTTTCAAAGATATCTAGGCCTACTGTATCTAAAACATGCCACGATATCAAAACTCTTGTGAGTGCAGATGAAAGTTTTATGAAAGTATTTTAACAGGCTGTTTTCAAGTAAATTGATGCTCCATCTTGCCCAGAGCTATCTCTTTTGAATTAGTTGTATTTTATAAATGCTATATATTTTATATTTTATTAGAACTACTTTATGCCTTGTTCTGATCAAAAGCAACTTTATGCATCTCTCACGTCACAATTAAACAAAGTAAATGTGTGTCTAAAATCTATAGAACAGCTATGAAAATAAACAATAGATGGAGTTTACGTTGTATTTTATTTCTTCTATCTCACTGAAGAAAAAGAAGCAGAATGTTTGTATTCTGTGTAATTAGAACTCCCCTGAAGCATACACATGTGCCCACACTTGAAAGAAGTTTGGTGAGTGAGGCCCACTTGATTTTCTAGGCAGTTGGAAGATGTGTCTCATTTTGATTGTGCACACAATATTCAAGGGTTTCCAGGCTCTCTGTGCTGCTGTCTACACTTTATGCTTGAGACACTTGGCTAGGACTCCATTTCTATGTCCAACAGGGTCTCATAGGATGTGGCTTCTCTCCCACTGGGTACACAGGATATGAGCAGGGTTCTGGCAACTTCTGAAACAGAAATGAGCGAAGCTCTTGTGGAGTGAACTTAAAAAGAGAAAAGGAGAGAGAGCTCTTTGGAGCTGACGCCATTGGCGACTTGGCATGCCTATCTGGGACTAGACCTTGGCACAGAGAACTGAGATACCTAAACAAAGATTGGTTCAATTTGATAAACTCCTGGCTAAGACTACCTTGTCAACTTTTAAAATTTATAAAGCTTCATAGCTGAATTTTAAAACCTGGAATATCAAGGGTTTGTAATGGAAATCCTGACAGATCCAACTAATGTGAAGTTACAACATTGCTATCATATTTTATAAAAGGGTAGCTGATCAGAGAGAATACACATTAGCTTCATGGCATCCTTTCCTTTGCTAAAATCTACCAAATGTCTATGGGATATACTGCTTCCTACTTAAAACCATCACCAGGTTGCTTTCTATGGACAGGAATGTTCAAACTACTAGCTTCCTTTGAAGCTTGGAAGCAAGTGACTTGATTATCGAATTCTAGCTCTGAATTTGATAGAAGAGAATTCAGATCACATCACTGATTCATTTGCATTCACTGGTTAAATGTTTTCTGAAAGTTCCTCTATGTTTCAGCTAGCTTACCAAAAGAGGTATTTATGAAGACAAACTTTCTTTAAGGCCATTGAGTCATCAGAAAAAAAATTACTCTATTATCACAGTATCCATTGTGGACTAGAGAGTGAAATTTCATTACAAAAATTAATATCCTAAATGTGATATAATCTTTGAATAGATACATATTACAGAGTTAATTTCTATACCTTTTAAAAATTCATACTGTGTGTCAAACATTCAATTTATTCAGTCGGCCACATTTCATATATATTCAGATTGAATGTCATCAGAAATCATGGTGAAAGACCAAAGGAATCAATAGGAAATGATTATTCATAAAAATAACCAGCTGCATTGTTACTTATCCCTCAGCTGAGAGGTGGCATGGGTTTCTGAGAAATCCAGGTTTAACTATATTTTGAGTGCTAGAAAAATAAGATGAGCATACTTTACTATTTATGGTTAGGAAATGATTATGTAAAAGACAAAATGGAGAAAAAGAAGGCTAGATGGCTAGTCAAACATATGCCTTTTTTTTTTTTAATTTTGCATAAAGGTCTGCATTTAGTATAGGGGTTCCTTAGCAGAAAGGAGAAGTTACAGTTAACAAATTAATGAAAACCAAGTGATGCCTTTGAAGAATTCTTAAGTGAACCTTAACCAGTGCCTTGGGCTACATGTTCAATGTGAACAAAAAAATTAAGGTGAACTGGCCACTGCTACTGAGAGTCAATTGACAAAATGCACGGGTCATTAATTTTGTGTCCTTTGTTTTGTCAGTGTGTTTTCATGAGGCCTGGTAAAGAAAGTAAAACCAGTGGTGCTGAAAATTGTCTGCTCTGTAGCTCATTTCCCCTCCCAGCATGCACTGACCCAGGGGAGTGGGCTTCAGGTCGCCTGCCTGGACTTCCCTTCCAAATACTCCTGGCTCCTGCAAGTTTGAGAGCAGCTCCACTGGGTTGGTACTCTAGGTAATTCTTTGGAAGTTTGTGCTTAATCATATGCAGAGTCTAAGTCAATAAAAAGTGAGATGTTGCCTTCTTGGATTTAAAAACTAAGTCTTGAACCAGGCTTTGCAAACTCAGTTCTATCAGTTAAGGGAAGGGAGGGTGTGAGATTGAAATTGGTTGGCTCACCCTAATTCATGATTCTTTCAGTAGCAGGAACACCTGAAAACCATCTTCTGAGTCTTGGTGCCATGGCTGAGTGATAGGACTCCACACTGCCCACCATTCTGGTGTGGCATGCTGGGGTTCACATTGGCCTTAAAACTGTATTTAAGCCGTAATGCCCAGATGTTTTTGCATATCAACAGTTCCATAATTCCATATCATTCCATTCTAGATTCTATTACAATTTATGACTACATGACTCCATCTAACAATGGTTCTTTAAGTTTTTAAAAGTTCATTACTATATTAGAATAAATATGCAAATCTCAGTAACAGCTTTGTAAGTCCCTCAAGTAGGAAAGACACAGAATGGTCTGAGTAGAGCAGCTACACCTTTGCACCTGTCAGGGCAGCAAGGTAGATTGATAGAATTTTCATGTTCTGTTGATAGAATGGTAGTCCTGAGGTCATAGAATTAATTGTCTATTAATCTTAACTTTGCTGTGGAAATTTCCAGTCGCACAGTATGCCTATCAGCAATGCTGAATATTAGTACTAGATGACCAGGACCAGTATAATGTAGGGGGAAGGAGTCAGTGTGATCTCTCTCTCTCTCTCTCTCTCTCTCTCTCTCTCTCTCTCTCTCAGTTTTACAACTAGATGTTCATTTTATCCATTATGATTTATATGTTCATGTTGTATGTGTGTGTGTTTGCATATAGTGTGTGTATATGTGTGCTAAGGCATGAATGTGAATTCCTTCCTTCCTTCCATCATGGCTTCTGGGTAGAAGATTCAGGTCATGGGGCTTTTACAGAAAGGTACTTTTACCTGCTGGGCTATCTTGTTGGATCTCCCTCCCATTTCTGTAAGCAGTTATTATCTATTGATTTGCCAGTCTGGTGGGTTTTTCCCCATTCATTCATTCATTCATTCATCATTCTCTCATCAATTCAAGAATTATTCTAAAGCCATGATAGGTGTGAGCTAAACAGACGGACTTTGGTTAATTCTTTGCTTATGGAATCTCAGTTGTGTTGACTTTGAGACATGAATAAAGGGAAGGAAAGTGTTTAGGAGAAAGAGAGAAATCTGGGCTTTCACCTATAGATGAACCAAATGAATAGAGAAATTGTAGAGCATATTATGTCCTTGTCACATGGCTTTCCTTTGTGCATGCATGCACTGCTATCTCATCATGTTTCATTCTTTAGTACATTAGTCAATTGAATCCATGCTCTATCCAGTTGGTCTTAAGTAATCATTTTATATGTCTAGTCTCAAATAAATACCCACTATAAGGTAATAAGGATTAAGATATTATATTTATTTGGGAAGTGATAATTCATCTTAGAAAAGATAAACTTGGAAATGTCAAATAGGAGACAAAAAGATACCCCCTAAACAATGTATAGAAGTGCATCCTGGATCAGATTATGGGTACCAGGTGTCCAATGTTACTCTAGGAATTTATGTAATACCATCTAAGAGGTAGGTTGGGAAGCTTTCTGTATTGCTTGATAATCAAGCAGAGACTGTGTGCAAATCATGAAACTAGGTTTTCCTTTGGGAAGACTGAGTGAAATAACCAGAAACGGAGGCAACTCACTTCCTGAACCTCGGTGATTTCATCAATGGTTGTCACATCAAGCTACAAATTATAACTATCCCCTAAGATTCAGATGAATTGATTGGGGTTGATTTCCATAGAGAACCCTACTGTTATAATATAGTTTAAATTTATAGTTTTCAAAGGCTTATATAAAATACCAGTAATGCATTTTCCATGTGCCAATTATCATCCTAATTCTTAAACACATTATTTTATTTAATCTTGAAAGGGATTCTGTGAGTTATGTAGCATGATAATTTCGTTTTCAGAGTTAAGGAAATTAAGTATTTTAGCAAAAGCTATCCAACTCATTTTGCATTGACCCAGAATCCAGGTCAGCTGAATTCTATCACATTATTCTTAGTTTTGATCTTGTACTTCGGATCTTCCTGCCTTCACCTCCTGGGTGCTGGGATTGCAGACATAGGCTGGCACACCCAGTGTGTACTGTGCTAGAGACTCTAGCTGAAGCTCTGGAACCTGCTCTGCAGCAGTGCAGTAACTGAGCTTCACTCTTCCCTTTCTGCCACATCTTAACAATTAATTTTGATAGAGGTACTTTTTTTCCCGAGGACACAGTCATGGTGTTCAAAGAATCAGGTTGAATATATGTGAGTGGAATTATTAGTTCTTGAAAAGTTACTTGGTGTCAAGACTATGAAGAGTTTAATACATATTCCATGTACTCCTTAGATTGCTATAGTTTCAAATATAATTTTGAGAAATGAATTTCAAATATGTTCCATTATTGGATTGAAGAACTTCATCTGTCTTAGAAGAATTAGCCAGACAATTCATATTTCCTAGCTAGGATCTCCTTTAATAGTTGATTACTTCCAGAGGAAGGGCTGTGTGTTCCCCTCTTATTACCTACAGGGCCGAAAGCAAGCCCCCCCCCCCCCCCAAAGCAAAGAATTGCCTTGATGATTTTCATATAATCAAGTATTTAATGCAAAGAACAATAGGAATAAGGAGAAAAGACATAAGAGCAGATGTAAATGCATGAAAAGTACACACACACACACACACACACACACACACACACACACACACCTTCTGTGGGTAGTTGGAATTACTTGATTAACTTTTAGAGATAGGAGTACATTGTCATGTGGACCCTATTTTAGCAAATGGAATAGCAGCTGTGGTTTGGGACAGAATTGCAGACCCAGCCTTATCCTTTAGGTATTTGACATCTGTTGAATTTCAGAGCTTGGGGAGCCCAGTGCCCACTAGAAATCACCAGCTCCTTTATAGTGCAATTTTGTATTATAGAATTCTCAATATTTTTGAGAGAGTAAAATAACTTGCTCAATTGCCTTCATGATCTATCAAAGCAAAAACTGTTTTGTTTATCTGACAACACTTTCAAGAAAAAGTGTTTTGTTTTGGTTTTCTTTTTCCAAATTAGGCTCAAAACCTTTTCTTCTGATATGGATTAGCCTCAGAAAACATCATAGTTTAATTGCATTCATGCTTGTTATGTATAAATCAGAATCAGGGTCAATATCTGAGAGAACGTTCCATTTACTCCAAAGAGAAACGTTGACTTTTATTTGGAAAAAAGAGTCTTGGCAGACAAGCAGGGAACTCCAGATGGAGCAGGCCGTGCCACATGGACTCTAAGTTTCCTCTCTCTCCTCATTGATGTCTTAAGTTGAACATGTTCCGTCAGGCCACTCTCAATAATGAATAGCGACTTTTTTATTGTAAAGGTAACAAATTCCATATAGGGTAAATGAATTCAAGCATATAATGAAATGTGCAAGACTCAATGCTCTCTGCACTGCGTAGATGGTGAGGATTATGTGTGAAGTATGGAAATCCAATCCAGTTTCTGGAGTGGAGTGTGTCTTAACATGGGGAGGGCCTGAGAAATATTTCTCAAGACTTCAGTTTTGTTCTCTTTCAGGGATTAAGCATCTCAATCATGATTTGTGGGAATTATTTGAATCCGATTTAGGTGTTTTTTTTTAATTATTAGCTCTATGGAAGGAATAATTGAAAACTGATTCCTTTCATCTACAGCAAAATACACCTCTATCATACAACTAAGTATATCGAAGGACACTAAACATTCCATCTAAATCTAGCATGTCAAATATAATACACAGATAATGATTTAAAATTTACTAATCATAACTTTGACTTTTTGAAACTAGCTCCTCTGAGAATTTTCTTTTGTATCCTAATTGTCAAGGATGGTTGGCATTCCCTAGTTATTGCTAGTATAGCTATGTTTACATATTTAATTATGACTAATATTATTACTAATACCTATGCTTTATAATATTAATAACAACAAATATTACTGTTTTGCATATTGAAATTATTCTGAGGTACCTAGCCTTTATTCTGTCTCTCATTAAATGGTTGCTGAGACCATTTCCATTGGAAAATGATTCTTTTATTGCTTAAGCAAGATTCAGATTTAAGCAGCTGTTTGGCCTAGTTGCTCTACACATATTTCTTAGGACTCACTTTTACATTATTTTTTTGCAGGGGAGTTATTATGTCTGTCTGTTTATCTATATGCTGTCTAGGCATACTGTTTGGAGTAGCATACACCAAAATGTTAGCTCCACACACAGTTTAAGATATTTATTTTTACTTTTAAAGTAACGATTGTGCTTTGCCATGACTGAGCTCACATTCCCCTCTGTCTTTCTTCAGGCTGGTGCAGGGGGATTCTCTCTCATCACTCAGAGTTAACTGAGGCAAACCACACTTGCTCAAGTCAAAACCAACCGTGCCCGGCTTTCTGTGGCACCTCCGTTCAGCTGCAGAGAGCTGGTAGTTCTACAAATGGCCCAGCTTTCTGCAATGGCATGTCCGAAAGTCAATGCTTTAATTTCCCTTTTCCTAATGGAGAAGTAAGAATTTAAAGGGTCTGGGCTGTTCACATGGCCCTGAATCCCCAGGGCTTGGGTGCAGAGGTCTTACAAAAATTTAGTAACTGAGAAGGAGAACAAAGATTCTTAGTTGGCAGGGAGAATTTTTGATCGCCTGTGGCTGAGAAGCTGAGGGGACAGGTAGGCACAGTGGGGTGCGGGCTAATGAGGCTCATGGCCAATGTGATGCACAGATGTTAAGCCAACTGTAGCTCCGGCTCCCACAGTGGTGCATGCCACAGCACCATGCCCCAAGGCTATGTCTACACCAGAACATTTGGGGCAGGGAACGACAGCAACATTAGGTTCAAATTAATCTATTATCCAGAGCTGTGAAATGTTGGTTGCTTGTTTCAGAATTACATTGCCTGTGGGTGAAATGTTTTAGGTAGATTTTAATGCAAGCTCATGACTTGCTGAGGAGATTAAGTGGAGAAAGGGAAATTAACAGTTGGGAGACTTGCGGAGGGCACAGTTCTGGTTAAAGTATATGAAAAAGTATTACATATTTCACGGGCAGGTCTGGTCTCCTGTTGGCCACCTGCTGGGACTGAAATATCCCACATCATAATGAAGGCAGGTTTGCAGAACTCTTGTAAATACTTGAGCCCCTGCAATTGAAGACAGCAGACAAAGGCGGCTTTGGGGTCTCCTGCAGACTTTGGAGGGGTCGCTCTGTCAGGCTGGTGCTCCAAATGAATTTGGCAATATATTATTCTGCACTTGTTGAGTGGAACATGCAAAAAAATCTCCCAGTTGGGGTTTTTTGCTGTCCTGAGTTTACACTCCTAGTAACAAACAGGTAACCTTGTGGTGTTTTAAGTATTTTTTAAAGTAACCTTGTCATGTCACTCTACTGGTATTGGCCAGTAGAGTGACCATTTTCCCATACCTGTGTGGAATTTGACCCTCTATTTTCAAAAAACTAAACCAACAAAACAAAACAAAACACTAAAACCAAAACCAAACCAAACAAAACCTAAACCTCAAATTAACCTGTAACTTTTTTTTTTTTTTTTTTTTTTTTTGGTCAATTAAATGGTTTATTCAATCAGATGGAAGACCAAACCTGTTTGGGAATATCTATAAAGAATTTTTTTTTTTACAATATTGTAGTTTTTCTTATAAAAACAGTTAATTGAAATGCCTAAGAGCTGCCCAGCCCAAAAGTCAATAAAAACCCTAGAATAGAGTTTATAAGGGTTGTCTATGTACATAATTAAATCCTTCAGGCACTTTAAAACTCTGCAAAATAAATGGTTATGCAAGAATAGCCTGCTGAGAGAAGAAACGCTTGTATCAGCTTTAACCAGCTACCCTGTGTTCCGTATTTCTGGGCTGGAATGAGAAAGCTATTAGAATCCTGGAGGACTGCGGGCCACATACAAATCATCTTTGTTACTCACACTTGGGGGGTACTTTATAGTGGCTGTCAAGACCAATACAAAACATGGTTTGTGTCTGAAAAAGTCAAGTGCCATTACTTAAGAAAGAAGATACTAGCTACCCAAGTAGGTGACCAACATCCAGGATGTTTACTGAGTTGCCTTGTTAGAGAGAGGTACAGATTTATTTTGGGGCCCGACTGAAGTAGACTGACATGCAGGTTTGTATTCTAGATTTGATGGGCCAGCAAAGGTTAATTACTTGCCGTGATCTATGTGGAGCAGGAATAAAGGAGATGAACCATATTTCGATTTCATCAACGTTCTTCAGGGAATATATAAAAGGATGATATTATTATGTGTGGGTGGGGGTTGGTGCAAAGGGGCGGGGGTATTAAAAAGAAAGTCGTCTAATGAATGTAGCCAATAGAAAAGTCCAAGGTTTGTTTCTCCCCCCTGGCCCCTCCAAGTTATGATAAATGATAGCACACGGGAAAGATAACCTAGCAGGAGAGTGGGATCGCCAAGGCCAAATACTAAAACTCCCAGCTGACGGGGCTCATACACTGCAGCCTCTGTTCATGTTTATTTTTTCTGCTCACTCTTGGTTTCGTCAATCAGTATGATAGACGATAAGTCCTGACTAGAGCGGCCCGCGTCCTGCTCTCTCACGGTGGGTAGCATGTTGTGGTTGGCGCCGCGCAGTCGGAGCATCGCCCGCACCCGGAGCAGCAAGGGATGAGGTTCGTTCGAGCAACTTCCAGCAGCCAACTCCTTGGAGAATACCAAACAGGAACGTTATCAGCAGAGAGTGGGGCTGCCAAGAAACTGACCACACATTAGTACCTTTGTTTGGGTAGAGTCTAAAGGGGCTGTAGCTCAGACTTGAGACGCTTTCTGTTAAATCATCCCTGGTGTTAAGTGTTAAAAGAGAAGCTTGTTAAAAAAAAAAAAAAAAAAAGAAACCAGGGCTGATGGCCCCAGGCAGTCCTGTGACAAGACTCTTCCCAGTTAGAGACTGAATTTGTGGACTTCCTGAGCTGAGGTATATAAATGGACATCAATTTAAAGAAGAGGAAAGAAATCCTTTTTAGTCTACTCTTTACTTGTAAATGCACAATATCTGCAGCAAAACAGCATAAAAATTCCTGCAAAAAGAAGTCTGTGGGCACAGTGGGGGTTGGGGGTTGAAACACTTCTTAGGTCGCCAACAGCTCATCAGATAAATGGAATTTCCTGAATGCTATCCACAGATACTGATGTTGTTTATTTAATCCTTCAGAACGAACACTCTGCATTTCTTCCTAAGTTGGTTTTTTTTCCCCCCCTCTATTTCTCTGTTTCAGACACTGGAAACTTTTAGAAACATTTTGATATCACTAATTTTTTTTCTTAGTTCATTTTGTAGGAGCTTAGTGACTATTAAAAAAAAAAATCAAGAATGTCCTGACTTGATGCAGTGAAGGAGCCAAAGTGAAATTCTTTTGATATCTCGTGATGCAACCAGTGGCCAGACATTTCCTGTTCAGCATTTCCCCCTGGGAATTAGGGTTTTCTTCCTTAAGAACACATGCACTGGACATCTCTAGCTCTCCCCTGTCTGAAATTTCAAATGAGTGACCCACACCTTCCCTCCAAAGTGTTGCTTCACAGTAGAAAGGGGAATGTAAACCTGACAGCTGTCTGCCTACACAGCTTTTCTTTCCTTCAGAAACTTTGTGGACTTGCTAGAGAGTGCTCCTTCGTACCTTCAGACTTGGTCCCTAAACAAGGCATGCATTTTCTCATTCCGACTTTGTGTCCCTGGTGCTGTCCCTTGGAGCTGCTGATGTCTGTTAAGCTGAAACTCAACACGGGAATATTAGTTTTATTTCGGTTAATTATGTTACTAAGAGCTCATGAACCTTAAGATTTAGGGCTGGTCTGTTTCTAGTTAGGCTGCCAAGTTTTCGGCTTGATGGAGGGGGTCTGTTTCATTCTCCGTGGCCTCTGCACCTCTGTAACCCCTGGCTTCCTCTTTTCCTGGATCGCAAGTTTACGTTCTCCCCTTCTGTGAGAAGATTGAATGCTTATTCAACTCTGAAATGACTATGGTCACAAAATATCAACAGTGATTTTTAATAGATCTTTGCCTATCAAAATATTGTTGCTGAATAACAGGGTAGAGGTAGTTGTGGCTGCTGATAGTAAGGAATCCGACTGTTAATAAAAAGCAGACAGGGGCTTGAAACAGTACTTCCAGAGTTGCAATTTAGACACTTTATATTACTTTATTTAGTGCAACACCTGCAGCCACTCACATTGCTGGTGGCTGAAATAATCCAGGTCCACACAGGGAGAGTATTAGAATTTCATTGTGCTATTTGTGCTTACTGTTTAAGCCAGCCTCATAGGGGAAAGCATTAGCTAAGTGTACAGTAGATAATAAAAAACGGGATTTGGCTCATCTGTGGCCCTTAAATCTGCCTAGTAAAAACCTCCCTTTGCAATTAGTATCTGACTCCTCTTGTACCTCTGCTGGGCACCTGGGGGTGGGCAGTGCCACAAGCTGCCACTTGTTAACGTTTAGTCGGTTGTCCCCATAGTTTGTGGATTTTATGATCAGGCCCTCTTCTGAGCCTTGGCCAGTGTGAACTTCCTAAGCTTTCTGCAGATGCTATAATGGATTTCGGATGGAAGATGATTGTACCTCAACAGGACAAAGAAGGTGCTTCACATTAAAGCAATAATACCAAGTCATTCTTCACCTTTAATTGACAGCCCAATTTAGATTTCAGAGGATGCTTTCTAGTGATGTTCTATTTTAATGTGAACACCAAAGGGTTGATAAACATCAGTATATAGGTGTAAAAAGTTCAAATCAAAAAGTTTCCTCATCCAAGCCAGGGAGGGAGGGAGGGAGGGAGGGAGAGAGAGAGGAGAGAGAGGAGAGAGAGGAGAGAGAGGAGAGAGAGAGGAGAGAGAGAGAGAGAGAGAGAGAGAGAGAGAGAGAGAGAGAGAGAGAGAGAGAGAGAGAGAGAGAGAGAGAGAGAAGAGAGAGCACTTGAGGCTATTTCTCATTCCTGAAGAGGTACACAGTTCAGTGGATTCCTACCCCTCTACTTGAATTGCTCAGGGTCCACTGAGACAAGCCATCCTGCTCTGCTTGTTTGGGGGTCAAAGAAGTAATCACTAAGGCTTCCTTCAGAATATTTTTAAGCGTTTAGGGGAGATAAATAGCATGCGGAGATTTTATAATCATGATCCGAGTTTCCAGATAGCTGTCCCACTTCCTAAGCTCTGCTTGCTGAAGTTTATTTGGTCATTGAAACATTAAGCTTAAGCAGTCCTGTTCTTTCTACTTTATGAAAATGTAGACAGGAAATTATCAGCAAATTGCTCGTTTAGAATTAAAGGCAGGAAATGAACTTCAGTAGTTGAATTCTTGTTGTAAAAGCTTCTACCTAAAGTACAAATGAAGCCAGAAAACCATGTTTTTTTTTTTTTTTTTTTTTTTTAAAGTCTGGGTTTGCTATATCAACACAAATAGATTTAAATGAGTGTCCTATGTTTCCCCCAAATGCTGATGCATTTTTTGCAGGATCCATAGCTATTTGTCACTAATTTCCTGGTAATCTAAAAATATAACTAGTCATTCTGTTTTTTTTCATCCTTTTATTAAAAAATACAATTTCTTAAATTGCATTAATAGATGAATGTAGGCTATGACCCAGAAATAATAACTTTGTCAAATTATTACAAAAAATATAAATATCTCTTCAAGTTTGAAAACTTGAAATTTCAGAACTTTCTATTAAAGCCTTGCTTATAACACATGAATATATATTCCTAAATAGTTGCTAGTTTCCCTCCATGGGGCCTGTTTTAGCTATTCCTTTTTGAAGCTTGTTAATCAGATTTTATTCTTTGTGTGTTATATTGTTAGTATGCCCAATACATCAGTGGTATCTACAAAATAATTCCTGTACTTAATTTTCTTTTATATTTTTGTGCTGTCACTTTTATTTCTCCCAATATTTCAAACACTCTAATATTCTTTAAAGTTTTCTTTATTGGTATTACATTATTTAAATAAACCACAGACATAATTCTCCCCCAACCCAATGATGTGTACCATGTCTGACTGCTTTGATTACTGTTAAGGAAAAATAAATTGCCTTACATTAAACTAGGAAAAAAACCCCTCAAACTTCAGCCTAACTTTCAGCCATGTACTTAACCAAACTCCAGGAAGTCAGAGGATGCTGGTGTCTAAAGTTATCTTATTTTTCACTTTCTTAGAAACTCATGTTTAACACTTCTTTCAGTATTTTAGAACTTATACAAGGAAAAATTATATGTAAGAATATATAGTATTCATCTGTTATTATAGATCCTTGCTACAAATCTCTGATGATGGGAATGTAATGTATTAGGTAGATTTAAATATGTGCACATTACTCTTGGTATTTATTGGCACTAAAACTTTATAGAATCAATCATATTAAGTTTTAACACGACTTTATAATTTTTGTTAAATGTATTATTTAATAATAGCTTTATATATCCTTAGATGTCATTGTACTACCATCTTAAAGTTGAAATTTTCTTTTTTAAATATTTGAATTAAAATATCGTTAACCAAATTCAATATATGATCTTATTTAAAAGAAAGTGGCTACTTGACCCGACTAAGCTTTCTGGTCAGCATTGTGTCTCAATCAAACTTTCAGAATGGAGTCCAGGGGGATATTTTGGCAAGAGATCATTTCCAAGCTGTTTTATTTAGTAGCTGCTTTGTTCATTGGTGCTGCTTGTTTTTTAATTCTATTTGAGTTTTTCTTACATTTGTTTGAAGGGCTTAATAATTTTAGTGTGACTGATCTATGTGTAAAATTGCTGTGGTTACTTTGAGGTCGCAGCTTTTGACACTTTTTCTCATGTTAGAGTAGATTTTTTCATAACTCCGTGACTCTGGACTGAAAGAAACATGACTATATTCTAATTGGCAAGAGTATTGACTTAGATCGAACTCAGTGTCACGTCTGGCATTTGCAGAAAGTACCAACATTTATTAATTTAAAGGATTTTTGGGAAAGTTGTTAGTGTTGGGGGAGAATAATGTTAAAGAGTAAGACAGACAAAGTTAAGTGTCAATGAGGAAAACTCTGGATAAATATTAAGGGACATAAGAACTATTACAAAAGGTAATCTACAACTTTAACTTTAAAGGACTCTGGTATGGTCATTTTCTACATTCAGATGTTGATGTTCGCATCTGTGCAGTTATGGTCTGGAAGTGAATTTGTTGTTCATGGTAGATGGGTTTTTCTCTCTCTCTCTTTATCAGTGGGTAGGTGGTATGTGTTCTTTGTGGTGACAGGGACGCAGCACAACAGACAGATTCTTTGCCCTCATGACACCTCCATTTCACTGGCGATAAACCAATCATATGTCAACAGATAAATACATATGGTGACTAATGCCATGAAGATCATATGGACGCGCTGTGGAGAATGGGAGCATGAGCAATGCTTAGACAACACTTAGACACAGCTTTAACTTGTGACCACATAATGTTTATCTGCACTGAGTCACTTGATATGCATTTATACAGTCTCTGCTTCTCACAGTCAATGAGAAGATGACAAATTTCAGTATTAGGTATATTAAAGCTATTCTCATTTTTAACTAGACTAAGTACATTTGTAATACAATCAGACCAGGGAACAATTCTCACAAGACTTACTCTGGATCTTAGGATGATTTGACATGTCATAATTAGATCTCACAATTTTCTGTGCCCCCTGTCTCCTCTCAGTGGCTGCCATTGTTTCCTGGCTGTATCTTGAAGCATGTGGTTCTATGTTCTGTCTACTCAGACTTAACTCAGTAAGAGCACCATCCATGTTTTGTTTATTTGTTCCTCAATTACATGAATGAGATTTCAAAATTTAGGAGACCAGAGGTCAGGTGAAAGGTCACAGTGGAGAGTATAAGCAAGAAGCAAAAATTTGCAAAACCGAAGAAATGACAGGGCAGTGCCAAATGAAAGGTCAAAGGTCAAGTGAAAGACTGTGCAAAGATGATGGCAAACGCTCTGGGTTTTGAGCAGCTGAGCATGTGAGAGTGTCTCAGTGCTCATATGTACAGAGTCAAAGGCTCCAGTCTAGAAACTGTGCCACTGCAAAAATACATCGTTCACAAAGAAAAGGAAACACAGACTAGAAGAAGGAGACTGAGTTTTTACAGTTATTGGTTCTTGTCAGGTAGGATGACTTATTTTGCAAGCTCTTTGACACATACACAGGGCCCTCACATTGGAGAGACTACCATAGCCTTCTGTTCCATCTGATATAGGGACAGTTACATAGGAGAGCTCTTAGGATACTCAAAAGTGCATTCACCATCAGCGAGAGCATGGATCTCACTTCTCACTCCATAGGGACTTCAGTTAAGAGCTGCCTAAGGTCCTGCTTCTCCAGTTATTTCTTCATATATTTAGTAAATAGAAGTTGAAAACGAAGTGTTCTCCATTGCCACCGCTGTAACTAACTCCATTGCCTCCTCTGTAACTAACTCACTGACAGGACAATGCACTTGAGACGTCCTTTCTTCTTTGGCCATCCTTCTCAAGTTTCAGGCAATGGTTTTGAAGATTTTATTCATTTATCGGACAAGGTCTTGCTGTGTGGCCAAGGCTGGCTTTAAATTCATAATCCTTCTGCTACCTGAGTGTTAGTATTTCAGGATTGTGCTACCACCTCTACAACAGTTTGATGGAATGGCTTTTTTTTTTAAATGCAAAATGCTTCTATTGTAAGACTTGTAGGGGAGAGAGAGCTGTTGTTAGTAGTGGGAGAACTAGGAAACTGTTGACTTAAACACAGCTCAGTTCAACCAGTGGTACACTTTCTTGGTACCATGTCCTTTGTTTTCACTCAAGACAGCACTCCTGCCCCCATCACTCCTGGTAACAGAAACCAGGAAAGTTCTTCTTCTGACCTGGGTGGGCTGTCATCAATCCCTAGAACCCTTCACATTAGTTTTTGAGGAGTGATAGAAGCCGGTTTTACTTTTTTTATTCCTTTTATTCCTTTTAAATTCCTGTTTAAAATTACTTATTGCATTTTTTTCAAGGCATATATGTATCATTAACATGTTTGAGAAGTATGTGTGTGTGTATATGCACATATATATATATATATATATATGTATATGTGTGTGTGTGTGTATGTGTGTGTGTGTGTGCAAGTGCACGTGCATAGATGTGTGTGTATGCATATGTGTCTATGTTTATGTGTGTATGTATGTATGTGTGTGTGTGTATGTGCATGTGTATGTATGTGTGTGTGTACATGTGTATTTGTCATTAGCAATAAATGGTTCCTTGGGCTTTAGGGGCCTTTTCTCAGTAATTTGTTTTATGAGCTATACAAAGTGCCCATTCTTCAAAAGCAATGCATTTGAGTGAAGTCTCTTTCCATGTACTTGAAACAAACAGTGATATTATATGACAAACTCTGAAAATGGATTAGTATGGATTAAGGTTTCTCTAGCCTTAAAAGAGGAATTTACCTAAAGAGTTTTCCTTTCAGCAGAGCTCTGTGTTCTCTGTTAGGAGATCGTGTTAGATGGGAACATTTATTTACAGGTTAAAAACCCCTAATAATAATAGAGTTCTTGAAAAGCCAATATGGGTCTAGAATCTACCAAACTGTAAAATATGTCTTAAATCAGAAAATAAGTGCTATCATTGTCTAGAAAAGTGTTATTTATTTTTCTGTTTTGCCTTCCACATTTCCAACATAAATTTTTTAAATATACACTTTGCAAAAGTGAAGGGCAAATGTTGAAGGATGAAATATTGTGAATCAATTAAAAACAACTGCATGAGATTCTGAAGCACAGGATTTTTCCAACTCATGAACAATATTTAGAGAGCTGGTTAATTTTAATTCCTCAGGGAACCATAAGTCTGAACATTAATAGGCTTACAGTGATAAAAAACAGCCGTATACTATGCACATATAGATGGTATTGTCAAGAAAGAAGCAATTAGTGGCAGCGAAGCCCAAATATGTACACATATGGTGAGCAGGTTATGTGTAAAATACAGCAGGGGTAAGAGCCAGTGACAAAGAGACAGGTGAGCAGGGCTACTGTTTAACTGCCCGAAGGCAGCTGAGGACTAGCATGGGCCTACCAGGAGATCTTAAACAATAAGAGAGGGTTAAGAAACTTCCTAGATTCTATAGTATGTGGCTTGTCTTTATTTCCTTCCCTTTCTCTTCTCCCTGTCTACCCCCTTTCCCTTCCCTTATTCACCCCCTTTTCTTTCCTAAATTACTTTTTGATATTCCTTTCATCTCCCATTTTTCTTCTCTTCCTATTATTTCCTTACTAACAAAATCAGCTAAATGAATCATATGATTTATTCTGTGTGTTAAAATGGTAGTGAAGTATCTTTATCAAATCTTTGTGTATGTGTGTGATATGTGCACATATCAATGTATATATATATATATATATATACATATATATATGCATATATGATATATACATGTATGTAGATACATACACGCCAAAGAATGTAGGTCAGAGGACCACCCTGGTCTTTGGTCTTCACCTTTACGTTGTTTGAAACAGAGTCTCTTGTTAGCCATTGTGAATACAAGGCCAGTTGATCACATGAGCTCTGAGAATTATCCTATCTCCTCCTCCCATCTTGCCATAGAGGCCCTAAGATTCTAGATTTGCTTTGCTCTATCCAGTCTTACATGGGTTCTGGGGATGCGCACATAGGTTTTCTCACTTGTACCACAAGCACTTGACCTATTGAACCATCTCCCCATCTGCTTTGTGAAGAATTTCCATGGGATCTAAAATGCTGTTTTTCTAATCAAGAATGGCTAGAGAGAGAGAGAGAGAGAGAGAGAGAGAGAGAGAGAGAGAGAGAGAGAGGAGCTGAATACCTCTGGACATCTTTCATCAGAGTAATCATGTGGCTAGCTCAGTGCATCTTTTCAGGCGTAAGAAAGCACACTCCTCAACCTTGGCCTGTTAGACCCAAGTCAGGGTCTACATATTCACCTCAGAAATCTCATATTCTATTTTTTTTTCTTTTCTTTTCTTTTCTTTTTGAAGATCATTGTACCATAAACACATTTGTATAGGATGTGGACCTGAAAGGACACATTTACATCTTAGTTTTTCAAAGTTATGCAACTGTCACTATACAATGCATCAGGCAACGTGTAACCTTATCTTCTACATTATAGATTTTGTGTCACTTTTAAGAGAAATAAGTGGATGTGAAAAGGAAATACGTTTTACAATCTGATAACCAGCAACACATATTTCACCCTCGAAAGCCAGGAAATTGAGGGAGTAGCACAGGTTGGCTTCCAGCAGGAAACTCCTACCACTGTGACTAATTTAGGTACTGAATACTCTTTGCAACAATGCACTGTGGGATGGAATAACCAGGAATCATTTTTAGGCTTATTCTCCATACTACCCTGCTTATTTTGGCTAGGATTCTTGGCGGGGGGGGGGGTGTTATCTTCTCGAAACTCAGTTGCTAAAAGCTGATTTTACTGACAGAGAAATAAACAAGACGGCCGAGTGTGGCTTGGAGCACTTTGCAGTTCACTACACACATAGAGTTGCTTGACCTGCTCAGAACTGAGTCTGAGGAAATGCTGCGGACTATTTATTAGCGGTTGGATTTATAAGGGAAAGCCACAGATGCTCCATGTTGCTACCTTCCTTTTTAATATGCTATAAAATCCGAGGATCTGTACAATTAGAAAATAGGTGCCTTTGCCCTCACACATGTGCCAAATTCTTTCCCTAGTCCCTGTGCAGACACCCTCCTACTTGCACAAAGCACCAAGCAGACAAGCTTCCCTCCACCTTACGACTCACAGCATGGGAGGAGTTTAGAAATAATGTCCTGTAGTGTTATCAACTGAGATAACCAGAATCATTTTCTATATTCTCCCGGGCAGGCCCCCCACAGTGAGGTGTTTAGAACCCTGGTATTCTCCAGAGAATCCTTTCAGTGCAGCTCCTGGAAGCCATGCCATCACTGAGAGTGAGGAAACCAGAATCAGAAGTCAGTATCTCCTTTGGATTTGAGAACAGGAAATGACTTGCCATTTCGGATCTTGCCTGGGAGACAGGGCCTGACTCCACAATTACAGAGCATAATTACCCCAAGCTCAGTGTAGGAAGAACCCCCAACTGCTTATTGAGGACCTGCCAGGAAACTAACCTGGGTTTACATCTAGAGGAGAACATGAGGTGACAAGAGCCCCCCCCCCCGATGCCCCTTTTAAGAATATCTCCATGAAAAGGCTGCTTAGAAAAGTGGGGGTTGTTCCAATCAGCTTGGCAGGGGGGCATACTACAGTTTGAAGTGAGAAAAACTGGCAGGCAGGCAGTTTGGGATCTGAATCAACTACTCATAGAAGTTTTGACTCTGTGTGTGTGTGTGTGTGTGTGTGTGTGTATACATGTATATATGTCAATGGTCTTTTCAGAAATTTTACTTTCAAAGAACGCTAATTTCCAAACCACACCACAAACATTAAAAGAGATGCTACCCCTTAAAGCTAATATACTCCTGTGCATATTCTTTCCCAACCATGTGTGGTGTGTGAATTCTCATGCAAAATGGAGACATGGCCCCCTGTTCTCCTGCTGTGATTCATTTCCTTCTGGAAGAGTATGACTTTCTATTGATGTGTCTGGTGTTCCTCTCTCCAAATTCATGACTCACGGTGATGTGTATGCCAGTTGCCATACATACACTCTTTGATGATCCCTCCTGCCATCCCTCCCTCCCTCCCTCCCTCCTTTTCTCCCTCCCTGGCTTCATCAACCTTTTAGCTATCAAATTGGCTCCTAACAAAAGCTTTGGTTGTGGTCTGCTTATATCACGCTCAGAAGAACAGCAAATAATAGGTTATAGCAATGCAGCTGAGAGATTTCAGAAGATATGATTCTTGTGTCCGACTTGTTTGTCACGGTTGTTATAGAATGGCCTCAAAATGGCAATTTGGGGCCATGATCTTACAGACCTCACTAGAGTTTGGAATAACTCACAAAGGTGATTTTAAGAAAAAAACGAGGAAGTCACAGACCCCTAGGACTTCATTTCTTCTCACATGAATAGAGCAGGAAAACATTATAGAAAATTTGTAGAGTTTCTAACTAGTCAAGCATTTTGAGCTACATGCATCAGGTTGACAGCAGTGGGTATCATACTTGCTGGAAATGAGGGGAATTGTGGAAATTGGCCTTTCAGTGGTAGCCTCCAATTTCAGGTGGCTGACACTGAAAACTTAGACCTAATATCTTGGAGGTGGATGGTCTCCGTTGCAAAAGTTTAAACTGGCCTATGTATGTGGGCTATAGTGCCTGTGCTTGCATACCACTTCATTGGACAACCAAATAAAAATATTAAGGATAGAACTTGGGCTAAAGAATCTTATCCGAACTCCTTCCTTGACTGTGAGTCAGATGTGGCCGACCTTCTACTTCCTGATTTCTAGTCACTTACCACTGGACCTAGGCTAACCTCACTGCTTAAAGACTCCCTTTCTTTGGGAGCTTTTGCTTTAGCTCTCAAATAGAAAATGCAGTTCCCATCTTTCAGATATAAGGTCAAACTCCACTTCTATAGTATGCAGGTATCTTAGTTATCTTCTGCTTCCCAACCTCATTATCCCATTTCTTTTCTTTTCTTTGTTACTGTGAGCCACAAGCAGTTTACTAGTTGATTCTATATTTGCCTGCTCTGGTCTGTGTGGTCTGTGCTTCCTGCTTTGCTCTCTGGTTCTAGAAGCTTCTAAAAGGAGAAGGACTAACTTGTAAATGTTGTTCACTTGCGTGTTCCCAGGGCTGTGATAGCATCCAGTGTAAGCAGGTGCTCAGTAAAACTGTTTTCAAAGGCTGAATGAATTGGAAAGTGTAAAAATGGAAAGCAAGCAACATATCTACATTAATGTGCGTTAGGTGTCTTTTGAGAAGTTTTTAGACTGATTTTATGTATATAAAAATGCAGGGAAAGAGACCACAATGAAGTATGTGGAGATTTGTAATATCAGTTAGGGTTGTTAGGTTTCATTTCCACCAAAAATGTTTTGAGATTGCTTTATAGATGTGTTTCTTCTGATAGGATGCAGACTAAGATACAAGAGGACATCTGAAGGAAAATGCAGATGGTGGGCATTGATAAAGGGAATTGATACAAAAAGCAATTAGTTACGTGATTTTTTTTGTTATCTCTATTACATCTATCTATGGATCTATAGCTATCAATAAATCATTTATTGATATATCTAGATGATATATATAGATGATATATATAGATGATATATATAGATGATATATATAGATGACATCTATCATCTATCTGTCTGTCTGTCTGTCTGTCTGTCTGTCTGTCTTGTATAGTGGGGAAATGCATGTGATATAGTGCAAGAATAGAGGTGCAAATGTAGATTGTTGGAGTCAGTTTGCCACTCCTTCTACCATATTGGTCCTGGAGCTTAAACTCAGGTTGACCTTCTTGAGGGCAAGCCTTTCACCCACTGAGCCATCTTGCCAGCCCCTTTGTGTGTTTTTAACAATGGTACTAATTCATGCTCATGCTCAACATCTCTGAGGATCTCACATACTAGGATGGATCTGGAGATGGACCAATTCTTGATCTGGGCATAGAGACTGTCCTTACAAAGCAAGTAACTGGCCTTCAAAGTGACCGAGTATAAAATAAAATTGATGTAAGCCCAAGGTTAAGATGCAGTTATCAATCCCTCTTTTCTTCTCATAACAGAGAATTTAGATTAAACCAATTCTTATTCTGTAGATTCTTTCAGGGAAGCATTAAGCTGTTCTTTAAGAAGTTGAGTGTGTGTATGGGCATTCAGCGAAGACTTTATTTATAGCTTGATTTTTTAAAAAAAATTATTTATCTTCTGTATATGAGTGCTCTGTTTCATGCACACTAGAAGAGGGAATCATATTCCAGTACAGATGGTTGTGAGGCATCATGTGGTTTCTGGAAATTGAACTTAGGACCTCTAGAAAAGCAGCCAGTGTTTTTAACCACTAAGCCATCTCTCCAGCCCCAATAACTTGATTCTTAATTACTATGTGTTAAGCATCTTTCAAAAGAATTAGCAACACAATTGTGGGCTTCAAAAATGACATATTGTATCTTAGAAATTCTATACTTCCTGGTTTACATATAATGTCCACCAGGAAGACAACCATTTTTGAACCTGGCCTCTAAAAGAAACACCATGGCCCATACTATAGACTGCAATTACTATGTCATCAGATGTGGAAGGCAAGATATTTCCTGCCAAGCACTTCAGAAGAGTTAGAGGTGTAACTCAATTTACAAGGAGGCCTACAAGACAGAAACATTGTCTGGGGCACTAAAAGATAAAATTCATAGAAAGAGAAGGGGACTAAGATTACATCTCAAAGTTCTAGAAGGAAGAGTAGGAGGTTACCCCGTAAGCTAATAGCTTGTGAGAAGGAAGTACTATCCCAAGACACCAGCAAATATTTCTGGAAAATTAGCAATAAATGCAAACACAGTATTTATTTATTTTGATGTAATATAAAAATAGACCCCTCAAGTAATTCTCATTAGGAGTAAGATAGGTCCAAAACTCAATTAACTTGAGATAGTTATCATTTTTGATCTTCTTTTATTGGAAATGTTCTTTGCTTGGTTTTATTGAATTTAATGAACTCCACATTGTACAAATATTTTTGGTCTACTTTAGCTTATGACATGAAAAGGACTCATAGCTGATGGGGTGGAGAAGCCATATAACTCGCAAGAAAATAACAGTCCCCAGGGGAATTCGATCCCTCAGAGCATAGGAGCACTTGGCCATAGAGACATCTGAGATCCAGAATGTCTCGAACTCAAGGTGGGGTTTGAGGGCTGAATCAAAATACCACCTCAACCCAAGCCAGTGAGACACATTAGACCCCGGCTTTACAGTGACTAGGGAGAGGAAACTAGAAGCCATGAGAAACAACAGAAGTCAAGTCCATCTCCACAATCCAGGTGACAGTCAGCCCCACAGGTCATGCTTTGGGCTTCATACCTGTTTAGACGCCCATCACTGGCAGAGAATAATAAATCAGGTTCTCCAGCCCTGGAGACTGGAATCATCAGGCCAGGGAGGAAGTTTGTAGCTGACTAGGGAATATGATTGCTAGTATTTGTAAGTTTGGGGATACAGAATTTCTTGTTAGGTTGTCATGGTGACTTCTTTGCTGTCTGTGGACTGCCTGTGCCCTTGCTTGTCTGGCTGGTCACCAACAGTCCAGAATAGCACTCTCTGGAAAACATGTGCTACTGTCCACAGACCTCTTCAGCTTTCATGGGAGTTATGAGTTGGTATTTCTGTGAACAGCAGGGAAAAGTTTGGATAAAAGCCTGCTGGAAGGTTTTATTATATGGAAATGCACCTTTGATTTGAAAGATTGAAGCAAGGTTTCCAAGCCAATGTAGTTAACACTCACACCTGTGTGAAAGTGAACTGCCTGAAACACACAGTCGAAATGCAGTGTTTTGATCATATCTCTGTTTCGTTAAAATAGTATTGAGCCGAACCCTCAATGTGTGCACTGTTTTGACACACAGTGAGACAGATTATTACCACTGACTGTGATCTCTAGGAGTGCCATAGTCCAAAGTTGCCAAGGTAGGTTTCAGCTACAGCCTTCACCTTTAAAAACTGCAGACCACTGTATCCTTGGAAGTTCAAAATTGCTCTGGATAATGCTGTCCAACTTGGCAATAAAAACAAAGCGGAGAAAGCACAAACATTCTGAGGCTCACACCAAGTATGCAGTATTTCAGCCTGACAGGATTATTCCTCCACGGCAGTGACTTATGTCAGAGAGGGAAGTTAACATGGAAATGCCTTTGAGGTTAATTGTAATGTCATTAGCATGATGCTACAATCACGTCTCTGAATTCCCTTCATAAATTTCTTTTCTATTTTTATCCCGTTTTTATTTTAATATACTGCTTTCTCGAAAATGTCTATTGTCTTATGAAGAAACCCCTTATTTTTAAAGCCGCAGGAAAACCTAGTCTCTACATAAATTGCAGCGTGTAAAGTGTGGTGACCTGTCCCCTCTCCTTTCATTCTGCGGTAGTCACACACTCCCATTTGATGAGGGACATTAAATGGTTGGATTCAATGGCAGCAGGTTTTGTACCAGGGTTAAGCAAAACAAGTCATGAACTGGTATTTCCATTATGACTTCCCACTATGATATCATGTGAAATACGGCAAAACCACCATAGATAATTCTTTTTAAGAAAATCATCCGTTTAGCTAAATCTGTGGCAGATTTGCAGCTCAGCCTGCAGTAGAGGAGGAACTGGGTGTAAACCACAGACATTGCTCAGTGTCGTGGTGAGACTTCTGCTGTGGGGCAGCTTTGAGCTATGTGGGCTATTATTAGCTCTGATGTGGCTTATGATAGCCAAGAGGTCCTTGCAATGGCAGCCCTGCATTGGTCTGCTCACTTGACCTGGGATCACATTGTCTCCATTGTTCTTGATGTCTCAGATGGCGAAGCAATTGTTCCCACTGGGAACACTAGACCAAACCAACCAAAAGTCTAGACTTACTTTTCCAGTGAGAAAGTCCCCAAATTTGGCAATGCTACTCTTCTGCCTACCCTAAACTGACCTCCACTTCCAGGAGCACATCTTGACTGTGACTCTGGTGAAAATATTGTCAATTTTTTTTAGCCATGTTTTTCTTTCAAAGTGAGCCACTCCCCACCCCCCCCCCCCTCCATGGTTTAACCAGTTTGGCACCTGTACCAGTGACTTTTCATGCATATCCTCACTCTTAACACATGTCCTTGCCAAAACCTTGAGTCCCACCTGTCTGCCAGGAATGGCAAAATTTTGGCCAAAATTTTCCACAGTGTGGAAGGGGCTATTCATGGCATCAATGTCACCATGGCCAGAATAAACAGTTGCTCAGAATTTCTCATGGAATGATGTCGAGAAGTGAAAAGCAGGCCAGAGACGCTCAGACACATTTATCTGAAGACATTTGGCTAAATAAATCCCTACTGTGGGAAAATGGAATATTGTAAAATGAAAGAATTTCATACCAAAATGACAATAGACAGGACATGGAACTTAAAAGGCAGAATTGTTAAATTCAGGATTCATGTGTGTGTGTGTGTGTGTGTGTGTGACTGTAAACTCCTAAACTTTCTGATTCCACCACCCAAGTGCCAGGCTTAGAGTTGTGGACCACCACACCCAGTGGATGCAGTTCTAGGGGGCAAACCTTGGGATTCATCCGTGCTAGGTCTACCAGCACCCCCAACCTCGTTTTGAAATTTTTTATGTAGTAATTTGACATTTTGTTTTTTTCAATAAGAATTTTTTAGGGACAGTGAGATGTGTCAGTGGGTAAAGACACTTGTGTCAAACCTGACAACCCAAGCTTGACCCAAGGGACACACAAGGAAGGAGACAATAATGTCAGATCAGCGACTCGCCAACGACTGGAAGAAGCATGAGCACTCTACACAGAGAACAAGGCCTATTTATTGATATCTTTATTAAATCAAGAAGCATCAGAATTTCTCCTTGTTGTTGATACATAAACAACAAAACACAACTTTTATTTGCTTCAATGGACGAAAAATAACTGGTTTCGTGCAGGTTTGAGATGCCTGCAAATTGGTTAAACCTTTTACAGCAGTTGAAAAGCGAGTCCTTCTTTCTGAGTTCAGCAGAGCAACTCAGACTATCTTTCCATTATTGGTCATTGGTTATAATCTCTTGAAAACAGAAAATACTCACATTTTAATTAGCTTTTCAGTCCTTGTTATAACTCAAATGTGTAACCACTTAAATTCCATGATTATCCATTTCCACGTTATTTAAAAAAAAAAAAAAGGCTGGTGCCCATCAGATGGCTCAGCAGGTAAAAGTACTAACTTTGGTAACCTGAGTTCAATTCCTGAGTACCCCATGATAGAAGGAGAGAACCAACTCCTCAAAGTCCTCTGGCTGCCACACATGTGCCACAGCATGTGTGTGCAGTGCACTCCCAGCCCCCGACATTTGAATGTCCACAGTTATGCACATACAGATTAAATACATTTAATTATTTTTTTACAAAAAAAAAATCATGCAATGAGCAACAGTGCTTTAGTCCATGGTAGACAAACATCAGCTCCCGACACAGACCTAATGTGGAGAGGTAAAGAAAACATGCTTTGTTCTGCTTATGAAAGTGTCTCTCTGTGTTTCATGACATTTAAGTAGATGAAATACTTCTTAAGCAAATGACTAGAAGCTCTATAGCCTTGCCAGGCACACTGAGCTCTGAAGGCAGCAGATCCTCTAGAAACTCTCTGGTTGTGCTTCTTGCCCTATTCCTTTTAATCTCCTAAGTTTTGGGGTAATGTGAATATTACTCAAACTTATTTGTAGTGAGCTCCAGTTATAGTGGTTGTGCATTGTATCTACCAGCATGAGGGTTCTTAAAAGGAATATTGGAGCAGGGACAGAAAGCTCAGGACATAATTGCTCATCTAAGGATGGAATGCATGCTTAGAATTATTCCTTGTGGTGAAAATCACAAGGGAACCAGGAGTATTTTGCTAATCCCCTTCTACTTCTCAGGTAATTTCCACTCCATCCTCAAGAGCAGAAAATTAAATGTGGTACCTCGTGGTGTGTATTCTGTTTTGAATAGTTATGAAGTGTTTGGTAGACTATCTAGCTAAGACCACTAGTCCCCGATAAAGCAGAGGTTTTTCTTTGTGCTTCAAAAACTGTGGGCAATAATCTCGTCTCTACTTATCCTAGCCTTATTCACACTGTCCCTACCAATTTGAACACAGCATCTTCCAGGTACATACCCTTATTAGGCAGGGATAGAATTTCTAGTTAGTCATTTATTTATACCACACATTCTAGGGCATATTGAAAGTGTGAACTAAATATCTCTTGACTCATTTTAGGTTACATTAAAATTTTGTGTAGCTCATAGCATTCATTACCACCCCCCCCCCCCGTTTTTGAGTGAGACCAAGTCTCAGGTAGATCAGGGTGGTCTAAACTCCTAAGGATGTCCTTGAGTAATGTGCAGGAAAACCTTGAACTTCTGATCCTTCACCTCTATTTTCCATGTGTTACCACACCTACATAGGTTTTATATTCTCTACTCTTTAACATTCTCTATATACTTGTTTGGATATTATAATAAAATTCACATAGTAGTACTGAATGACCTTACTTCTCTTTAAAAAAAAAGTTTCAGAAGCCCCCAAGTCAGTACAGTCAACGGACTGCTCATATCAGTTCTGTTTTGATCCACCTGAAAACCATGTTCTTTTAAGTTAAATAAATATTTAAGTATAAGAAAATCTGACCAATGCATTCTACAGACTTTGTGAACTTTTCCCTCCTTTCTTTCTAAACTTGGTTTTGGGAAATACACACATACATTTTGCCAAGAACTTGCCCCTTAGTGTTTAATCTTGTGGCTTTCAGGGGAAATCTAATTTGTATCCTTCGTTTATGCTCAGCTCAACAGACTGTTGCGCTGTTAGCCAAGTGCTGGCTGGTCTTACGGCCCATGGGGCTTTTGGGTTTCTTGATTCTCTATGTGCTCCATTGCCATACTTCCCCATTGATGATTGCTTACAAACTTGACCAATAAAATTTTAAACCTAACCCAACAATAATTGTATAGCAAATATATTGTTAATATATTATTTATAATTAATAATAAACTGAAGAGAAATATTTTCCCATTTCTTACTGTGAGGTACATTGGGACCCACCTGATTATGATGGTTGTTTGCTTGGTAGATCAATGGTCTAATGCAATAATTTGATTGGGTATCTAACCGTAAGCTTTTCCATGCCTGTGTGGCAGCGCTTAGCACTGCACTGGAATTTGATGCATGGAGCATGGCTTCTGTGAACTCCAGAATGCCAGGGAAAATCCCTCAAGAAATGGAGACACAGAAATCAGTCTCTTAAGTTTGCATCCATGATGGCCACTGATGACGTAATTCTTTCTTATCCTCTCTTTGTGGTTTTATCCACTCTCTTCTCATTCACATACATCCCTATTCCAGGATCTCTGTTCCCATATACACTACTTGAAAGTCTAGGACATTGTCTTAGTCAGGGTTTCTATTCCTGCACAAACATCATGACCAAGAAGCAAGTTGGGGAGGACAGGGTTTATTCGGCTTATACTTCCATACTGCTGTTCATCACCAAGGAAGTCAGGACTGGAACTCAAGCAGGTCAGAAAGCAGGAGCTGATGCAGAGGCCATGGAGAGATGTTCATTACTGGCTTGCCTCTCCTGGCTTGCTCAGCCTGCTCTCTTATAGAACCAAGACTACCAGCCCAGAGATGGTCCCACCCACAAGGAGCCTTTCCCCCTTGAGAAAATGCCTTACAGTTGAATCTCATGGAGGCATTTCCTCAACTGAAGCTCCTTTCTCTGTGATAACTCCAGCTGTGTCAAGTTGACACGAAACTAGCCAGTACAGACATATACTTGGATAGTAGTGCTGTGCGTGCAGAAAGAGATACTGCAGGAGCTGGCATTGCCCTTCTCTTCTCATATCTCTGCACCTTCTAAGGCAACTGCTTCCCACCCTCTTAGGGTCCCCTGAGTTCTGGATGAAAGGCCCCAGCCAATCATCAGTGGGTTATAGTCTCCTTCTGAGGTAGTTTCTACATTTTGAGGAGTTAAGTTTCTGACTCCTTAGTAATGTTTTCTTGTTTGTTTTTTCTTTCTACAAGGTTCATTTTTTTAAAAAATCGAATGATTGGGAAAAGAAAATATTCTAGGGCGTCATATTCAAACTTTGCTTGCAGGAGTTCAGAAGGAACCAAAGCTCCTATTGAAATGCATTTCTGGGTCTTAAGCACGGTAGGGCTTCTGGATGTCCTCAGCATTGTGCAGCCCATCCCACAAATGCTTCTCCCTGTCGTCCCCCACCGGCCCCTCCATGCCATGCTTTCTGAGGACAGGCCTAAGCCCTGGCAGTCCCCAGAGCAGATAGAGCTTGAAGGAGTACAAAGGGTCTCCAGAGTCTAAATGAGAGGAGATGGCACTCCTGACACCCAGAGAAAACATGCACAGCGTTTCTATGTATATGAAGGATGTGGACACTGTTGACAATAGACTATCTATCCTGTAATAGTATAACTGCACTGCACTGTGACATCAGAGTATAACCGAGACAAAAACGGGCTATTCTCCCCATTACATCTAAGGGAGAATGAGTTCTAGTTCCCAGGAATAAATATATGTGCTCTTGTACAATCCTGCTAAATGTTTTAACTGGGAATTATTTGTCTTCTACAAATCAAATGCAACAGAGGATCAAGGACATTAAATTTGCCAATACAGGAGCATGAATTCTTACAGTCATACTTAGCCCATCCTTAGTCACCAATGATAGTGCTATCTAGCTCACCAATGCATAGGTAGAGTGATCAAGGCCCAGAATGGTGAAGCTAGGCTACCAGTTCTTTCCCATTTGCCCTGGCTTTGCATTTTTCTTTAAAAAAAAAAAATCTAATTGTTCTGCAGAAGACGGCACTGTTCATTATTAATGGAATTTCTTTTCATTCAATTTTGTGGTGTCCACAACAAGATTATAAAAACAATAATTTGATTTCTAAATCTTTTCAGTTTCAGCGAGGTTACTTTGTGGAGTTGGAGATAAATGACCAGAAGAAAACTTCACAAAATTAGTGTTTACACTTAATCTGGCAACGAGCTATAATTTGATTGGTAAAAAATTCATTTGGTGTACCTCTGGCCCTTTGCTGCCGGATAATGAAAATTTATATCTGTGTTTCAGACATCTGGGGAGGGCCTGACAGCTTTGGGGCCGAATGAAAGATGATGTCACGCTGACCCCTGTCAGCATTTCCTCACAGACTGGTTACCCAAAACCCAACAGCACTCACACTTTCTTCCCCCTGCCAGAGCAGACTCTCATTTTATTTTGGAAGGTTAATGACACTGTAAATCTAATAGGCCATTTTAGTGCCATCGTGTGGATATTAAAAAATCATGTGACCAGTCAGGGCACCATATGTGGAGTTCACTGTTGTCTAATGGCAGGGATAAGACGCTATAACAAGGCACCAAGGGCAGCCGGTGTTTGGAATTAATTTCAAAACCATATCTACCTTACACCAATTTAGAATCTCAGCCAATAATTATTGCTTGCCATTTTGGCTGTTTGCCTTAATAAGCTGGCTAAGATCAAATCAACATTGGACCCCCGGAAAAGTCTTTGTAACTTGCTTATTTATCAGTATCTCAGGTTCCAGGGAAAGCACTCCTTCAAGGAACTGTCTGTGCAGTCCAGTACCAGATCCTGTAGAGCTACTTTTCGCCAATGGCCCCAGGAAATGAAGTTTAAACTCATTCAAATTTAAATAGGGACACATGTCAGCCCTTGCCATTTTGGACATCAGAAGTAGGAATAACTGTGCAAGGAGACCAAAATCACCAGAAACTAGTGAGGAAATCAGTTCTGCTTAAGACTCACCTGTTCCTCATCAGGTCAGACAAAGCTGTTATTTGGGACCCAAAGCTACCTGGTGACAGAACTGAAGTCTGAATCATCTTTGAATCCATTTAAAGTCCTCTGTACAGAGTTCAGGTGAATAGATGCAACCAATAGAAACGTGAATGAGTGGGATGCATAATGAATAATGAAAAGCCAGAAACAGAATTGCATTTTCCATTTTTTACTTTTTCTGTGTGCCTTTCCTCTTGGAACACATAGAGGATAGATAAATTGTGATCTCTCAGTCCCATTCACTTGAAAGCAAACTGGAAGGATGTCTGGTGGCTTCTTCCACTCCCTGAAATATTAGTTTCTAGTTCTGAAGCTGGGTAGGTAGATCACAAAGCCAGGAGCCCAAGCCACTCAAATGGAGCAAAGAGACCAACATGAACATCAAACTCCAGACATTCTGAGAGCAAGCAACTGGGAGGGAAGAAGCAATTCTCCATGGATAATGGGGCCATTGATTGTGGAGCCAAACAGAAGGATATAAAGGGAAACTGGAATAATGTGTGAGTTTAGTCCAAAATGTTTATTTATTAGAAATTTCTATTCATGACTACTAACTCATGGCACAGAATTATCAGGATGATGTTTCTGGAAATTTTGATGACAGCAATAGCAATGAGAGCAGTTACTTTATTACTGTTTCAGAAACAATGTAGATGTCTACAAGGGATGGTTTTAATTATTCTTTCTATGGGGCATGGTATATGGGACTCTCTATTGTACAAACTAAGAATGGAAACAAGTATAAACAAATCGATTTCTCTTAAGGTCAGGCAACCAATAAATGGCAGAAACAGATTTTGAATCCAAATAACCCAACTGTGGAGTTTACACTTTTATAAAGCTTTTCTGTCTTGTAGCTCTTTCAATCCTCATCGCCTGATTCATTCATTTAGCAAACGTGATTTTGAGACCCAGTGTAGACCAGGCACTATTTTCAGATGGTAAAAGTGAAAAATGCCTGTCCCCTTAGACTTTTCCAATGATGAAGGCAGAGAAGGAAAAGAGTCAAAGCGATATGTAGAAATAGAAAATACATAGAAAGAAGTTTAGGAAGAAAAGCAGGAGCAAATAAAGAGATGCTGGGTGCCAGCAGGAAGGAAGGAGATGTGGACAGAAGAAAGTCTAGGCAGAGGAATCTTGTTGAAAGGTGATGCATTGAGGAAAAGAAGCAAGCAGTTTTTATTTTTAGATTACAGTGAAACCTCCCATCTTTCATCAAGAAGGAAATTAGCTATAAGTGATTTCCCTAAGGTTTGAATAAAAGATCTGTGCTAAGCTGAGAGGCCACTGGAGGCAAAGGGAAAGAATAGCAACTCTCTCTCTCTCTCTCTCTCTCTCTCTCTCTCTCTCTCTCTCTCTCTCTCTCTCTCTCTCTCTCTCTCTCTCTCCTCTCTCTCTCTCTTTCTCTCTCTCTTTCTCTCTCTTTCTTGTGTATGTGTGTGTGTGTGTATTGGGGGAGGGGTGAAGTTTCCAGCTTTTGGATCTGTGACACTTCAGTGCCTGCTTTTACAGCAGGGTGAGGAGAAGGCACCAGAACTTATTGGTATGCAGCAGGCTGCAGCCCACAACCCACCTGGCCTTCCCTTCTGGCAGACCTCATGCCCTCAGAGCCAGAGTGGAGAGCGCATATGTGCAGCTCCATGTGCTGAGGTGAGAGGAGTGTTTGGAAGGAGGCATGGAACATTTCTTGGTTGAGCTAGCAGCCCTACCTACCCAAAGCCATAGCCATTGCCAACTTAAATACAGCTCAGCATCCTCTATCAAAGTAATAGTGTATGATCAATTAAACGGAAAAACTTTGAATTCCCAAAATGCAGTTAGACAGGAAGTAGCAGGCTTTGTGGATACCTGAGATAGAACGATGAAGAAATAAAGGCTGTGGTTTTCAAGCCTCATTGTTTAAGCACAAGAAAAGCAGTTTTCCTCCTTTGACATACTATTGCTTGGGCTTGTTTCTTTTAATTTTTCTGTTTCATCTTATTTTGGAGGGATTTCATACGTAAGTAATGCACTTCTATCATTTCCCTACTGGGTTTTGAGGCATATGTACATGATCCCAGAGGCTGCTTCTAACACACACTCTGCCTACCCCTGCCTCGCCAGGCAAGCATGGGACTCCCTAGACTTGAAAACACTCCACTAAAATGGAAGTGTCCTTTGTGAGGCCTGGCATCACTTCCTGGTTTTTGCTTATCAACTTGTAGCATGGCTGGGATCACAGGCCTGTGAGAACTTTGCACTGCCTCCGTAGCTCCTCAGGGCCTTGAGTGTTCACACTGGTGCTTGGAGCTCTCCCTGTGGGTCTCTTATCTTTGAACCCCATGGAAGATCTCATCTTCATACAGTAACTTGTTTTCCTCCCAGAATACCACACAGTTTTGATTCAATGGATTCTTTTCTGTAACTTCAAAATACATGGTTGATTTTTCAACATAATTCACTCTTTAGACAGTAATATTTATCTTCTCTCCAAGAAAAAAGTGTAACTTCTCTCCTAGGTCTTCAAACTATGTGTTAATATTACTAAAATCTTAGTGTTTTGCAATTTATAGGTTTAGAATTATTATGGTCATGAGCATTAACTTGCAATCTAAATTTATTGAATGAATAATGTTTAATTAGAGAGAACAAGAATTCAGAACGTGCAATGAAATAGTTGTCACTACCTAGCCCTGTTAGAAATGCCTGTTATGTTTGTGGATGAGTGGGAAAGATATCCTTATGCTGATAATTTTATAACTTTCAAACCTAGCACCAGTATAGTAAAGAACTTTATGAATGGCCATGTTAATTGTGCTCAGTTTCCAAAGACTCCAGCAGTTACCATTAAAGATAACATTCTAGTTTATCCCATGTACAAAATGCAATATTAAAAGAAATAACATATTAAAAACTAAACAAAGTCTCTAGGAAATGAGAGCAAACCTATTGTAGTGAACTCATACAGGTGAGAAAGAAGCCTCTGTAAAAGTCAAGTAGCCTGTGTTTATTCTGTGGTCAAAATTTATATGGTAGGGCCTGAGAGATGGCTCAGTCAGCAATGTGATAGCCTTGCAACCATGAGGACCCGAGTTCAAATCTTCAACACGTTTGTAAAATGCTAACTACTCTGGTGTGTACCTCTAATGTCAGCCCTTGGGGAGCTCTGGCAGGAAGACCCTTGAGCTCAATGGCTGGTTAATGTACTCAAAGCAGTCTAAGTCAAGATTCAGCCAGAAATTGCCCATCACAGAAACCAAAAACAAAACAGCAACAAGAACAACAAAACCTAGATGAGAGCAATTGCAGAAGACACAGGCAGTAACCTCTGGTCTCCACACATCACATACATGTCCTTGTGCATATGTGCACACTCACAGCCTCACATCATCTTGTTATAAGTTCATCCTACACATGTCTGGTCCTGGATGTCTTTCCCGTAGGTCATCTACCCTCTCTGTCTTGTGAGAGAAGTCAACATTGACTTGTCGGAAATGGGGAGTCTGGTCAGTTTTCTACATAGTTAAACAAACAACAAACAAACAAACAAACAAACAAACAAACAGAGTCTATTGGTAGAGGCTAAACTGTCCTCTGGTAGATTGTTATCACTTAAATTATGATATTATAGATTTATTTTGTTTCAAGTACCCCTGTCAGTAGTGAAAATGAAGATTATTCAGTGGGTACTCTGAGAGACAACACTGCCTATTTGTATAGACACACAGCCATTTTTTTTTTACTTCCAATCTCTGCATATTTCTCCTACAAAATTGAAATTATATTTTTATAGTTTTATAAAATCTTTTTTTCATGTATCCATGTACCAGGAACATTTAATAATGTTTTCCCCAGGATTAAAAATCCTTATTCATGAGACATGAAACACTGTTGTCCGAATGCAGTAAGTAGAAACATAAACTTAGTGACAGTTGACCTCCGTAGCCTATAATGTCCATGTTGGAAAGAGGCTAAATGAGCATCGCTGCTATCCATCTTTATTTTAGAGATAGTACAGAGATACGTGCAGGAAGCTGGAGGCAAGCCAAAGGGTCTCAGGACCTAGCAATACGGTAGCCAGGGATCACGTGTCCCCTGAGGCTGTGGGGTTGATACTCCTATACCTAAATACTACAGGAACAGCACAATAGGTGTCTGTCCACCAAACCCCATAGAAGTCAAAGGTGGTTGCAGGGAAATTGATTAAGGCAGGAAAGCTTTAGATAAAATTAAAAGTAGGTGGTGGTCCTCCTGCCTTCAATGGGTCCCAACCACGAAAGGATTCTTCTCTCCAGCCTACCTTTAGTCAAAGACTTGGAATGTAGCAGCCAACGCAGCAGCCAGCGAGCCTCTCATTGTGTAACAAACACGGGGTGGAAACACTTCGGAGTTGACTCTGTTCAGGGGTCCAGGGAAATTAAGGTTGACACTAAAATAACTTTGGCTCCCATACAGCTCACAGCAAATGCTAAATAATGAAAAAATATGTCTTTTTGCTCTAAAATTTTCTGTGTTGTGAGAAAATGTGGAGCATAAATCATATCAAACCATTTCTGGCATTAGGCCTTCAGGATGCATTTGCTTGAAATCAAGGGCCAAATTGCCTGGAAGAGTGAAAACTGCTGGGTGCCAGCGGAGGCAGAACGCCAGCGTTGGACCCAGTGCATAATTTCTAGAGAGATCCATGTGCACGATGACTCTAGTTTGCCTTCAAAGTGGCTCCCCTGAACTGAGATTGTAAATTAACAGCATTCGGCCTCCTGTAGGCTACAGAGGGGCATTAGTCACCCTGTCCTTACTTTACTGAGCAAAGAAAAGCATTGTTCTGTAGTGGCTCCAGTGGTCCCAGGGAGGGGTCGGGTACATTTTGTAAGGTTGGGAAAGGAGCCACATGCAGTGTTCAGGCTGGATTAAGGAAGAACTTTCATAGTCAGAGTGAAAATGTCAATGAGCCTCACTTCACCAAACAGCGCTTGTGGGCAATCTGGCCTGGCTTCTGTTTTCACAAGTGTGCATGTGTGCGTGTGTGTGCGCGTGCGTGCACGCGCACACGCACACGCACGCACACGCAGAGGCCATCTAGAAGAGGTGCCAGGCATCAGTTGTTCCCAGTGAGAAAGGCACAGGAAAGGCAAACTCAGCAATTTATTAGCAGAATGTTTTTTAAAGAAATGGAGGGTTTCCACAGATCTGTGTTTAAATTCACCAGAAGTGAATCTTTATGTTCCATTTTTTTCCTTTATTCAAGGTCATTTTTACATACCATGTAAAATCACTTGTTTAGAAGAAAGCCTTTCTTTTTTATTTTTCTTCAGAAAAGAAAAAAAATGAGAAAGGAGGGGAGAAAGAAAGAAAGGGGGGAGGGGAGTGGGTCTCCCAGAAATACCTCATAAGGCTTCTTCCATGATGTCTTTGTTTGTTTTAGGTAAGAATGGATGGGTGAAATATTGTGTAAAAATAGTTGGCAAGGAATAATAAACTGAATAAGTATGACTATTTTTAGTAACTGATAGTGATTGTATAAAAACTGCTCTGGTATTTTTTTTTTAATTTAAAGTTCTTAGGGGAAAGCCTGGGTGCTACCTAAATTGTTATATTACTCTTATTGTCACAAAGGGAATTCTGTACACATGCATAGATGGACACACACACATACACTCCATTTTAATTAGCCTATTCATATGTATGTTTGGATAAAATGTTTTCTTTTATGTAAAAGTTTGTCTGCAAAATGAAATAAATGTATTGATACCTCCAAGTCCAGGAATAAATTTATTTAAAAATGTGGTAAGAACAACGGTATTCAGCTTCTCCTAGTGGGTCATTGCTGGAGCTCATCTTGAGCTGCTTACCTGATTTGTAGACTTGAAGTACACCATGACTGAAGCAGAAAAAGGGGGGTAACTGAGGCAATCATTTCCTTTCATTGAAGTTCAAACAAGGCTTCCAAAAGCTATAACTGAATTAAACTTAAGAGTCCATTACCCAATCCAGATGCAGTTTCTTAGCATTTAAAAATTATCAAGGAATAATCGTAGTCTGTCTTGGTTCCATTTCTTTTGTTTGTAAACCAAAATGTTCGTTTTTACTACGTGTCTTAAAGACTAATCTTTAATTAAGTGTAATTGCGTTAATTTTGACAAATATGCTGTGGGCCTGTGCCATGCGTCTCTTCAGGCTTTGGCAGCTGGGATGCCAAGGGGAGCTCCTCCAATCCCACTGACACTCTTGCATGGTACTTTGTTTTAACATTTGCTTTTACAAAGCCATACAAGAATCCCGTATGTCTATATTATCCTTTCAGCCACAGTGTTTTAGCAATACAAGCTGGTGTCAGACAGTTCGGACCTCCATGGGAGAGCGATTGCATGCAGAGGTGTTTTGCAGCTAAGGTTTTGTTCTACTTGGTTGTTTTCAAGGACGTTAAAACCCATGTAGCCTCTAAAAAAGATAAATAAGGGCAAGCCACCTTTCTTCCTCCAGTCTCAGGCTAAAGAGATGATTTCAGATAATATATAGCTTCTTAGCCATGGAAGCAGGAAGTGTTTGCTGCTTAAGCCAAGTCCCAGTTGGTGAAATAAATGGAAACTTCTGGTCCACTTTTAGGACCCTCTTTGAAATAAAAACTTCATTTTCTCTGGACAAATAAGTTTGTATTGCTGATAAAATGGGTCAATGTTAGGCTAGTCTTTAAAGAGTGTGAGAGCCATAACTGTGCCTCTTTTTTTTTTTTCTGCTATAAAAAGCCAGTTAAGTTTGTTGAAAAAGATGAACACAAAGGTCCTAAAGCCTGTGGCTCTCTCACGGAGACTTAAATGTGGTACAAACGCATCTGTTTAGCATTATTGGTGTATCTTTATTTGAAACTGGACCTCCATACAGCTCTCCCACCAGGCAGAGAGATAATAATAAATTAAAATGGACCAAAAAAATATCATATCAGCTCGGTGGTGGTGGCGCACGCCTTTAATCCCAGCACTTGGGAGGCAGAGATAGGCGGATTTCTGAGTTCGAGACTAGCCTGGTCTACAAAGTGAGTTCCAGGACAGCCAGGGCTATACAGAGAAACCCTGTCTCAAAAAATCAAAAGAAGTATACATACATATATATATATATATATATATATATATATATATATACACACATATATATACACACACACATATATATATCATTTCACATATGTAAATGTCTCTTAAAAGGAAAAACTTGGGGGGACAAATTAAAAGTCAACCATAACTAATTTACTAAATGCCTCACTGTCCTCCTTTAGCTTCTGTTTTGCATGTCTGAGCTTTTAGGATATTTATGCTTGCAGTTTAATCCATGTTTAATAGATCTTCATCTGCACTTAGGGTGCCTAAAACCTGCAGGTCCAGGTCAGAGTGGGCAGCCACCAAATTTACTTTTGTGGAAAATCTTTTCCTGGGATGAAACAGGTATTCTGTAGGTGAGCACTCATATCCCAGACAGTGGGGGACTCAAAGGCTGAAAGGCTGAGACACACACAGCAGGGTCACTTGTGCCTGTGACAAAAGCTGAGGGGACTGGGCTGCCTTGGGCTGCCTTAGAGGAAGAGTTAAGAGAAGAGTCTTAGGGAGCTTCTATTATAAACCACCATGGTGCAAAAAGCAACAGAGGGAGCAAAGGGTTTTTACTTCATTATACTTCCTGGTAACAGTCTCAATCACAGAAGGAAGTCAGGGCAGGAACTCAAGCAGGACGGGAGCTGACACAGAAAATATGCCTGACAGACATAGGCCAGTCTTGTGGAGGCATTCTGTGGAGGTTCTTTCTTCCCAAATGACTCTATCTTGAGTCGAGCTGACGAAAATCTAGCAAGCACAAGAAGGTTCTCTGGAAAATATATTTCATTGAGTCCCAAGGAACAGAAGGCAGCGGTGGAGTCAAGCTCAGAAAGCAGAGTATTCTAAGGCAAAGGGACAGCACACATAAATGTACTGCAGCACATAGCCTGCCATACTTGGGGAACACTAATAAAGGGCCTAGAATAATAACAGTGAGGTCTGTGGGGTTCAGACTATTGCCATGGCATTCCCACAGTGGATGTAGCCAATGCATACTGGTGGCCAGTGTGTGATCATTTTAATCAATGATATTACAATTAGCCGAGGTCTCCACGCTGGGAGCACAGATGATGGTATGTATTTATTTCCAGTCAAAGTTCAAGGATGTAAGAACATATTATAAGAGTGTGTGCTATGACTTATGTTGTCCCAGGACCATTGGGCTATGCAAGGAGAAACAGTGGGGCGGTGGACATTAATATGGAAGCTGGTGTATTACCCAGAGCTTGATGTCAACATCTGTGGGTGGACAGAGAGGGAAGTGGACCAGCTCTAGGCATGCTCCTAACAAAGAACCCTTGAGACACTTTCTGATGGAGTGGAAACAGAGAGAAAAAAAAGGTCCAGTTGAGGGATATGCTTGGCTTGAGAAAAAAGATGATGGATGGAACCCTTTGGCTGTCAGAGGTGAGAAGAGACCACATTGGTAAAGCATGGAAAAGAAGGAGGAGACTTCAAAGGCCTCATATTGAAGATATGAAATGGAGGGTAGTGATCAAACAGCCCCTAGGGAGATCACATAGACAGATGGACAGAAAGCTCTGAAACCTGGGAGTAAAGCCAGGGGTAAAGATAAGAACGTGGGAGTGCTCACTGATGGTCTTTGAAGTCTTTGAGGCAGAGAAGGAAGACCACTCACCTAATGATCATCTATCTCTCAGCTATTTATCTAACATACACTTACATATGTAAGGGCTTGCTTTAGAGCTTGGGTAGACTGGGGAAGAGCCATTTTATAAGAAAAGTAGGTCTTCTATCTGAACAGGTACAAATCTGAAAGATAAATGTCATGCTTTTTTTTTTTTTTCTTGTTTTTCTGTAAACTTTACGTCCGTTTAATAATAGATTCTACATCATCAGCTGCTGCCTTTGTGACTTCACTGGGTATTAATTATAGTTGATCCCCTGGCTAATGTCGGCTCTTAGGGTGACCGTGACTTCCGCCGTCTGTGTATCCAGATGGGATATTCTGAGATAGCTTCTTCCTCCTAAGGATATGAATCTCCTCTCCAGGAAGCCTGGCTGACTATTCTTAACTCACAGCTCCTATCCATCTTGTGACATCCTTCAGAGATGCTGCACCTTCCCAGCTGCCTGGCCAGGCCTTGTGTGCTTACTGTTTATTTCTGAGCTATTTTAGGAAGGCCTTTCTTCCTCAGTGGTGATTACCTATGGATCTCTCCCCATTTCTTTGTTTCAAGGTCTTTTCGGGTTTTCCTCCATATCATCATGATCTTTATATAGAAATAGCTATAAATTGCTTTGAAAATTTGCTATTAAACATAATTTCATTATGCATAGTATATGTAGTATTGCCATTCTAATATGATAAACAACATGTAGCTATCTTTAGTCCTGTAACTTCAGAAATTCTGAGTTGACAAATCTAAGGTAGGGCCCGAGTTTCATGAGGTTTTATTAATGCTCTGTAGATGTTTTTTGATTGAAGCCAAAGCACGATAACTTTTGATTTAGTGGCAAAGTTTTTCTAACCATTAAAAAGATCACTGCACCCTGAGTCCAGCAGAGGGTTTCTTGTGCTTTCAAACAATCAGGAGAGTTGAGAAAGGAAGCTGCAGGAGGGGGCAGGTAACTGAAGTGATCCTTCCTATTTTTCCAGAAAGAATCTCCAGTTGGTTTTCCAATAATATCGTTTTCCCTCCAAGGGGAATTATCAGAGAGTATTTCTAGGATGATAATGCTGTAAAGGTGGTTGTATTGGTAACTTTTCTGTCTTTCTTTCTTTCTTTCTTTCTTTCTTTCTTTCTTTCTTTCTTTCTTTCTTTCTTTCTTTCTTTCTTTTTTTTTTTTTTTTTTTCGAGATAGGGTTTCTCTGTGTAGCCCTGGCTGTCCTGGAACTCACTCTATAGACCAAGCTGGCCTTGAACTCAGAAATCCACCTGCCTCTGCCTCCCAAGTGCTGGGATTAAAGGCGTGTGCCACCACGCCCAGCGGCAACTTTTCTATTGCTGTGATGTTATAGCATCCTGTGTACTAGCAATTAGGTAGATAGATAAATTTAATTCTGCTTATCTCCCTATCTATCTATCTATCTATCTATCTATCTATCTATCTATTATTTATAGATATAATCGATCATCTACTTTCTGTCTGATGTCCCTCTAGTTACCCATCTGTCCATCTTCCATCTCTATCTATCATCCATCAACTTACATTGTCTGATTTTTATGCATGTATGATATTGATAATTGAACTCAGGGCCTTAGAATTACAACATACAGTTAATATTTTTTAATTTCTATTTTTAAAAATAAGTTCCTTTTTGGAGAAGATTTCAAAATGCTGCTATTAATATCTAATATCAAACAGTGTTCCTCATTCATATTGTGGCAACAAATCTTTCCATGGCTCATAGGATCAATATATAGACGGTCTTTCATTTCCAGAGTTCTAAATCTATACATTCAACCAAATGGATGTTGGAAATATATCTTTACTATACATGGATGATTTCTTATATTTATTTCCCAAACAATACAGTAGCATAGATATTTCTGTATTTCCATTGCATATACTGCTGTGAGTGATCTAGAGATAACTTAAGCTACAGTCGATTATAAGCAATCACTGTGTACATTATAGGTGTGAGCATCTGCACAGGGTTCTAGAAACTTCTCTGTGGGGATGAACAACTCTCTCCCTTAAGATGGTGAGAAACGATTTCAAAGTCTGCTTCTGTTAAGCTCTTTCTTCCTTCCTAAGTCTTTCTAATTTTAACGCACTCTTATCTTGCTGATCCTAGAAGTTTACTTTCGTTTATCCTGGAACGATCTATAGTTGATGTCTCAAGAACATAAACAACTACAGCTAATGTGTTATATTTACAACCTATAGAGGATCCTGGTGTTGTGTCAGAGAAAAACCTTGTCTGAACTTTCCAGAAGGGAACGGAATGTGCAACACAGTGTGGCCTATAAATCATTTTCAAATTAGTATTCTGTACATCTGTAGAAGAGTACATTTCTACTCATGCATAAATTGCCTATGAACACATTTCAAAACCTACGCTTAATCTTAGCAATGAACGTTTCAAAAAGTAAATTAATATCTTCAAGGGGAAGAAATACAGTATATTATACAGGAACCCACTAGAAACTTGATAGTTAACAGTCTGTCAGCGTTTCCATTATAAACCCTGTTTTTGAGGGGTTTATAACTCACTTATAAAATTCATCGTAGGCTGAGACGTGGCATGTAAGGTCTCAGCCCGGCAGCTTGACGTGATATTAGGTCTGAAGGACCCCAGATTCTTGTCAACGGAATACTATTTTAAAGCTCCACAATGAGGCCTAAATAAAAAGAGAGTGATTTAAGCCACAGAACCCAGAATTGCAGAGGAAAACTAAAACAACGGCTGTAAGATCAGTTGGTTGTCTTGGTTCTGCAGATTGTGGTCTGCCTTAAACTGTACACCTTGGAGAGCACAGGGTGAGGGGTCACCCACCTGACTATAATCCTCCATTTAATAGCTTAACTTATTCTTCACTGAGGTGATAGATTTAAAGGGAAGTTTAGAAATGAGACCAACATTGAACTTGTAACTTTTAAAAATTTCTGCTTGGTAAAAGATAGTCCCAGGAAAGAAAAAAATTAGTGTATAAAAATGTCCCTATCAATCATATATTTTCTCTGTGAAAACTCTGGGATACATTGCATACTTAAATTAACCTGCTATGTATTCATTTTAGATGTTGATCTTTAAGGTAGTCACGTGATAAATCTGAATACCCTTGCATCATTGTTTATATTGGTTAGGTCTACGATAGAATAAGAGAGAGAGTCAGCTTGTGAATTTTCTTATAGAGAAAGCAGGAGCATTTAAATAACTCCATCTCCACTATATTAAAAAAAAAAAAAAACAATGCTGATAATCTCCTGGAGGTAGGAGAGTGGGCGGTGTGGCTACTGAAAAGCTTGGCTGAATTGTGATTCAAACCAGGTCTGTGAATGGCTGCTGTTCAGTGGGCACAGGGCCTATTGTTTCAATCTGGAAACCCTCGACCAAATGGCACAAAATTCTGTAAGTGTAGGTTCAAGTACAGTTCCTTTCCAGGAAGGTTCTGAAGTTACCCAAACTATTTAAAAAACATAAAAACACAATTATCTGGTTTGGTAATGGTAGCAGTTTGTCTGTAACAATGTTTAGTCGACCGTGGTCTCCTTCATGGGGAAAAGCCCTATGGAAGGGCTTGGCTGTGGCTTGGGGTTTCCATCTTCTCCCAGTAGTGGCTGTCGGGCTGTGGTATAAACCTCCCTTTGAACAATTTGATATCTCAACCAAATTTCAGCTAGGAATGTTAAAACGTAATCGTGGAAGATTAAGAATAAATTTACACCTAAGCCATATAATTCCAAGGCCAAGATCAACCCATTTCCCTTAATATTCTGATCATCTATCTGGGAGTGCAAATATTCACATGGAAATGAGGTCGGCTGAAATGTTTAGCTTATGTTGGAAGAGGTGTCTGCTAAGCAGCTGAGAAATGTATTCATTCCAGTCTTTCCATTTGACAAGGTTCATTCTCCCAAGCAAAATACCAAGAGTGCAGTGACAGCAGCAGAGCCTGTTCCATTTCCTTTCCTGACTTTAATCTTCGCCTAGGAAAAATATTTGTTGAAATGCTATAATGTGTGGGCATTGAGACTCTTATTTAGATATTTAAATAGCTTTGACTTTCTATTAAGTCACTAGATCTAGCAAAGCTCTTTTAATCTTTATTTAAATGGGTGCTTATTATTTTTTGGATTAATAGTGATTATTGTAATCACACAGTGCTTTCCAGCTAGAAACATAATCTCATGCTTGTTATTATTTTATTATATTGTTGACATGATGACAAGACTTTCAATACATGGATCGATAGATATTATGATATCTCTAATCCCAGTTTTGTTTTGTTTTTTAATAATTGAAGTTCAGAAAGAACTTTTATTTATCTTGTTAAGTTTATTTATCTTTTAAGTGTCAAACTTACATTTCATTCCAGCCATTTGAACTTTAACTGCTCTGTTCTTTCCATGGTGGCTTTGAAATGCCGTGTTTTGAAGGGCCTGCATTTAGCATGGGGAGTCCCAGGGACTTGAACTCCTCCATCACTACAGTGATGCTTCTGAGTGAGGTCCAAGTTGCATCAGCAGGATAAGCAACTGTTCTGAAGTTTCACTTTAATCAGTGGTACCAACACACTGCAGGACCCCCCCCCCCCACCTTGACCTTGCTTTCCTTTAGCATATGTAAAAAAAGGAAAAAAAAAAAAAGGAAAAAAAAAAAAACCTGGCCTGGGGAAATGGTTACAGGTGGGAAAGCAGAGGTGGCTAGTGGAAAATGGCAGCAGGATGATGGTGTAGCCACAGAGTTCTTGATTTGCGATTTTAGAGCTGTATTTGATCGCTCTTTGCAGTTCATTGTGCAATACATTTCTACTATAGACACCCAATAAATCCATCTCCCGGCTTGGCAGAGTTAATTCTGATTCCTATAAAGTTGGACTTAATTATTAACCATACATTTTCCTAACAGTGAGATATTTTACCAGATGTTCTTAGTATTGAAAGCTTTCTGGAACAAAAATTAGATAGAATTTCTTGAGACATTTGGAAACTGAGGCAGCCAATTATATATGCCCTGGGCATTGAGGTAATCTTCGAGAGTTCTGCTTAGACTCTAGACAGGACAACTGTCTTTTAAATATACAATCCTCTGTGGCCATGTTAGAATGGAATTTGGCTGCTGGCATCTTACTATTAAAAAGCTACATATTTTAACAAATAATATGGAATTTCATTTATTTTGTCTCAAGCCTTTGATTTAGAACAAAATTGCTGCCCAACATGATGAAGTAAAATGCTCTACAGTAAAATCAACAGTAACGAGCCAAGAATACTATATGACACCTAATTAGGTGATTGCCATCCAAAATCATACTGAGCAGCTACAAATCAATTACGAGGCACAGGTATAATTACAATACTGGTTTGCTTTTTCATCAACCCAGATATTAGATGATGGGGAAATGTTCTAATTCTAAATGGTTTTAATTAAGAATTGAACCATTTTTAAAGGTGGTACAGAAATATAGTGTGTGTGTGTGTGTGTGTGTGTGTGTGTGTGTGTGTAAAGGGTTTTCAAGAAGAAGGAATGTAATGGTTATAGTAAATTACAGGAGTCAGGCAGTAGGGTAATTAACAGGTAATTATCAATAAACAATTTAACCACAAAAGCTTGGATCCCACCTACCACTTGTCAACAATAAAGCTTAGCAGCCCCACATGCCCCTGGAAACAAGAGTCTCCAGGGAGCCCAGAAAGGACTGCCAATGTAAATAAACAACCCTTACTGGGGGAATACACAAGAGCCAAGCTGAGATCAGCTCCATGGAAGAAGGAAAGAAATAGCCAGTAGGCAGGAAAAATATTAGGAAACTAAACATTTGGCTTTAGATTTAGGAGAGAATAAGATACTGAAGCCAGAAAGATTTTCTATGAAATGTCTTTTTTTCCCCCATATGTAAAGTTTATTCTTCCTCAGGTGTGACTGGAAATTCAAGACTATGTAGCCAAGCTGGTGTTTTTGAAACAGGAAAAAGTGGAACACATCCAGGCTTAAACATAATGAACATGAGGTGTAGATCAAATGATTGTACTATATATGCACTATAAAATATTTATTATGGAAATGTATAAGGAGATCTTGACCGAATCATCATATAAAACTCAATTGCAAGTCTGTGCTTCTTAACCATGAGCCTCACCTGACTCTCAGCTCAGGGTGTGCAGGGTTTATAGGTAGTTACTTAAAATAAAACAGAACAACAACAACAAAAAAGGAAACAAACAAAAAAAATTCCTTTAATCTAAGAGGAATCTGACCTTTGGAGGTATGGATGCTAATGAATACTAATACATCTCTTCACTTTCACATTATTTTGGCTCAATCAATATGATATTTGGACCAGATATGAAAATAACTAATTTAGGGATTGATTGCCATTGTAGAAGTCGGGTGAGTTTGTTTGTTTTTGTTTTGGTTTGGTTTTGGGCGCCTTATTTTGCCTACACATACATACATCCTGCTCAAAATGACAGTTGATAGTCACAGTGAAATACACTTATTGAATAATATCAACATTTGGTGAGAGCAAAGTGCATTAAGTCAATTTGCTCTCTGTCATCTAAGGTGTGGGAGATAAAGCCGCTGTAGATCACGCTTGAAAGATGTACACGTAGCTGAATAAACTTTGAGCAGATGTACAGATTCATCAAGATTTCATTATCTACAGCCCAAGGGGTAAATGCATATTGAGAGCGATGAGCGGAGACAGCTTGTGGGAGGTGCAAAGTTAGATAAGGGAGTCTGGAGAAAAAAAAAATTACCTACCGAGCAAAGATAGTCGATAGCAAAGAAGACACACTTCATCCACAAGGTGGATGGCCTGCAGTAAGGCCTGCACTTGATGTGTGGGAGGCCTGTCGTGGGGCAGAGTAATGTTTCAAAACATTATTTTCAACAGAAGGTCCAGACCATAGCAAATGGCCTTCAGTATCGTGGGGGAAGGCTCCTGTATAGCAAGAGTTTCAGTTGTTAGTATAAAATTCGAGTTCTGAAGACCTAATTGCCAACATACCTGTCTCATCCCATGAACTTGATGGAAGAGATTTTTCTCCTCTCTCCCTGGGCATTGTGTCCCTTATATCTTTTTTCTTCAAAATACTCACATCCAGTTGCATTCATTAGAACTCTGTTAACTGCCAAGTACTCCATGCTTTTCTTAATTTCTTTCTTTCTCTCTCTCTTTTTTTTAAAGAAACCCTCCTACTGTGTCTTCTATTATTATTATGTTACTAAAATGTAATTAAATTAAAAGTAAATTCCGAGACATCTCACATACAATTTGAAATTACATATGATTGAAGCAAAGAAAAGTGACTTTGAAACATCAGTCCTCAATTTTTTTATATAAGAACAGTTATTAGCAGAAATAGTATGAGCAGAGTCTATTCTTTTGACCCGTGCAGAGTCCGTCCTAAGCAATTACGGCAGCAGGGCAGGGGACCAACAAATAGCTTTGAATCAGTCAGACCCAAACTGATTTAAGTTTGTATGTGGCTAAGTGGGACACTTGTTAAACATAATTAATGCCGATTGTGACCTTTGAAATGTGTAAGAACATTCACAGCCCTTCCCTCCAATTCTTACTCCATCTTGCAGGAATCTATATGGCTCCATTTAATTCCTCAAAAGAAAATAGTTTAGTGAGGTTTGATATTAAATATCTTGAACAGCATAAGTAAGGCTATATATTTCCTGACTGGGGAATAGCAACATGCTTCATGCAGATAGTCAAAACATACATTTTTCTGTTGCTCTCCAGCTGACTGTTGCAAACATGAACTCATATCATATCATATATGCTTCTTGAAATGACCACGAGGCAAATCCCAGCTTGGCAAAACCCTGTGGGGGTGAGAAGAGAAACACATTGATTTTCTCCTAGAACTGGTTCAGATTATGGGTTATGAGTGGCATGCACAAAGTCTTTAGGGACCAATTCCTAAATGCATCCCAATGATTTGTATAAGAAAGGTGTATTCTCTTCTTGCATCTACTATAATTCATGCCAACTCTCACTGCTTATCAAATAAAGAAGTCACACAAAACTGGAAATCCACTCAGGTCCAGATAGGACAGAAATAGAAGGGGTAAGAGAAGAGGCATATAACTCCCAATAAGTGGTACCCTACTTCATCATTGTTTCTGAAATTAATTTCTAGTACAGATATATTTCATTTGTATATCACAAGTATGTTCAACGTGTTCCTAGATAACAAAGTTTTAGGCAATAAATGAATGGCCAGTGCAGGTGGCGTGGTAGGTGTATGAGACCCAAGCATATTGTCAACAATTGTCCAATGAATGAGTGATGACATGAACTCCCCTCTGCGTTTTGAATCCCATTCCTTTCCACATTCCCCAGTTAGAAGTTTCTTGTTTGTTAAATGGATCTCCCACGTGGTTGTTACATCACTGGGAGGACTTTCTTGTCTATATTTTTAAAAATAAATTATTGACCAATAATTTGTCACTCTAGCATTCTTATTGCCTGTCTTTTCTGTTGCATTGCCCAGATCTAATGTGTGTGCCTTTCTGTTCCTATTGTACAGAAAGTTGATAGGTGATTTAAAAGTAACAGGAAGAAGAGGGATTAGAAAGGAGATCAGACAGGAAAGAGAAATAAGACAGAAAGGTGGAAAGGAAAGAATTGTGAGAGAAGGCGAACAAGAAGGCAGACAGGAAGGAAGGAGAGAAGGAGGAGGGAAGGAAGGCAGGAGAGAGTGAAAGAAGGAAGGAAGAAAGGAAGGAAAGAAAGATGGAGGGAAGGAGGAAGAGAGAGAAGGTGGAAGGGAGAAAAGGAAGAAAGGAGAGAAAGAAATAAGGAAGGAAGGAGAGCAGGTGGGAGGGTGGTAATGAGGGAAGGAAGGACAAAGAAGAAATGAAAGAAAAGAATAATAAAGCACACAAAACACAAAGCCCGTGGTGCCCCAGAAAAAAATTAGAGGAAGAAATGAGGAAGAAAAATAAAGAAGTCACAACCATAACCCCATGGAAGAAGTTCTGGGCACCAAGGCAAGAGAAAGGAGGTTTGTTTCCCTTTGTTTGTTTGTTTGTTTGTTTGGGTTTTTTGAGAAGCTTATTATAAATGATTTAATAATAATCATATTTTAAAATACAAGTATATTAGGATAGAATTTCTACTTATTGGCCAGAAGGCAATGTGAAATAAATATACCTCATATGAAGATTGTACTGTTTTCCCACAAAGTAAACCTTGTACATATGACACCCAGAGCCACCTTAATGATGATGACCTGAAGCCTATTGAGCTTGATATACATTGGTTTTTTTTGTTTGTTTGTTTTTTTGGTTTTTTGGTTTTTTGGTTAGGAAACTTAAGTTGTGGACATCATTGTTAAGGAATCAAATTCCATGCTTAGGCATTTACATCTAGTTCTCAAAATCTAGTCTAATATTGGTGAATAAACTCTACGCTTTAGGATTCCTGTGGAACCTGCCCTTTATATAGTTTTGTATATAACCATAGTTTGGCATTTATTTCAGAAAGCATGAATCACCAAAGTGGGTTTTACCACCAGCCCTGTCTTCCTCCAATTACAGGACCCTATCAAATGAATACTATATATTATGAATATTAGAGTAAATCCTGATGGAATATTATATTGTTATTTCTCTTTTGGGAGTGCAAAATATTGTGTCTGCCGTGCTGTGCCATGTCAGAACATTTACCAATGGGTTAGTCATGTAAAGGAATCCTTCACCTGTAGCTTACGGATAAAAACCCTGAATTAGCATTCTTAGTTCCCCCACAGAAAGTTCTCCTCTTGTTCATATAGATAAACACTTCTCATAAACTGAAACGGATCAACTGGGCATATAATGTGGAATAGTCACTGATCTCATTGGTGTATTCTCATTTAGAGAGTGGCTGATATGCAAAGCATCTACAAGAAGCCTTTCTGGAAGCCTAGCATGCCCCCACATGATGTCTCCTGGGATATGTTGGCCACTCACCATTCTCCAAGCAAATCAAAACCTGTGGGTTATTTGTTGTTATTGCTGAATCATAGCCCTGGTTATCAAACCTTTACAACAAATGGATTTAACTGGTGCTAAGGAAAAATGGAAACAATCCTGCTTTGTGCTGTTGTTTCCTAAGACCTGTAAGTCATTTTCTAATGTGAGAGATGTGCATCTTCTCACACTCACCTGTGCATGTGTGTGCACTTGCTGACTCATCAAAGCTGCTTTGTGCTTCAAATAAGGCCGTGTTTCAAACCAAGGCTTTATTTTAGTCGTTTTTCATGTCTTTTTTTTCCCCTTTACTTAGAAAATGTTATCTCAGGACACATGATATCTGAGAATCAGGAAGGAAATATTAGAACTCATGAACACCAAGGGGGTATAAATATAAAATGCCATCTCATGCTGCTCAGTCATATTTAAAATTATGTTTTTGTTAGAGAAGAATGTGCCCACTGATAAGCTATCTCATATCATCAATGGCCACGGCGTCCTGTGAGCGCCACTCACGATGGGTTTCTGGAGTTAGTAACACTAGAAAGGAGGGAACTGGAGAAACCGTCTTCTATTCGATAATTACAGAATCCTTGTTAAGTTGAGGGCTCAGCCCGATAGCACATTGGTCTCAGTAGACTGCGGTAAAGTTAATTAAGGATGATTAATGGTGCGTTTTCCTTCCAATGATATCTGTGACAGAACAAAGCTGTCTGAGACTTGTCAAGCAGAATTTGAGTTGAATGAGTATTTATGCGATGAAATCTGAAGGCTGCCTCTTGACGGAGCAAGGATTCATCAATCAATTGCTCTGGCTCACGGTGGTGGGAAATTGGTCTATCTAAGTAGGTTCTGCTCCCATCCCCCATTTTTTTCATTCAATCATCCCCCAGGCTACAATGCATCTTTAGCTTTTACTTCTGACCACCTTAAGGGCTATCAGAGCAAAGTAAAGGCAAGAGTGGAAACATCTATTATGGTGGTTCATTCTTAGCTGAACTCATACAATTGATTTCTCCTAAGTAGAAGGTTATAAAGTCACACAGGCCCAAGCAAAGAATTAATTGGCATTAATGAAAGTTATCTCACAGACAGATGAGAAATGACTGTGAGCTTAGTTGGGTTTTTTATTTGTTTGTTTATTTTTTTTTTTTACTTTTTGTATTTTCACACCTATCTGTTTCAAAGCTGTTGCTTTTCAGGCTTCAGCCTTTTTTCCTGATAAAATTGCACGCTGTTCCTTCAGATCCTCTAAAGCCAGTTAACTCTGAGAATAGTCTCATGGAGAAAATACACAGTGTATGTGGCAGGTTTGTGTTTAGACCATACCTTACATTCCACAGAGGTCGGATTTGCCTTCTTCCAGTAGTGGCCCCTGGCCCTATAAGGAAATGCAGGACCACAGCTCAGGCTTCATTGAGTTTTGACCTGTAAGCAGAAGAGCTTCATTTCCCCCTCTGTGTTAGGACCTCATTTGATTCTAGTGATCTAGTGACAATGGGGAAGTATAGCTAAAATATAAAAATCCGTTTTACAAGGTTTATGTGGCTTACTTTAAGTGTGTTATCATTTATGGCCAAAGATCAGTTCATTCAAACAGAGAAAGTGTGGTAATTATTATTAAAAATAAGACATGTAAGCCGAGAGTACATCTCCAGAACCTCCTGAAACAATCTGGCTGTATTTTGCTATGACCCAGAAAGACAACAGTCCACATAAATAGGCAAAAGAGTGTAGACCAATTTTCAGGCATACCCACTATACCTTTATGCCTATTCGTATGGACTGATGCCTTATTGAACTATAGATGACTGTCTATTTTCTCTAAAACAATGACAAAATATTTGTAACCTGAAACAGACTAGCCTCAGACTCACAGAGGTGCACCTGCCTCTGCCTCCAGAGTGTTGAGACTAAAGCTTTGTGCCACCACAGTCAGCCAGTTATGAATTTTGATTTCTAAGACTTTTTATGAAATAGTAACCATCGTCCAAAATTTCAAGATACTCTAGGTTTTCATTCTTAATAACTACATTAACTATTTATTGTTTACTTTTTCATACCTAGGTCTGTGAAAATACTGAAGCCTGGGTTACATCTGTTGTCCTTCTTCAGATATTTTATGTGATATTAAAAATCTTTTGTACAGGGCAGTGGTGGCAAATGCCTTTAATCCCAGCACTTGAGAGGCAGAGCCAGAGCCAGGCAAATTTGTGAGTTTGAAACCAGCCTGGTCTACAGAGTGACTTTCAGGACATCCAGGGTTACACAGAGAAACCCTGTCTCACAAAACCAACCAACCAACCAACCAACCAAACAAACAAACAAAATACAAAAATCCCCCAAACAAAACAAAACCAAAAATTATCTTTTGTATAATTATAAAAACTCATTAAACTAATTCTTTAGTTTACATAATATTTCAAATAAGAACATTTGTTTTAGTGTCAAAATGAAAGATTTAAAGCACAGAAAGGGGTTATCAGGACAGTAACTAGAGAGCTGACCCCCCCTCCTTGCCTATTTCTTCTGCTCCTTTCAGCATGACTGTGGGAGCCAGGACAGTCTCTGTGCCAGATGCACCCACAGTGCAGAGTGGAGGACTAGTTTTACCTTGAGAAATAGGAGCGAAAACAACATCTTTGTGAATTGTGCTTCTAGTAGCTTCATAGTGATTAGCTCAACAGTTTGAGCTATAGAGCTTAAAATTAATCAAAGCCTTAGTCTCTGCTGTGTGAAATATGAATGTCTTTATCCCAGGAAACCAATTTCATAGTTCTTGAAATGTTCCTATCTGTTGGACTTCTAAGATCAGTTTAGATGTAGAGCTCTGACCTAGTATGGTAATTTAAATATCTGCCTTGGATTTCATGGACGTTCTACCTTTACCCTACATGGATTCATATTCATATTCATATTCTCTTTCTTTCTCTCTTTCTCTCTCTCTCTCACCCTCTCCCCCTCTTCCCCTTCCCCCTCTCTCCCCCTCCCTCTCTGTCTCTCTCCCTCCATCTCCCCTTCCTCTCCTCTTCTCCCTCCCCCTCCCCTCCTCCATCTTCTCTGTGTCTGTCATTTTGATATCATCTCCTGTCACCCTCATCTGAGTACTGATTAAATATTTAATTGCACAGGACAGTTTTCAGGATGCATTCAGCCATTAGTTATGTCTGTTTGCTTATCTATGAGCCATAATATTTAACATGTTTCTATGATAAAAATTAATGAAGAGAATACCACTTTTACTGTTGGATAGAAAAGTGGCACTATTTTCCAGCTCACATAATGATCGGCTCTGGAAGCACCAGTTCGGGGAAGGTCTCTCAGAAAACTCATCTTTGCACCTGTGCAAGTACACATGCTCTTTCAACTGGAGTAGACAGTTTGGTCACTCAATGGATGCCATTAATTTTGGTCTCTGGACAGTTTATCTATACTCTATTGATTAATCTTACATAATACAAGGTGAATATGGCCAGAGATAGTTTGACCATTAGCATTTCAAAACAAAATAGTACTCATAAGTAACAGCCACATCCAAAATATTTTTAACCAGTTTAGTTACAGGATAAAAAAAAAATGAAATAATTGACCATGATTTTGGAGTTGTGTGTTTTAAAAGGGATAATATTTGATTTAAAATTCCTGAGCTTTTGGAAAATAACTTTTTTTCAATGAGGAGGATTGTATATGTGTACTTTAAATGGGAGTTATATTTGAATAAGATGATGTCTGCTATGTTCTGTGTGACTGCCTTGGATTATGAAACATATTTTAATATAAGTAAAACTAAAGGATGTGCTATTTCAATTTTGTATTTTAAATAAAAACTTTTCAAAGAAATAAGCAAGCAAGCAAGCAAGCAGATACATCCCAGCACCTGCATTCCTGGTGAAGAATCAGAGCCATGCTATCAGTTCTGTCCTTAATTGTCTGGAACCACTGGATGGGATCTTAAAATGTATGTCACCAAGCCTCAGGGATCATGCCAGGAAAGGGAGCAGAAAGATTATAAAGGCCAGAGTTTGAAGAAGACGACTGAAAAAGTGTCTTCTGGGCACAAAAGGGCCATTGAATGCATAAACTCACAGCTTACACAAGATCAAGCCAGCTAAAATCCCAGCCTGGATGGTGGCAGAGGCACTTGTGAGGTCCTATTCATGAGGATCCAGTGATAGAGAAGCCTTCTAGCCTAGGGAGAGTCCGTTTTCTCTACAAGTATGGGCCCTTAGAGGTTGTCCATCTACCACTGGATGGCTCTACACCCAAACTGCTTATATGCATCACCAATTGAATCCTGTGGATTATTTAAAAATTTAAAAAGACATGTGATTGGGAGGAAGATATGGTAATGCAATTTCAGAGAGAAGTTGAAGGAGGGTGTCCAGGATGGATATGATCAAACTATATTGTATAAATGTTTATACTTCCTAGAGAATAAATTAAAATTATGCTCAAGATGTTAGATTCCTGGACAGTGCACTAAGTAAAATATTTTACTGGGACCAGAGAGAGACTCAATAAAGTTGTAAATGGTTTGATGCTATAGAAACAGCCCTTGTAGAATTAATTTACTTGTCACGTTCTTGGTTCAGTAACTGTAACCCAGGCTTTACCCTCGGCATTCTAAGTGATTCAACCTATCTTCAACATAGACAAGTGAGAGGTTAATGTTTTCCACTATGCTCCATTTTGTTTACTGCATGACAAAGAGATCTCCCTTCCCTTCTGTCTTAGTTTGGGTTTGTATTCCTGCACAAAACATCATGACCAAGAAGCAAGTGGGGGAGGAAAGGGTTTATTCAGCTTACACTTCCACATTGCTGTTCATCACCAACGAAGTCAGGACAGGAACTCACACAGGGCAGGAACTTGGAGGAAAGAACTGATGCAGAGGCCATGGAGGGGGGCTGCTTACTGGATTGCTTCCCCTGGCTTTTTCAGCCTGCTTTCTTATAGAACCCAGGACTACCAGCCCAGGGATGGCACCACCTACAATGGGTCCTCTCACCTTGATCACTAATTGAGAAAATGCCTTACAGCTGAATCTCATGGAGGTATTTCCTCAAGGGAGGCCCCTTTCTCTGTGATAACTCCAGCTTGTATCAAGTTGGCACACAAAACCAGTTAGTATACTTTCTCAAAATCTCTCTGATTTCACTCTTACCACCTCCCCCTTCCCCAGCCAAGACGAATCCCACGTTAACAGTCTTCTTCATCTGAGCCCCAACTTTTATTACCATTCTGTTCTTTATATGATCATTTTCTACTCTTCAGTAAGTCTTGGGTTGGACTTGCTTGATCTGGGAAGCATTACATGGGTCCTCTCTCTTCTTCCTATTTTTGTCCAGATAGATGCTTCTCCATAGTCTTCCTGACAGTGTTTTCTTAGTCATCTCTATCCATTGTCAGAGCATTAGCTCCCCAAAGCCTGTCCTAACCACGTGTCTGACTTGAGATCATGCAACATAATAGGAAGGAGCTCTATTAATGATAGAGAAATGAAATGAAAGGAAGGAGGGAGAAATGGGAAATGCTACTCATAAAACATAATAGAAAAGTACTTTAAATTAATCTACTGATAGGAGGAATACTGATACCTCCCAGGAAGCTGTAGTGATGGTAAACACGAACAGGAACAGGAACAGGCTCAGTTGACTCTGTCTGATTGTGTACCAGATGAAACCATTTTATGAGAAGTCACTTGATACATGCATGTTGAAAGTGAAGATGGAGTAGCCCCCTAATCAGGGTAGATTAATATGAATGTCTCCGGGACTCCTTTTGATATTGTCTGACTTATCATTTTTAATAAGTTTTCCCCTTACCCTTTTATTTCTAGCCATGTTAGACCACAGTCTGAGGACCTAAGCTCATGTCTTAGTAAATAAAAATATCTAGGCCAAATTTCCCCCAAATTAAAATATCTAGCCTTAATTAAACATTGGCTGGAATGTTGGCTGATTAAGATAATTTGCATAGTCTAGGAGTCCAAACACACATTCCTACCTTGGGGGCAGTCATATCTAAGCATATCACCCTTAAGAAAGTTATATCTCCAAACTTTCTTCTGACCCTCCAATCAAGAGGCAAGCTAACTTAGAAGTTTTTACAAATGTTTTTAAGAATATGTTGTATACTCAAAGTGGTGTGAGGTCACAGACTGGTAAACAGGGACAACAGGGTCATTCGCAGTAAGTCGTTCACCAAGAGCAATGTTCAGTATCCCTTGCCACGTAGAATTCATGGGAATAAAGAAGCCTTTCCACTTCACTCTGGAGTTGAATTGATGCATTCGGAATGAAGAAGGCTTATTTAAAGTGATATTAATAAGTACTCTCTCTTCACACGTTGACTCAAGGAACGGCTTCCCATTTTATTATTTGGCACCCTAAAAATTCACCCAGATTTTTAAAATATCTTAAGTCTTCCATACCTAAATTTAGATTATATTTATATTAGTCTTCAGTACCATTCTTTCCTTCCTTAGATATGTGAGTACTATTTTTATGTGCAAGTAATCTTAAAAAATGGCTGTCTAAATATTTAACCAGAGTTATTTTAAAAGAATCTCATTATTTATCTTCTTTATGATTTATATTATTATGCTTCATGTCTGTAGTTCTGGTTTATCATAAGCAGCCCATCTGCTTCAACAACCAAATTGGAACATTCATGTAAGATGAGTTCAGATCCCATAAACATGACAAGAGATGGATTACATTTAGTCTTTCTCCATGTTTAACCAACTTAATTTGTTTCCTATGCAGAAGAGGGTCCACATTTACTTAATATATGTTAGCACTTAGAGACATAGCTAGAAACCAGGCGAAGGTCTTAACCTATTCGTAAATAAATGAGAAGATTCCTGTCGGACCGAAAGAGAGAGAGAGAATTTATGTCAAACAATCAGGAATTTAATACATAGTGGTCTTTTAGGATGTCCAGTTTGTGTACATACTCTTAAGGCATGATTACGAATAACTTCACTTCCTATAAACAATGTGACTGGGGAAATTACTCACAGATACAACAAAAAGGGGAAGAAAGGTAAGACGCTTTAACTAAAGCCAATAAGTGGATTACTTTCCCTGAAAAGGTTAAAAATGGCAGATTTATTTTTCACTGCCATAATATTTGTCTTTGTTGGGCCAGCTATCTGAGGTATTCTCCAGAAGATGCTGGGCTCACGAGACATCACTCCAAGACCCCAGGTTCAAAGATACAACAGAGCCTTGGTGTGGGGGGTTTCTTCTCCTCTTGGTATGTGCAGACTGGCCAAGCCTTAACTGAAAGCACAGTCTGGTGGCTGAATGGAAATATGGGTGGTGATGTAGGGAGAGCGCTGATCATCCTGGCTTTCCCTTCACCCTGGTAGAGGTCAAATAGAGGACGTTTTAGTGCAAGCACAAACGCCATTCATTTTTCACTCTTCAGGTAAAAGGACTTATGTCATGTTATTAGTGAAAATGTGATTAACTGTTAAAGCAACATAGGTTGTAATGATCTATAAAGCTATTTCTCCCCAAGTTATGGATTCATTGTGCGGGAATACTAAATATATGTTGTACTAGCATCATGCAAGTCATGAATACTAAAAATAAAAATAAACATATTTCTTTGATGATGATTTATGACTAAACAATTTGAGGCTAATACATTCACATTACAGGATACAAATACAGTTGTGACATAACAGAGTGGGGCCTTTAAGATGGACTGCCATTTTTTCAGGAAATATGGGCAGTGCCTCAACTCCATCACAGTGTTTGCCACATAATGATTTGAGAGCCCATGACAGATTTCTCAACTTACAGTGTTTTGGTTACTAAATTCCATACTTAGCAAGAAAATGGTTTCGTTAAGCCTCATCGAGGACCTAGAAACCCACATGTAATACCTGGAGATATGAGGTGCTGTTGGGAATTAACATGCAGAGTTGGTCAAAGAGATTGGGTGGCTTCTCTGAGGGAAGATATTGAGTCTGTAATGAAGCACATACATGGTCAGAGTCTAAAGGGCAGAGTTCCCATCAATGCAGAGTCACAGGCCACAAGATCTGTGGCTCTTCTTTGAGCTGTCCAAAGTACTTTGGAGAGATCACAAATGTCCGGCTTCTACAAAGCTGTTCTTCCTCCTGGACAGCCACCTGTAATCACTCTGAGATTGTGTAGCAAGATTAAAGGCTACACAGAACCTGAATCCTGTCGTGTGTGTGTGTGTGTGTGTGTGTGTGTGTGTGTGTATGCCAGAAGTGAGTTTTCCCCTTATTTTTTGATACAGTCTCTCACTAACCCTAGAGTTCACTAAATAGGCAAAGCTGGTTGGCCAGTGAAGTCCAGTTGTCTGTCTATTGCTGTTCCACTGAAGTAACAGGCATAGGGTGCCACACTGGGCTTTCATGTGGATGTTGTGTGGCAAGCACTTTCCCTTCAAAGCTGTCTCTCCAAGGCTTGACTTTCTTTTTACGTTTCTGTGTCTTTGTGTCCTTTGCACCTTTCAAGGCTCAGACATGTGTGGGCCTTTGTTGTGTTCACTCCTCCTTATCCCCTTCTCTCTCTCATTGTCTGTGATTCTTGGCCCACTTTCCCCTTCCCATCTCACCCTGTTCCTTTCTTTCCAAATCAGAATAGAATGTAAGCTAGCATTAAGTGTATCAACAGTGTTCTCTTGACATCACCCATGACTTAGAAGGAAAAAGATTTTTTGGTATCAAGAGGGAGCAGTAGCCTCTATGAAAGTGAATGAGACTCTCTTACAGTTCCTATATTGGTTTTCTAAATGTTCTCGACCCCAGTTTAAGTGGACATCTTCTTTTGGTAGCAATCTTTTTCTATTCCTGCACTACTATGATAATTATGTGAAAACTTGTGTCAGATCTGTGACAGTAAGTTAGTAAGGGGAAAGAGGAAGAAGAGGAAGCTTGTCGAGGTGTGGCTATGACTATATGAGCACTGTGAATACTGGACACAGAGGACATCACCACTGCATGTCTTATGTATGGAGCTGATAAGCCAAGGGACCAGGGACCCTGCCACTCTCATGGGGGCAATGTTGTTCTTGAGGATCTACAGTCTTAAATAACATCTTCCCACTTTAGGCTCACATATGCTTTGCTTTGACAGAAAGCAGATATGTCGGTTCTCCTGTTCCATTCCATTTTCTTGGTAAAAAGTAATTTGTGGTGGGCCAGCTATATGGGAATCCTGCTTACTGTAAGCAACGACCTGCTGAAGTTCCTCCCCCATTACCGTCTTACTCAGGGAACTGCTTCAATATATTCTTGTTCCACACCCTTGTCTGTATTTTTCCAGTCTCCATCTTTTTTTATTTTTTATTTTTAAATTCAGGGTACTGTTTCAAAAGCTAGATTGTGGCTGAGCAGCTGGCAGAGTTTAGCAGCCACCTGCACAAGTAGTTCTACTTCCAATGGAAGGAACTTTAGCGCACATAAGGGGGAAACTGGGTGAGGTGTTGGATTTTGCAGTTGTGTTTGTATTTGTGTACATTTCCTTGCACATTGATGGATGTTCTGCTAAGTGAAACTTAACTCTTTTGTAAAGAATGGGAAGCAGCATGGTAAAGAAGTCATTTGTTTCAACGCGCTCGGGTCAATTGAAGCACCGTAAATGGAGAGATTGATCATAGCCAGGAAGAGACTCTTAAAACCTATCACTTCCATGAGGGGTGAGCAAGCACTTCTTGTTCTGGAAACTTCCAGTGTGATTTAATTTCCAGGTCACACTCCCAATTAAACCTGAGGACATCATGCCTGCTGAACTCCGCTGAACGCTGTAGTACAGTCAGACTTTTGGGACCCAACAGTAAATAAATTTATTTCCTATTGCTCAAGACCAACTTCAGATCTCTTAGTTTGACTAAGCTGTTCACACACTACACATGGGATAGTAACCTTTACTGCTCTGACAGTGACAAAAACACCTCAACCTCTGTAAGTGAAGGTAGACGGTGCTGCAATGAACACCACAGTCTAAATCGCACACCAGACCGGTCCTTACAGAGCTAACAGTGCCTTCTCCACCCTCATTTCATCCTTATTTACTATTTTTATTTCTAGATTTAGGAGCTGGACTTGGAGCCAAAGTGCATGGTTCAAGCAAAACTCACATAGCTTCTACATCAGTCATCTTGTGAGGAGAGATGTTCAACAGTTAATACTGTTTTATTTAGACATAAAGGTTACAGGCAGCCACAGAATACAGCTATGCACTTATTCTATCCAAGAAGATAAATGATCAAAATAAACACAAGCTTTCTTTTAAAACCTCATTCCATGAGCAAAGCAAGCATAGAAGAAACTTAGTATGATGTATAAGCATCATAGGTTCACAGGCCAAATGCAGGAGTGAGGAAGCCTGGGAGCTTATGCTGATGCTGAGTTGAAAGCCACATCTTATTAACTTCCTTCCTCTCTTTTTTCTCTTCTATTTGCTTATCCCTCTCATCCTTCTTTCTCTAGAATCTGAGTTCATATTTGATTCATTCACTGCTCATCTAAGAAGTTATTAGAGAAAAACCGCAGCTAACTCAGACTCCTTCTCTACTCTCAGAAGGACTCAGAGAGAGTTGCTCAGGTGAACAAGTCTGGTGCCTTCATAGTGAAGGTATAATACAATAGGCACAGATGGTGGCTGAGCGGAATTTAGATCTCAAGAGAGCACAGGTTCCTCTAAGGAAGCAGCAACCATCACTTGTAGGCTGCTGCAGCTTACAATGAAGGGGCATGAGGCAGTGGCAGAAAAGCCTGTCTAGACATCACCTCCTAAACAGGAAAGGGCTCTGAGCTGATAGCTGAATGGCTGTAGTAAGGCAGGGCACCCAGTCAGAAAAGACGAAGTCAAGTTCATTAAAGGTAAATTGAGTTCTAAGGCTTAGAAGTTCGTAAAATGCAGTTAGGAGCTAGAGAAGCTGTCAGATAGTAGTACATTTCAATCATAATGGCATCCTCAAGGATGGCAAATTGTAGAATGATATTCCTGATACAGCAGATACAGGTTGTGAATGGTCTTGGCTCCTGTTGGGAGGAGGAAGAGGTCAATGAGTTTTAAAAATAGTGGCATCTCTGTGAGTCACTGCCTTCTGACATAAATATTGATTATTTGTTATCAAAATAAATACTAGATTTCTTTTAAAACCTATTCTAAGAGGAAAATGATCATAGAAGAAGCTTAGTATTTACTTCCCAGTCTCTCCTTAGTATTCACCCCATTGTGACCTTTGCTTGGCCAATGTTGCTTACAAAGGTCAGAGGTCACACTGGCTGAAGGCCAGAGTCTAGGCTCTTTGTTTTCCTTCCAGATTCTTTACTAATGATGCTTCCAGATCTCGCTCTTCTTTCTTCTGCCATATTTTCATTTTTCCAGGGTCCTCCTATTGATACGATTTATTTTGCTAGTAAAGAGTCTTAAGTCGGTATCTTAGCTTCTAAACCTTTAATTCTGTCCTCTGGTATCCTTGCCTGAGTACCTGGTTTCACTTCAAATGAGGTGAAATGTATTCGTTTTTCCTTCCCCCTGATTTCCACTGATAATAGATTCATCTTTTACGGACATTCGAACTTAAAGGTCCACCTCTGCTTCCTATATTTACTTCCCAACAATTGTCAAATTTAATTTCCTAATCCCAGGGATGTTTTCCCCTTTTGCTTGATTCTCTAAAAACCACACACCTTACCTTTAATTAGTCCCAAGATGGCCAGGAAGAGTGTGGGAAATAGTTTCCCATCTCTTCAAGACCACCCTCCAAAACATCAACCTGTGAGAGAACCCTACATCTCCTCACAGCCGTCCTCTTGTTTCCCACTGTCCACAGACAGAGCTTTTAACTCCTTGCCACCCAGATTCAGTGCCTCTTGAACATGTTCCGGGGTAACCAGCTGTGGAGAAGAACTTGGATAGCTTGGATCAGACTCCCAATCCGCCCTTCCCTGTCATTTCTCACATGACACAGCAGTGTTTGTTACTCATTTGGTTTTTCGGGATTTGTGTGAGAAGCATTTTGCTGCAAAAATGCGCATCTGAAGCCAACCCCCAGTCTGCCATGCAAACCCTTGAGGATTTAGCCCTAACCTTTCTTCAGAGCCAGCTCTCCTTTTACACTCCCTGAGAGTTCTGAGAGCACAGTGCTAGTTCATCACAGAATGTCCTTGCTTATACTTTCTGCCTCTTTGAAATCTGTGACCATGTTCAGGGTATCTGCTGTTTGTCTACAGAGAGAATCTCTGGTGTTCAAATTCAAGTCTTTCTCTTATAACTGTCCCAAAGAAAACCTAAAGAAAGCCATTAGTAAACAAATCACTTCAATAACTTCTAGTGCATGAGTTGACACCATCTCCAAACCGTGTCTTCTGTGAATGGTCTTTCATTTGTTTTTCAGTTTGGCCCAGCACTTGTGGTGAAGGAAATGCTCTTAGTTAAGTTGTACCCTGACTCCTCCTCCTGCCACGGTGATAGTTGAGATGACAAACCCAATTAATGTTCCCTGTGGGGAAAAGTGAGTAAAATAGCAATAGCTATATCTTAGGTGTTTAAGATGATCGATGTTTTTTGAAATTTTGTTTTAGTATTTTGAGACAGGATCTTGTGTACATCAGCTTGGTCTCAATTTTGCTATGGAGCTGAGGTTGTCCTGAAACCCATGAGTCTCCTACCTCAGTTCCCTTGAATTCCAGGCTAAGACGATTAAGTTTAAAGTTGCACACAGGTTCTATCAAAAAGGGGAAAAGCTGGACTCACAGATTTGGAGGGGGTTCAGAATCTTAAAATATGTGTAATATTGGATACTGCAGATTGACCTTTGGGTTGCTGAGAAGGGAGAACACTTCTCAGAAGATAAGAGTTGGGGGCTGTAGTGTTTGTTCCCTTCTGTGGCAGTGAGTGGATTCCTCATTGCCGTACCCTGGGAGTTTGGCTCCTAGGACCATATCAACTATTTGCCTCTGCCAACCCTCTCCTGTCCCGTTCTGGAGTAGAAGTAATAGATGAGAACTTGCCCTTGTGAATATGTACAGTAAATGTGTTGTGAATTTTGATAGCCTCCTCCTCGCTTTGGGAGATGAGGCTCCTAAGAGTCCATGAGATGAGCGTTGGTGATGGTGGGTGCTGGCTGGTATTCTGTTGCTTCCTTGAGGAGACTTGTGAGGCTCAGGAAAGTCCATTTGGCTACACAGAGCCTCTTGGGTAGGATGTTGTAGACCCAGTATAGGATCTAAATTTATTTGGCTCCAAAGCCTAATGACATCATCTCTATTCACGCCTGAACCTTGGTAAGTTCTTTTTTTTTTTTTTTTTAGAAAAAACTAAACTGGTATTCAGCTGTTATCAGGTAACATATTTGTACTGCATACAAATGAGGAAAGTTACAGGAGGAATCAACTCCCTAGCTCACCTCTCTTAGGGCTTCATCTGATTGTCATTAAAGATGAGAGCTCATCTTAAAGCACAATTTCTGTAGACCAGATAGTCTCTGTCATCGTGAGCCTCAAGAGTCATAGTACACTGGCAACAAGTGACTTTAAGAAGAGTGTATAGATATTGGTACATGGGCTGCCTCAGGAAATTAAAGGCTATCTTACCCACTCTCATGAGTTCTTGGTTTATTCTCACAGAAGTAAGGTTGATAGGGTTCCTGCAGGTGTAGACTCACAGCTGACTTTGCTGTTTCAAGCATCTTGGATCTCTCATATATTATGTTTCAAACCGTGATCCCTGGACCTCACACATCCAAACAGGGATACAGTTTCAAAGCACAGATTTCTAAACTTAACATGAGATGTGTCACCTTAGAACATTCGAGAATAAGCCCTGAGGATCTGCTTCTTAGTTCTGTGAAAACAACACTGGGAAGAGGAGTGTAGTAATGGTCTTTTGGAAGAAAAAAAGTTCTAGATACAGTTGTTTAAAGGATGTAGACATTTAATACTCATGGCTACCCTTAGAAGCTATGCTTTGTAGTGCAACCTGCCAGATGCCTTCTAGCTAGGGATGCTCTATGATAATGAATTGTAAGCTCCTCTGCCCTGTGAGTGTTTAAATGTGTGGGCATTGTTCCAGCATCTCTGGCCTGTGAGCATATAACTGTGTAGGCACCATTTAAGCACTTCTGGCACCTGGACTCTCTTCCCACTGTCTTCATTTTCATATATACCTCCCCAAGCAAATGTGAGAAGCAGTTGGTGCACTGAGAATTTATACCTCCCCATTTATACCTCCCCAAGCAAAAATGACACATGTTTCTTACTATTTATTTGACTCTTAGGATTCCCCAGCCTAAGAGCATCTTACACAGATGTGTAAGATCACATTGTCTTACCTAGAAGTGAAATCGAGTCTCAAGTAGATCACTTCATGTACCTAGTTCACAGATGCAGGGATCTAGATCTGGGACCTCCAGCATTCTCCTTCCCTGCGTCTTAATCCTGCCTTTTCTCAGTGCACCAACTGCTTCTCACATGATAGTTGCAGACACAGCTAGGGTCACATTTCCACCTGGTCTCTCTGGGACAGGGTATCTGGGATGCTTTTTGAATCCTCACCTTATCCTGAGGAGGAGAGGAAAATGGATTAAATTTTGAGGAAGAATTGAAAAATAAATAAAAAATAGCTGCATGTATATGGTACTTGCACATATATATGTTCATGTTTATGCAGGTGTGGTCCAGTGTGTGCATGCGTACACACACACACACACTCGCACACAGAAGCCAGAATTACACATGAGATGTCTTCCTTTGCTCCATTTATTTGTTTATTTATTTCTTCATTTGTGTTTATGGGCAGGTCCTCTCATTGAATCAGCAGCTTGCCATTTAGGTAGCCAGATAACCTCTAGGATCTGTCTATCCTTGTGAACTCTCCTCCCACCAGGCCTAGGGTAACAGGTGACTACTGCCATGCTCCTGCCCATTGTCTACAGTGGTCCTGAGGCTCTAAACTGAGGTCCTAATACTGGTACAGTAAATATTCTGAGCCATCTCCCCAGCCCCATGCTAACACTTTTGTTGACTCTAATCAATCCACTCCCTTAATTAGTAGCTGGTGTGTGAGGCTAAGAAACCCATTCTGACCAGTTCTCAGTAAATACTGACCAATAGGACTACTGCAGAGACAGAACCATTTTGTACCTGCATTGCAGATAAGGGTCTTTAACAGTAGGTACTGGCCACATGTGGCTTGTGGGACTGAGAAACTCATTTTCATCTTAATTAATGTTTCTATTCAAATAGCTACATGCAGCTGGTAGCTTCCCTACTAAGCAGCATAGGTTCAGATAACTGTATGGGGAGACAGTGAGTGGCTTGGGACTCTAGTCAGGAGCCATCTTACCTGTCTAACTGGTGAATCCACTGTCTAAGTGACACTGCCCATCTCTCATTTTTCACTCCCTTAGGTATCAAGTGGCCATAACAAAATAGCAACACCATAATGATCCCATATTAGATTTGGGGATTTCCTCAATAGTTTTGTGTCAAAATAGCACATTGTCTCCTCACAGTGAGCAAGTGCTCATTACTGTAGTCGCCTGCTATGACTACGATTCCTGTTCTTAGATTACTCTCAGAATAATTTGAATCTACTTACTTCTTTTACGACTTGAAATATACTTAAAAGCATTGGTAACACAACACCCGTTTCTGTATTTTTTAAAAGAAATTTTTGGAATCTCTTTGATAAAACTTTTGCTACAACAGTGTCAACTGGCCAGACCTCCTCCCCCCCCCCCCCAGGAGCTCCCAGGGACTGGATCACCAACCAAAGAGTACACATGGAGTGACCCATAGCTTCTGCCTCTTATGTGGCAGAGGATGGCCTTGTTGGACATCGGTGGGAGGAGTGGCCCTTGGGCCTGAGGGGGTTCTATGCCCCAGTATAGGGGAATACCAGGGTGGTAAGGTGGGAATGAGTAGGTGGGTGGGGGAGCACCCCCATAGAGGCAGGGGGAAGGGGGATAGGATGGGGGTTTCAGTAGGGGAGACTGGAGAAAGGGGATAACATTTGAAATGTAAATAAAGAAAATATACAATAAAAGGGAAAAAGTGGGGAAAAAAAACTTTTGCTACATAGACACTGGCATGGACACATGCTCACAAGCACATACACATGCCCATGTGTATGAAGTTATATTAATATGACATTGAACTTGTAAAGCCTTTTCACTTAATGCTAACTAATTCTAATTAGAACAATTGAATGAATTGAAAGTTTATCTACCCTGGCAAACCTCAGCATAGAAAGGCTTTGTAAACCACTACACAAATCCGTTTCCTAGTGGGAGTATGCTTCTACCCAAGGCTTAAAGCACTATAGGTAGAAGAAGAGAGAAGTAACTAGCTGCCCTCTTCCTCTGGCTATGTTATTAGTTCTACGCCATGGCAAAACTAGAAAAATCAAAGAAAATTCCTTAAACTAAATAACAAACTGGCTCCCAAGTTCCCTCTTTTCTTCAGTATTGTCAGAGTTGATCTCGTGGCCAGCAAGTCCCCTCAGCAGAGACAACTCACGGGGCTAGTTCTGTGCAGGATGGCGAGAGACTAGAGACAGAGTCCTGGGGTAGGAGGTGGGACCAGAAGCCACCACACTACCCTTCAAAATTGTGTGGCTCCTTGGTCAGCTAGTGGTAGAAGAGAGCCCTATCGGCTCAGTGGAGAGAAATCTAGCATGCCCTGCTTGAAAATGCGTCCCTTAATGTCTTGAGCTGGAAGAGACTGCTGGGGAAAAGGGAAAGCAGCGCATTTCTGTGGAGCATTGTTTGTCATGGCTGCAGTCAGTGTCTTTATCTGTCCATAAAGGTGTGGAGCATAAACCTCCTCGCCAGTTTATTGTAAAGCAATTCTGTTCTTTCAAGCACTTTTGGTGGCCCAATATGGAGACACCCTCATTGTTACAACCGTGTTTAATTGTTGACTCTGTTAGTTTTATGATTCAAGCAGGCCCCACCTATTGTTTCAGAGGTCAAGGAGTTGTTTGTCGGCATTTCATCTGTACTGTGTCTGGTCAGCCACAGTCTACTTAAGCAAACACTGCAGCAGTGGGATCAGAGGCAGGCCCTCCACACACCACAGCAATTTCAGAGGACTTGAGTTCAACCATTCCTTGTTGACTGGCTTTGCCATTCCTAAAATCTCTCTTACACATTCACATGGAGAATGGAAGGGTAGGGTTTCCTTGCTTTCTGCACAGTAGCTTTGGCATTAGAGTCTAAAGGGTTATTTCAGAGTAAAGGCCTTCTGTGGTCTGGAGGAGATGTTTAAATGTAGGCTGTGAAGAAAGGCATGGATGACACAAGAGAGGTATAAGTAACAACAACAACAAAGCAACAATGTACAGATAACTTTCAACACTTTCTGAAAAGGTGGACTCTTTTAATACTATTGTATTTTTCCAAGCAGATGCCAGAGGTTTTTTTTTATTACCCTTATTGATTTTCTTAATGTCTGAATGCATTTATGTTTATAACTAATATGCACTAAATTAGTAACGTAGGCACAGTATATCCCAAACTGAAATTCTCATGCCATTTAGAAAACTGTAATTTAATGAATAAATCTGACTAATGGGAATGTCTTTGACACAGTGGACAGCAAGAGGTGCCCAGTGTCTGAACATTAGCATCCCCATGAAAGGCGCAGTTATATGTATTTCAAAGAATAGTTATCATTTTTTTGGGGATACTAGCAGACATTTGGTTTACATAACCTATTTTATTTATCCATATGCCCTGGGCTGGATCAGAAATCTGGCATGGGGAAGGGAGTGTGAGTGAGCAGAGGTAGTTTGAGAATCTGCTATGGGTGAGGAGGATGTCTGTAAAATAATAAAGACACTAGAGATAGAACAAGATCACGGCCTCAGGATGAGAATACAAGTCCTACCGCTCAGACTTGAAATAAAGGTGATGCAAAAGAAAAGACTGTCCGCCTGTTCTTAATGCCTGAGTATTAAAATGGTGTTTCCTACCCATTTTGCCCTGTGAAGAGTTGTGCTTCACTTTGTAAGGAATGGGCTTCAGTGGTTGTTTGTCCGGGTGCTGGCGTAATTCCCAGGAGGCAACATATTCTTGTGTTCAATATTAAGTACCAGGTGTCAGCTTGGAAAGGAAAGAAGACAGAACTGACCTTGTCTTGTGCGGTTCAGCTGCTTTCTCCCAATCTACCTTCAGTTGGATACTCCATAATCTCCAGCTGTCTTTCCCAAGAAGGTGCAAGAAAACATTGTGTAGCAATATAGCCCTTACATTGGCTTAATAAGGATACAATACATCTTTTAGAACTAGTTTATAATTGAATGATTGGTGATATCCCTAATGGTTTAGGGCTAAAATTATTTCTGTCTTGATGTTCGTTTTTTTTAAAGATGTTTTCACTCCTGCTTTCCTTCCATTGTGTCCTTTAAAAACATTATCTTTCCACCTATCCATTGCAGTAATCAAAATAATCTGGAAGGCAGCTTCTGTAGTTTGATGTCATGTATTCATTGAAGTCCGTGGAATATTATATCTGCATGCAAGGAAAATGTGCTGGGTCAGGGCTGCCAACTTGAACAAAACTTACTCCTATGTTAATTTTGTATCTAATATGAGCCCGCAACAAAGATTCATAAGACTGTTTTCCTGGTCTTGAAAATCTTAGGGTTTACTTGTAATTAGATAGACAGACAGACAGACAAGACAGATAAGGAGACAGACAGATAGGCAGATGGGAAGATAAATAGAGATATTTTAAAGAAAACTGATAAACTTACGTCCAAAAGGTCATGGAAACGGAAAAAAAATGTCCATTCATTGTGAGTTTGGAAATTTGTTACCTATTTCTAGGGACAAACAACTGTGAGCCATGAGTCAGTTAGGTATGTAACTGTTAGAAACGATTTAAAGGGCCACGTGGTAAGCCAGGATGTACCTGTTGAAACAAGGACTCAGAGCATAACCACTAAGGTGAACTGAAGCTTTTATATTCCAGTCAGTCCTCAGAGAATGCCAAACAGGGAGTGGGCAAACCAGAGCTTGATAAGATGCTAGAGACCACATGGAGTGTCATGCAGAATTCTTTGGCCCTTTGCCTGTCAGTGTGTGGTTCAGGGGCATAAGGCAAGGAAGATGTGTGTGTGTGTGTGTGTGTGTGTGTGTGTGTGTGTGTGTGTGTGTGTATGTTTGTTTGTTATCTGCATGTGTGTCCGTATGTGTCTCTCTGTATATGTTTTCCTTGCAATTTGGAGCTGAGACTGAAGTCAGGGCCTTGTACATCCGAGACAAGTACTGTCCTACAGAAGTAAACCCCTAGCTCACAGAGTTTGCCTTTTATTCAAGCTACGTCAACCCATGGAGAAATGGCTTAAATGAAGTGGGTTTGTATGCAAGAAGCTGGGTGTGCTGACTGATATGGAAGAAGATAAGCAAGGGTGAGAAGTGGCTGGCATGAAAGCTGCTTAGAAAATGTCATCAACAGGCCTTGGGAACTAGCTGAATTCGGTGCTGGAGAGAAACGCTGAGGGTAATCAAGTAGCAGCCGGAGAAAGAAGGTACACACATTTTCAGAGTTGGCCAAGTTGAACTTAGATACCTCTGGGACAACTGGATGAACCAGTTTGAGGTTCAGAAGGAAGCCTGTGGTTAGAGGTATTGTCAGTGAGTTATCAGCATGGGGAAGGAGAGAAGATTATAGTCTGGGAGTGGTTGAATAGAACCCAGCAGGCATGTTAAAGGAAGAATAGACTGGGGACTAATCCTTGGGAGAAACTCAGTCTGTCCCCAGCAATTGGAGAAGATGACTTCGGGTGAAGGTTTTGAAAATGAATCCAGAAAAGTAGAAGGTAAACCAGGGGAGGGTGGGTCATAACTGCCAGTGAGGGATACTCTCAGGAAGCAGCATCAAATATCATTTTACAGATAGCTTAGCATGGGCATTATGTTCATTTTTGAATGCACTTTCTGAAAATGGATATAGGAATGCATAAATGCATCCAAACATTATATAAAATATAGACACCTTAGGGTAAACATAAAGCCCCATTTTTTAATGTAACTAGAGTATCACAATCTTCCAACTGATTATTAAATAGTATATAGATCACAAATGTCTCCATCTACAATGTTACTTGGTATTTAATGAGTGTAGTTATGATGAACATCAAGACCTTAGGATTTTTCATTTTCCGTGATCATCCCAGTGGCTTGGCAAGGTGAACTCCTGGGAGCTGAAGGGTTTGCTCTAGAGCATTGCCTTCTCAGCCTTAGGACCTGTCAGACCTTGATATCATGTTAGAAGCCCAGACATGACTGTTACACACCCATTTAGGCTATAGCCACAAATGCCTCTGCATGAATTCCTCAGCCTTTTTAGCTCCCCCTTAGCCATTGTTGTTCAATATCACGAATTTCATATGGTGCAATAATGACATTATGAATCACTACTTCAGTGTAATCCATTTCTCCACATTTAAGGCCTTTAGAAAAATCACTTGCAGATACAAATTATTTCCTGGGAGATTGAGTTTATTTATAGGCTAATCACTATATGCTTAGGTCTTTAATTGCATCTACAAGGGTTCCCCCAGGAATACATAAGGTAAAACCCTGCATACAATGGAGAGAAAGAAAATAAACTGACATTCGCTGGGATCTGTATATCATCTAGAAACAGTATTCCAAATAAAAGACAACAATGTATAGACGTTGAAATCCATGGCATCAGAGGTGGTCAGGCTATATCTCTTAATACAAAGGAATTTGCTGTCCAGGTAGCTAAGCATTAGTTATACTTCTACACCAGGGTACACCAAGGACAAACTTTTCATTGTAATTTTTGCATATATACACTTAGAAAAACATCTGTCTCATTATTCAATACATCCTTTGTTAGTTTACAAGATTCATATGCAGTTTGTGTTATTTCCTCTGTCTTATGTCCCACTTTTGATGGCTGCTGTTGAATGTTGGTTTAATTTCTGATTTCCCATTCCGGAATGGCTTGTCTTTTCCTATTTGTGTTTCCCAGGAACTTTCTATTTTGTTAGAACGAATTCTCTTTCTTCTCCTGAGAGAACTAAGGTCCAAGTCCTTGCTTACCAGTGCTTCACCTACATGTTAATTATTTGAACAACTTTCCAGGTCAGTCTCCCTGTCTCTCCTAATGGCCGTTGCCATTTAACAATAGCTGAGCAGTTCTTGTTCCTATTTTTATCATCTGCCTTAGAATAATATGGTATAAGCTTTTGATAGAAGATCATTAAATGATGTATTGCAACAGTCATTTATTTTATTTGAAATTACTTTCATTTCATGTTGGATGAATTTCTAAATAATTTTTAAAGACAGATTTACCCTACTGTAAGAGGACAATGGTAATATAATGTTGAAGAGTTATTAAAAATTATTTTAATTGGCACAAACACACTATATGTATACATATATGTGTATATATATCTCGTAATAATATTGTGATATGTGTATATATTGTATAATGTTTGAATCGGGTTCAGCACATATGAGTTTTGAAGCATTACATTTGTCATATATTCTTGATGAAAACATTCAAGTTACTTACTTTAAGTTTTTGCTGTCTATACTCTCTGCCCTGTAAAGTAGTTCCATAGCCCATCTTGTTCCCCTAACTGTATCTTAGTACTAACTGATCTACCAGTATCTACCAGTCCCCTTCTTACCATCCCCACCCCCACCATAGCCTCTGATACCTACCATTCTATGTTCAACTTCTATGGGACAAAATATGTTAAACAGCTTTATAATTGTCATAAAACAGTATTGCCAACTGTCATTTCATCCCACGTGTATTGTATATAGACTATATACCAACTTCCAGATGAAGCAGTAAAAGAGGTAGAAGGATGAAAAGGACCCCCTTCCAAGATGAAAGTCTAATATGTTATATGGGAAATGAAAATCTGATGAACAATATTGGTTTATTGTTGGTTAATAATGGGTTTCCTCTTGATAGCCAACAACTTTGCTATTGCACAGGTAGCAAACATGTCTAACAGAAAAAGAAAATAGCCTTTTATTCAGAACATCTTTTTCCCTCTCTCAAATCTTTACTATTATTTCTGCTCTGCAAAAAAAACATATTTTATGGTAGAAAATTGGCATGTGTATACTTAGAGAAGAGACTATTTTTAAGAGGCATTGCATTCATACAAGGAATATGAAAGCACATAGTGACAGAAAAGCAGAAACAATTTTTGAAAGTACATTTGAAGACTGGCTGCTAATCTAATAGCATTGGAAGGAGAATATCTGTTTTGGAGTTTTATCATATATGTCCAAACTCTATTGTAGTGTGTGTTGTAAAGTGGTGTGTTGTATATTGTGCAAAGTGTTTATATTGTGTGTTTTGAGTATATGGTATGTGAAGAGAGTATGTGCTTATGCCTTGTGTGTGGCATGTTTGTGTTGTTTGTGTGTGTTGTGTATACATGTGTGGATGGCTGTATGTGTGGTATGTGTTCTTGTTTGTGTGTTATATGTGGTACATATATGTGTTGTGTCTTGTTCATGGGAGTGTTGCCTGTGGTGCTGGATATCAAATTCGGGGTCTTGCACATGTTGACAAATGAACTACCCCCGAACTACATCCCAAACCCCTATAATTCATCAGCTGGACTCCTCTCAAAAGATTTAGAATTTAATTCAAAATGGGGAATCCAAGAGTTTCCAATGTTTGCCATCTCGTGGTGGAAGAGGAAACAGTAAGCGGAAGTGCAAAAACACCTAATATTTCTTCAAGAAAAGTTAATTAATTTTGGTGTTTAATTCTCTTTTGAGTCCCATGGTGTAAATAATCCAAGGGGGAAGGGTGCTCAGATATTCTTTGTGTTTGACCTCTCACTTTCCCTACTGCTGTGTAAACTACTATGGATGTCTCTGTAAAACTTTGTACATGTGGCTCAGAATGGGACCTGTTGGCTCATAATGCCAAGCAGAGAAGTAACCATAGTTCTAGCTACTTTCTGCTGGATGGAATTTCATAAATATGTATGTTCTGATATAACTTTATTATTTTATACAATAGAATATAATAATATATAATATATCTGTATTAGTACCCATTTTGTTACACAGGTGTGTATTTGAATTGTATCTTCCTCTGACTTGCTACAATTAAGTGTGCTCTAATTTGAGAGTGAGTTCTGAGAAAAGGGGATGCTTTAGATTGACTGTTAAAGTCTGACTGAGAATAGGCAATTCCAATGACTCAAATAGATGTAAATCAACAGAAGGAAAGACACAGTGCTCAGCTCAGCTCAGAGGGGCTTGTAATACTAGGCATGCATTTGGAAAAATGTCTGTGACTGTCTGGGGACTCCGTTACCAGTATGGACATCACAAATGGCTAAATACAATTACTTCCTCTCACCAGATGCTACCTTGCTCTTTGTGTTTGTCTGGCTAACATTTGTTTCTTTCCTATGAAACGAAAGGAAACAAAACAAGAGCCCTGCCTTCCTATAGAACGGAATAGAACAAAGTATCCTGTTGCTACTTCATATTGGTTAAGGCAGACTTCTGATAAGATGTCAGCAGAAGTTAGGGCAACTCATGGAAACTAGACTGCTTGCTCTCTCTATTCCACACACATTATTGTACACTTTAGAATCCCATTTTGAAGCTATCTGCAGTTTTTAAAAGTATACAATGTACTGGATTCTGAATACCTTTGGCTTCTTTTTGTTGACACTGAGTAACTGAAAATCTTAATATTTTTACTTCTGTTGACACTCTGAGATCAGGACAAATGTTTAGCAATCTAATAAATAGGTAGTATGCATTTGAGTTCTATAATGTTTTCAAAGAACATAGCAGGAAACTTCAGAGGAAAAACCACCATCATTTCTCTTTATGAATCATTTTGTTGCATAATAGTTAATTATAAATTAAGGTGGTGTTTTTAATTCATTTTGATGACTACGAACATGCCTTTCTCCAAGTGTTGTATCTGACTGAGGAAAAGGGTGGCCACAAACCAGGACAAGATAGAATGTGTTATGTTAATCAGGATGCATAATGGTTTTCCTTACATTTCATAATAAAACGGAAGACTGACTAATTTCAAAAATAGTTTTTTAATTTTTATTTTATGTGGATGTATTTTGTGTGTCTGTGAATGCACACATACATGTGTGTATGAGTGTGTGTGTGTGTGTGTGTGTGTGTGTGTGTGTGTGTGTGTGTGTGTATGCAATGCTCTTGGAGGCCAGAAGATTGAATCAGATTCCCTGGAACTAGATTTACCAGTGGGCATGTGTCATTATGTGGGTACTGGGGACAGAACCCTAGTTCTCTTCAAAAGTAGAAAGTACTCTTAATTACTAAGCCATCTCTTCAGATCCTGACAAATTCTTAAGTGCTGTTTTCCTCAGTGAAAGCATACTGTTCTCTTATATTTATTCTATGCTTAGAGAGTAAATAAAGGAGAAAAATTACCCATAAAATTTTAATACACAAAATCTACCCTACGCAATATATTTTTCTTTATTTTTGTCTATATGATTTTCTATTCATACTATGTTCAAATTTTATCTATAGTCATCTATTATATTTACAAATATTTGCTTATAGAATTTATTTTGTTTTGACTATAAAAATTTTCTCCACATATTTTATGTATAGGAACATCATGGATCATTTCATTTATAATAGTGTGTTCTAAATCATGAGTAGTTTAATTTTATTTTATGGTAATTATGCTATATGCTAGTAATGTAACTTTAAATATGAATTTGTATTTTGTATATAACTTGCCAATTTTCTGGTTCTAATCAGACAAGTCTCTTCAATGAAAATCAGTATACTGAATAGCTTTTAAAATACTCCCTCCATAAAGTTCATGTACCAGAAATTAATAAAGTAGACTACTGAGATCTATAAAATAGCTTTAATAAAGAAAAAGTGATTAGATGTCAAATCAGCATAAACTTTGAAGTTGGTGTAACAAATAAATGTATAACTTTTTTGCTTGGTCATAACCAATCCCAATGTAGTTTTCTGTTAACAACAAATCTGCTACAACAGCATTTAAATCTAGAACCTGACATTTTCCAACTTCACATATAAAAGGATTTAACTTGATATCTCTAAATGAAAATAAGATAGCGCTGTAATGAGAACCAAACAAAAATAAAATAATAGTATAATTCAAATAAGGACCAAGTAGATTAATTTGGGGAACATGGAAAGAATTTCTCCTGCATTTCTCATGGGCTTTGCACACTGTTTTCAAGTTGAAGTCTCAGTGAGTACAAGCTAGTCAGTAGGCAGTCAGCAACTTAGCAAATTAGTAAAGAACTCAAAAGAACAAGTGACCTAAAGCAATTCAAAAGTACAATGTGATTTGTTTATCAAGTACAGTTTTGAGGGGCTGGAGACATGATTCAGTGCTGGATTTTCTTCCAGAGGACCCAGGTTTGATTCCCAGCACCCAGGTGACATCTCAAACTATATGTAACTCCAGTTCTAGGGGATCTGACGCCCTCTTCTGTCTTCAATGGGCACCCAGATACACATGTGGTACAGAGACACACCCTCAAGTTAACATTTATATGCATAAAATAAAAAAGAGATACAACTTTGAAGCTGTATGTATGTATGTATGTATAGTGTACATCTCAAACATGAATTCTACATTCCTACATTAGGGTTGAAGAGCCTATATAGAAGACATTGAAGTTAACTTTTAATCACCTAAGAACAAGTTGGCACTTTGGGGAAACCTTGGGAAAAGCCAATCCTAAGGGATTTGTGGAGGTAATTTAAATGTTTGTCAGTCATCTGGATTCCCCCACAGTAAGGAACTGTTTATGATTTAGAACTATGTAGTAGATAAGTACTCACACAGCATCTTTTCCACTCTCACATGGGGGCACAAGCTTCCTGGCCAGTCAGAGACTTTGTACGATCTGCTTTGTTGCTGTGACAAAATGCCCTGATGGAAATGACTGAAGGATAGAAAGGTGTGTCCTGCCCTACAGTCCATCACAGTGAGGAGACATAGCAACAGAAGCATGAAGCATCTGGGGATATAGCATCTGAGGTCAGGAATCAGAGAGCGATAAAATGCTGTGTTCAGACTATGTCATCCAGTCTGAGATCATAGCTCATGGGGTGATACCATTCACATGTAGGTTCACTCTTCCTGCTCCATTTCACAAGAGTAGATACATCCTCACAGATACAGTGAAAAACACATTTTCATGGTGATTCTAAGTCCCATCATCTTGACAATGAAACCAACCATCACAACTCCATTCTTTGTCAACTTAATATCCAAACACATCACTTTTAAAACAGAACTTTCTATCCATTCTCTCTATAGGCTTATGACCACTTTGTAATATAAAAAGCATTCAGTCTGACTTCAAAATTCCTTATGGTCTTTAACAATCTCACAGCTGTAAGTCCAGTGTCCTATCTCATGAAACTCAAGGAAATCTCTTAATATGAGTTCCTATAAATAAAAGCAAATTACCTTCTTCACATTGACAGGGCATAGAATAAGCACCTCTATTCAGACAAACAAAGAAACAAAGAGAGTGTGGGCAGAGAGAGGAATGAGCAAAGCAAAGCAAGACAAAAAAGGCAAAAAACACAACAAATCCGACTCCATATCTGGGGTTTGAGGGTTGTGATAGAATCCTTGAGACTCCAGATGGCTTGGGTAGACCCACCTCTCCAGTTAAGCCTCCTGAAGCACATATACTCTCATTTAAGCTAATTCCACTTCATTCTTGCAGCTGTCCTCAACAGACATCCCATGGCCATGGCACATATTTCCTGATCGCATTAGCTCTCAGTGCAAGGCTCCATGACCATGGCCATGACCAAGACCATGACCACAACCATGACCATGATCATGACCATGACCCACGTAATTCTGCATCCTACAAAACCAGTACCATGTGAATACTGTTGCCAAGTTCTGCTGTAAGCTCTAGTGGAATCTGGGCCCTCTTTAACTTGTGTCCCTTCAAAGGAGACTTTAACATTTCAAATGGGTTTTCACAACCTTCTATGTAAAGACTTTTGCCTTCAAGGTTCCTTTCTCAGTCCAAAGCAGGAGGTATTTTTAAAGATGTAAATCTCTATTCAAATCTCTATACATTTTCATCTGCATTCCCCTTACCAGAAACTTTCAATTTGTTTACAAATCTTCCCTCTCAAACTTCATATTTATCTTCATATTTATCTTCATATTTAACTTTCACCTTTTATTTTCCCTTCCTCACTATAGAACTGAATGGAAGCAATGCGAAGTAACCCCAACGAAACTGAGTGTGCTCCTGTTTTAAATCATCTTTTGCTAGACAAATTAGTCCATTGCCTCTAAGTTCAGCCTCTCACAAGTTCTTAGAACACAGGCAGAAAACCATAAGATTCTGACAGAATACCACAGGAATGACCCCAGCCAAGTTCCTTGCTCCCCTCTGAAGCCTCATGAGCCAAGCCTCCACAATCCCCTTGATAATCTTGTCTTCCAGGCTCCCACCAGAGTACTGTACAGCATCCAACTGACTTTCTGGCCCTAAGTTTCAACTTCTTCCACAGAATTACCACAAGTTAGTTCCAAAGGCCCAAGGTCAGGTTTATCAAGCAATGGTCCTATGTCTCAGTGCCAATCTTCTGTATAAGTTATCCTAATAAAAGCTGCTGTTAGATAGAAAAGTTAATTGTGCTAACAGTTGGAGGAAGAGGTTTGCCCTAACAGGCAAGGAGTATCAGCAGTGGCCACATTGCACCCATAGTTTGGAAGCAGACAGCAATGAAATGTTAGCTTTCAACTTTCTTCTTTTTATTTAGTCTGACAACCCATCTCTTGGGATGGTACACCCTACATTAGGTTGGAACTTTCTGTCTCAATTACTCTAATGTAAATACTCACTGGTACTCCCAGGTGTTTACTTCTATGGTGATTCTAAACCCCATCGTGTTGATAGTTAAGTTTAACTGTCACACACAGTTCAGGACAGTCACAGACAGTACAGAAATATTTCTCTGTTCTACTCACTGCCCTCCTTAGAACTAAGAAATGGCTGGGCTTGTAGAGAGGCTAGAAGGATTTTTGGTTTTTGTTTTTTCTACTCATTGTAGAACTACAGAGCTAGATGTGAGAGGGGAGAACAGAACTGATCATGTGAGGGTTTGCTTTCCCATCACACAGTCCTCTCTATTAGAGACGGGCAAGCACAGAAAAGTCAAATCAACTGCGAATCTAGCGGTAAAAGTAAACATGAAAGATGTTAAAGAACACAGTGCTGTTCTTATTATATTATGTAAACTGTTCTATTTCAGAAAGATATTTATGTGATCTGTAAATTTAGGGATCAAACCTTTTGCACTATTGATCTCACTCCCTTAGGTGTAAAACAGTAGGCTGTTAAAAGCAAAATGCTATTAAACTGACTACATCACATTCCATATCTAACCTAACCCTTTTTAAAAAGCATTGGCTTACTTTCATTTTTTTGGAGACAGGGGCTTATTTAACTCAGACTAGCTAAGCATGCACTATGCACCCTAGAATGCTCTTGAACTTCTGATCTTCCTTCCTGCTTATATCCCCCAAACCTGGAATTACAGGCACCTGATGTACCAGGTCTATGTGGTGCTTGGGTTTGAACCCGGGGCTTCATAAATGTTAGTCAGTTCCTCACACACCCTCAGCCAACCGCTGATGACATTTGTGTTTCCATTGCTAAAGCATTCATACATCACATGACCCAACGTCTTGTTACCCGTGAGAACTGGTTTGTAGATGGGCAACTAAGTGGGCAGGGAGTGGGAAATGATTGCAATGTGTCAGTGTGCTCTGTAAATGTCCTTTGTGCATTTTCAGCATTATTGAGAGACAGACGTCTAGGCGATTCGGATAATAGACCTTGGAATGTTCAGGCTTGCTGTTGAGGAGGTAGAGGTGAGGCTCTGAGAGAAGTCGATGCTGTTTCTTCTTCTCTGGCAGCGTCTTGTTAGGGTTAAAGTTTACCATGCAAACTTGTTGCTTTTGTCTAGTGATAAATATAAGCCATCGACACTATTTGAATAAAATAAACTTTATGTTTTGATGAGGAATATAGAATTTGGCAGTTGGGGATCTAAAGTATAACTTTTAAGAAAGAGGTGATCATACCGGAAAGCCATTAAGTTAGCTAAGTATCAGAAAGTGGAATTAAAAGGGACTCTGCAGTCGGGGAGATGGGGTCCTTCAATGCTGGTGGAATTACGATATACACACTGTGAGCCAGCTGCTTGAGAACATTAAAAATCCCTTCACTTAAGCTGTTGAAAGCTGCAAAAAAAGACCAAGTGTTCTCCATCTCAGAACACATTTCACTTAGCCATGTTTTGAAAGCTGTTATCTAAACATAAAAAAAAAAATCCAAATCCAGTATGTTTTAGAATGATTTCTTCCTTGGGTGTAGATTGCGAGTTATACTTTAATTTAGGAAAGAGAATTTAAAAGGAGAATGGAAAAATCCCATTTTATTTTCCTCCCTCCTTGTTGATCTTTCCTCAAAGCCCTTGCGGGATATAAAACAATAAAAAGCCATCAGGTTACAGTTTGGTTAACTTATCTTGTGAACATTAAACATTATGCCTCAAATTTCTTATGGTACATAAAGTGTTTCGCCTTGTAAGATCGTGTATACAGCACTTCAAAAGCTGGCGGGGCAGCTCACGGACCATGATGAACGTGTGACAGAGCTCTTTAGATCTCTTGTATTTAGCATGGCAACTCTAGGCTCTTAGGTGCTTTAAACATGATATCTAAAACTACATATTTTCCCCTACTGGTGAAAACAATGTAGACTAATTACAAACTTCTCATATTATATAGTTAGTCAGACAGTCTGGTACAGTGGCAACATTTGATTGGACCAAATTTCTTTTCCTTACTGAATTTTAATCAGTTTCATAGCTTTACTTTATTGCTCTTAATGAGATTCCCTGCTCCACTCAGTAGAATGAATGGTTGCATAGGCAGGGCTGGAGTTTGGACCGCCCACGGAACAGTGTAGGAGTTCCATTCTCCTAACAGTTCTGAGATCTGAATTCTTAGGTGCTTTCCAAATGTACATCTGTCTCTCTGTACACCATCCCAAGTCTTTCACAACTTTAATCAGCTTCTGAAGATGATCCTCAAACAATTCCCACAGCAATACCTGCTTTATGAACCAAATACTTTGCTAGTTGACTGTTATATTAGCAAAACTTTTTTCAAGATACTTCTTCCAGAATGTGGCTAAACAAGAGATATGCTGGAAGATCACTGCCTTGCACCCCAGGGGCAGATCCCAAGTGGATATTCATGCTAGAAGCTTTGAGATGTTGTAATAATATAATGTAAATAATGCAATATAAATAATCAAATCAGGAGGCAGAGAGAAAGGACAGACATGCTAAACATAGGAGGAAACTTCTACTGACCCAGTGACCTTCCCTGGGCTACAGGACACAATTATGGCTGAATTATTTATATATTATTAAAAGTAAAAGCTTATTGTGTTATGTGTATATTTTGACATAAATTCATAGGTAGAAATTAATTTTTTGCCTTCTTTAATGATTATATGTTTTATAGAAATACAGATGTATAGTAAGGGTAAGTAATATGTGTTTTACAGAAAGTTATGAAAACCTTAGAACATGAAATTTCCACTTACAACTTTATGGGAAAGGAATGATCCTCCTCTTTGAGCGCTGAATTTCTCTTTGTACATGTTCTTTTTGAAAGACTATAATTAAAATACACTTAATCAATGAGCGAGTAATTGAAAAACTGGTGTAATACCACAGAGCAAGCCAGGATACAAATTAGTTCTTGCTTTGATTTTGACCAAGCCTTGGCAGCGCCAGCATACTTATTGGCCGACATTTAATTAATAGAGCATAGACTTCCCTCATGTCTCATGAGTCCATTTTGGTTTTGAAAAGCCTTTAGAGGTATTGCTTTGTTGATTTAATGTATATGATTTTAAGCTGAGGTTTGGGGTTCATCCTAAGGTTCCCTGAAGTCAGTGGTTGACTTGGTGTGGCCAGAAAGGACAGCTTTCAATGATCAGGAAGACAACATATTTGGCACTTTAGCCAGCCAGCCTGTCAGGTTGCTATGTCTGATGTAGCATACACTTGGGGTAAACAGTACAAAGTACAGTGAGATAGATCTGAGCAGGGCACAATAAGGTCATGCCAATACATGGGAGTTGCGAGGTAGAAGCAGAGAGATCAGGTATGTAAGGCAAGCCATGAGTTCTTAGGGAGTTCAAGAACATTATAGACTATAGGAGCCCCTGTTTCAAAACCAAAACCCAGATGAACAAAGACATAATATGACTTAGGGCAACACTTACTTAGTCTTGTTGTATTAAACCTATCCAGGTTAAACAAGATAATAAGTACCTGAGCGCGTGCCCATGAATTACTAAATCAAATTGTATATTCCTTCTGGACATAAAGAAAGACTTATTAAACAATTGATTTGTCACTCCTGCTATTTCCTGCCTTCTCTTTCTTCTGCTGTCTCTCTAGCTGTCTCTTCCATTACCTGGTATCACTGACTCTGCTCCCATTGCACTGTTGTCAGTGAAGTTTCTAAGATGAGAATTTGGCAAGGATTATGTCTGATTTCCTTCTGGGATAAGCAAGTAAGTTGGTGAAATGAACAAGACCAACTTAGGTTACAAATAAAATATTCAATTACTTTCTAAGAAAAACAAGCAGAGGGAATTTGCTTCTGTTTCTGCTCTTAGTCACATAATGTTAAAGGAGTTAAATGCATCGGTTGGCTGGGAGTGTTTCCTTAGACACACTTACACTGTTGTTTAGTCTCTGCTTTTGTTATTATTTCTGTTACAATGAAGTGAATGTAGCATACAGTGCAGTGCTTTGAGTAAATAAATTATATAGGAAGAACTACTGTCAGAAATCAATGTTTTCTGCTTGTTAACAACTCATCTTGACTGTATGAATCAGTATGTTAGTAATGTTTAGATAAAAATTTGACTTCCTTATATACCTTATGTGTTCTCCCAGTTGTCTTTTGAAAATACTTTAACTAATGCTGAGTGTTTCTGAAGGACAGGGCACAAAACATTTGATAACTTAGTATCCATCAGGAGACTGAGTATACTTAGAACATGCACATTAATGTATATATACCTATGTATACTGCTGCACTTTGAGGCTGATCTGACATACACAGGAAACAACACCATGATGGGATTTATCAAAACAGTTAAACCCAGAAGACACTTAGAGTCTCCTCTCCAGAGTTCAGAGTGAGATGAGGGCTGACTGTGGCCCTGAGGCCTCCCCTGACATGCAGGCCTTTGCCTATCTCTTCTGTCCTAAGGTCTATAGATCTTACAGATCAAGGCACATCTTAGTAACACACAGTCTTGTGCTGTCTGCCACTCCTTCACTGCTAAAACTTATCACATGGGGCTTACCAATGGCGGCAATAGTCTAGTCATTGTGTGATTCCCTGTGGCTTCTCAACCTTCTCCTGAGACTAGTTCTATCATTTTCAGCCTGTAAGTTGAGACCAAATGGTGGAGAGAGTGATGTGGGTGTTGGGGAAATGTCCCAGCATTACTCCAAAGCCCACGAGCCCATGAGCCCACGTAAAGCTGTGTCCATGCAAATTTCTTTCCAGGATCATGTGCAGTTGGACATTATTAGAAAAAGGCCTTTGAAGAGTTAAGACCATTGAACTTGTAGTTTGCCTCTGACAATGCTGCACTCAAATCTATGTTATCTACTTATAGAGATAGCAGGTCCTTAGGACTCCACTTTGGTTAAGAAATGTTATTTGAGACAATTTATGTGCTCAAGCTTGTTGAGTTCAGTATGCTTGCTTGTAAATCAAGGGTTATAATCATCATATATATTTATTGTAAATGGGTGACTAGGTGAAACGATGTGCAGTAAGCCCTGGACATGACTTTGGTTGCTCTTCATGTTATTGTGACAATCCCTTTGGGAAATGATACATGCCAAGGAGATGCTTTGCTCTCATGGGCCAGCACAAGGTCATCCTCTTAGGGTTATGTTGCTTTTTGTTTCTGGCTTTGGAGATCTATTGGTAAAAAGTAATGCACAATGTTCCATGACTAACATCTTAGCCATTTTATATACAATGACAGAAATTAGTTCGAATTTGTAAACCAATTTATCTCTCCTTTACTCCATGACCTCACCCACTTGTCAAGCCCATCATCTACTCTGAGGATCCTGGAAATCTTATTATGCTTCTACTCTGAAGCTTTTGTTTTAGGTTTGGTTCTTTAAGACGGGGTTTCTCTATATAGCCCTGGCTGTCCTGGAACTTACTTTGTAGACCAGGCTGGCCTCAAACTCTGAGATGTCCTTGCCTCTGCCTCCAGAGTGCTGGGATTAAAGGTATATAATCCCACTGCCCAATCCACTCTGAAATGTATGATCACTGTTATTTTTTTTTTAATCCTAAGTAGTCTAAATGCCAACTGGTGTTAGAAGCCTTTCATTATTTTGTCTTATCAAGTCATGTCCCCTGATGCCAGACCACCCCAGGATATTCTTGTGAGTCTATTAACTGATGACTTGGGAGTAGAGCCAGGGAAACAAATGTGGCTAGATGACTAGATGTGAACTCTTCTTTGACGCTAGAGCAGGGAATTGATCAAGATTAGACTGCTTCAGATCCAAGTTAAGACAAGTTCCTTAACTAGATGCATGCCTCCTTTGCTGTGTGCAAGGATGCTATGGCCCAGAGGCCATCACCAATCCCTTAGTGGTACTCTTCCCAGGAGTGGTAATGACACACTGATATTCTTCCCATAGGACAGTCAGGTGACTACAGGGTACAGCTTATAATGATGGCCAACACAATGGAGTTTCCTTCTAGACTCTGGAGTTCCTTGTAGGCAGGAACTTAAAGGCTCAGTTATTGGCATCTATTCAGTGCCAAATTATTCATCAAGATGCTGCAGATTCCTCCTAAATACTTGTGGAGCAAAGCAAACTAAGCTGGCTTACAGATTGAATCCATGATGTGATCTTATGTAACATAATGGCATCTAAAACATCATGTTTACACATTCAGGGTTCAGCACCCTCTCCAGATCTTCTGGATTCCGTGTAGCCATCTCTCTTTCCTGGTATACATCTTACAGTCTGAAATATATCTTTGAGTAGCCAACATTGCAGATTGACCAAATGGATAGTTCAAATTGATTTTCTGTTGAAGGTTTGTTCTTTTAAAGACTGTATCAATTCTGGCAGAATTATGAAAATGCCTATGATTAAATTGGCATTGTGGCACACATCTCTAAACCCAGCACTTGGAAACTTTAAGCAGGAAGGTCTTGAGTGCAAGGTCATCCTCATTTATATAGCTAGTTTGGGGCTAGCCAATGCTACATGTATTTTCTCTGCACAAGACAAAAAAGATTACTGTTTTTCTTATATCTCATTTTCCTTATTTAGAAAATTTACTTCTTAGAAGATACTTTTTTTTTTCTCCTCTTGTCAGGATAAGGATCCCTGACTTCACTAGCAGCCATTATGGTGGATCTCCAGTCTATCTCCTTTCCATTATTTGATACTGGCTTAGTTTATTTCCATTTGAAAACAAAAAACAAACAAACAAACAAACCAACCAACCAGGGCTGGAGAGATGGCTCAGTGATTAAGAGTACTGACTGCTCTTCCAGAGATCTTGGGTTCAGTGCCCAGCAACCACATGGTGGCTCACAACCATCTGTAATGGGATCTGATGCCCTCTTCTGGTGTGTCTGATGAGAGCGACAGCATCCTCACATATATTAAATAAATCTTTTTTTTAAAAGCCAAAATTAGAAAAACAAAAACAAAAACAAAAACAAAAAACAACTGCTTTGGTGACCAGCAAATAAATTAGGAAGAAAAACAGCTTCTCTCTCCTGGTAAAGGGATTCACACATAAAATAATGAACAGAACACAGAGGGTATTTGTGAAGATAGTTATTCTGTTCTCAAGGTAGCATCCTATTATAATGGACATGCAGTAGGTCCCCACCTGCTAGCCGCTGAAGTGAGGGAGGCCTGTGTATAGATCACCTTCTATAATCCTCTCAATAGCAGTATATCACACACTCGCTCTTATGCTAATTTATCTTCATTTTACAGAGGAAGAAACCAACAAAGCCAACAGGATGTCTTTTTACACAAGCTCTTCACCTAGCACACCATGAAGCTTATAACTGTGGCAAGGGCCTTTTGGATTCTGTGGTTTCAGTCTCTTGTATTAAGTTTCCTCCATTATAGACTCTCTTATGGATCAGGCAATATATTAAGCATCCTATAAAGCTAATCTCCTTTGCTTAATTCTAGGAACCTCTTGTGATGTAGGTGCATTAACTCCAGTTTTAGAGGTAGCAAGAAGGAGGCTCAAAACCCAGTTCTCTCAAAACTACCTAAGTAGAAGCAGACTGGGAAGGCTCTGTCATGAGAAGGATGCAGCCTAGCAGGACTGGGCAAAAGGCTGATTTGCCATGAGCCCAAGGTTTCCAGCCTTCCAGAGAGGACGCTTGCAGTCTTCAGAACTCCAGGAAAAAGATCTTTTTACCTTTGTGACAGCTTAACACATTCAGTCCGTTTCTTTCTTGTTACAGGCCAAAGGAGGCAGGAAATTTGCTAAAACAAACACTGTTGTAATTCCATCAAGGTATACATCTAGGTATACATAGGGATAGATATCCTGTGCCAATAGTATTTCCTGAATCATACCAAAAAAAAAAAAAAAATCAGAAAAACATAAAAACAAAACAAAACAAAAACAAAACAAAACAAAACAAAACAACCCTGGAGGTGGAAAAGAATCAGAAAAGAGCTGATTTTCTTTCCAGTGTTCAATGGATACACTCTTTGGTGATTCATTTCTTGAGAAACCCATGTTCTGCTTAGATAAGTACAACTGTCTTTAACTACTCTCTCTCTTTTCCTCTCCCCTCCCCTCTTCCTTTCCCTCCCTTGACCTGATGCACATTTTACATCTTTATTAAAACCTTTTTTTCTGGTGCTAGAGGGGTGTCTCAGCATTTAACAATGCCTATTATTTGTGCAGAGGACCCAAGCTCAGTTCTCAGCACTGAAACTCACATGACAGCTCCCAACTACCTGCAAGCCCAAGAAGATCCTGTCCATTCCTCTGATATCTTCAGGGTCACTTATGCAGACGGCACACATACATACATTCATACACATAAAAGAATAAAATAAAATTCAAAGCTAGATTCCCAGTCTGCTACATAAAAATATAGTTTTAGCCCTAATTATTACACTTGTCATTATTATTCAATATTTTTCAAAATTGAATCCAAATGCAAATACTTTCTATCTTTCTGAGACATTAGTCTGCGCAAGGAACAAATCTCTTTTCTTCTCTCCATTTCCATTTCCAGTTCATAATAGTTACATTTTACTAAATGGAATATGCCCTTGTTGTCACCCACTGTCTTTGACAAAATACATTATAGAAAATATTTACTTTATGGACATATCCCAGCATTCAGTGCCAAGGAGATAAGAGCAGAAAATGAGTACCATTTCTGAAAAGACAACAACAGTGTAGTTTTAAGTCACATGACCGAGGTACCTAGTGATTTACTAAGGTTTGGTTCATTAACAGCAGACTCCACTGGCTCTGGTAGGAAGGAGGCAGTGAGCAGCAGAGCAAAACGCAGTCAGAGATGATACAGCTTGGCTCAAGTGTTTGAGTATAAATTTGAAAATCAGAAGTCACTGGAATTGTACCATTCTAGGCTCCTGGTCTGAGGTTGCCCATGTCATGGCAGAGAAGTAGTCCCATGTCACATGAACAGAGATTCATGTAACGTGGAGTATCTGAATTTATGTGTCTACATGAAGACCCCAAGGCTTTCCCTTCTCGGATGGTAGGATACTAAATGGGCAAACCTGGGAATTTTTTGTTCTAGTCAAAATTTATAAACAGAATACAAATAACTTCAGTGCTCTTCCTGGTAAAACTGACCAGTATTTAATTCTGAAGCTTACAGTATCATAGGCTACACAGTAGGGGTTTATCTGAAGCCGGATAGGACACACTTTACAGAAAGAGCTTTTGAGGTCTGTGTTTTTAGAACAACATTAGGATTTTGCTGATAGTTTAAAGACTACTGTGATAGGTTGGCCTTGAGCTGTATGTATCATAAAATATGCTCACACATTTAGTGGATTATAAGCTATACTTCTCTGCCTCTGCAGAGATTTTATTTAGCATGCCTGGCTGCAGTCACAGAGATGATAAAATGGAATTTTAGGATTATCAATATAGAATGAACACAAATATTTTGTTAGATCATAGATAAGAATTTAACCCCTAACTGAGTCTTAGCTGTTTAACAGGTGTAAATGGTGGAACAATTCCCCTATAGCCCCTGTCCCGTGTCACCTCTAAGCTGCTACATGTCTAAGGCTAGTCTCTGAAGCCTCACGTTCTCTTCTACCTTCCATGAACTGAGATGACAGGCACCCTACCAGCATCCACCTCCTCTTGCTTTAGTGTATGCCTCTACCCAGAGTTCAGCATTTCCAATAGACTGTAAGTTTATCACGGCATAAGTTAATTGTGGCAGTTGGTGCTCTGTGTAGAGATGATTGTATGGATGCTGCAGGGAACTTCTGCTCCTCAGTGAGTAGAGTTGATTCATCTGGAACCGTGTTAGTTCCTCCAGGTGTGTGGTTTATCTACAGATAAGATTCCTGTAACTTTGTATGCCGTCTGATTTAATGTCCACTTAGTCCAGTGACTAGATGGCTCTAAGCAGGCCCAACACATGACTCCAATGTCAAAAACTCAGTAGGAGGAATTCTTCATGTTTAATTCAGGCATCTGTAGCTGGAGAGTGTCCCGAAGCTTTTCTTTCTCCTAGGGAAATATACATCTAGATAAGGCCCAATCCTATTAAGGAAAGCTAAATGACAAGAAGCACCATGTGAAACCACGCTCATGGTAAAAGTTACATTTCAGAAAGACTTTTAATGGAAAATGAGAGGAACGAGTTATTTAATTGTGAGATGAGATTTTATACATTCTTTCAGAAAGTTCTCATACCATATACTCAACTACAATTTGTTTTAACAGTTTACAGGTAAAGGATCAATTGGCCAGAATTTACTGATGGTAATTCCTTTGTGAAAGACCTTCTGGATGTTTCTAGAATAAAGATGGAAGGTTTTGGGTTTTTTGGGTTTTTTTTGGTTTTTTTGTTTTTGTTTTTTGCCTTCTTTATCTATGACTCTTTTTGGTCAAGAGTAGAGTCAGTAAATAGAGTATACATAGAAATGTTTATGCTTTTTTTGGAAACAGATACAAAATAAGTTGTTTGTAAGACCTGGCCCCTACCCTAGGTGTTTCAGTGGAAAGAGAAAGAGGGTTTGTGTATGTTTAAACACCTTCCATGATGCCTAGTAAGATCAGACATATTTTACCTAAAAGACGTACATTTTTAATTTTCACAAAGTATTTACGACATAATTTTCACTGGGATGCTTCAAGAAGCAGATATATTGATGTCAATTAGCCCCAGGATGTCTGTTATTAAGGACTGCCTGTGAATAATCCTCCAGTCAGGATGTGCTGTTGTGCAGCATGTTTCTTGCCATAGAATAGGTTACAAGCAGCTTAGAAGATGTTGAGTGAGCATGACAAACAAAGCCAACACTTCATCGCCTCAATCTATGGCTCTAGTCACTGAGTGACTGGGCCATCAGAGGCAAGAGAAGGAGCCATAGGAACCCAGTTAAAGGGTCAAGAGCATGCACTTGTGTGCTCATTTCTCTGCTATAGATCGGTATAGGAGGAAACTAAGGGAAAGGACCTGGAAGCTGAGCTTGACGTCAAGTTGTAGAGGACACTGAATTTTGGATCAGTTTTTTTTTTTTTCCCAATAAAGTAGGATCTAGTGTAATTTTTATTTAGTTTAGTTTAGTTTAGTTTGAAAAGTGTGGCTTTTTTGTTTACTTATCGATTTTTGCTTTTTTGGTTTTGGTAAAGTGGTACATTATTACAGCCTTGTTATTTCAGAGAGATGAGTTGTCACTGTTAAAAAATGCCATAGAAACTTGTAATGATAAGAATTTCCACTAGGACCATTCACATGGGGAAGGAGGAGGGAGGGAGCCAATCAACTCGAACAGGTTAACAAAGCCAATGCCTGGCCACTTGGGGAAAGGGAGAAGGGAAAATTTAAAATAAGTTGCAGCAAAATCTAAACTGAGCCCAGGGAAAAGGCTGACACAGAAATGAATTTGGGGGAGAAAGTAGCAAAATGGCCAGGATTCTACAATAAAACAACAACAATGGAAGACATGTTTGTGGCTGAGTCCACAAACAATGAGCTATGTATCAATATGTATCAACTGATTCCTCTGGGTTGGGGGAGGGGGTCAGGGCGGGGCAGAGGCAGCATCAACCAGCCAGTATCAACCAGCCAAGGATGGTGTTCCTTCAAATGTGTCCTCATGTTTTATCATAATTACTCTCACAAAGACATACAAGTTTAGTGTAGTTTACTGTGAAAAGACACCAATTGAAGGTAGCAGTGTGAGTGGCTCCATCTTCTAAATCATGGTGCTTCTTAAGGGCAAACCTGCTACTGGAGCTGGCTTTAATCCAGGAGTGAAGCCCAGTGAAGGAGAAAGGCTTTGGACCCAGCTGATACCAATCAGTAGGCAAAAAGGAAGAAGTAGGGGGTGGGGGAGAGGTAGATAAGATTTAACCTGAGGTCACCAAGGTAAAGTGAATTCCAGGCAGAGTGACAATAATTACATCAGCACTATCAACAATGGTAGTCACTTTGTATTGACCAAATGCTGTGTTCCATGCAAGATTCTACGACTTACGTTTAGTGCTTCATTTGATTCCCTCACACTGGGATAGGCATTTCAATGACAAGGTCCTGCAGAAGGTTGGGCAGTAGAGTCTGGACAATATAAAACAAAGAAATGAGTCAAGGGTGTGCTGAAACTGAAGATCTGTGACCCGATCATTACAGTCATTCAGATGGATGGTCCCAGGCATCCTAAACACGAGTTCAGGCTCACTGAGACCAAGCACGCATCTGGTCAGCAAATATCTCTTTAGTACTTGTTTCAGCTTAGACCCTAGGCAACAAGGGGTAAATTATACCTAATTCTCATCTTTCTGGCATCTGAAGCTTACCAGAGGACATTGTAAGGCATGCCTTTTCTGACCTGAGGGGTGGGTGTGGTGTGTGGGCGGGCGTGCACGTGTGCGCGCTCCTGTTCGAGCATACCTCTTTAGGTCCCAGTTCACCTTTGTTTATAAGACTCTCTAGCTGATTAGCCTGATTAGCAGAGGACACAGTGGGTGGGAATGGAGAAGCTCAGCTGCATGCCAGACATGGACAGACATCTTCCAGGGAAGCATAGCGAGGGCGAGAGAGAGCGAGAGCAAGAGAGAGAGCGAGCGAGAGAAAGAGAGAGCGAGCGAGCGAGCGAGCGAGAGAGAGAGAGAGAGAGAGAGAGAGAGAGAGAGAGAGAGAGAGAGAGAGAGAGAGAGAGAGCGCGAGCGAGCGAGAGAGAGAGAGAGAGAAACAACAACAACAAAACCAAACAAACGAATTGTTAAAATTCTCCTCTTCCAAAGTCAAGATAAGAATTAGGGCAACTGACTTTGGAGCAGAACAAAGGATTAAAAAAGTACAGTCACACTTGCAGGCGGGACTAGCTTCCGTGTTGTGCATACGTGGGTGTTTACTTGAGTCTGGTATACAGACACAGTGCAACTTACTTATTTTGACCTGTTCCCACGGAGTCAGAGCACCTCACGCTTACATTACCCAATGGATTTTCCCAACACTCTCATTATGCTGATATTATGAAACTTGCATGGAAATCAACTCAAAGGTTAAGTGACTTACCCAAAGGTACACAAGAGGAGTGGAGGCGAGGCATGCATGCCTTCCAACTCGCTCTCTCCACAGATTAGGAGGCTGAAAGCACTTTTGAGTGAGTTTTTAAAACCCTGGGGAGGACTCCGACCCTGGAGTTATTGCACACTGTGCTAAACACTGTCTTGAAAAGGCTGAATTAATTAAAATGAATAAAATAATGAAAAAGAAAAAAGCAATTCGTACAGAGTTGAGGTGAGTTCCAAACACAATAACTGCCTTAGTTCTGCTCCAGTATAGACAGGAGAAAAGATTTGGCATTTTGAGAATGACCATGGTTAGTTTTCTCTAGAAACTGAAGATGGTTATAAAATGTCCTCAGTGGTAGAAAAGACGCCTTTTATCCTGTTGGCACAGGTGTACGTTGTGCGTTTTGTGACTCTTTGTTTCTTAGTCTTGTGAATATATATTGACTTGTCTCGTTTTTTCCTTTTGAATGTGTTCACATCGAAAGCATCAGACAGTCAGATAAGAGAAAAAGAATGCTATTTTGTGCTCCCCTCCCACTTTGCTGTGTTTTATTAAACTGCTTATTTATCATAAGGTGTTCACTGAAACTTTAAATGAAGCCTTTTTGTTGTGATACTTCAGCCACTCAGCATAATGGCTCGGGAAATAGATCAAAATAGCCAAGGAAAATATTTTAAATATGGCAGCTGTAGTTGGAGTTTGGGAAATAAATCTTTGAGAACAATAATTTATTCACTTGAGCTGTTGTTTCAGCAAAGTATTTCATCTTAGTTTCCGAATAGTTGCTATTCATTACTAAATATGTTTAAAAATCGAAGCAGAGAAATTGATTTCATTTTTTCCAGACATCCTAAAAAATACTCAGGTGTTAAAGTTGGGTGCTGTATTGGTAAAAGCAATCAGATGGGGATTGTGGCTATGTGGTTAATTAAAGGTACTAGGCACCTTCGGGGTAACTTTGCATCATAGACTTATGGAGGACTTCACACTGTAGGGACAACAACGTGGCTCTCCTTCCGAATGTGCACCGTGCTGTCCTACAAAGACATCAAGATGTGTAGGAAGTCAACCCTCCAGCAGTCCTGCCAAGCCAGACTGACCCCGGCAAATGAAAATAATCAAAAGTAATTAGAAGCGTGCTGGATGACTCCTCCGAGAGCCGAGCGGGAGAGTAAACACGCCCGAATCCTTGAGCCACTGCAAAGGCCCATGTCTGAGCTGTTAGGTGCCCTGACCTTGTCCACATAAAGATGTGATTTATGAAGTGCAGGGCACAGCAGCAGGGCTTCTGTCTTCTCCTGGAGAACCAAATTACTGAGGCGGAGATTAACATGCTTTCAGTGGAGCCTGTTTCCAGACCAGGGGAAATTTTTTATTTACCTTTTTTTTTTTAACCTTTAATTTCCTTTCTGTCTGTCTGTCTTTTCTTTTCTTTTCTCTTCTTTTCTTTTCTCTTCTTTCCCTTTCTTTTCTTTCTTCCTTTCTGTAGCACCGTATTGGTCAACTTAAGAAAAGGAAAAATAAATAAATACAAAGGAAGAAAGACAGAGTCCCTCAGAAATGACCCAGGATCTCTCTGGAGAGCCACGCTGACAGGATGCTCTCCGGGTGCAGTCCCTTTGTGCCTATAGCTTGGTGTTTGGCTGGGCAGACTGCAAGTCGGCCTACCAGTATCCCAGAATTCAAGTTCAAGTTTGTGACATACTTCCCTGATAAAGCAGCATAAATAATTAAAGTCAAATGGAACATTCGTCACATTGGCTCCCTTGGCTTTCTGATCTAGTTTCTGCACCTGTGCATTGAATTTTATTCAAATCTCATGGAACAAAAAGATTTAAAAGATCTGATAGGTGGTAAGAATTTGGAGGAGTCGGAGGGAAGGAAAATGGGGTAGCATTTGTAGAGGAATCAGCGGCACATCTCTTGAGTCCCAAAGACATACTGAAATTTTCTTACCTGTGTCTCACTTAAGCTTAGGTGAAAGTCTGACCACTTCCCACATTGCCACTGTGCCGTGGAGAGAAAGCATTGATTTTCTTTTTAAACACACATCAATATCTATACACAAAGCTAATTTAATTAGCAAGCAGTTATTGTTCAGCCAAATGTCAATTTCTCAAATTATTTCATGCTTCCCAACTATATGAATTGTATGAAGCAGGATTTCACACATGGGCTGTAAAGGAGAGACTGCATATGAGATGCCCCCCCTCCCAAAAAAAAAAAAACCCATACATTTGCTTGGTGTTAGAAGAAAAAAAAAGTCAAGCTTGGAGTTCAATGGCTGCTTAGCCACCCCAAGAACCCAGAGCTGCAGAATTAAAAAGACTATACTTAGGCTGAGGTTATAAAGGGCCTTCCTCTATAAACTCAAAACATAATGTCAGGGCGAATGGGAACCTACTTTATTAACTTTATGGTATTGAAAACTGCCAGCAAGTTGTCTTGTTTTTAAATACCGTCCTCTGCAGAGTGTTACAGGGCCGTTTGTCCACAGGAAGCCATTAAAAGTGGACAGTGCAGTCATTTCATCTGGCTTTCTGTGGACTGCTTTTCTTTCTTTTAATGATGTGCTGGCATGTACCATGCCCATAGGGCCTCCATTAGCTGGACTCTTGCTTCTGGGACAACCCTGAAGTTTAAGGCTTAAAAGAGGCATCAGTTTACAGTCCTGTGGGAATCACTTGGATACTGGAGCACTAACTTATTACCGCTTTAACTAATATATTGACTTATTTTAAATAAACAGTTATACCATGAAGGCAGAACCCATGGCCTTATTGGAAATCTTTGGGCCTTTTAAAGATTCTGCAGTCCTTACAGCCTAGGGAGGAAGGGAAAGGATTGCAGAGGGTTTATACCCATTTCAAACCAGGAAGAAAACGCATTAACCCCTCCCACCCCAGCCTGGCCATCAACTAGTGTGACTCCTAGAAAATCTACCCACTCTGCTCAAACTGAGAATTTCCCAATGTTGTCTTCTTGGTAAACAACAATTAAGAGCAATAAAGAAAAGAAGCGTGCCATGGCTAATACTGAAAAGCATTTTAAAAGTATGATTATTTAAGAAAAAAAAATCTGATCGCTACTCTGTTCTATGCATTCTCAAAGCCATACATTGCTTAAAGCTGCCTCCTGCCTTCCACTACCCTGATAGTTAGGTCATCTTTCCTGATCCGGGCTTGCAAACTAAAGCTGGTTTGAGATTAAGGTAAAACCATTATTTTTTAATAGTCTATTGCAAGGGTGGTGCTAAGCTCTGCAGAACAGGAGTGTTCCTGATGACCGCGGAGCAGAAAGCAGCTTTGCAGTGGCTTAATTTGTAGCTGGTAACTACTGTAAACAGATTTCTCTAGAAATCCAAGGAGTAAAGGGAGTTGGTGGATTTGGCTCCTTGTATTTATTTATTGTTTTAGAAAGCTCCTAACTAGCGGGGAGCAAGCTTACAGGGAAGCAAAAGCACACTCCTTGCAAAACTCTGCCCTCTACCCTTGTTTGAGCCTGTTTTTCTTCTGATGGGGTAGATCTCCTAATGGGTTACTATTGGAGAGAGAACATGCCCGGGTTTTGGGGGCGGGGGGTAGAGGGCAGGGAGGAGCGCTCTATCACTTACTGTGAGATTGTGGGACTCTTTCTCTAAATTTCAAGTTATATTAAGACAAAGCAGGATGGCTGTCATCATGTGAAGTTCCTGCAAAAGAAGAGGGTGTTGGGAGGAGGTGAGGAGAGTGAGGATCAGGAAGCGGCGCTGTTAGACTTTCTTTGCCCAGATGCTTGTGATAATGCCATGTAATCTTTCCTACAGTTTATCTGTTGTATAAGAGTAAGAATCACAACACCAGTATTGATACTATTTAATAAGAGACAAATATTAAACTGATAGTGGTAATTTTAGAATGGATCCTCTCTGTCTTTAGACACATCTCTCAAGGTCTCAGGGAGGAAATTAAGGCTGTATTTGGAAACGGGAGTCTCAGAGGTAGGAGCATCCTCCACTCAGGCAGTTTCCCAGGGTCTGTGCCTGTGTGACCCGGAGGCTGCAATCAGGCTGTCAGATCCTGGTGGTAGGTAGTTGAGGCTGCAGGCACTGTACTTTATTTCGGGATACATCGCCACCTAACGGCCTCCAGCCGTGCCTACAAGAATACCATCTAGACCCGTCGCCCCGCCTCCCACACCAGAAGCTAATATAAGTGGGGAGAAAACAAAACAAAACAAAACAACAAAAACTCAAAGGTTTTTTTTTTTTCCCTGAAATGTGACAGGACCTGTCACTGATTTCCCAGGACCTTTGTGTCGCCACCAACCTTTCCTCCTTTTCTGTGAAGCTTTGGAAAAGGTCAGGCAGTGGGTGCTGCAAGGCCAGGGTGGGGTGGAGTAGGGGCTGGGAATGGTTTGGGGCACTGAGCACCCAGACCCCCTGTTCAAGCTGAAGTGTCTGAAGCACTCAGTTCCCCAGATTACTTGTATTTAATACACAATGCATCATAAAACAAATCTCTCATCCTGACAGGAAGAAAATAGAACAGCTCATAGCTCCAGCTATTCCAATTTATGGCTAAATTAAAAAAAAAAAAAAAAGTAAAAGAAAAAGAGCACTTCAACAATGGGCAAGTTGAGGAAGGGCCTAAGATCAATGCAGGGAAGCCCAGACTTCTCACGATTCTCAGGCAGGGCTCTACGGGAATATCTCAATGCTTAGGTTATTTACAAAGGATTTTTTCCCCCCTGTCTTACCTACCACTGCCTTGAGATTCCGCACCCCCCCCCCAAACAATGGCCATTATCTGAAATAACAGTTCAGTGTCATAGATAACAGGCCACCAAAATGAATTAGTCACCACCTCTAGTCATTTACTGTCCCCCGCTTCCTTATCTTCTGACACCATTTTTGTCATTTTGACATCGTTTTTCGATCAGCATTTTGGGGAAAATAAAGATCTACTGGATTTTCACATTAACTTGCCCTTGGAGAGAAAGAAATGTGGGTGGTACTGTGAGACCTGATTCATAGATAAAAGTTTAATGTCAGCACACATTCTAAGCCTGTGGGCAGGCTCCACCCCTCCCACGTACCTGTCCCTAGACCTAGGCATTTTACTAAATTTTCCATTGTTAAGTTGAGAATAAATTGGATCTGAGGGTTGGGGATTTAGCTCAGAGGCAGGTCTCTTGCCTAGTGGGGGTTGGGTGTGGGTGTCCTGGAGGTGTTTCTGTCTTCTCTTGGTGGGTAGGTGAGCTGTATCTTTCTATTTGCTTTTATAAATGGAGTTTTCTCATCAAAAGCATTTATTCTCAATTAAGCGGTGGGTTCAACAAATTTTTTCCAAATTTATCTACAAATAAACACTTGGATTCTTATATTTTGCAATCCATTATCCAAATTCTTTCACCCAATATCACCTCTGCATTGTATTGATAGAAAGTGCCCAAACTTATTATAAAGTTATCTAATGTATAAAATATGAATCACTAAAAGCAACCACTTGCATAACTTGACTCTGGGGGAGTCATGGCCTTTTGAATAACTTAGAAAATATTCTCAATCTACTACAATCTATTTGGGAGAGAGATATGAAAATAATGCTTTAGATTTTAAGATTTGTTCTTTGTGTGTGTGTGTGTGTGTGTGTGTGTGTGTGTGTGTGTGTAGGGGTATTTTAAAAATGTACACATTTCTGGGGACCTAACTATAAAAATGAAGGGAATAAATTTAAGTAGAAACTTAAATTACATTTTATTTTAAAATATGCTTAACTGAAAACTGGAAATGTCTGTTAGTTTTCACTCTTGAAGCTGCTGTCTTGAGACTTTTAATGCGAGCCAGTATCTCTTTATTCCAAGAGTTACCCTGGCCCTCTTCAGAGCTTCCAAACTACCAGCCTGCCTGGGGAGGCACCCTCACACCCCTGAAAGCAATTCTCCACCCTGTCCTTCCCATCCCCCATCCAACTCTAACACAGACTCTCTCTCTCTCTCTCTCTCTCTCTCTCTCTCTCTCTCTCTCTCTCTCTCTCTCTCTCTCACACACACACACACACACACACACACACACACACACACACACCCTTGTGCTCAGGACATCAAAACCAAAGAGATTTCCCTGGGGAAACAAATCCTGCCTGGAGAAATCTCCCCATTGGTTGTTTATCGGCAGAAATCTACATGTTTCTGGGGATGGTGCATCTATAATCAGTCTGTCCCTATAGGACTTGGGTCTTGGCGACCTTTTTGTGACCTCTCCCGCCAGAGGAGGCTGCTGTCACTTTAAAAATTTACTGAAAGAGGAGCCCCGTCGTCTGGCTTCCGACCACTCTGGAGATAGCTCCCTTTCTCCCTCGCCCCGGTTTCTTTCTGGATGGCCGAGCAGATCCCCTTTAAAGAGACAGTTCATGAAATAGAAACCCTGCGGCTGGGCGCGGAGTGGCTAAAGGGGACGAGCCGGTGAGGGTCTGGCCCCGAGAAGGCTCTGGGAGGACCTGGGGGGCCGTCCTGGCCTGGCAGGCCCCCTACCTTCGCACACTTTCCTCCTGCGGGTCTTGCCCCTGGAGCTGCGACAGAGGAGTGGGAGAAGTTTTAGTAGGTTTCAGATAACTTTCATTACACATCGGGCTGATAAGAGCAAGAGAAAGTGAGGAAAGAGGGAGGTAGTGAGACCAGAAGGAATAGCTGCGAGCTCATTTAGGAAGAGGGGAAAAACCCAAATACACCAAACCCGGCTCAATTCTGGTCTTAAAACACTGTTGGCGGACAATAAATCCGAAACGCGTGGTCCTGGCGATCAGCTCCCAGGGAACAACAAACTTATCAGACACCCATTTGGAAGTGGAGACACGAGGCTTTTATTTAAAAAAAATTTTTTTTTTCTTTTAAAATATCTCGAAATGTTAGCGGGTGTTCTTTGAAAAGATTTTCCAACTCGAGTACCTGGCTGCTGCTGATCTTATTTTTGTTTAATTCTGCTGTGATTGCTTTTGATTGCTGAGTTGAGGCCGTAGAAATCGGAAGGTAAGCGAACTCACTTTAAAAAGTCTTGGCTGTGGGCAGGGTGTCGCTGGGGACAGCGTCTGTGTCCAGGGTTTGCGCTGAGGTCCCCGTGCCCCCGGAGCGTCCCTGGTCGCTGGGACTCCGCCGCCTCGGGTGGGTCAGCCCGGCTGGCTGCCGCCTTCTCGGCTCTCGCGTCCTCCTTCCCCTCCCTCCTACGTTCAGTCGGTCAGGTTCGGGGACGCAGAAGGTGGGGTTGCCAAAAATCAGAATTCCTGGCACCAGCCAAGCGACTTTGGAAGTGGCTTTCGGTGGAGTCTCACCTTGCCAAGTAACAGCTTCACTGGCCAACAGCGTGTGTTGCCTTGAGAAAGTCACATTCGGACTTTTGGCTTACAGTCTGGGATTTTCCCCCCTTTTCGTTTGGGTATTTATTCTTTTTTTTGAAAGGGCCTTTCTCTCAAGTCCACCTAAAGAAATTATTATTGTTATTTTGAAGCTTAACAGCTTTTGAAAAGGCAGGACTGTGTTAGCGGGAGAAGATGCGCTGTTTATCTTACTCAGATTTCTGAGGTGATTGAGACATTTGGACACACATGAAGACGTGGTAGCAAATAACTTGGATAACTTGCCAGGAGTGGAGACAGTCAGGCAGCCTTGGGGCAGGAATATTGAGAGCAAGGAATCAGTATGGTGGTGAAACCTTTGAATAATCGTGTAACATTATGTTAAAAAAAAGAGAGAGACATTCTTTGGAAATGATTTTTTTTTTTTAATTAGCCTCCCTGTTGACAGTGGCAGCAGCAGGGATGTTAACACGAAATAAAATTACACCTATAATTTTATGTGCACAGTATGTAATCTTTAATTCCCTACCTCTGCTTGAAAGCTGAGCGGGGTAGAGGATTCCTGACTTTGAAATGAACGAGTTTTCCATGTCTTTCTGCAGCATATGATGAGACCAGGGAAGCATTTACGCAGCTTCACCAGTTTCCTTTATTAAATATTTCTTTTGTGTGTCAGTTGACATGCCTCCCCACCCCTTTTCTTCTTAGTCAAGAAAACAAACGATACACCCCAAATCAGAATAAATTCCCAAACAAAACAACAATCCCACCTAAAGAAGAGCAGCAGACTTTAAAATCTGTGCTAATTATTCACTCTGTGTCAGGGACCGGGAGAGATCTCAGGGCCATTTGCATTGCTCAGCCTTGAGAGCTGAGGGAACATCTTAGTGCTTGGAATTTTATAAGTAACGTATTTGTTAAAATGTGTCTTCCATAGAAAGGGTATTTAACTCTCTGTTAGTGTGGAGAGATGGAAGGAGGGGGAGGGAGCAATTATTGTCTTTCTCTTCCGTTATTGTTTTTCTTTTTAAAGTCCTGGGACGACTTACTGCCCTTTAAGGGCCTCATGGTCAAGGGCTTATTCATAGTGCTTTAGCCTGGAACGCTCAGAACCAAGTTCTTGAAGTTTATGGTGAGTTAATGACTTGAATCTGCAAGTGGATGGTTATTGGAGTTCTATGTAAGACTGCTTTCGGGCCATATAGCCAAGGGTTTCATGTTAACTTCCAGGCAGGGATAGCAGGAACAGAGTTCAAGGGTTATTTAAGTCATTAGTTTTTGTTGTAGAGTATGCTACTTCTCTGGAGCAGAAAGCGTCCTCCCAGTTTGCATGAACTGACTGACATAGCATTACCAGCCCCTAGTTCTCCACCATGGGCTCAATGACGCCATAGCTTTTAATATTAAGTCATTGAGTTAATGATTCAGAAAAGGCTTGATTTGAGAATATGCAACCTTAAAATTAAAAGCTTCCTGTCTCACTTTAGGTTTCCTAAGTGTCCTTAGTAATATTAACATCTAGAATGGGCCAAGCACAAGTTGTCTGTAATGATACAATGTTGTCTAAGGCAATACTGGCAGTATGTGAAGACATCTACCAATTTTGGACTTACCTGTAAACCACTTTGTTATTCTGTTTGCTGTATGTGGCATGAAAACATGTATTGGTGTCGGTTAACTAAGTCTTAGGTTATACTTTGCATGTATGTTCATATTTATATAAATTTCATTTGCTTTTCTTTATTTTGGTTAGAAGCATCTATGAGGCAGTTCTTTAGCTAAGAGCATAATTTTATGGTGAGGAAATACAAACTAATAAATGAAATTTAATAATAGTTATATGAAAGTTTTTAATCGAATTAAAATGACAAAAATATGTATAAACCTTTACCCAGTTATAGAAGAGACTATACAGAGCTACAGTATTGACAGTTGAATTATCTAAACCTAAATATTGAATGTTTAGTTTAGAAATATTATGTTCTACATGCTGCTCTATATGACTTTTCTGTAAAAACACAATGAATAAAATTAAGTTAATAAGTTTTTTCATGGATAATAAAGAAGCAGGCTTATTTTGAAACCAATTAATCAGTTTTTGTGCTGTTACGATTGCTTTATGTCTTTTGTAAATGCAGCACAACTTATGTCTCCTTTAATAATATGCGTGCTGCCTGACCTTTTTCTTGTAAAGATTCAAAGGAAGAATATGCATTTCAATGAAATATTTCCAAGGAACTGGCTACTTGCTGCAATGGACCGATATGGCAATTTATTGTTCTCTTCTTCTTCCTCCCAGATCTTAGATGAGTTTTGCAATGTGAAGTTCTGCATAGATGCCAGTCAACCAGATGTAGGAAGCTGGCTCAAGTACATCAGATTCGCTGGCTGCTATGATCAGCACAACCTTGTTGCATGCCAGATAAATGATCAGGTATGTTGTAAAGATTTTCTTGTCTTTCTTTGAGAGCACTAACGTATCAGGGAAGCCTGAAGAGTAAAAATAACAGGGAGCTGCAGCAGACCCATGTGGCCTGCTTGTTGATCACGGCAGAAGGTAACACACAAGTCCAAGATGCAGAAGGAAGACATATTCAGCTCTGCTTGTTTTCACTGATGTTTTCTTTGGGTGATTATTCATGTTGTCTTTGCATCTTTATAAATACTGCAGTTGTTGTATTGTGACCCTAAGTTCTTCTTTGATACTTACTGTTACATTTTTTTCTTTATCATCCAAATGGATACATTCATAGGATGTATAGAGCTAAGACAGTTTGAGAATTTGTACAGAATTTGTAAATGATATATGAATAGTTATAGTTTTATTTGAAATGGTAGATGTATATGTATGTTATTGGTGCTGACTTACTTGATTATACATTATAGAATGCATAATTATAATTAATTTTCTAAGTCAACATAATAAAATGAGATTTTTTTTTTTACTCTTTGAATAGTCAAAATACTTTTCCTTTATATAATGTATAAGTTTAAAGTTTTCACGATTGGAGAATTTTGTGACTTTATGGATGATCAAGCAGTGAGACTTTAAGAAAAGTTACTATGAAATACAAACCATAATATTATCATAAAACTAATTTTACACTTAATAAAATTTCGAGTCTTTGAACTTTGTTTGAGAGTACCTAGAGAATGGGAAGCTCATCCTGTTGATTTTCTTCTTACAAACATCACTGGGTTAAAATTCAATTGTATTACAGTCACCTAGTTCTTTTAACCACATGGTGACTTAAACATGTTTCTAAGACCATGTAGAAATGGTTGTTTGGCAGCCCACGACACCAGAAAAAGGAAAGTTTAAATTAGCTGGTTCCGAATGAAAGCTGTGTAGCATCAGGAGCCCAAGAGTCTCAGTCATCATTAGGAGATTGCTCTTTGGCATCTCACCAGCTCTCAGATAATTTTTACTGGCTAAACGAAACATGAGGTAGTAAGTTGTAAAATTATATTTAAATAGGAATCATTTAAATTGTCAGCATAATCAAAAATAATAAACTCATCAATTGAGTTTTTCCCTTTGCTGTAAGAGAACAAAGTGTTATTGACAAATGAAAATATTATTAAATTAGTTATTGATTTTGAACAGAACATATCCCAAGTCTGTCTTAGGAGTTATTGTCACCACCAGCAGCAAACATTTTTTGAGCACCTACTGTTTATAAGTATGGGAAATGGTTAGGTGTTATGAGGGGGTAAAATGTTTTTGCTTTGTTTTCTAGTAAAGAAAGTGTAGGACCTCAAAAGATACCTTTAAGATGAAATAATATAATTATATATTATGTATATATATATATACATATATATCCTAATGATTATTTGCTGTTCATATTTACTAAAAATGGATATATTTCAGTATTTATCTAAAACAATTGTATAGTCAGTGAAAAGATGGCTCAAGAAGGCTACTTGTAGCTAATACAAGGCCACATGTAACCAATTTTGAATTTGACTTTTATGTTTTATAATAAACTCTTTTGCAAAGCTTAATTGCATTGAAAAAAATCCCATGGTTCCTGACTATGTATGAATAAGGTTGCTCATTACAGTTGTCACTTGTAATTAGCTTGAGAGTACACATTGTATAGGCATTGTTTCCAAAGAAAATACATTAACCTTCTCTCAAGAACATCATGTTTACTTGTTTTAACTGAAGAAGTAGCAAAAGTAATTGAGAGAGACACAGAACACCGATATTAGATTCATATTTATCATTTCTTAGAACTATTCACTTTAAGCCTCTGTGGCACACAAGCCAAAATTAAGATGATAACAGAGTGAATGTACATCAAATAACACAATGATGAAACTGATATTTCATGGTCAAGTAGGCTCATCCATAAACAGGAGAGAAAGTCAAAGGTGAGAGACACACGTGTGTGGCAGGTATGGCTCTGTAGAATGTTATACTGGGCCCAGCTAACAGAACAAAGGGGGGACAAGCACCTTGATACTGTGCACGTGTAGATTATAAACTCCTTTACTAATAAGCTCATAAGCAGACCAGGAAGACAATTTAGATGGACATCTCTGGGCAGCTTTGACAAGTGATGTTAGACCAGGTACAATGAGACAGAGCTGACAACAGAGACTCTCCAGGTCTGTCGCTGCATATTCTTTTCCATGGTGGGGGCTGCCAAATGGTGAATAGACACAGTTCATCACATCATAAACACACTCATTTACTACCAAGACATCAAGAGACGCCCTGCACAGGGGACCGACTGCTCAGTGACATCAACCATTCCTGCACAGCACAAACCTGTAATATTCTAGACTAAGTCATAAAAATGGTCATTTTTGCTCTGATTCTTAGAAGGATTTTAAGTTTTTAAAAGAATTATGATAGCACAATTGGTAAATATTGTAGGCTCTTAAAGAATTGCAGGTAAACCTTTCAGCTCTGATCTAAGTCTGGTGCTCTATAGATGGCCCAGTAAACAAAAGTAATGGTTATCCTGAACAAATGAAGGGTGCGTATACTACATTCTATTTTAGTGGATATATATATTCAAACACTTTCTAATGTTTAAGTTAAAGTTTAATGGATTTAAATCAGCTTCACTCTTATATGGAAGGAGAAGATCCACAAAAGAAAATAAATATGCGTGCTACAATGCTGAGATTGAGAGTAGGAAACTGTCAAAACATGCGTCCTGGAGCAAACCCATGCTGGCCTTGTTTGATTGGTGGATTTTGTTTTTTGAGTAATGCTAATAATGAATGTAATCTGATTTGTGTCGTAAAATAGAAACAGGGACCACACAATTAACCATTTCCCACTACTTTCCCATAAGCACTTTATCCCAAGTGATTTTCCTTGGTTTAAACTTTTTAACAGATTCAGGTGTGTGTGTGTGTGTGTGTGTGTGTTTTACTTTCAGATATTTTCATACCAGAGTGAGCCTTAAAAAGATGGTGTCTTTTTTTTTTGACACTGTTGCCTAGAAAAGACTGAGGTTTTACGATTTTAGATGGCCTTTTATTTCACATTCTCAAAGTTATTGCTGTGATGTTTGAGAGGATGGAAATTCTGGGTGTGCTGGCATTGCTGCTAAAACATAATTTTTAAGTAGCTGTGAGCCTGACTGATGTTGTATTCTCCAACTGGAAGTACAGAGTTAACTGTAGTAATTTATCTTTATGAAGGAAGGCCACACCAAAGACACCAGGGGAGTGAGACCTCAATCACAGACAACCCATAGAGTACCACAACCATTCAAATATCCACGCGTCCTGACTCTTGGTGTCTAGATTGTTTCCCCACGTTCCTTAAAGTTTGTATTCAACAGCACATAGCTTCACTGCTGACACCCAGTATTGAGCTGGGGCATCTTCACAGTGACAGACAATGAGTGGACACATTAGAGAGCTTGGGTGGCTTACAGAAGCAGCAACTGGTTCTGAGCAGTAGGGTGGGGCAGCAGCAAAGGCAGGAGTTAAGTTGGATACTGGAAGTTGTCCCAACCTCAGTCCTCAAGGGGACCAAACACAGAAAGGACACCTGAAAGAGCTTTATCAATTATTCAGAGATTTTCTTTAACTCCAGGAGCTCCTCCCATCACCACATAGTTAAAGTCAAATAGTCCAGACATCTAATGATTTACTCAGGCTTTTAAAATTTCTTGTTATGATAATACCTTTCTCTTGAAGTCTTACATAGCTCCCCTTTACAAACCAGTTTGATTGGAAGAAGTAGCACATTTCTTTAGACTTGCTCTCATCTTACCTGTGCATCTCTCTCCATCCTTGATAAATCTCCTCTTAATCTTACCTTTCTATATTCTTTACCTAAAATCAAAGGCATGCCTACCTATAGGGTATCTATTGTCCACAAGCAATGCTTTTCTTATCATCGTTGAATATAGCCACAAGTTTTGTGTACTTTTTTTTAACCCTGAAGCATCTTTCTTTCTTTCTCCCCCCCGCCCCCGAAAACTCAGACTCTTTGAATTACCTTGAGAGGGCCCATTAATGCTCAGTTCACATAAATTGACCTTTCAGATGAAAACCAAGCCAGTCTTTCTATTATGGTGATCAGAATGACCTGGGCATATTCTGTAGGATGTTTTGTCTGTGTGTATGTGTGTGTGTGTGTGTGTGTGTGTGTGTGTGTGTGTGTATTAGGATTCTGCATCATGGAAAGGAACATAGTCATTTGAATCCTCTCCTGCCCTCACATGGTCCTCAAATGTAGGAAAGCTCTCAGGCAGCGCCAAGGTATTGTTAACCTTGTCATTTACGCAAAGTGATAAGTACTTTCATTTTTAAACTGGCTCCTGTCAGCTGGTATTTAGAACTAGAGAAGTCTACTGTTGCCTCTCAATCAAAAGAAACACGTTGATAAGAGATTACCCAATGCCTGTTGTCCATTCTGAAGCAACGAGATATAGAAGAATGTGTGCCCCACAAAGAATACGAAGGCAGAATTCACTTAGGCGATCCTGCCAGCTCCCTGGTGGTTAATGAATGGCAGCAAGACTCTGCAGTGTTTTCAGTTGGAATGGGCATTGTTCTCATTTGTGCTTTACCTTATAAACTTTTAACTGCTTCCAGGACGATCATGGTTGATTTGGCACACCCGCTTCCACTCTGCTCAGGCTCATATGAGTGATGCTATCGGACTGCCTGACACTAGAACAGTGTTGTTATTGCAAGCTTATTATGGGCTCAATTATTAACTTATTTTCTTTGGCCTTTTACTGAGGAGGGGAAAATCCACTTTCCTTCAACATTCACTTAATATACACGGTGCAAAAACAATGAGGCCAACAGCTCCGAGTGTAGAGAACAGCGAGCTCCCTTGGCTCCCCCCACTTTGTAGAATATGTTTGCCTCCACTGTCAGGTAATTTGTTAATTTCTCCTCCACTACAAGGATTTCTGTCCACGTTCTCTATGCTTTCTTTTGATGTTAAAGTTGTTATTGGCTTTGGGCATTTGCTTTGCTTTGCTTTTAAGTCAAATCCTACTTTTATACCAAAGTTGTACTCTGCTGTTTTAAGATGAATGCCAGCTGGCAGTACCCAGGGACCAGCTTTGAGTGCAGCGTGCAAGCTGACCCTGGGGGATGCTATCTGCCTGATAAGTTGCTTCCTTTACCCTAAGATGAAACTGCCTCGGACATAGTTTGCTGTTTGATATTTGCATGAGGAAAACAGTCCCACCTCCCTTCCTGTATATAATGCTCAGACCATGATGATGACACAATACATACAGAAGCCTTTCACTGGGAATCACAGACACTGTGCCTTGAAAATGGTGACCTAAAGTATTATGCCATATTAAATTGAAAGTCACCTGCTACATCATGTGTACATTTTTAATAATCAATGTTTGCATCATTTTTCATTCAGGAAGAGCTGAAAACATAGAGCACTCAGGAGATTCTAGCTCTTCCTGGTACAGAGCCAGAAAGGTGATCATCACCAGGTTTCACAAGCCACCAAGGAGAACTTGGTGGTCAAGGGCATAAGAAATGCCTCTAACTTGGAAGTACACCATCCAGAGATGATCTTTAGCTTCTTTGTAATGAGACTGTGGCACTTTTGCCAAAGCTTCAGAGAAGACTTGGAATGTTCAATTGGTGTACACATAGGATTAAAAAAAAAAGTCAATATAAGGAAAGCCCTTTCCTTACACAGGCACCTTCCTTGTGGGCCCTGGGGGGAGATCCTGAGACGTTAGTTCAGATATTGGTGCAAGGCTTCTACACTGGGTAAACAGCTCTAAAGGCACACTAAGTGGCTCTTCAGCTCTTTTCTTTTTATAGAAACTAAACCTGAAATCAATTTTGTCTTCTTTAATTCATTAAATTATATTTGGCTATTTTCTCATAGTGTTAATAATGAGTTAAGAATGTGTAGAAGAAAAAAAACTTCAATGATGTTTTCTACTGGATGTTTTTTAAAAGAGGGAAACCCCACTTTGTCTCCTGTGTGTGTGTGTGTGTGTGTGTGTGTGTGTGTGTGTGTGTGTGTGTGTGTATTAACACAATTATTTATTTTAGGCACATGGATTGACCTCAGGGCTTCATACATGCCAGGCAAGCTTGGGGATACAAGGCTACATCTATCCATTCCAATCCCCTATTTCTTGATTTTCTCTGTGGCTATAAAGATAGATGCAGAACACCTTCTGTTTGGAGAAACTAAAGGGTGTATGGCTTGGGCAAGGCTTAGCCATGATAAAGCTAACATTCTGTTGGAAGGACTTATTTCCTGGCTGCCCATGTCTGTCTTCCAAAGATGCTTCTCTGCCTCTCAGTAAAATTAGACTCAGAATATACATTGGGATCTTTTTATCCAGAGGTCAAAAGCTTGACTTCATTATAGCTTTCTTGAGTTAGGGTTTCTCACATCGCTCTAGGGGTAGATGAGGGGTCCAGGCTGTGCTTTTTGGGATGGTCAAGTGTATATACATATGATGTATGAGCCCAGGCTGTCTCTGCAGCACCAAGACTGAGAGATATGTTCCCATCAAATGTTGACTCTGTTCAGACATGGACACTGTCACTCAGACTCCCTCCCAGCCACTTCCAAACACACAAGTTCCACTTGGCTTTCCCTGCTCCTGCGTGGTCCTTTGAATGAAGCTATAGAAAAATAAAGCACTCCAGCCAAACATTAGGAGTTGGAGGAGAGAGGAATCAGCTGACAGCTTGAAAGGGGAAAAAAAAAAGTCATAGTCTGAAAAAGCTGATTTTTCATATAGATTCTGCAGGGAGTATATTTCTCTATTATTTCAATTATTAGAACTTCCTGAATAGGTTGCAGGTCACTCATAATTCACACTTCTGTCATTTTAAACATGCCAAGTGCAGAATATTATGCATAAATAAAACTTCCAGTGCTTGACCCGAGACATAAATGGAAAACCATAACAACAAGGCCTTTTTCATCTTTTAAAGAGTGAATGGTTTATTTTCTTTCTTGTTTTCTCCTGGACACTGGTTTACCTTCTAAGTCAATAGTACAAACATAGCACTTTGAGGTGACCCAAGTGTAGTAGATTATCAGCAAAGCTGTTCTGAAAGATTCTTAGATTTTCTCTTCTGCAGAATAATGAATAAGAACATACAGTTTTGCCTTGTGTAAGGACAAATGGAAATATCATTATCTTGATGGCAGATTTGGTTGGACAGAGGCCTTGACAAAACTGAATTAGTCTGAGAGCCTTCTGTGGGCTACTAACTTTTCTCAGAATGCTTTTGAGTTTCTCTACCCTCTGCAGTGTGGTCTTCCTGAGCTAAAGAAACTGAAGGAACTAAGCGTCCAATGACATGTCCTTAACGTTAATTCTCATTTTATTTTTATATAAGGTATATATATGTCATATATGTATAAAACATAATATATAATCAATTATGGCCTATATCAAGCACAATTAGAATTAATCTGGTCATTACACATTAACAATACATATGATTGTTAATAGTTTATGTAAAATTTTAAATTCATTGAAAATATGAACTTTGCTTATTAGATGCCATATGTAAAGTACACAATATGTCATAGTAAAAAAATTTTTATGTGTAATACTGAGTGACAGTTGATCTCTAGAATCTTAGAATTGGCTGACTTCTGTCCATACCACTGCTATTTTTTAAAAAATTCTTTGTTTTGTCTTGTGGACTTGCTTTTTTGCATCTAGAATTAGTTTCAGAGTTTGCTTAAAATATATTAATTATAATAACTATATCTATAGTAAGTGATGCCCATTTACAAGTATATTTATGCTTAAGCAATAAATGAAGGAGAACAATGTTGACTATTTTTCATCTTGTTTTTCAATTATGTAAACAATTAAGGATTCTTTATGAAGAGTCATCAATTTTGCTAGTGAGAGGAAGTACAATGAGAGTTGGTGATAAAAGACGATGGCAAGGCCAGTTAGTAAAACAACCGCTATAGATACTTAGTTTTTTAAGTTGAAGAATTCAGAAGTCCAAGGATATCAGTCATGCTTTTTGGGAAAAAAAACCAGTCTATCCATATGCTAGAAAAATTAAAATTTTATGTTATGAAAAAGTTTAACTGTATGGAAAACTCAGTCATGTTCTTAATATCTGTTTCTGAATTTTAGTATCATATATCAAATTTAGATTTCTAGAAGAGATTAATGAGTTTGAGATATGTAATAACTCGATTGAGTTTGAGATATTCAATAACACGATTATTATATTAGAATTTCCATGTTCCTGTCTCCCATAGTGCAAGAACCATTCTTCTGCCTTTCCACTATGTGCTGGGATTACCTTTCATTCTAGCAGAGTCTTTATGAGTGAGAGAGAGAGAGAGAGAGAGAGAGAGAGAGAGAGAGAAAGAAAGAAAGAAAGAAACAACTTTTGTATTGGTTGAAACTTCTTTCTGAATACTTAAGATTTCTGTACTTGTATTGAATTCATCACAAACCCTAGGACATTTTCATTTTGGATCCAGTTAAGTTTTTCCACACAGCTACAATGGGGAAGGAGAACTGTTAACTCTTTTATGGAATTTAGCAGACAAATCAACTCCCATTTTTTTTCCACAGCACAAACCCCAGAAAAGTAGTGTATTTTCTTCTGCTGCATAACTCAGATGACACAGGGTTTACAGGCTTGCAGTACAGCCAAGTCTCTGGGGATGCCCTGGTCTTAAAGGCGGGCTGTCTATAAGCATCCACATCGGTACGCGTCTGCACACACCACTCCTGACGCTGTCAGATTCTTATTTACCACAAGATGTTTTTTATAACTCGAAAGGAGAGACATAGCATTTCCTGAGAATAGAGACACAGTATTTCCTGAAGGAGGAGGTTCATTCAGGGTTGTCTCCCATCGTTTTCCCATGTAATTCAGTTTGAGGGGGAAAAAAAAAAAAGAAAAGTCATTTTGTTTTGTATTATAGGACTTCTCTCACATGTCAAAAGCTTGATAGTATATTTCTATTGTCGTAGGCATATCTGGGCTCAAATATTTGAATTATACTTAGTGCCATTCTAATTAGAAAAGTCCATGGAGTTTGAATGTGGGTTTCCTAAGATCCCAGGGAATGGCAGACAGCAAGGACCACAGGGGCAGAAACACCTTGAGTGGAAGACTGGACCCTCGAGGGTGTGGAGGGTGCGACTTCGAGGCACATTCTTATTGCTGCATGGGGAAGCATGCCCAGAATTTGCCCTCGTTATGACTGGCGCTTGCCAGTTCTTTTCAAACCCCAGTTTCATGAGCACCATAAAAATTCAGTTAAAATAGAAAAGAACACCCTGAAGTTAAATCCACTCTGCTTTGCCGTGCCTTTCATGGCCTGGAATGTCACCTTTTACCTCCAGTAAATAAAGCCAACGTCAACACTCTTCCCTGTCTTTTATATTTTATGCACTCAATATTCTTCACGTGACAATCTGGACACTTAAAGGGTAATTACAGGAGTGATCTATGTCCCGGCAACGAGAATTGTCTTCATAATATATAGTTGCAGTGTATCTATCATTTTCTTTTGTTCCTTGGACTGCTCACATTGGATTGAGTACATCTAAAATGGAATTAAAAGAGACATGATTAATAGAGGACTGGAAAGAAATCATGATATCATAATACTTTCTTAAAGTGGCCTGACATGTGTGTCTGGGAAGCGTTCCTCAGCCAATACAATCCTTCTCTTTGACCGCCTTGCTGTGCTTTGTCGTTTTAACCTCACTGTTTCTGAGAAGCGACTGAAAAGTCCGAATGTGTCACGATTCAAATGTTAGCATGCTGTTGAAAAGGAAACTAATAAGTTAAACGTGCAAGAGATGCCAGGACAGAGGTGATTCAAACTGTTGAGAGAAGCCATTGTTTTCTAAGGGGAAATGGACTCAAGAAGGAAGCAGGGTACTTACCCATGTTTAACTCAAAGGTGTAAGGAGGAAGGCACACGGGCACAGTGATATTATCTTCATCTGTTAACTTCATGAGCAGGGCTCTCCTCTGCCTGTGAGGCCCTGGAGAGTGATGGGTAGGCTCTGGGTACAAGGTGACCATGTTCTACTTTGCTTTTCCTTTTAAAATAGAAACTTCAGTAGAAGAATCCTGTTCTATGATAGTCTAGATTTCACTTTTAGACAAATAAAAGAATCTCAGGTTATATTACAGCAGTGTTCAGTACTCTTTTCTGATGGCCAATATAGAGGAAGTTAAGTTAGCTTAACTACTAATGAATAAAGAAAGCTTCATTTTGACAAGGAAGAGACTAAGCAGAAAATGTTATTCATTGGTTATACCTAAATTTCACATAATTCTGTGCTCTGGTCTTTTTATAGAAACACACACACCACCACCACCACCACCACCACCACCACCACCACCACCACCACCACCACCAACTGGAGTTTAGAGCCACCTACTGGAATAAAGAGGCACATACTTCTCTGTAAGCCCTCTAGCATTTCAAAGGATAAACAAATAGTTAAATATAAAAATAGAGGAATATTTCCATTTATCTTATAAGCCAGTTTACACAGATTTCCTCAGTTTGAAACAACCAGACAGTCCTGGTTACAGCACAGAGCCAGTCCAAGGCTGGTCTCAAATGAACAAACATTATCTTCAGGTTATTCTTCCAATTTCTTGGTTGCATTTGTCTTCCCTATTGTTTTATTTTTTTTTCCTCCTACATTTGTCCTGGTGTTCAGAATAATAGGAATGGGGTGCAGTCTTGTTTATTTAAGGATTAGCTAGTAAAATATTGGTGTGTGGTAACAGGAAAATAGAATACAGGTTACCATGAGCAAGATGAACGTGTGAGAAAAGACATAGGGCCGATGCACACTGATGGTTCACAGGGCTAAAAGTTTTAGTGTTTATGAGGTGCAGTATAACTTCTCTTTTATCCCCCCTCAACCTCCACTTGATTATAGAGTTGTTATTTAATAAATAACCTCAGGATAAGACAAATGATTGATAGCATTCTAGTGGTAAAATAAATATACATCTTGAAGATGTCTGTGCTTAAATGTGTCGTTTATCCGTGATAAAAGTCTGGTTCCTAAACACACAGGAGGTAATGGCTTCTCTGTCACTGAGCTCTTAGGAAAGGTAGGTAGTAGATCTTGGACATTTCAGATTATGATTCTTCACACAGCTTCCCCAACCCACTAGTAGCAGATTTATTAAGTCTTTCCTGTCTGTCTTTACTTATCGAGAAAGCCAGGGCAAAAGAACCCAAGTCAGCAGCCAGATCACAGAGTGAACAGGAGGCACAGTGCTTGCATGTGGGAGCTGCAATTGGGAGCTGGGGCACAAGGTCAGGGATTAGGTAGGGGATCACCTTTTGCATTGGTGGAAGCAGAGAGTGGTGCTTGGAAACAAAATGATTCTTTTCTTCAGAGACCATAGCTGTTGAGTTTGCTATGATCCATCAGCCATTCCCTTTGGAGTCTATTGTAGAGAAAGGATCCTTTGCTAAGTAGGGGCCCCTGAGGGTTAGCTAGGGAGCTGCTGGACAGGACAGCCAGGAGTGCTAAGCTTTACAAAGGTGTGGCTTGCTAGGTGCTTTGAGGAATTCAAGGATGGAAAAATTCATTTCTAAACATATGTAGATTATAGGTAACACAGCAAACTCACATTATGAAATTTTGTTTGTATACTAGCTAGGATTTGGAAATGTCTTGTAAACTCCTTGAGAGATTTTTTTTCCAACAAGGAGATTATTTTCTTCTCTTAGTTAATAAAACAGAAATTACCATTTCCTTTGATAAAAATAAAAATAAAGGGGAATATGTTTATGAAAATAGGAGAAAATCTAAAGCTGCCCTGGTGCATCCTGCCTTTTGTTAACGTTTGCTCATGTCTGTCTTTCCTGCCACCTGTGCCTGCTCTTTGAAGATATTCTACCGCGTAGTCGCAGACATTGCGCCTGGGGAAGAGCTCTTGCTGTTCATGAAGAGTGAAGAGGACCCGCACGAACCCATGGCGCCTGACATCCACGGTGAGTGCTGAGTGCCAGGCGCAGTGGCTTCAAGAGCAGCATGTCAAAGAGGGTCCTTCGCACCTGTGGTTTCTTCATTTACTTCCTTGGCTGCACAGTGCCGTTTTGGCAGACATGTTTATCTCAGAATGGGTATTTTCTGGAGTTGACATGTGGCTACATTGATGGAGAAAGCAGTTAGCTGAGGGTCTAAGCTGAAGTATACATAATAAAAAACCTGAAAGCTTGATCAAATGCATCACTTTAAGTTTGGTTACAATTTCCTCTGTAAGAATCCTTCCACTCTTTCTAAAGAGTTTGTTGTTTAGTGCGTGAGTGTTCTGGCTGAATGGTTGTATGCGCACAATGTACACGCAGTGCCTACAGAAGCCAGAAGGGGGCGTCAGATCCCATTAGCTTGAGTGATACACGATTTTGAACCACCATGTGGGTGCTAGAAATTGAGCCTAGGTCCTCTGCAAGAGCATCAGGTGCTTTTAACCACCGACCATCTTTCCAACCTTCTCTTTTCACTTCTTGAGAGTCACCGTAAGTAGCCAGGCTTGGATCTTTCTTCAAATACCAACTGTCTCTCCCATGTATATTTCTATTACTGGGAAAGTGTCTCTGTGAGAGCAAAATCTTAATTGCTTGTGTGTCATTGAGGTGAGTTGTTTTCTTTTCCTTCCAATTCCTGTCTCCTAATATAATGTGATTTGGTTCAACACTGTATGTTGAGCCAAAAATACTTGAGTTAGAGGCCAGTCTCTAGGGAGACCTTTAGCTTTCAAACCTAGTTATTTTAACTCAAGCGGCATCCCCTGTAGTTGGGCTCCATTTTGTTTGTAAAGTATTATGGTGATTTGGGAATGTCTTTGGGGCATGCATTTCCCTTTTGGAATTCTGACATTGAAATTGCTTTTAGAAATCTAGACTTCCTGGTCAACCTGGTAGAGTTTGAGCCTGAATGGGGAGTCTGACCTTTTTAGACAGTACAGCATGCTTAATGCTATGGGCTCCTCTGGTGTCCCATGTCATTTGTACATGGTCATTGAGTTCTAGGTGTTTCAGGTCCAAATAGAAGTGCTCATTCCATTCTTAAGTGTTTTAAGATACTCATTAAAGCATAAAGTATTCTTGGGGCTAGAGAGATAGCTTACCTTGTAAGTTTGTAGGCCTGAGTTTGATCTCCAGAACCCATCTAACAAAATCCAAGAGTGGTAGCAGGCAGTCTCAGTGCTTATGAGGTGGACACATGTGTGGCTTTGGGACATTGACTGGCTTGCCTAGCTAACCTAATGAGTTCCAGGGCAGGCACACACACACACACACACACACACACACACACACACACACACACAGAGGCACACCCACTCACACCCACACATATCCTTGAACCATTGGCTGTATGTTGTTTCAATGTATCAGGCTGTTCTGAAACATATAACCAAATACTGAATGTTTAAGTGGTTACTTGGAGTTTTTACTTCTAGACAAAATAAATTTAAAGCATATGCATTCTTTATGCAGGATATGATGCATTTTGCATATATTATCCTATTTAACCTTTTACATGCAGATTAAAATTTCTGAGTGAGGAATTTAACCGATGGAGAAACTGAGGCTAAGGCAATGTAGGTTTATCTAGGAAGACCACATGTCTAGCATGTAGAGTTGGCCTCCAGGGTCCTTGCTGTCTAATATTGGGCTTTTTCTATGCATTTTAAAGCCTGGAAGTTTTGTTTCTTTATGGGCTCCTGATTGAGATTGGAAGCCAAGATCTTGAGTGTATAAGACAGCGTTATAAACTGTAGGAAAAAGTTTCTTTGGTTGCTCCTGTTGAGATTTCTGTCTCTAAGGCAGAGGAGATTGACTGTAGAGTGCACGCACCCTTGTGACTGTGCATCCAATCAGATGATGCTACCTGAGCCCTTTGCCATTGTACCCTTGTACCCTTGTTAATGGTGTCATTTAAGCTAAGTCCATGTCACAGTGGATTATGGTAGTAGGCTCTTGGTAGTTTTCCTGTTAGATCTGCCCCACTGTAGATGGGTGAATTCTTCTACAAAGCAAACCTGAACATATCCCTGCTCCCAACTTCCAGTGATGTTCTGTTCCTTTCTTAACATGACCATCCATGTCCTTCTGTCCCTTCACTTCCTTCCTTCCTTCCATGTGCCTTAAATCCCTGGCATACTTGGGTACAGGTTTACCCCTCTGTGAGTCACATGTGTGAGTCCCTCTATCCATCCCACCTGGCTGAGTGTTACCCATGAAAGCCCTTTGTGAGTCAGTTTCTCCAGCTTAGCTGAGTTATGCAGTTCCCCATTGCTCCCGTGTGTTCATTTGTCTTGGCATTGCAGCTATACATGTCCCTCTGAGTTCCTGCACACGCATTCTCTAGCAAAGCTTATGGCAACTCAGTAGGTAATTACAATGTTTTCCCCCAAACACTTAGTCAATTAATAACTGAAGAATAACGTCTTCCTTGGTTATGGGTCTACAAAACAGTTTGTGTGTCATGGTGTTACTATGGGTGTTTTTAGGCATCACGAGGTATACACAATACCTCTTGGGTCATACCTGTGGACTTTTGTGTGGGCTCTCAGCCATTGAGTAGAGAGAGTAGGAACAGTGCTCTTTCTAACCAACTTCATTAAGCTCATTGTATTTTCAACTATTACCGCCTATGTACTCTACTGATTTAAAGTATAAATTCATGTTTGCTATCTAACAAAGCTATGCCAATTATCGCTGGCCCCTGAGAAATATAAATTAGCCTCAAAGAGTTCTGGAAACACCTTGTGCTCCACTCCAGGTAATTGATGGTTTACTAACAATGATGGGCATAATTGTACCTCAGACAGGGCCTCTGTGTCCATGCCTTTGGCTTAGGGAAAAGAAGTGAGTTTGGGTTCTGACCCACCCACGTCTCTTTTGGGTCCATAACTGATTACTTAGTTGCTCTAAGCTTTAGTACTGTCATCTGAAAAAGTGGGTGAAAATCAGGCCTATATATTCTTATACTTAGCTGTTAAGGAATATGAATAACTCCTGGATTGGCTTGAAACTTGAGATTATGATCAGTAAAAGGTAATTACTGCTTCCATTATCCCTGGAACCTACAAAGATCCAGGTGTTAAGTTTTACTTGAAGGGAGGATTACATGGTAGCCTCTGTAGGTGCATTATTCTCCCAGACATCTTATGGGCTCCTTTGCATTCCTTATTTTTACTTTCCTCGTTAACTTGGAGAAATGCTGGTCAAAGCTTTCAGGGTTGGGAGATGGCTCAGTGGGTAAAGTGTTTGCTGTCCAAGCCTGAGGACGTGAGTCTGAATCCTCAGCATCCATGTAAAAGCAAGCATGGCTGTGCACAGCAGTAACCCCATTGAAAGGAGGGACAGAGGCAGGGATGTTCCCAGGGTATCGAAATGGTGAGTCTAGGTTCAGTGAGAGGCTCTGTTTTAGAAAAAATACAGTGAGGAGTAGAGTAAGACACACTATAGCAACCTCTATGTGTGCACACATGTATGGGTGGGTCCACTGTCATACAGTCTCTGTCTCTGTCTCTGTCTCTGTCTCTGTCTCTGTCTCTCTCTCTCTCAGCAAACTATGGGTTGTGTTTTGTGTAACTCCATAAGGTTATGGTGAGGAGGAGTTTTTGATCTCACCTTGCTAGCTAAAGATCCTTGCACTGTCTCTACAGAAGAACGGCAGCACCGCTGTGAGGACTGTGACCAGCTCTTTGAATCCAAGGCAGAGCTAGCTGATCACCAGAAGTTCCCATGCAGCACGCCTCACTCGGCCTTCTCCATGGTGGAGGAGGACTTGCAACAAAACCTGGAGAGTGAGAGCGATCTCCGAGAGATCCATGGCAACCAGGACTGTAAGGAATGTGACCGAGTTTTCCCCGATCTGCAAAGGTTAGAGAAGACATGGTGAATGTGGGTGTGTGCTCTGCAGCAAAGTGTTATGCTGGAGTTTGACAAGTTTGCTCGGGGGAAGACTAGAGCTTCAAAATAACTGGCCAGATGTGCTGGTGGCATGCTTGGGAATCATTGCTTCCTTAAAAAGCCTTGTCCTTAAGATACTTACAGTGAACCTGGATCATTTTTGTCAATCAGAAAATATTCCATCCCTTCCCTTTCCTTCCCTTCCCTCCCCATCCCTTCTCTTTCTTCATCTTTCTTTTCCTCCCCTTCTCTCCCCACTCCCCCTTTCCCTTCCCCTTCTCATTTTCCTCCTAAACCTAGGGATCAAACCTAGGGAGCCTTGACTGTATAAGACATCAATATGTTATTGTGCTATATTGCTAGTCTATAGATACTATGATTTAAGCAGGGTTATAGTGAACTCAAGTCTTAACTTTACAGGGAATTATGACTTTGAGGAAAAAAAACAGAATCAGAAGAAAAAAAATGTCAAGAAAAAAATGTAGTGATATGTCAAGACTAGTAAGGCTACTTCTACTTCACATAAATAGTAAGGTGACCTCTACCTCATTTAAATAGCAAGGCTACCTCAATGTCATTTAAATAGTAAAGCTACTTCTATCTCATTTAAAGGGCTAAAATTCTAGATCTCAGGCTCACTTTCAGAGATAACTTTTGACAGATCCATATAGGTCACAGATTTAATTCAAATCATCCATCAAATTGCATATCCACAAAAGAACCAGACTATGTTCATGTTCCCAGTGTAGCATTTTCTAAAGGGAAGAACAGCACTGTAGGGATCTAAAGGAAGCAATGCTTTAATATTTAAGAAGATGAAAATCAGATCTCAGCAGTGTATTTGCTTTGCATAGCCTTTTGAATTTAGTTCCTGAATGTTCTTTATTTGACTGAAGGAAACTCTAGCACTAGAGCCTCCCCTTTGTAAACTATGTTGATAATTATGCTACAAAGTGCAACTTTATGTTCAGAGATGTCAATAGGTTTTCTTTTTGTTTATTTCTACCGAATGCCTTTCATTTTTGGTTTGCAAAAGGGTTTTAATAACTGTGTTCATTACTTTTTTTAAAATATGGAAATGATCTTTGGAGGACATAATTAGGCTTTTCAAGTGAAGCCATTGCATTGTGTTTCTATGGGGATGCTGGTGTGTCAAATGGCCTTGTTCTAGAAACAGCCCCCACTGCACCTCATCCTTTCCTTCCTTCTTTCCTTCCTTCCTTCCTTCCTGGATACTTTTCCTCTTTTCCTTTACTTCCTCTTACTGCCCTGACTTCTTTTTCTTCTCCTGGATCATGCAAATGTCACTGAGTTGAAGGCAAGGATGACTAAGAAACATTGAAGTGTAACCACTTCCTCATCAAGGCTGAGTCAGATGACGCATCTCTAGCTTTGAAAATTCAGGCCCAAGCTTGTTAGTTACCAATGAAACAGGAAAATGGGAAATAAGAGGGTTTCCCTAATACCCTTTACACTCACCTCTATAGATGTAAATCTACAAAGAGTATAATTCAATAAATTCCCTATATATGTCTAGTAAAATGTAAATTTATAGTGAAAATTATATAATGTCTTTTAAATGTAAACATGCCCCTATATTATAAAAAATAAAATGAAACCAGAAAATGCCAGTAGATACAAATCCACAGAAAGAAATGCTATCTCTAGTGCCAGAAATAAATTATTTCACTTTGATTTTTTTTACAAGAACAATGGATTATATTACTGTATACAAAATACTAGATTCTCACTTCCTTTGGGAAGTGGATAGCAACCATTCCTAGGAAGAGCCTTCTGGATCTATTCAACCACTGGCAAAAGCCCCAGGAAGCTCCACTTCATGATGAAGGCAATTGTCAGTTAATCATTGGGTGGACCCAGTACAGAATCCTCAAACTTAACATCTGGAAGCTCAACCAGACAAGTAGAGCATACCATCAAGCAGTTAGGTACCGCTCTCCAAGTGTGGAAGGCGGTCATGCATCCTATAGTATAGTCTTAACCCAAATTCACATTTTTGGGTATTTCCTTCTTCATTGAATGCTGCCATTGTTGCTGATATTGTCATGAGAAGACAGTTCCATCTTCAATGTGATACAATCTTCTTTCTGCATCCCCCACCTAAAATCTCTGAATTTCCTTTATGGGATTTATTTGTATGTGTGTGTGTGTGTGTGTCTACTTGCAGGAGTTGATTGGTTCTCTCCTTCAATTATGTAGAATGTAATTTAGTATCCTTGGCCCCTCTACCCACTGATCCATCTTTTTGTTCTTAAGAGTTTTTAAGCTAATGCCGAGGTGGGGGCTGCTGACCAAAGCTCCATGAACTCTTAGGTTATATGAAAAGGAGTGAAGACTGAAGACTGGCTAGTGTGCTTCTGTGTCTATGGAAGCAATAGAATTGCGTTTTTGAGAGCTTGTTTTTCTTCCCCACTTTATGTGTGAGCCTGAAGGCTATGAGTGTGTGTGTGTGTGTGTGTGTGTATGTGTGTGTGTGCACATGTTCACATTTATGCATTGCTATGTGTATACATACAGGCGTATGAATGAGGAGGACAGAAGACAGCCTTGACTATCATTCCTTGGAGGCTGTGCACCTATATTTTTCCTTTTTATTCTGAGACAGGGTTTCTCTTTGGCCTGAAGCTTACCAAGTAGGCTACATTGGCTGGGGCCACTGAGCCCACCCAGTGATCTTCTTGTCCTTACCTTCTTTTCTTGAATTACAAGTCTGTGCCACCATGTCAATCTTTTTTACATAGGAGCTAGAAACTGAACTTTGCTCTTCATGTTTTCACTTTACCAACGGAGTTATCTACATGATCCACCCCTACCCATGTTGTTTTGCTGGTTTGCTTTGTTGTTCTTGGCTTTTTGTTTTGTTTGTTTTGTTTGACAATGATGCAGTGATAACACCATGGAATAATATAAACCTTATACTGCACACAAAAAACTAAGAAGGGAATATTCCCTTGCTTTGTCTTCCCTTACTGAGAGCTACATGCTCACAACATGCGCTTGGAACTAGAGCACATCCTTGTAGTTGGAGAGAGAATAAGACCCAGAGCACATGGCAGCCTTCTGCCACTGGGATGCAGGGATCAGGGTTTCACATGCACGTACTAGGATACCTGTTCCCTCCTTGGCTGCTAACAATAATAAAATCTCAGTCACTGTAGAGGCTTCCAAGGATGTTCCTGATACAGCTCATGCTCGCTGCAGCTACTGATATCTCTCCCAGCTCATTCACTAGCATTTCAACTTCTTTAACCAACAGAGAGTTACATGTTTAGATAAAGATAAGGTCTGTCTTTTAATGCCACAATCCCATTCTGCTCTAGTACTGTGTGTTGAAGAAGGTAGCAGCATTTGTGGACAAACAGTGGCACTGGCATCTGGATTGACTCATGAGCCCCCCACCCCCCCAAAAAAAATTCAGATGGCAATATGGATGGGAAGGAGATAATGGAGAAAAATAAGTATGGGAAAGGCATTTTTAATTTATCACAATAGGAGATCAATGCTTTGCTCACTTACCAATTCCATCCACACTGCTAAAGAATGAATATTTCAGGCTGGTCTTCACTGATATTCAAATATCAATCTCACAGAAAAAGGAGACAGCATCAAACACTCACACTTGGCAGTTTTAATAGTGTTTAATTGTAGAATGCTTCAAATAGGCACAAATCAGAGAGAAAGGTGAATTTACAAACACCCCTGTGCTTCAGCATCTTCAGTTACCACAGGAGGCCAGTTCTATTTTGGAGTATTTGAAACAAGGCCTGGACATTATTTCATGGGACTTTTGTTTGTTTGCTTGTTTTGTAATTTCTGCCGGATAAGTCTAGATATGGCTTTAGAAAGTAAAGTCTTTTAATGTGTTGGTTCGATAGAGCCCTTTAAAAAACAAGACTGGAGTTAACAGGTCAGAGTTTAAATGCTAATAGTTAGGGCTTTTAGGACTGTTATATATAGAAGGTCCATGTATGTCAATTGATTGTCAGAATTATGTCTACTTTAATCTAGTGAGCATTCCTCTTGTCAAACCCTTCCACTCTGGCTATCTAGCTCTCCAGCTGTTGGTCTCAGTGCGTTTCTTCCCTGTCAAATTCTGTTGTTTATATGTCCTTGGTAGTGCCTAACACCTTTCTTCTTTCCTTCTTTTATCCATAAAGGTATTATTATTTCTTAAGACTTAATTGGGTTTTAGATGGTTTAACAAAATGGATATTATCACTTATTTATATCAGGAAGTATGCAGTAGATCACCCAAATTCCGTGCACATGAAGAATTCTGGTTTCATCATCCTTTCATCATTTATTATAAGGATTAACTGATTTTATCTAGAAAAACTATTCCTTATTGTCTATTTTGTCTCCCTAAAATAGAATTTACATCACAGGCAAAACATGACATGTTTGTGCATTTCCCCTTACAGTCCGGTTCTGCAGTAAACATCCTATAAGAGTGACCGGCAAGGCTCTGTTTGTGCATTTTTTAAATACTCTTTTTTGTTAAAGAATATTGTCACTGTTACTGGTGCTTAATATGGGCTACCTTTGGATAATGAGCATCTTTAAAATTGGCATCCTAATTTCTTTTGAGGTCATCTGCCCCTTTTTTTGCTCTCTACAATAACAAAATGTTCAGAACGTAGCCTGTGTGCTTTATCAGATTGGAAATGGGCAAAGGCTCTCAGGGGCTTTGGCTACAGTAGGTGAGTGCAGTATACCAGTGTGCCAAGGACAATGTGGTCAATGAACAAAAAAGCCTCAGGTAGCTTTCAACTGCAGCAGTAGCACATTGTCTATATTTTCTTTCCATTGTATCAGTGCAGATTCATGTACAAATGTAGAAAAACAAGAAAGAAAAAAAACATACAACCCAGAACTTTCTAAACTTTAAAACATAGATAAACTATCTTATGAGGACCCTATAATCATGTTTTTCTCCCATTACAAGTCCTAATGCTATATTGATTTAAATTATGTATGTTATTCTTTGTAATTCATGAGTTATCTATCATCTATTTATTATCTATCTACTGATATATCTATCATATCTATCTATTCTATGTGTATCTGTCTATCTGTCTATCATCTATCTATTTATGTATGTATGTATATATGTATGTATCATCTGCTTATGTATGTATGTAAATGTATGTATGTATGTAAGTATGTATCTATCTACTTATCTTCCTTTTTGTTATCATTGCAGTCACCATCATCATTGTCATTGTCATCACCTGTGATTTGTACACATGTATCCCCATGTATCTATCCACACATCGTACCCCTTATCAGGGCCATAATATGAAGTTACTTTCAGTTCTCTTTCCTCTATGATTAAAATACAAATATTTCTGTATCTAGAGGTTACATATATTAGAGAGAATGTCTACCTTATGTTCTTAAGCATTTTATTAATATGATTAATATTTGAATGAAGTAAATAGTAATCAGTGTTGATAATTAAGATCATAGCACAAATCTTAATAGACAGATAACTCTCTCTCATAGTTCCAAATTATCAAATAACCCTTGATAGCTGTGTCAGATTTATTCCAAGCAGGGCTATATCTCTGTAATGGTAGGGCACAGTCTAGGAGAGACAACATGTACTTTTATCTATCTAAGACCATTTCTTCTCTTTCTCCCACTTCTGATTCTTTCTCTCTCAACTCTTTCCTTGCCAGTTGGATTAGTAATTAAGTGGAATTCTGTTTGTGGCCGTATTCCATGTCACCCTGTCTTATTAAATCAACTGTTCTCTTGACAGCTTGGAGAAGCACATGCTGTCACATACTGAGGAGAGGGAATACAAGTGTGATCAGTGTCCCAAGGCATTTAACTGGAAGTCCAATTTAATTCGCCACCAGATGTCACATGACAGTGGAAAGCACTATGAGTGTGAAAACTGTGCCAAGGTACAGTGAATTTGTAGGCTACTCACCTCTCTCTATCCTCTCTCTTAATCCTTCACTTGCTCCACAAGCCTTGAAAGAGGGAACCATAAATACACTCAGATAAGTAGGCTGAATGTCACATGCTAGAAGGCATTAGCACAGGGTATAGAAACACTTAGTGAATATTCTTTTATTTCTGGAAGAGAGGAAGTGAGGCTTAATGGTAAGTTACAGAGCTAGGTGTCAGACATCCTTGGTAAAATCCCAGGGCCGCTACTGACTTACAAGTGCGGACTTGTTTTATAGCCTTGTGGGGAATGAAAATTGTATCCAACATGTACTACTTATTTCTTTTAATAGCAATTTGTGAGGAAAATCACATAAAGCTTCTGAAGGCTTATTCATGAAGAATGGGAGACTCCAACTTTTTAACCGAATCCTTCTTGTAAATCATAGCTTGGTACACACTGAACAGCACAGGGCATCTCTGTCTTAGTAGCCAGTTCTGTACAACACTCAGATGAAATAACAGCTTTGGGCTACAGAGTGGGCTACAACAACGGTCGTTCACAACTTGCATGGTTTTGTTTTGTTTTTTCTTTTCTTTTTTTTCCTCCCTCCCTCCCTCCCTCCCTCCCTCCCTCCCTCCCTCCCTCCCTCCCTTCCTTCCTTCCTTCCTTCCTTCCTTCCTTCCTTCCTTCCTTCCTTCTTCCCTCCTATTCTCCCTCCCCTCCCCTTCTCTCTCTTTCTTCCTCTCTCCCTCCCTCCTTTTCTCCCTCTTTCTTTCTTTCTTTCTTTCTTTCTTTCTTTCTTTCTTTCTTTCTTTCTTTCTTTCTTTCTTTCTTTCTTTCTTTCTTTCTTTCTTTCCTCCTTTCCTTCTTTCTTCTTCTTTTTCCACAGTGAACACAGAGAAGTCAGGGAATGGTTTTCTTCTATTTCCACAGTTTTTCTCATGGCCGTGGGAACTGGGACACTTGATCCTGCCTTCAAGGATATTTTATTCCTGGATACACTACTGGGTCTCTCATATTTTTATTTACTGAAACATTCAAAGGAAAACTCTAGGTTGCTAGAGACACACAGAAGAAACAATGTGTTTGACTTTAACCTCTGGGGGAAATTATTTAAATTGATTTGGGGTGCTTTCATCAAAATCTTCCAAATCCTGGGTGTAATGTGTCTTTACTTTAAAGGGTACTTTTAATGAAAGCTAGGACTGAACTTAGTCTTTGGCCGTAGTTTCTACAAAGGCCTTCACTATGGCCCGATAGCGCCATTCATTGTGTAGTTTGATAATGGACACTAATGGATACCCTGATGAATGCAGAAAAGTGAATCATTTCTGGTTTCTCCCTTCAAGGGGTTTCTTGCACTTTGGAAATACAGCTTTCATATTGTCCTTGATAAAAACTACAAAAAAGCAAGACAAGGAAAATTCCTCTTTGTGCAGTCACTGGTCTTTCTTATATCTATAAGTGAAGTTTCTGGATTAATCAGTACTCATTTCCTAGCAGGTTTTCACGGACCCTAGCAACCTTCAGCGACACATTCGATCTCAGCATGTCGGTGCCCGGGCTCATGCTTGCCCTGAGTGTGGTAAAACATTTGCCACTTCGTCAGGCCTCAAACAGCACAAGCACATCCACAGCAGTGTGAAGCCCTTTATCTGTAAGTCTTTAAATACCCCAGCCTTCTTTCTGCATCCATCTCTCCTTTAACCCCTCCACCACCACCCCCCCCACACACACACAATCGCGTGGCCACACATGGCCTTTGTGGGTTGGAGAAGTTGCCTTCTTAGCTTTGTTATGGTCCAAAATAGAAGGGCTATTTTATGTTATAAGAAAAATATTTTATAAGCTTATCATTTTGTCTATAATCCTTGGGGTGTTTTCTTTTAGGTGAAATCAGTATCAGGTAAAGAATAGAGTTGTTAAATAAAGAAAGAAAAGTCCTCCTAGGTTGTAGGATTTAATCAAGACAACCAGATTTTCCTCTCACTGTAAATGTTCATAGCTTTGTAAAACAGCCAATTACTGATATCACTAAGCAAGATGATCGCTAGGAACTGGAAAGCCCTGCCTGGCAAGAAGGGTTTATGTTGCTGTGTGTGGATTAGAGTGTATGTGTGTGGGGGGTAAGATGTTCTTTCCTCCTTTGCTGTCTGCTGTTTACATTGCAGATCTCTAGTCTGGGCCACTTGAAAAAGCAAAGTATTTTCCCTTTGATGTGGGACAGGCTCCCTCTCCCATCCACTGCACTCAAGCAGAGTTACAAGCTTCATGCTTTCAGGGGACACCCCCTTTGCCCACCTACTCGGCACACTGTTGGACCCAGCACTTTAATAACACTTTAGTAACTCTTCAAGGCAAGGAGAACTCAACTCATGGTCTTCTGTTTACCAGTGCAGGTCTGTTTCTGGGTTGTGCTGCCATAATTCAGAAGGTAAATCATTTGTTCTCACTTCATCTAGGCAACAGCTCCAGAGCCCTTTGTTCCAGAGCTATGCTGGGTGTGTAAAGACAGGGACAAAGTGAGCTATGCTACCAAAGTCTAAAGTGATTTTGGATCCAGATATGGATGGGATTGTTTGACTCGTTACAGGCACCTGGCAGCACCTCTGAGTTTCTGCTTTGGGAACTCCATGAAAACCAGTCCCCCCCCCCTTTGGTTTGTTTGTTTATTTGGACAAACACTGATGGTTTGCAGTGAGTATCTGAGGTATTGTACTCCTACAGGACTTGTTGGCAAGCCATCTACTCCTCAGTGCCAATGTGGATCTGCCAGAGACTAACTACACCGTTCTTCACCTTGACACAGCCTTCCTTTGTGCTTCCAAGAGCCAGAAGTACTTGTCTTTCCTTCTTCAGGGTACAAGAGTCTGTTTTACTTAGATGTCTGTTCCCTGCGTGGAGTGAAGACAACCAGCAGAGAAACAAAGGGTGCCCTGATCTATCTGGGGAAACTTGGTTGAAACCATGGGAAATTAAGTATACAACAAAAATTAAAAATTTTTGTCTTAGAAAGAAAGAAAGAAAGAAAGAAAGAAAGAAAGAAAGAAAGAAAGAAAGAAGGAAAGAGGAAGGAAGGAAGAAAGAAAGAGAGGAAGGTTGGAAGAAAGTGAGCATTCATGACTTCATGACTCCAGGCCACATTTCACTGCAAGCCAGCTTGGAAGTGCTCTGGGCTTTCTATATTAGTTTATTTCAGGCTCATCAGAAATAAATGCTGGCAAGATTTATGCTTTGGTGAGAAAAGCAGACTAGATCACAAGGAACTCCGATTATTTATCTCATACTTTATCTATTGTTAAAACACGAAAGCATAGGCTCCATCGCTTAGCTCTTGCATCTGCACATTCAATACATGAAGCCTGTTAAAGGAAACAGTTCCACTTAAGTATCAGATTGTCCTTTCTTATTTGGCTTGCATCAGATATTCCCCTTGAATGCATTCTCAGCAATTATTGGTAAATTTAAATAACAGATGACTTTCTTCAAATATCAAATCTGACAGTGAACCATGGCGTAATTACAAATAATAGCCGTGCAATTTCAGAACAAAGGGGTTTATGGCTAGGAGTTGCCATGAGTCTGCAAGGGTGGAGGATCACCTATGGCTGCTATCTGTTTCTCTCCCAAAGGCCACACACCATGATTTGGCCCCACTGGTGTGTTTATGACAACTGTCTCTTATTACAGTGAGCACAGGGTCCCTAGCGCTAAGGTAATTACTCACTGCCTTTACAGCAATCTCCAGCCTTCCCAAATAGAAACCACATGCTCTAATAGACAGAAAATATTCAAAATACTTCTTAACTTGTTTACGAGGGAGATGCAATGTTAACTGCAGACTAATTCCTTGTTACTGAGAAAATTACACTGGAGTATAGACTTCAACATCAATTGAACCATTGACCCGGAGCCTGGTTATTGATGTCTTAGATCAAGCCTTCAAGGGTGGTAAACTAAGCTCTGACTAAGGAAACATCCCAGATTCAATGATTTTGAGACCAGACATAGACTCTACTTGTCCTGCAACAAAAGCCGCAGCCAGACAAGTCAAGAACATCTTCTGTTATTCCAACATACACACTGTGGATTTTCTTAGAGCCATCCTGCTACATGAACGAAGAGGCAAGAGCAACAGTTTATTTCCAAAACAGTGCAGCTCCTGCATTTACACTTGGTTGACTACCCATTAAGACATTTTCTCATAGTACGTTTAGTTTCAGAGGATAGATTCCTTTAAAAAAGAGTGTTCTTTTATAATTTCAATAATAAATGACTTGATAGTTTCTTGGAATTGCCCATAAGTGAATCAATATAATACAATCATGTGGGAAGTCTGTTACCCACCTCCATGGTGACTTTATTTAGTGTATCAAGTAATATAAATAGAACATGTATAGATAGAGCCTTTTTAAATACTGTCAGAACAGACTAAAGGATTTCCTCTGGTAGAAATCTGAAAATAAAAATCATCTCTTCTTACTAAAATCCTTGTGACAGTCCCTGAAGTGTTATTCACAAGCACACTGATGTGCAGAAGGACTGTCCAGTCTTTATCAGAAAAAAAAAAAAAAAAGCAATTGCTTAGCACTTCCTGTTTGTGGAGGGGGAAGGGGAAATTTCTGGAGAGTTTTGCTTGACTGAGTTCTATAAAAGCATCTTTGCATGAATTGTCTTAAACGTTTTCATTGTTTTGATTCAAGTTGTTGACTTGAGCATTCTGTATCTACAGTCAGTGATCACTGGAAAGTAGTAACTGTCAAATTTTATGTTTATTTCCTTGAAATAAATTGGTTTCAACAATTACCAGCAAAAGACATCATCTTTCCATATGTATAAAACACACACAGAAGCATTAAAGTGAGCTCACACATAAAGTAACTCATCTCCAGAAAAGTTTAAAAAAATGATGTTTAGCGATTTGATCTTATAATCCTGTAAGACTCAAATTGAGTAAAGTCTTGCTTGAAAGGGTGAAGGGTTACACAGTTTGGCTTTAAAATATACTTAGAAATCTTGGCACATCTTTAAGAAGGGGGTGTGCTACTTTATTGTCAAATTCTTAGTTAAAGGAGATAGCTCAGGACCACACTGGCTGCCCGATTCTCTCAGGATCAGAGCTGTCTCAGCCCTCTCCTCTGCTTCCCATACTCGGCGGACACACACTGAAGTCAAGCCCCGAGATAACTGAGGAAGATACACCAGCAAGTGAGCATGTTTCCCAAGGATGGGGGTTTCATCTGCAGGAAGGTTACCACAGCCATCGGTGTGAGAGGAAGTCAGAGGACGTGCTCATAGTTCATGGGAACCAGCAATCCAGGATGGGCCACATTCAATTTAGTTTCCTCCTCAGGCTTAAAATAGAGCCATTGTAAATTATGTCAGTCTTTCTCAAATCATGAAAATGATTGTTAAAAGGGTCTCCCAATACACAATGTGCATTGTTGTGTGGCTTTGATGTGTGAACGATGAGAGTGCATGATATAATGCTGATGAAATAGTGGGAGAACAGCTCCAGCCCTTCCCCACGGGGAGAGGGGAGAAAGGGGAAGATTGTGGATACGGGGAAGGCTGTTTACTCTGTCTCGGTGTATACAGTGCAGAATGTTTTCAATGCTCTGAAGTGTTTGTGCTAAACATATCTTTAATTTTTCAGACTCTGCTAGTGTTAGGAAGCAGGTGGGAGAAGCAATGCATTCTGGGCTGTGTCTTTTTCATAAATATTTAAACATACAAATATTATGAAAAATATTGTGCAGTGGGGGTGGGTGGGTGGGAAAGATTTACATTCTCTGTGTGAAATATTTGTGCTGCTTTGTAGACATTTGTCAGGTTGGATGCCTTGCTTTGGAATCTAGTAAAATGGCATTTTCTGTGTCCTGAGCATCCAAATCGCTGACTCCCAACTTCTATTCCTGGCTTCCTAATTGAAACTATTCTGGGTAAACCACTTGTGCTACTTGCTGAATCCAGAAGCAATTGTCATAAAGCCTGAGACTCTTTTTTGTTGTTTGCACACAGGTGAGGTCTGCCATAAATCCTATACTCAGTTTTCAAACCTTTGTCGTCATAAGCGCATGCATGCTGATTGCAGAACCCAAATCAAGTGCAAAGACTGTGGACAAATGTTCAGCACTACGTCTTCCTTAAATAAACACAGGAGGTTTTGTGAGGGCAAGAACCATTTTGCGGCAGGTGGATTTTTTGGCCAAGGCATTTCACTTCCTGGAACCCCAGCTATGGATAAAACGTCCATGGTTAATATGAGTCATGCCAACCCGGGCCTGGCTGACTATTTTGGCACCAATAGGCATCCTGCTGGTCTTACCTTTCCAACAGCTCCTGGATTTTCCTTTAGCTTTCCTGGTCTGTTTCCTTCGGGCTTATACCACAGGCCTCCTTTGATACCCGCTAGTCCTCCTGTTAAAGGATTATCAAGTACCGAACAGTCAAACAAATGTCAAAGTCCCCTCTTGACACATCCTCAGATACTGCCAGCTACACAGGATATTTTGAAGGCACTATCTAAACACCCACCTGTAGGGGACAATAAGCCAGTGGAACTGCTGCCCGAGAGGTCCTCTGAAGAGAGGCCCCTTGAGAAAATCAGTGACCAGTCAGAGAGTAGTGACCTTGATGATGTCAGTACACCAAGTGGCAGTGACCTGGAAACAACCTCGGGCTCTGATCTGGAAAGTGACCTTGAAAGTGATAAAGAGAAATGTAAAGAAAATGGTAAAATGTTCAAAGACAAAGTAAGCCCTCTGCAGAATCTGGCTTCGATAACTAATAAGAAAGAATACAACAATCATTCCGTTTTCTCAGCATCTGTAGAGGAGCAAAGTGCCGTGTCAGGAGCTGTGAATGATTCTATAAAGGCTATTGCGTCTATTGCTGAAAAATACTTTGGTTCCACAGGACTGGTGGGGCTGCAAGACAAAAAAGTTGGAGCGTTACCTTACCCTTCCATGTTTCCCCTCCCGTTTTTTCCAGCATTCTCTCAATCAATGTACCCATTTCCTGATAGAGACTTGAGGTCGTTACCTTTGAAAATGGAGCCCCAATCACCAAGTGAAGTTAAGAAACTGCAGAAGGGAAGCTCTGAGTCCCCTTTTGACCTCACCACTAAGAGAAAGGATGAGAAGCCCTTGACTTCAGGCCCCTCGAAGCCTTCAGGAACACCAGCCACAAGCCAAGACCAGCCCCTGGATCTAAGTATGGGCAGTAGGAGTAGAGCCAGTGGGACAAAGTTGACTGAGCCTCGAAAAAACCATGTATTTGGGGAAAAGAAAGGAAGCAACATGGATACTAGGCCATCTTCAGATGGCTCCTTGCAGCATGCCAGACCCACTCCCTTCTTCATGGACCCCATTTATAGGTAAGGATGATGGGAAGAGACAGCGGATGAGACAGATGTGTGAAGCGCGGGTTGTATGCTATGCCATCCCAGATCCCCTATGATCTCCCAGATCTCCACCCCCTCCTCCTTTTGATTACGAGGTTTAATCCCATGAACTCATAGTCTTAAATTTGGAAATTGACAGATTAATTTGGACTTATTTTTGGATGTCTCTGAAATTGAGGTTTTGGGATAGACCCACAGGATTTTTTTTATTTCAACAATACACTTATTTTCAAACATTGTCAGGAAGTGGAAAATATGAGAAAGTCATCTTTAAAGCAAGGCTCCTGAAGGATTAGCACTGATATGCAGGGGCATGTAAATGGGTTGCTTATTTAGAATGACACAAGACCTAGAACAGCCTGTCTTCTCTTTGCTAACCCAGTGGTATATATTGGTATGTATACTAAGTGCATTCTCTTTCTAAATAGATCTCTTAGAACCCCAAGTATGTGAAATAGTAATCACAAAATGGCTTTCTATTTAATGAGTAAGTTGCTTAAAATAAATCTATTTAATCCCATCATTACTTAGTTTCCTTTAGTATGTGTAAGCATTCTATAGGTAAATCATATATGTTTCATAGAATGTGTTTTACACAATATACTGTAACAGTTACCACAAAAAAACTATTTGGTTTTTGAATTTTAATTTTCTTTAACCATCATATTTATTATGCCTTTTACAGAGTATAGGACTTTTCAATTTACTCTGAAATTCAAATTCTGAATAGTCTCAAGACTTTGTGGAACATGTGGACTTTTTAATTGAATTTATGTAAGACAGGGTCATTTTCATAGTGTGCCTAGTGCTTCTTAATGAAGAGACTTGGCATTACTCTTTCAGTCAGTAATACTGATAAATAGCCTCTAGTTTATTCAGTGCTAGAACCGAAAGTCCCTGTCAGTGTCTTCTTCTAAAGTTTGCTAGTATACTAAATACGGTCTCCATTTCAACAAGAGAAACAGAAGAGCCCAGTACAAGAGCATGATAACATGGGCCAATCTTCACATTCCCTAGGCTGAGGCAGGAGCATCACAAGTTTGAGGCTAGCTTGAGTCTATGTAACAAGACTATATCTGGGGGAAAAGGAAGACAATCTAAAATGTCCTTGTGCTACCAGTGGTCATGTTTCAGCACTGATAGAATACCCATTGTGTCATCTTCATCACCTCTGACCTCCCTCAGCCCATGTCTGCTGACTTCAGTTTTATGGCTCCAGACCTTTCATTTTTTAAGAGGCAAAGTCTCATGAAAAACCCCAAAGCTTAGTGTTAGTGCCAGGCCCAGGGTACAGCTTAGCCTTGCAGCCTCCAGAATTTCATTCTGAAATGGACCTCTTATTGCTTACTTCACTAAGTAAAATAGTAGATCTAAAATACAGTATGAGTAAAATGTCGTGAGTTCACAGCTATTATGTTTCAATAGCATTTACCAAATTTGTTCTTGACATGAGCCTAAAACTCCCCATGCAGCCAAAGTTGACCTTTATCTCCTAACCCCTTCCTTCATTTCCTAAGTGGTCCCTAAGTCTGGCTTTCAGTTATAGCTTAAATGTGCTTAAATTTTCTTAAAAGGTAATTGCCAATAGCTGGTAAGAATGAATGTGTCTTACTTCGCTTCTCTAGATGCCTAACTGCAGAGAGAATGCAGGCATGTTTAAAGTTATTCCTATTTTCCAAACTTACTTCCTACCTTCCCTTGAAAGAGAGATAGAGACTATTTGAACATTTATATACCCATCTCACACATATGTTGCATATAAGTGTATGTACCTGAGCCCTTCTTGAATATCTGCAACAGAGCCCAGCTAACTTGGAAGTCCCCTTGCACCCAATAGGTAGATTTATGATAACTAGAGTGGATATTTAGAAGGATGTAGTTTTTGTTATAAAGTGGATTAAATTAAATCATCCCAGTTTTCACCGACCATTTCAAACTCTTCTAATGTCTTTGCTCCGTGTGAATCAGAAGTGTCCCAGCCTTGTACAGACTCCTGTTACTCAGTGACAGCAGCTTTCAAACTCCCTTTCCACCCTAGTCATCAAGTAGGATTTTTCCATTATCAAGTGGACTTTCTCCCTTTGAGGACTTAGAAGTGTCCAATGCCCCCTTTCCCAGGAGTGTTCTCCTTTTAAGTGTGTCCCAGTGAGAACTTCCATCGGCTTTGCTTCTTTGAGTGACACTGGCTGTCCTGTTACTGAGATTCAAGACTGACTCTCCCAAATCTGATTCTAACCTTCCAGAGTAGAGAAAAGAAAGCTAACTGACCCGCTTGAAGCTTTGAAAGAAAAATACTTGAGACCTTCTCCAGGATTCTTGTTTCACCCACAAGTAAGTATTTTGGATTTTAGATGTCAAGCTTGTAAACTTGTTGATCCTAAGAAGCAGGTGCAGTGGATTGAAAGAAACTTTAATAACACTAGTATTTTCTATGACGCTGCCATGCAAGAACACAGGAAATTTTAGCAAGACTAAAAACCCAAGCTTCTTAAAAGAAAAAGTCATCAGTATATGTGTAAAAATAACATTGTTTGGGTGTTAAATTGTTATGCGCCTTAACTGTTCACTGAGCTAAAGTGCATGTTGGAGCGAGTCAGACTCAGCTAAGGAAATAAATATTGAAGTCTTCTTTTGTGTTTAAAGTTTCCTGATATGAAGATATGGATCACACTGTGACTCGTCCCAACCTCATGAAGGTCACTCCTGTCCTTTCAGTGCTTAGATAAAAACAGGAAATGAGTCTACCTGACAAGTTGTTACCATAGAGGGTGAAGGAATTTATCTAGACACCACTGGGCATTCCAGGGAAGGTCTATAATTGCACAAGAATTCACCACAATACACAGAGCTATTTACTGAATGGAGCCAGGCCCATTTATCAAAAGACATACAGTTTCTCTTTGCAAAGCAGTATACTGAACAGTGCTATCTTGTGGCTTCATCTCTGGATCGCCACCCATTTAATTTTATTTTCTGAAGACTGGTTTACATATTAATCCACAGCTAGAGAGTCATGTTGAAAGTGCAAACATAATGCCTGGAATCTGCTTTTTAAAACTCACATTTCATTTTGTTGTGCTTTGTGTTTAAATGATGCAAGCTCTGATCTTTAAAGACACTGAAGATTTTAAAGAAGGTACCTGACAATTTGGTACATAAATTTGTTCTGTTGTAGTATATCCAAGCCATAAATGATAGTCCTCTAAGTAAACTGGTGAAAATCTCTTCCTTTTAGGTAGCAAAGGCATTAATTTGTCTTGGGATAGGAATCTTACCTTTTCTCTCATGTTCTTAGTTTTTCAATTTTCTTCCTTAATACCGAAACAAGGATGGGAGAACAGAAATCCAAACATCTGTTTTAGTTATACATAAAAACTTACTTCTGTTCCAAAATTCTCACTCTAATCTAAATTGAGAAAATATATGCTTAGGTATCAAAAGTTCCAGGAACATTCCACCATGGATTTTATATAGGAAGGTTAAGGACTAATACTGTTTACATAACCCCTTCACAGAAAGATCCAAATGCTGAAGCAGTGAATGTTTATCGGTAAATATTTGATATTTATACTGACCTAATAACACTTGCAAGGGTTCACAGTATAATAATCTGGAATACAAAATGTCCAATGTTTCAGATGTTGCATAAAAATACAACTCTCTTGATATATTCTTTTCTAATTATAAACAAAAGCACACATGCATCTATATTACTGTATACATTTAATAATAGTAACCAGTTTGCTTGCCTATTTTTATTATATAAAATGTCTAGCAATTAAGCAGTAAAAAGATGAATACTATAGGGTATGATAGAATGAAGAAAACAGGAATGGGGTTTAGAGTCTGAGCAGTTTCTTCTATCTGGGTGTTAGTTTTCTTATCTATGAAAATTTTCTGAACATGTTGACTTCAAGGTGCCCATGGCCTCTAAAAACCAATGGCCAGCCTTGGTCATTGTGCCACTTAATAAAGTGGCTAAGTTCATTTACCAATAATTACATGTGTAGGACTGTATTATAAATGTGGAATTTATTTATATTTAATAAGAGAATATGAAGGAATATGTCATATTTTAGTATTCTCAAAGGTAACGGTGAATATGACAGGTAAGGGCTGTGCCCATTGCTCACAGCACAGTAGTGGCCCCTCCTGTAGACCCTCTGAGGAATGCCATGGGAATACAGGGGGAGTGTATTTCCTTCCCACCTACAGTGTCACATTTTGGTGTGTGGACTGCCTGTTGCTATGTGTTGTTGTTAGGACCCAGTAATGACAACAAAAGTTAATTTGCAGTACTTAGTGTGTCTCAGATCAGACAAATAGAAGTGGATTCCTGCCATTCTGTATTCAGTCTCTGTATAATGCCAATATCATATGTGCTGGGCAGTGAGGACTACCACAGGGGACTTCGGAGGAACAGAAGTGGTAGATAGATATTCAGGGTGCCTAATTCACAAGCTATTTCCAAACTACAGTGGAGCACTGTTTAAAGTGCCATTCCTGCAGTCTTAATAAGTAATACTTAGTAGGTGAACTCCTGGGATACACGCAGGAGAAGCTTAGCTCTACCTTCAAGTTCACTGTCTTTGGAGAGGTGTGTTCTTTCAGAAAACTGCTCATGTCCCAGTGTTAGTCATTTTGTTTGTCTTTTTGTTTTTGTTTTTGTATTCTATCAATTCCATTCTAACCTCAACTAATAAAACAAAGGGTTTGGGATTAGGAGTAATTGTGGCACAAAGTGTTTTTATTATTTATAATTAGTAAGAGTGTTTGGTTTTGAGGAAGATTGTTTAGTTCTTTGTGTATAATAGGAGAAAACATGGCTTTACAGGGTAGCTATAAATTGCAAGGTTTACCAAGAGGGTATACTTGACACTGTGTCTGGTTTCTGAAAGAAACTAATGGACATCCTTAGAAATGGATGTGCAGGTCTCCCATGGTGAGGATAAAGTCCCTGTAGTAAGCATCTCATGTCCTGATCTACTTTATAAGCCATGGCTTCTCCATGTACCCTGGGCTGTTTAGAAAGGTGGTTATTGTGTCCTTGGTATGACCATACTATGTAGATGCTATAAGTAAACACAGAAAGGTTAGCCCCTGCTATCAGGGTTTTCCACAATTTAACAGTTAAACAAATGCTTTGGTAAGACCATTTTAAGACTCTTCCCATTTAAAATTCACTGAAGCAAATGTAGGAGTTGCTGACATTCACTGTCTGTTTTTCAGGCTACCACACAATAAAGAGGATATCACATTCTAAGATATCAGATTTCTCTTGGCACATTTTCTCAGTTGCTTTAGAAAACTGTGAAGACATATACCAAGTTTGGCTAATGGCATGCCATGGAGAAGCCAAGCTTTACATTATTTTAAACACAATCCCTCCAAACAAGTCAGTCTTTAGACAATAATAAGAGAATAAGTCAATACATATTTATTGATTTTTACTCAAAGACTGTTAGACTATCTTACTGTTTATGGGATTACAGTGTTTTAAATTGTGTCAAAGTATTTAAAACATACATAACTCAGATATGTTCAAATTAAGAGATAAGTCCTTAGAGTCTAAGTTTCTCCTCTCAGTACTTGGAGAAGCAATTTGTGCTCTCAGGCCCTTGGAAGATTCTGCTTCTCTTCTTCAGATCAAGAAGGTAGTTGACTAATGGGAGTAATGAGCACTGTAGATGTTCTCCCTGAATACAGAGTTGAAGATTATCCCTGGTTCTTTAGATTGAATTCTAATTTTGAAAAAGAAAGCACAGCCACAAAGAGATAAAGTGGAGAGAATATGTTGCTGAGTAATACCACAGACTGTTCACTTTTCTAGTTCCTGGTCAGGTCATCTTCATTCATGCCACAGATCACTGGCAATGAAGTAAAAACCATTGGTGATTATATCCAAGTCAAAGTGGCTATGACTCATGGTTTGATTTTCCTACACTTTTGATATTATTCTTAGTTATTTTCATACTTTATTTTCATAGATCTGATGTTTTTCATCTATATCAAGGACCTTTTGCCCAAGCTTTCTCTTTTGTTCAGTTGCTTACATTGCCTGACCGTGTGTCTACTACATTTCAAGGAGCTGAGGATAACATAACATATTCCAGGCTGTCGCTTACACACTGTTGTGGGAAATGCACATGTTCTTTGCCTTTCATATTCTATTTTGCTTTCATATTGGCACATTTCTTACCTGTTACCAAGCTTATGCAAGCATGGAATGTTTCTACTAACTGATATTTTCAAGGGTTTAAACTTCAGCCTTTGATAGAGCATCTAAGCCATGGAGGCTTTCCCTGAAGACTGTGACCATCATTGTCACAAATAACTATAACATTTTTATCCCTTCCTCCTATGATATATTCTGAGGACCAACAACCCAAGTCCCTTACTACCAAGCATGGAATTCCAAATAACAATTTCAACAAAAGAATTATCTTTTATTATATAATTATTCCCATTTTAGTAAATGCCATATTTGCCTGATTATTGATGTGGTAGAAATACAACAGACTGGATTATGGCAGGAAATTGCCTTAAATGAAATGAAAACAGAATTTGGGAAATTTAGGACCATGGCTTTGTAGTGAATAATATAAAAGGAAGGATTCCCCTGTCTGATTATGGGTTCCATAGCACACAGTAGGTAGCTTTCCTAGAGTGGCTGTCATTCTGGTTTCTATCCAAGTTTGGTTCAATGATTAATTTAAGGAAGCAGAGGAAACTCACCAGTGTTATACATAGACTTAACTTTATTTCTAGAACTTTTACTGAAGATAGAGTTACATGATAAGTAAAAATTATCAGATTAGAATAAATGCTCATTTCTCAGAGGAGAGATTGCAGTAAAGTTCCAACACAGAAGTAATTTTCTGTTTCTGTTTCAATTTTGCTACCAGTTCCCACTACCTGACCAGAGAACCTGGGTAAGTTCCTTGCATTTTTGACTAAAGTAATGTAGCATTAAAGAGAATAGAGCTTATTATGAATGCCAGGCAGACACGAATCTGGAGCTGTCCATGACATGATAGGGGTGAAGCACACAATTTCCCTGCTCATTCAACGGCAGAGTATTCTCAGTAGAACGGGGCATTTAATAAGCTGAAAATGACTTATGCAACAACTTAATTTGCTAAGTCACACCCATTCCACATAATTATACTTTGATATTTGTTTCCTCATATAGACTCTCTATGGGGAGTTTTGAAATGAATCATTAAGTAGAAACCATTATTATTTGGGGACAACACATTGCAGATATTTTTTGATAAAGCCTCACGCAGTATAAGACCTGAACTTGTGTAGAAACACAGACTGATTCTGGAGTTTCAACTCCTCTATCCCGAGGCAGAAATTTCCCCTGCTGTTTGGAGACAGATATAAAACTAAACTTTTGTACCTAAGTACTGAATGGACTTTTCAGGATTAGGTCTCAGTTCTGTAACTTTTCGCTGTGATGTAGTATGAGTAAATCTGGTTTCATTTCATGAAGCAAGGGATAGGCTTATTTCTTTTATACAGGGAGTTGTACATGGAAGGAAGAATCCTTGTTTTATATTTTACCCTGAAGTAGAACTTGGTGGATGGGTAACATGCATTTCAGATTTTCACATAGATGTCCATGTGTTCACATCATCACTCAAAATGGCCTGCTTCACAGGGGTACAGACAACCTTGGGGTAGTGTGTGTATCCTAGAGTCATATTGTTTTCCTATCTGAACTTAGTTAGATAGAATACATTAGCACTTACTTATTTCTTGTAATTATTCTTTACCATGAGTTTGTCCATTTTTTTTCTATTGTGGAGTATGTGATGAATTGTGAATTCACTATTGTTGAACATCTAAGTATTAATCTCATGTATTAAAAAGTATAAAAATATTTATTAGCAGTGAGGGGAGAGCATGAGAGATGGTGTGGGCTCCAGTGAGAAAGCATGCAAGTTCCTACTTTAATCGTGCTAAGCTGTACAACAGTGGGTATTTCCTTGGAATATTCTGACCAGTACTTTCTAGATGCTCCTCTGTCTTCTCCAGCACAGGTCTGTTCTGAGCTTCATGTCTCAGTTTTCTTATCCTTCCTAGGATACAGTGTGATTTAGACACTTGCCATGTTGTTACCCACTTTAACCTCATGATGCTGACCACTGTGCTTGTCATTCCACCCATGGACCAAGCCACTGACCAGCTAGGTTTCCTTCTGCGTTACCACGGCAATGTCTGGAAAGACTCCGTTCCACCAAGTCAGTTTTCAAGGCTGTGACTTACACTTGTGTTATAAAATTGATACTCGTGATAAATACTGAAGACGGGGGCTTATAATTCTCGATGTCAAATAAACTCTCAGTGATTTTGTCATCATGACTGTTGAACTTGATTCACCAGTGAGATAAACATAAAATATGAGTATTTATTTCTCCCTCAAATGACCACGGTTTTGAGGTTTCTCAAGATTATTAAGTAAACAAATATAGAAATCTACTGACTCCATGAACTTTCCCATCCTGTTGTTTATGAACAGTTAGTTGTTTTATGATAAAGTCATATGCAATCTAACTGGGAGTCACTAGTTCTCATAATTCATTGTGTGCTTGGACAGACATATTATTTCCCATAATCAGGTTGTCACTTTAATAGTTTTGATGAGAAACTTTCCAGGACTTCAGTAATTAGCACTCAGATAATAAATATTATGCTAAGCACTTACATCCATGTTGGTGAATTTTTTTTAAATTACTCAACTATGTGTGATGAGGCACATAGATACAATTTGGTGTAGGAGCTAGGGAATTGTGTCTAATATAATTTGCATTAGTATAAAGTTAATAGCCTCTTGGGGACTGGAAGGGAGAGAAATAACTTCCTTCTCCAGACATCTGGCTGTAGATACTATTAAAGACTATTATATATATATATGCAAATAAAATTAATACTCTATTGGAAAAAACTCTCATTTGCTGATCTTAGATTAATTGAAGATATTAATGGGTCATATGACAATACACTACTAGAACATAAAGTGGGTACTCTCTTTCCTTCAGTTTCCCTGAATTTTTATTAGTTGTAGCTCAGTTTTCTTTTTATTGGATTTGTCCTAATTAAATAATATAAATTACATCTAGCCATATTCTACTATATTAATCTAATTTTATCTTGACTTTTAAAAACACCAAGTCACTAGACTGTGGTGGCATATGCCTTTAATACCAGCACTAGAGAGGCAGAGGCAGGCTGAGTTCTATGAGTTTGAAGCCAGCCTGACCTACAGAGCAAGTTCCAGGACAGCCAAAGCTACACAGAGAAATCTTATCTTTAAAAAATAAAAATAAATAAGTAAATAAATACATATAAAGTCAGACTTTAAATTCAATATCACAATATGCACTATTTCTATATAAGATAGATAAGCTATGTTTCTTCTGGAGGAGTATCACAAGTCAGACCAGATAGAAGGAGAAAGCTGAAGTTTTTAAACTCATATATTAAATAACCCAATAAGGTATGGGTCTGATCAGCATTGGTCACAGAATGGCTAGATTAGACTAAGCACCAACTGCATGTTGTATAAATTGCCTCTGTCTGTTCAAACAGTGATGCTTAATCACTTTGACTGAGAGCAAGTGATGCAAGAATGAATCTCATGAGGAGGAAAGGAAGGTGGAACGAGAGCTTGGTGTCTAGCTAGCTGAGCAGCATCTCTCTCTGTCTCTCTGTCTCTGTCTCTGTCTCTGTCTCTCTCTCTCTCTGTGCATATGTGTATGTTTGTGTGAGAGTGTGTTTATATCTATATGTATATTTGTGTGTGCATACATCTGTGTGTATATGTGTAAGTGTGTGTGCATGTTTGTGTATGAGTATGTATGTATTTATGTGTGAGTATGTGTGTGTACATGTATGTACATGCATATGCTTTCCTGTGTTTATAATGCTCATAGCTATCCTTTGCTCAGCTTCCATAGTTGGCTTTTCTCTTCTCCATCCCAATCCTCTTTTCATTGGACCCCAGAAGTCAAAGCTAGGTGTGGCTTTTAAGAAAAACAATTGAGTAATGTCTATTTTTTTCCTACTGTCTTTGGGGATGTCATCCTGCTGCTGTTGAATCTGTAATATATTTTCTTATTTCTGATGCCTTTCCCACATTGAAACTGTTGGAGGTGATGTAAGCTCACTGATCTTTCTTCAGAAAGGATCGGGCCATTAGCAGCTCCTAACACAAGACACAGTTCTCAGCAGCCAATTGCTCTCAAATAACTCAAAGGACTCATACTTTCTGTGAGCTAGAGATGAAAGCTGAAAATAATACCAGTTCTGAGTAGGCTGCTTTCCGTGAAAGAGGAAAAGTGTTTCTAACAAGATGCATTGCTGCCACAATCTGAGTGTGCGCAAGAGGAGCATTCAAATTACTTAAAATTACTTAATAATGAAACATTACCCAAATGTTAAATGTACATAAATAAAATATTTATAACCACCACCCATGCACCCACGGCTCTGCCCTCTGAATGCGTGAGAACACTGTGACCCTTCTCTTGCTTCTTACTGCTTGTCAGATTGCAGACCAGAGGTTATTTTTCACTTAGATAATTTATTCCATGGTAGATAGGTTATCAAAATGATTTTCTGCAAGGAACAATTAGGAGGAATAGATGCAAATAAAATAGCATCATAAGCTATTTCTGAATTGATTTTTAATAAATAAACTGAATGTGTTAACACTGGCTGGAAACGGGTAACGACTGTGTTCGGTGGGGACAGGCTTTCCACCAAGCACTCCGACTGGCGTCATCATTCCATATCTTTGTCCTGTGATCAGTATGTGTCGAAATCCTTCATAGTGACAAATGTGCTGTCCACTTGCATCTGTGGAGAATGTTTTAGCTGCTGAGTGATTATGAATCAAACCCTTGAGCTTAGAGCCCTCACTGCCTCCCAATTCGCTCACATTTGTCGTCTGGCAAGTAAATGTATCTTGACTTTCCTCTGAGATATTTTTTTATGTGCTGTGTTTGATGAAAGACACTTGGCAAATTGGCAGTGGTACCCTGTACATTGCAATTTGTAACCAGCATTAGGAGTCCAGACATGAAATGAGAGGGCAGGTTCCAGGATAAAGAGGAAAGAGAGAGAGAGAGAGAGAGAGAGAGAGAGAGAGAGAGAGAGAGAGAGAGAGAGAGAGAGAAAGAGAGCTAACTAGAACATGAATAGTCATTTGAAGAATTAAACATACAACATACTCATTGTAGGAAGAAAATAATATTTGGGATTTTGGCTTTAGCTTGTGAAGTTTATGGTATTCTGTCTAGCTCTCTGTCCAGAAAAATTCACACCTTGTTACTTTTTCTTTTGAGCAAAAGACATACTGGGTTTCCTTTTAAACTTGATCTTGTAAAAAACATCTCTCTCTGTGTCTTGATGTCTCATTAGAAAAAACAAAAATGTGTGCTTTTCATTAGCCACTTTTTTGAATTTGCAGTTGCTCCCTAGATCCTTGTTTCTGCCACCAAAGCTCTTTCAGACATATGCAGAGTGTGTATGAAATACTTGTAGTTGGTATTTCTTTGGTAATTTAGCGAAAAACAAATTAACTGAACAAGATGGCCTGAATGATAGTCGTGCCTGTTCAAAATGCTGTAGTTCATAGTTCCCCAATAAAATGTATGCAGCAAGGAAGCAGCATTTGAGGAAAGTTGCAGGAAAAAGGAGAATCTACTAAATCGACGATAAAAACCAAACTAATGAAAAGAAACTAAGGTCCTCTAAGCATGAGTCCTTCAAACACGACATTGGGGGGATGGTAAGCAAACCACGTGCATCCGTTAGAGTCTGGCAAGAGTGTGAGTGTGAGTGTGTGTGTGTGTGTGTGTGTGTGTGTGTGTTAGAGTGGGAGCAGCTCTCTCACGTGATAATAGCCATTCCACATGACATTATCTGAAGACACCGTAAACTCATTTAAACTAGATCTGTTTAGAATAAATGATTGTTTCATCAAATTTCCTTTGTTTATGATCCCCCTAAAAATTTGTATTTTCCAGATTCTAATTTAACACAGCACTAAGGAGTACAGTTTTTACACATTGAACTTTTGTTTCTGGATGGCATACATTTTGCTTAAGCTGTACCCTTTGAAGACTTTATGTTCTTTCTTGCTGTCAATTCTTCTCATTGAACACCATGGCTCTTATATTCTTAATTATTTATGCATACTGGGTAGCATCTTTCCCTAAAATTTTCTGTTTCTCATCGATAGCATAGTGTTGTCAATTATATAAAGTCTTACTTGGTTTTATTGTCTCTGTGGGGAATTCCTTTACTCAAATCACATTACTATGATGTGGTCTAACCGTTTCACTGTGGTAGAATGCACCTAGCTTAGTTTTTCTTTTCTTTTTATTTTTTAGCAGAGCATGAGAAATGTATTTACCAACTGGATACATGACAGAATACTACTATTTTTTTTAAGTAACAAACAAAAAAAGAAACCTAAAAATTTATATGAGGTCTAATTATATACCCTATGAAACTTCAAAATAATGATGAATTAACACGTTGCTAGAAAAGTTCATTTTATCATTAAAAATGTATTTCTCAATGAAATCAAATGAAGTTGGTAAAATATTTATCAATATAAATAATCTTAGTAAAGTGCTATTTTCACACTAAAAACAAAGATTCAAAGTTTGTTTAGCCATCATTCTGAGAAGGAAGTGTTCGTTTTTCAAATCCATCAATTGTCCCGTTGTTATCACTGAAACCCCACAGTCTCTCTCAGAATCTGTTGCATGTAGAAGATTTGAAGTCTTCCCGTAGATTAGGGAGAGATCAGCAATGATCTCAAACCCTTCACGGTCCGCGTTTCTTCCTTTCAGATGTCAGCAATTGAGAACATGGCAGAAAAGCTGGAAAGCTTCAGCGCCCTGAAACCTGAGGCCAGCGAGCTCCTGCAGTCCGTGCCCTCCATGTTCAGCTTCCGAGCTCCTCCCAACACCCTGCCAGAGAACCTGCTGCGGAAGGGGAAAGAGCGCTACACCTGCAGGTATGAGGAGCTGGAACACCGACCAGCTGGAAATCTCCCCTTTGTTCTAAAACAGCCTGTTGTCTGTTTTACAAGTTAATCTTTTTTTTTTTTTAGATTTATTTATTTATTATATGTAAATACACTGTAGCTGTCTTCAGACACACCGGAATAGGGCATCAGATTTCATTACGGTTGGCTGTGAGCCACCATGTGGTTGCTGGGATTTGAACTCAGGACCTTTGAATGAGCAGTCAGTGCTCTTAACTGCTGAGCCATCTCTCCAGCCCTTTACAAATTAATCTTAGGTGGATGCCCCAAAGCAGTCATGATAGATCTCAGCTATTTCAAAGTGCTCTTTATTTAGTGAATATATAAAAATGGTGGTTTAAAAATGATTGTTAAAAATGAATTTGAACACTGACCATTTGGTGGAAAGAAGCAGACACGGGTGCAAATCCCGTTTACCCGTCTCACTTGAGTAGCTAAGAACTTTCTTTCACAGTTAATTTTTGTTTGTTTGTTTTGCTTTTGTTTGTTTGTTTGTTTGTTTTCAAGACAGGGTTTCTCTGTATATCCTTGGCTGTCCTGGAACTCACTTTGTAGACCAGGCTGGCCTTGAACTCAGAAATCCACCTGCCTCTGCCTCCCAAGTGCTGGGATTAAAGGCGTGCACCACCACACCCAGCAATTATTTTCAAGCAAATGTAGAATACTGCATTCATTTAGAATCAAGCATATATTTTTTAATTGCTGCGCCCCTAATTTTGAATAAAGCTATTTGCACAGGACAAATGAGGTCCATAAGTGGGGAAAGCTGGCTAACACATTTCTTGGGTCTCATTGGGGAAAGAGGAAAGCTTCTTTTATGCTTCGACTGTGTTTCCTAGTTGTGCGTAATAACTTCTTAATCATTTTCAAATTTGTACTATTTGATTTAAGTACATCAATTTCTCTACTCTTTGGACAAACTGTCACTTTCTTTCCAAAAAATCCAAAAAAACAAAACAAAAAATTTTCGTGGAAATACCTTAATGATTGAAATCTTAGGCTCTTGTCTGGTCTGTTACCACTTGTGGTGTTAGGAGATGTCACTGTGTCTGAGCTGTAAAATGAGTTGGAATATGTTTACATCAAACCAGATTCACAAACGCTTGTCATTTTTTCCCCTGTTCTCTGATTTAGTTTTGTGGGTGTAAAGATATGGAGTTAATAAAATAGACTCACGGGGCTGATCAGGACTAATGCCTTTTTTCATACACTACTCACTTAGGTGTGAACAAATTCAACCAGATCGCCTAATGCAGCCTTCATTTGTAGTTATTTATAACTTTAGAATGGCTTTGGTGCAGATTGTAAATGCTAGAGACATGTGTTGCCTGCAGAGTTAATTAAGCCACGGATAAGCATTTGAGCACTCTGTGCTGTGGTGGAACAGTGAGCTATGCTGACTTTCTCTTATGGATATTTTTTCTTCAAAGGTACTGTGGCAAGATATTTCCAAGGTCTGCGAACCTAACACGGCACTTGAGAACCCACACAGGAGAGCAACCTTACAGGTTAGACAGTCGTTTTTCTAAATATCTTGATAAATGCTGTAATAGTCAATGCTCATTAGGTCACGGTGTATTAAGAACTAGTTTGCGGCATATTTAAATGCATACTAAAATTTGAGAATATCTGCTAGGGTCTAAACTAGGAATGTCTTTTCTTCATCAAATAGGACTTCTTAGTTTTAAGTCAACAATATTTAGTATAATTTCGAATAGCCTATATGCATTTAGAAGGTGTTAGCACCTTTAAAAATCAGTATCATTTTAGTTTATAAAACTGAGAACACTAAAATTGCTGTCATTCTAGCCTCGAGTCTCTGCCAGGAGTTAACATCCAAATATATCTGCTTCCTTCGTACAGCTAAGTCATCGTCCACAGATCTCAACAGGGGGTTTAAGAAACAAATATCTTGAACCTCAGAAGAAGGAAAAAAATGTTTAGATTTAGAGATTCAACAGATAGAGTATTCTAGGAAAAGGGCCAGTTCTATCAATAGTCTCTTATTCTGTTAAATGCTAAAATTAACCAAACTACACACAGGGCCCAGGTAACTGCAACATCACTGCTTACAATACAGTGAAAACAGCAACATGGCTAGTTTTAAAGTGTAACTCATTATTTAAAGTGTAATACTTTGCCCTCAGTATTAGAATTCGGGTTAGGATCTCTCCAAGAGTGAATAGAATGTATCGTAAGCAATGTTACAGTTTTTTTTGTCCCTTTCAGTTCTTAAGGGAAGTGTGATTAGTATAATTATGTTGGCCTGAACACTAATTTTTTCATTACAATAAAAATTACCTTGTTTCAAAGTTATTGTTTATAAACATGAGAAAGAAATAAAAGGGCATGAGAGATGGCTCAGCTGCTTGACGTGGGACAGTTCATAATGCCTGGAGTTTCATTCAGGGGTATTTGAAGCCTCTGGATTCCACAGTCACCTTTAGTCACAGGCACATTCCTTCTCTCCTATACTTGCATTTAATGAAACATGTAAATCTTAAAAGGAGAGAATAAAAAAATAGAAAGGCTTATGCTCATTCAAAGATAATTGATATTTTAGAAGAAGCTCTGAAAATTTGTGTTTTTCTTTTTTTTTTTTTTTTTTTTTTTTTTTTTTTTTTTTTTTTTTTTGAGACAGGGTTTCTCTGTATAGCCCTGGTTGTCCGGGAGCTCACTTTGTAGACCAGGCTGGCCTCGAACTCAGAAATCCGCCTGCCTCTGCCTCCCGAGTGCTGGGATTAAAGGCGTGCGCCACTTAAGTTTTTTTGTTTCTATGAATAAATGTCACTTCCTCTTTTTATATGGCAAAGTGAATTTGGTAAAACAGATCTCTAAGCTATAGAGCAATGGGCAGCGTTAGGTAAACCCCCCCTAGAAACCATTCCATCTCCCAGGAAGTCTGCTGAAATGGAAAGTTTTCTTCATTCATTTTTGTCGTGGCTGAATGCTGTCCCAAGCTGCAGCTGTGATGTCATGCTCCGGTCATTCTGTATCGGATGCAGCAGCCGTATTCTGTTTCGGATGTACTGCTGTTGTACCTGTGGTTAAAACCCCACGAACTAGAATCTGTGTAGCTGGAAATCTCAAATGTTTTGTCCACCTTTTCCACTTTACAAATGAAGGAAAAGAAGAAATCAGATCTTAAGGTGGTGACTGTGCTCTGTGAAGTTCAGTTCCCAGGCTGGACTTTCTATTTTGGGCTTTTACTTCATATCAGATTTCAAAGCTTTTTTTTTTTTTTTTTGGCTCCTATTGTCATGAAGACTAACATTAGACAATATATGCATAATTTTTATCAATTAATTGACTTATTCATTAACATCCCAAACACTGCTCCCCTTCCCTCACAGAGTCCCTCCCCTTATCCTCTGAGAGAGTGAGCCCCCATGGGGATTCCCCGTACCCTGACACATTAAGTGTCTGCCTGATTAGTCGCATCCTCTCCCTCTGAGGCCAGGCAGGGCAACCATGAAGACTGAGCTGCCTGTCTGCTACCTATGTGCTGGGGGCCTCAGTCCAGCTCATGTATATTCTTTGCTTGGTGGCTCAGACTCTGAGAGCTTCCAGGGGTCCAGGTTAGTTGATTCTGTTGGTCTTCATGTGTGGTTCTCATGCCCTTCAGGGCCTTCAATTCTTCCCCCACCTCTTCCATAAGTGTCCCTGACCTCTTTCTAATGTTTGACTGAAAGTATCTGCATCTGTTTTAGTCCTTAAGAATTCTTGAAACACAAGCTTGATTTGAGCTATCACTTAAATACAAGTTGATACATTGGGATACAAGTCTCCTGGAATTGCATTCTTCCTGTATAAATTACTATTCCTATGCGAAGTGTTATTTTGGCTTCCCTGTCTGCAAGCCTTGTGCTTATCTTCTAATGTGTTTGCAACACTGTGTCTGTATTTACTTTCCAGATGCAAATACTGTGATAGATCATTCAGCATTTCCTCCAACCTGCAGCGACATGTGCGCAACATCCACAACAAGGAGAAGCCATTTAAGTGTCACTTATGTGACAGATGTTTTGGTCAACAAACCAATCTTGACAGACACCTGAAGAAACATGAGAACGGGAACATGTCTGGTGGGTCCTCAGTGGTGTTATGGGGAAAAGGTGGCTTATGTTTTTGTATTGTGTAATTTTGTCTTCCATTCCATTTTGACACTAAAATCTGATAGTCGTCTGGAAGTTCATACCACATTTCCCTTGAGGTTTTGAAACACGTGAATAAGGCAGCTGCTCATGAACATGTCTGTGAAACTCCATGGTCTTGTTTAGGTTTTATTTCCATCCAGTTGGGTTTATCTCAAAAGGCAATCTCAAGCAAAGACAGACATGACCTAGAGTCTGCACAGATACATGAGTTGGAACGTTCTAAATTGCAAAGAATTCTCTTTTCATCTATTCACAGAGTATACATTCTAAGTGCAGCAGAATCCCTGAATATTAGCCTAGAGAACATAGTCTCTCTGATAATTTTATATAAGACAAGGTATTGGAAGTGAACACGATCAGAGAAATAGGTAAAGAATGAGCATATCTTCCACTTTTGTCCTACAATCTTATCTCACATTAAATAACCAGCAACTCCACTACAGTCCCCAGCCTTCCTTGGAGTCAAACCTACTGTATGTGTTGAACAGAAGAGATTCTAGATCTTTGCTTTTGAAGTTAGATAAGCAGCCAGGATCTAGCATTTGTCTGCTGGTGTAGAGATACATAGACAATCTGCAATTCTTTGAGTCAAGGAACTGGGTAGGGAGGATGGTGAGTGAATCCCATATTCAGGAAATGGGGATTCAGAGAAGGAGAAAGAAACAGATGTGCAGAGCCAAATCATTTTCCTTGAGTAAATTATTTTGTTGATTCTTTTTTAGCTGTACGCAACATTGTATATGATCTTCGATGGTAACAATGTATATGTATTTCCCTAAAGACAAATTTAATTAATGTGGGGCCCAGGAATATGACTTCATGGTAGAACAGTTACTTGGCATGACCTGGGCTCTTGAGTTTGAGTTCTACTTCTGAAAAACAAAACAAAACAAAACAAAACAAACAAAACAAACAAAACAAACAAACAAACAAACAAAACCAAACAAACAAACAAAATACTTTCTAATGTTGAATGCTTCATTTTGACTTTTAACCAGATAATTTCTTTAAGATGAGGGAAAGTACTAACTTCCAATTGTCATATGGATGGTAATAATAAACGATTAAATTGTAGGTACATTATGGGAATGCATAAGCCATATAAAGCCTGTGTTTGCACAAGACATGGTGATACATGAAGTACTTACAATGGTGTGAGTTTGTGTAAACCAATACAACAGCTCTGTGACACAGGTGCCATGACTCTAGCTTTGCTAGGAGCTGAGGACCATCCTGTAAAAGGCAGATCCATTATTGGCCTCTTCATGTTGTGCCAGCCTCTGGGCTCTTTCTGAGTCTACACCCAGCTCCTTGTAACAAAACACAGTATGGAATGTAAGGGGTGGTTTTAGCCCTTCACCTTCTCACGCGCTTTAAGCACAGCAACACCAGACCTGTGCTGCTTACAACCAGTACTAAGTGTGGTGTGTGACCTCAGAATTGGCATGTAAAATTTCTGTAATATCTTATCCAATCTTCTCATACAAATAAACATACTCCAGTGCTCCACAAGATAAGAACAAGGGAGTAAGAGAAATGACCGCCTTGGCAGTTTATAATTCTTGATCTTGGAGTCTCAGAACACTCTCAAGAGGCTTTCTTATGCGCATGAGAGTTACAGTTGCTCGTCCTCCCTCACATTGAAAAGGGCAAGTTTGAAGACATGGTACTGCTCAGTTCGTACAGAATGAAGTTCTAGACAAGTTGCCATTAGCAGGGGTTAGCAGCCATCTTCTCACCAAGGCTCTCTCTCCCACTCAGGGACGGCAACGTCCTCGCCTCACTCAGAGCTAGAAAGCGCAGGCGCAATCCTGGATGACAAAGAGGATGCTTACTTTACAGAGATCCGCAATTTCATCGGGAACAGCAACCATGGTAGCCAGTCTCCTCGGAACATGGAAGAGAGGTAAAACAGGTCTTGAGGACATTGCTGTACGCATGTGTCCGGGACTATAGTTAATACTGATGCTGGTGGCTGGGGCTTTTTTGAATATGGCTATATAATGTTACACATACTAGCTAATTATTTTTTCTTTATCATGTGTGTGTGTGTGGAGTGCCTGTGTGTATGTTTACATGTGTATGGGTTCCCATGTACATGTGTACATATGTTGTGGAAACCCGAGGTTGAAATCGGGCATCTTCCCCAATTATTTTGGGGCAAGGTCTCTCAGTCAAACCTAGAGCTCACTGATAATTGATAATTTTGCTAGCCAGCTTGTTCCCAGCATCCTTAGTCTCTGTCTTCTGGGCTCCTATGTCCACCCAGCTTTTTGTGGGTTTGGGGGACCCCAACCTTTGTCATCTTGATTGGACAGCCAGTACTTTAGGTGCTGAGCCATTTCTTTAGCGCCATATTAGTTAATTTAATTTTCACAATGACCTCATAAAAGTGACTGTAATGTTATCAGCAAAGGATTGGGGACATCAAAGGTTAATGACTTGCCAGAAGTCATGTAAATAATTGATGAGTTGCTACCTGGGGTATTTGTTTTGCAGCCCATGTCACTACCAGGTAGTTCTGCTTACCTTGGCAGCTAAATAATTTATTTTAACAAAAAATTTGAATACCAGAAGGAAACTCACTATTGGGATTCAACTGAACCACTGGCCATTGTTAGCTTTTATTATGTCTCATATGGTATTAACAGGTAACCCATGACACATTTCTTGGTGTGTCTCCATCTTGCCTATCTCTGTTTTTATATATCAGGGTCAATTTGTATATGAATTACACATTGATTAGTCCAATATATTTTGCCCAAAAGCTATTTGAGAACTTTCCAATTAATATCCAATTATTTCCCTGTGTTCTTATTATTTATTATTACTCTCAAACAGGCAGGTGTACTAGCTTTGGTGGGTATAGCTGTGCTTGATCTAGTATCAGCATCTGGATCAAGCACATTAATAGAGGAGAAGCTAATGCTGTTGATAATTGCTCATTCATCTGCACTTGACTGTGTATGTATGTAAAGTTAATAAAATGGTATTTTGCCCAAACTTTTCTTATGTATAACTTTCTTTATCATTAGGTTATAACTAAATATCTGGTATTGAAGAACTATGCTTCTCTGACCATAGCCTATTAAGTTGGAATATTTTAAATATTGTGAACTTAGTTGATGAAGATTCCATGGCTTTTAAACAGAGAAGGGTTATTGTGCTGTGTGCTTAGCTTAATTTCATATGCTGAAAAAGCTAAGACTAATCATTTCAGATTGTGTTTCAAGGAAGTTCATTTCAGTTAACAAATGCTCTAACCAAAATAACAGCAAAACAGGCAAACACTAGTTCTTCATTTTGTATAACTGTAGCTAAGGAGAAGAGAAAGAAGATACGTTTAGGCATCTAAGAAGTTATAAGAACTACAGCATTTCCTAGTTGAATGTACAGATCCCTCTGCTTGACTCTCTCTGTGTCTTAAGTGTGATTAAGACAGGGCCATGGTTCAGCAGTACAAAATGGAGCTAGTCACAAACATATGCACCTTCAGGTCTGATTCAGTAATGCAAATAAGTAATACTAAAAAATCACCATTGGGGTTCTGAAAAGTCTATTCAAAATTGATAGCTCAGAACTGGTGACTTCGAGGCTGCACAGCTGCAACATCTGGCCTCAACATGTCTAAACATAGAAGTAGAGAGCCGAGTCACTTGACTTTGCCAGCCTCAGCAGCTATCAGGCTACCTTTGATGAATAATTTATCCCAATAAATTGCCATATTTGAAAGCATAATTAACAAATAGGTTTTCTTAATCGTGCTGGTTTTTGTTGTTTTTGGTTTTCATCCATGGTCTCTTTTGTTCTTTTACTTTCACTTTCTCACTTAAAACAAAAAAGTAACAATTTCCATCCATTCAAGCTAGCAAGTTGGCAGTATATCTGAAAACTAATAGTTTATGTCTGTGAAAAAAATATGTTTTCATCATTCTTTTTGGTAAAAGAGGTTAAGAGGTTGTATAAAATGTTCAATAATGATGTTACTTTTTCTGGTCAAATGCGTTTGTACTTGGCACTTGCATCGTTTGCAAGACAGTTTCATGCATGTATCTATTTATTTCTGGGGAATCTGAACATTAAGGTGTACATATTTTTATGGGGAAATTTCTGCATATGCTTTCTGGTCTTTCATGAACTAAAAAATCATTTCATGTCATACATAAGAATCCCTGTCTACAACAATAACTGAAGACTGTGCATTTCTGATACAGTAACTAGATAGAGGAGCATGGTAACAGTAACTAGATAGAGGAGCACGGTAACAAAGCTTACGGGGACCTAGGGTTTAGTTGCATGGGTGCCCGTGAGAGATCACATCTTTACACACTTTCTTAGCCTGGTCACCTTCCCTGTTCATGTATGTTTCAAAGGCACACCCTTTTAAAAAGAATTTGTAATTATGTCATTTTTAGACTCTTATAACAGAACATATCCAAATTTTCTTTATATTGATCACTACTCTAGCATCATACATGCCTCCACATTCCATAGATGGAATTTGTATAGTAAGTTACACTTGAGTCATCCATAGCAATTCTTACAAATGTAAGCAGAAATATTATGGAGGACATTTTAATTTAAAAAGTGATACTTTGTATTGTTAGCTGTGGCTGCTAAGTCAGTTTCAAAAGCTGTTAGCTCATTTAAATTTCTAGTTGATATACCCTCTCTGTGTTTTCTTGGAAAACAAAGAACTCTTTCGCTGTTAAACAATTTAAGATCACTTAGAAGGAGCCAAGATAAGTGGGCTCTCAATAACTCCAAGCTTGAGTGTCGTGCCCAAGAGGAGATGATTATACCTGTAATCCAGGAGCAGTGAATACACGTTGCTCCCTGGCAGCCCCTTTCACATTGTGTTTGGAGTCATAGATTCAGTTTGTGTGTGTGTGTGTGTGTGTGTGTGTGTGTGTGTTTAAGCTGTTGTCTGTCATAATTGGTCAGGGATATATGTTTTCCAGAAATCAATTACTTTAAATGGTGGGTACTTAAATGGTAATTACGTACATTATGCAGAGAAAACATTCATGTGCTTGTATATTGCACACACCATATCATTTATCAGCAGTGATAAGAAATCAGAGACTGGGGCTGTTTTTCCTGTTCTGCCAGAGGCTGCATTTGTAGTCCAAATAATCAGCCAATTATTTTTTTTTTCTTTGTGTCTCCCCTTTGTGAAGTTACATTATTTTCCCAAGGTTGCAACGAGGCACACACAATACAGATTTCTTTTGTAAGCGTTGACTGTTTAAACTCTTGTTAGGCAGATGAGCTAACAGCATGTTTAAAAATCAAGCCAATAATCGGTCCGTTTACTCTTTATGCTCTTGAAAGGATGAATGGCAGTCACTTCAAGGATAAAAAGGCTTTGGCAACCAGCCAAAATTCAGATTTATTGGATGATGAAGAAGTAGAAGATGAGGTGTTGTTGGATGAGGAGGATGAAGACAATGATATTCCTGGAAAGCCCAGAAAGGAGCTGGAGGTGACTGGTTTAGACGAGGAGATCCCGGACGATGACTACGAAGAAGCTGGTGCCCTGGAGATGAGCTGTAAGGTGTCCCCGGTGAGGTGAGTGCCTTGCTATAAGGGAAGCCAAGGGACAGACTTGGGGGAGTGTTGTGCGGATTCCTCCTGCTCCGCTCGGCTACTGGAAGAATGTGTTAGCTTATGGGGAATTTGTGAAGTAACAAACCATGAAAGTTCAATTTGACCTGGGAAAGGCACACACAGTGCGTCAGTTTTACATAGAGGGAAACGAGGAGGCAGGGCACAGGATCCACAAGCACGTAAACACATTAGTATTTGTGGAACTCCGGTGGCCCCAAGGCAGGAAGGATGAGTGAAGATTACACGAGTACTTAAATTGAGATTCTATGTATGAACTTCATGAAAAAATAGATATTTCATCATGACTGAGTCTACTCAATAATCTACTATAATCATAACTCAAGACATTTAAGATAAATTTTACAGATGATAGATTTTTTTTTAATTGGAAAGACTCAATGGATAGTTAAAGTGAAGGGAATATTATATTTCTGTGATGATAAGGTATCCTGACTGAATATATTCATAAATGACTTTATTTTAAAAGAAGTTTTCAAGTGTATGACTTCTGTTCCCACACATTGTGGGATGTTAATATGTCATTGACTTTACTCTAGATATATGCTTGGCTTTAGTCAATAAAATATTAAAGGAAATATATATCAAGATATGGTATTTGTAATTACTTTTAATCTAGTGATTATTGCATGCTACTTGACACAACAAATGCAATATGAAGTTTGACAGCTGTTAAGATAAAATTGAAAATGACTTGATGAGACAAAAAAAGCAAAACCTGCCTAAGAAAATCCAATTTCTGTGCTTTCCCATTGGTTCATTTTAGGTATAAAGAGGAAGACTATAAATCTGGCCTTTCTGCTCTAGATCACATAAGGCACTTCACAGATAGCCTCAAAATGAGGGAAATGGAAGAGAATCAATACACTGACGCTGAGCTGTCCTCCATTAGTTCTTCTCATGTGCCAGAGGAGCTTAAACAGACGTTACACAGAAAGTCCAAATCACAGGTACAGACTGCTGTGGTCCACACCACAGGACCCTGCATGCAAGCGTGCATCTCTCTGACGAACCTAAGCAAATATGGTCACCTTGCAGCATTCTAGAAGCCAAGCAGATTTGGGTGCTTGATTGATGATGTCCCTGGTTTTGCTCTGCTGATGATCAATGCCAAAAGTAACCAATGCAACCATTGACATGTAAACTTCCATAACAAGCCTGACCCTGCCATGAGTCTCCTGTTAGTTCTTTTCCCCTCTGTTTTAAGAGTACACACACAACTTTCCTTCAGATTCTCTTGGTAGCTCAGGATTGTTTTCTGACCATTTTGTCTCTTTAGTTTTTGTTGGCATACTTGTGTTCTGACATGATCATTTTCTATCTACTACATCTAGTGAATTCTTATGTTTAGTTCATTTACTATTCATCAGATAATGAACTCCAGAGTTTAGAGTTAAACTGAGGCCAGAAATGAAAAGATCTGCACCAACTTAGTGACATTTCTGGAAGTGAAGCTTTGAGTCTTCACTGGGTGAGTGATTACCTCTGACCCATGAGCGACTAGAAATCACCCCAACAAAGGATTCACAAACACCAATAAGAGAGCCTCAGTTCTTTTGTTAAAAGATAAAGGGAGTCAGTTAATATAATTTTTTTATGACATCTACACTCAACTCAATGTTTATTCAGGCCACTTTAAAAGGACAAGTAACTTGTATTTTTTTCACACTGTTGAATTGTGTGGTTCACTTAGAAGATTTTGGAGGTGGCATGGCATTTCATAATAAGTGGGCCATATTAACATGTATGTTTAGATACAAATTCTTTGAGATGTTTTGGGTTGGTCTTAACAGTGATATAGTAGAAAAATCTATTGTGATTGCTGATTGTCTTGAGAATTTGACTATAGATGTGGAGCATGTTATAGCAGAAGGATAAAATAATATAAATCATTGGCAATCCTTACATTCAATAAAAGTATGTGAAATTATGTATGGAATAGAAAAAATAATGTTCTTTTCAAAGTGGATACAGTCAGTAATCATCTACATAGTGGGTTTCTACAGCTTCTATCATCTTGGCAGAATCATGTAAATTAAGAAAGGACACCATTTCCTCATTGTAAGAAAAGGGTGGGAAAGTTACCTCTCTTTTTTTTCTATGACACAATAGGCTAAACATGACTTCTCAGTTCCTAATGTTAACATTAAGCCACCCAGAGCCACTTAGAGCTATCTGAAAGAAGTGGTGGCTTCAATAAATCTCTTTTTTTTCCAGTTGTCAGAGATTCCTAGAAGAGCCAAACTTTCTTTTAGTTCTTCCTCCCCAAATACTGTAAAACATATAATAGCTATAAAAACTATCCTATATAAAAGAATGCCAAAGGGTCTGAGGATGTAGAGACAATGGCAGTGGCATGCCTCTAAGGACCCACGTTTTGAGGTCAATGTCCTGCCTGGATATGACAACAGCTACCTAAGGTCTCAATAAATATAAGGGTGTGTAAACAAGCTGGTATGTTTTTACTTCAATATTCTTATATGTGTATATATGGATATTCTATCAAATACTTGTGTAAACTAAGTTGATCAAGAGTCTCTTTATTCATTCACTTGTCATTCATTCATTCATTCATTCATTCTCTGGTTCAACAGTGGTGTGAACCAGACAACTGGCTCTGGGGAACTGGACATTCATCCCCATGTTCAGTCGCCAACTGATTACCAAAGAGCACACACTTTGTGTCATATTTTAAAAATAGTCTTCTAGTGCTTCTCTCAAGTATTTATACATTAACTCTCTGTAATTTTATAGTCATTGAATCCAAAGTCATTGATCAGCAAAATAGTGACCTTATCTTGCTGAGGGAATTTCCTTGAGGAAAATTATATTCTAGAACAACTAATTTTCTGATAGGTGCCAATTTTCATGGAGCATACAGAAGTGAGTATTATGCTTCCTCTATAATCACTGGAGATAGTACTATTATATTTTATGGTTGTCTCTACTTTGTATAAGGAAATAAATTAAAGCTCAAGAGGTACAGTGACTTCCCCAAGGTCACCACAAAGGACCAGTCTGTATTATCTGTCCTTAATTCTTTAGTTAGCACAGTGCCTGACAATGGTTAAACAATGTTAGTTAAACACTGAGATTTTTGTGCAAACTCAGAAGGCAAATCTCACATATAAAATCAAATGTGGCTCAGTCATTGAAATACTTGCTATGTAAGCATAAGCACATGAGTTTGAATCCCAGAACTCATGGAAAGAAAGCCAAATATGATGGAAGGAGGGTCTCTGATGCTCACAGGCCAGCCAGCTAGCCTCGTTGGTGAGAGTTCTAGACCAGGCATAGACCATGTTTCAAAACATAAGCTGCACCGTGCCTGATGAACAATATCCAATGCTAACCTTTAGTTTCTATGTAAACACATGTGTGTGATCATGTGTACATGTAATTCTCATGTGCAGATATGTGCATATGTGCACACGCACGCGTGCACACACACACGCTCACACACAAATAAAAAAGACAAGTATGTGCATTGAGAGCAATGATCCAGCAAATCAGAATCAGCCCTTAATCTGACCAAATACCACGGTGAGAGAAGAAACCACAGGCTGGCCACATGTCTCAGCATGACTCCCTGAGATGAAATTGTGCTGAACAACAGAGGCATTTGTCTTTGTTTACAGACAGTGGAATGTCTCTGGCAGGACTTTAATGATTCCACTTCAACAGCGTTTTGACAAGCAAGTTTAGCAATGGATGAGACCTACAATAGCAAATCAACAGTGAAAAGTTCACTCACAAGTCAAGACCAAACACTTCATTTGAATATTTTACTTGGCAATGGTGAGGGAATCTCTAAATAGTTATTTGGAACGTGGCCTGATCACAGGGAAGAAAGTGTCCCTCCTGTCAGGGCACTTCTGTGCACCGTCTGCTCAGCAGAGTTCTGAGTACGGGTGGCTTGGAAGTTGTTGGGTCCTCATGCTTTGTTTTCTTTCTTGGTGGAACTTCCCTGGGCTCTTATTCTCAAGGGTGTCAGGTGTCTACAGTAGGTATTTTAAGCACAAAGTAGAACTTGAGAAAGGCCACTAGATTGAAAGTGAGCAGAAATAAGCCCTAGATGCATATTGTTGAGGGACCTTGGAGTGGTCATTTACCTTCAGAAGTCTGGCATCCAAGGTGCAAGGGTCAGAGCATTCCCTACATAAGTCTGGCCAAGGTGAGCACTGATTTTATGCCATTTTGATAAAACACAACACAACCCTACTTCCAAATATGCTCATGAAGTGTGCTTCCATCCAGGCTCTCACGTCTAATACCTGTGGATTATCTTATTTAGATTAGATCTGCTGTTTTTGTTCCAATGCCACTCACCGAATCTCTCCGTTTCATTCTAGGCATATGCTATGATGTTGTCACTGTCTGACAAGGATTCCCTCCATCCCACCTCCCACAGTTCCTCCAACGTGTGGCACAGCATGGCAAGGGCTGCAGCAGAATCCAGTGCCATCCAGTCCATAAGCCATGTATGACATTGTCAAGGTTGACCAGAGTGGGACCAAGTCCAACGGTAGCATGGCTCTTTCATACAGAACTATTTACAAGACTGCTGAGCAGAATGCCTTATAACCCTGAAGGGTCACACATTTAAAGTCTGGTGACCTTAAACTGAACGAGTAAAGAAAGAGAGAGAAAAAGGAAGCTATTTATTCTCAATATTTTGTTTTGCACAGCCAAGGCAGCTGCTGACTTCTGGAGGATCAATTAATCCAAAATGATTGGAGGGGAAAGAAAACCTCACCAGGGAAGGCAACTTTCATTCCCCTGCCGCAGGGCATGGGTGGCTGAGAGGAGCAGTTGAAATGGCAGCATTGATATAAATGGACACTTCATACAAATCAAACTCTACTCTACAAGATCACCTGATCTGATCGGGAACAGTGGCTTCTAACTACCAGATTTTTTTTTTTCCTTTTTAAAGTTTTATGTAATTTAATCTTTTGCAGATTGAAGTAGTCAGAAGAAGTGCACAATGATTATAGGAAGTGATAGCAGGAGTTTTTGTCACACCCCCCCCCACACCCTCTTAACTTTGGCCTTCTTGAGTACATTGTTTAAAGCTAGGGGGAAAAAAAGGGTATGTGTATATTGTAAACTATGGATGCTCATGCAGAGAGGTTAAGTCGGTGACATAACTGTTTATCACCAGTACCGCTGTACCACTAATACGATGTTTGCCAAATCCTTGTAATGACATCTTAATTTTAGACAATCATGTCACTGTTTTTAATGTTTCAATTTTTTTGTGTGTTGTGTGTATCATGTATTTATTTGTTGGCAAACTATGGTTTGTTGATCAAAAAGAGCACTGTTCCCGTCAGCCACTATTTTATGATGTCTGAGGCACACCCCTTTCTGAATTCCAAGGACCAAGGTGACGTGACCTGTGTATGGGAGTGCCCAATAGTGTTTGGCTTTTCTTAACATTCCTTCCTTTTTGTTGTTGTTGTTTTGTTTTCCTTTTTAATGAACTAAATACAAATAGATGCAACTTAGTTTTTGTAATACTGAAATCGATTCAATTGTATAAATGATTATAATTTCTTTCATGGAAGCATGACCCTTCTGATTGAGAACTGTACCCCATATTTTATGCTGGTTGTCTGCAAGCTTGTGCGATGATGTTATGTTCATGTTAATCCTATTTGTAAAATGAAGTGTTCCTGACCTTATGTTAAAAAGAGAGAAGTAAATAACAGACATTATTCAGTTATTTTGTCCTTTATCGAAAAACCAGATTTTGTTTTCCCTTTTTGTTTGTGATCTCATTTGGAAATAATTGGCAAGTTGAGGTACTTTCTTCCAATGCTTTGTACAATATAAACTGTTATGCCTTTCAGTGCGTTACTGTGGGAGGAGCAACTAAAAAAAAAATAAAGACTTCCAAAAATCATGAAAAATAATGACTCCCCTGTGTGCTGCTTTCTTTTCTCATGCAATTTTAGTTCCCTTCTGGCATCCAAATGATCTAAAGATACAGTGTTTAAAACCTTGATGCCCTAGCAGATTTGGGGAATGTAAGCATGCTTGTAAGGTTTTGAGATGACACAGTGATAGATCGTAGCCAGCAATGAGTTCTGCAGCTTGTGGTGAACTTTGCTCACAGTGCAAGTCAAGACCCGTAGGCAGGCTCCAATTCCCAGCTCTGGCGTTTCTCCAGGGCTGCAGCACACACTGTAGTCGGAACAGAGCACAGCCTGCAACAGTGTTCGCTAGGGAGCTTCCTGGTGTTTCTTTCTTTTTTGTCTGGATGGTGTATGTGTTCCAGGTATAAACCCAGGGACTTACACCACACACTAGACAAACAGGGTAGCACTGAAATATATACCCTACCTTTGATTTTTCTTATAATAATATTGATGCTATTTAAATTCATAAGCACAGAAACACTATTCATTCCCCTAGGTTCCTTTTAAGATTATTTTATTTATATACATATAAGTATCAGGCATCCTAGAACTTGAGTTCTAGGTAATTATCAGTCTTCTATTGTGGGTGCTAGAAAGGGAACCCAGGTCTACTGCCAGAACAGCAAGTGTTCTAAACCACTGTGCCATCTCTCCTATGTTTCTTTCACATTTCTGCCCAGATTCAAAATATCATTATAAAAAGAAAATAACTAAATCATTGTAGATCATGAAAAGTTCTTCAGTTATATGTTGAATCAAATATAGTTTCTTCAAATTTTCAATATTGTTGAAAACTAGGGCTCTTCTGCTGCCATTTGTACAAATGAGGACATGATAATTGTCATGTACATTCTTGCTCCTGGGAGCTCAGGGCCACATGTGCAGCGCTGTGATGGGATGAGAGAGGTTGCTTCTTGCATATAATTCAGTGTCAGATTAATTCTAAATATTGCTATTATAGGAATATAATTCTGGGATTTAGTGTACAGATGTTATAATAGAAAGTAAACAGGATTTTCAAGAAATAACCTTAAGGTATACTCCCATAACCAAGAAACAGAACACAATTATAGCATTTGACTGTACAAGCAACACAAGGGAGAAGGCGGAGCTCTGGGGAAAGAGGCAGTTTAGACTATGCCTATGCTCACAAATAGCAATGAGTGCAATTCAGTGCTGCTAGCTTCCTTGTAGACTTCGATGTTCACATTTCCATGATTTGCTAGAGTTTATGCTCTCAAGTTCTAGGAAGCGAATCAAGATTTACTTCTTGTCTCTTAGTCACTTGCTTTTGTAATCACTACACCAACTACCTGCCCTGAGAAGAGTCAATGATACCATCAGGAGACTATCTAGACACTGGAGACAGAAGGCCTGGATTCGAGTTCCCCCAAACCTCCTCTGGGAAACCAGGGGCTGCTGCCATATGATCTGCTTCACTGAGTGGCTGCATCTGTGGAGACGAAAACCAGAGGATGAGAGCTCAGTGGGAGAGTGCTGAACTCACAAAGTCCTACATTCAATCCCTCAGCATTGCACATTAATTCATTAATTAGTTAATTAAATTTTGTAAAGAATTTGTAGTAGTTCTTAATGTGCAAAACACTTTATAATTTTTGGGAGGATTTTAAAGAATATAATATACAATATTTGGGTATATATATATTTACTGTGACATAATAATACGTATATAGAGGCACATATGCAAACATTACATGAGAACAAATTTATAAAACAGCAGAGATCTATTCTACATTATTGTAATGAGTGAAAGGGAAGTTTCATACAAAAAAGTTAGGAATATTTCTCTCTCATTCTGGCCCTTGTATTTCTGCTTGGTTTTATGTGATGGGAATTGAGCCTGGAGCATATTAAACATGTGATCTACCACTAAGCTATGCCTCTTACTGTAGACATGTTTCTTGAAAAGCATACATAGGCTTAAAACAAAGGAAGTTAAATCCTTTGAAAATGTGAAACAAGCAGTGTCTACTTGTTTTCTTTAATTGATAAAATTACATATATTAATGGTATATGCGATTGTGATATAAGTGTATATTAAGGAATGATTAAATTACTTAACATCATGCAATTTATGAGAAGACTACTATATCTGTTCTTTAAATTTAATATGCAATATATTGTTATTAGCTATTGCCACTAATATATGTATTAAATAAAGTTCTTGACATTTATTCAAATATAATTCTTTGAAGCTTCCCAAAAGTTCAAGAATAATTAAAAAAAGACATTCAAATAGATCATTCATTCACTTGATTTTCACATGGCTGCTACCTACAATCCTATTTCAGGAAAAATAATATTGTTCTTGCAATTACTAATGCAAATGTGATATATACATATCTATCTATCTATCTATCTATCTATCTATCTATCTATCTATCTAGTCATTGCTCATTTAATGTGCATAACAGGGAGACAGGGAGCTATCTTCCTGTTTTAGAGATAAGGAAACTAGAGCTGAGAAACTGCTATTGGCTGGATGTGAATGTGTAGTTTGCAGGGAACACAGTGTCTTAGATATAATAGTTCATGTACAGGAGAAGAAAGAGAATATTCCAAAGCTGAAGAAATGTGCCCAGTGAGAAACCAAAGTGAGGCTGCACCTCTGCAAATGTGCCCAGGAGACAGTGAGGCGGCTGAGTCTTGGCAGAAAAGAGTTTGAAAGATACTGCCAAGTACTTGTTCCCAGGTTTTAAAAAACTCAGGTTATTCCAAGTCAGAGCCAACAGTACCAGTGCTTTTGAAAGACCCTTAGTGCTTTATTACTAAGTGTCTTGGCTGTCTTTTCTGGATCTTGTAAGCTCGATGGACCTTATTTTTTCTAAAACAGAAGATTTTTCACAATCTTATGTTTTGAATTGATTAACATGCAATGATTTAAGCACTTTCAGAAATGGTTAGACTCAGGAGGAAGCAAGCATAAGAGAAGGAACAGTTAAGAACTGTCCTTGTTTGTTCTCCTTGGGCTTTAAAGGGATTGTCAGTAAGAGGGGTATGGGGAGGAGAAGGGATGGTACAGAGGGAACCTTAGCAAGCAGGTTGGAGATTTCCCCCCAGAGATGAGGGTTATTGTTTAATTGTTCTTTGTAGAAAAAATGATTCATGGTGGATTCAGAATGCTGTTCTTGAAGCTCTGTGTGTTTAAAACAGAAAAGCACCCTGTGCTCATTAGGATATAGGATGGGTACTATTTAAAACATAAAATAACAATTGCTGGAAGAGCATAGAAAAATACTGTAAAATGGAAAAGCCACTTTGGGAAACTACATGAAAGTTCCTAAGAAAATCATGAATTCACTTCAGGCTATACACTCAAAAGGATTGATATCGAATTGTCAGGAGATATTTACACACTTGTGTTCACGGCATCAGTTTTTACAGAAGACAAAAGATGGAAGCATCTAGTGGACATCAAAAGATAGATGAGTGAAATGTATATACATCTATATCTATGTCCACATATCTGTGCAATGGGTATGATTCAGTCTTCAAAGGGAAGGGGATTTTAACACAGACAGTATCATGGATAAATGTCAAGAACATTTCAGTAAGTGAAATAAACCAATCACAGATGGGAAGCTACTGTAGGAGTCAGCTTCTATGGAGAACCTATGGTAATCAGTTCATAGAAGCAAAGGTGGTTTCCAAGGGGCTGGGAGGATTAAAGCATGCTGAGTTGTTTAATGGGATTTCAGTTTTTGCAAGGGGAAAAGAGTCCAGTTGTTGGTGCATACTACAGGAATGTATTAGTCATGCAGGAACCATACATCTAAAGAGGCTGATATGATATTTTATGGAATATATATTTTACCCTTATTCAAGAGCAAAGAAAAAAATACCTCTCTCTATGGTTTTCCCAAAGAATTAAATTCTGTGTACTCTAAGGGGAAAGGCAATTACCAGGTCGTTATGTGAGAGTGTCTACAATTGAGGTAAAGCTTGGGAACCAACCCAGACCAGGGAGTAGCCCGTGGAAATTCTTACTGAATTACTGTCATTAATTTTTCTTTCTTTCTTTTTTTTTTTTTTTTTTTTTTGGTCACTTTACATCCAGGTTATAACATAGGGACACATCAGAAAGTTGTCTCTGGTAGAAATCAGGAAGTCATGATGGTCTCGGTTGCTATGGGTTTTCTGATGTACTGTTATACCCTGATACTGTCTCTACTATGGACTACCTGTCACGATCTGTTCCTGTTCCTGATATTATCCATTCTCCAGCCCTTGTCCCTCCCATTGTACTTCAGTGGAAACTAGAAAGCAGGAGAAAATGCAAAGTAAGATTTTAGAGGCTCTTGTGATACCAAGGGACAGTGATAGGTACCAGAAGACCATAGTTAGTACAAGACTCCTCAAGAACATATATATTCCAGATTGATGAGGGATGCCTCAGCATCTCTCCCATGTTTCTTGAATGGATACCATCTAGTCAACATGGCCTGTACAGACTTCCATGGGCTGGTTCTTCACTGCTATCTGGTTTCAATTGTCTCAGACTGGCAGAACTCCTATCAATCACCAAGTTCAATTATACATTTGAAGACTGTGTACATCATAGTATTCTTGGATTACCTCCTCTTTACTCCGCCTAATCTAGACTCTTCCCCCAGCCTCCACTATATTCATAATTGGCTAGGTTACTAGGTGTACTGCCTAGTTTTGTGTCAACTTGACACAGCTGGAGTTATCACAGAGAAAGGAGCTTCAGTTGGGGAAATGCCTCCATGAGATCCAGCTGTAAGGCATTTTCTCAATTAGTGATCAAGAGGGGAGGTGCCACCTGTGGGCTGGTAGTCTTGGTTCTATAAGAGAGCAGGCTGAGCAAGCCAGGGGAGGCAAGCCAGCAAGGAACATCCCTCCATGGCCTCTGCATCAGCTCCTGCTTCCTGACCTGCTTGAGTTCCAGTCCTGACTTCCGTGGTGATGAACAGCAGTGTGGAAATGTAAGCCAAATAAACCCTTTCCTCCCTAACTTGCTTTTTGGTCATGATGTTTTGTCCAGGAATAGAAACCCTGACTAAGACACTAGGTCTTTAGATTTTAATTTTAATATTACCATGCCCGCTATCCTCTTCTCTCCTCACCTGCTAGTGTGAATCGATTATTCTTTCATAAACATAATTTATATGCATGTATATTCTAAAATAACTTATAATGCACATACGCATGGACTATTTTTACAACTATCTATGATCTCTTTTCCTGAAATTTTAGTCTCATAATTATATCTATTTTATCAAGACTGTTAGTGATGCCTGAGACAGTGACACATTGTGGCTATTTGATGAAACTTATTAATAATTAATTAAAATAATAAAATTAAACAAATTAAAATATAATTTAAAATCTATTAATAGCTCAATTTCCTCAAATGACATACACCATGATATTATTGCTGGTTACCTCTGGGAGATGGTGATGCCAATATTTATATATTACACTTCTTATTATTTCAAGGCTTTTTTTAAACAAATGAATCATTTTTACCTTTGAAAAACAATGTGCTTTTCAAAATTAATATTGATCAATACAAAGAAATTTTAATCAGGAGTTCATTCAGAGAAATTAGTTGGCATTACATATGTGGAAACTGCATATGTGGAATTTCATGAAAATGTTGATAGTTGCTTATTTACATTTTATATTGTATAAAACTAAAAATATGTTGACTTCTATGTATCAGGATTGAGTTCAGGGAGCTATCTATGCTAGACAAGTGCCTTCCCACTGAGATATATCCCAGCCTTCTTCTCCATTTCTATTCTGAGTGAGAGCCTTGCTCAGTTGTTCATGCCTTGAAACCCCTATATATCCCAAGGAGTCCTTGAGCTCATAATCCTTCAGTTTTGTGGATAGTGAATCAGGCACACACTGCCACTCTCTGTTGTCTTACTTGTAAGAGAAAAACAAAACCACCATTAGCACAACAGACAATTATTCCCTTCATTTTTTAAAATTAGATATTTTCTTTATTTACATTTCAAATGTTATCCCCTTTCCTGGTTTCCTCTCTGGAAAACACCCTCCCCCTCCCCCTTCCCCCCTCCCCCTGCTCACCAACCCACCCACTCCCACTTCCTGGCCCTGGCAGTCCCCTATCCTAGAGCATAGAACCTTCACAGGATTAAGGGCCTCTCCTCCCATTGATGACAGACTAGGCCATCCTCTGTTACATATGCAGCTGGAGCCGTGAGTCCCACCATGTGTGCTCTTTGGTTGTTGGTTTAGTCCCTGGGAGTTCTGGGGGTACTGGCTAGTTCATATTGTTGTTCCTCCTATGGGGCTGCAAACCCTTTCAGCTCCTTAGGTCCTTTCTCTAGCTCCTTCACTGGGGACCCTGTGCTCTGTCCAATGGATGGCTGTGATTATCCACTTCTGAATTTGTTAGGCACTGGCAGAGACTCACAGGAGACAGCTATACCAGACTCTGGCCAGCAAGCTCTTGTTGGCATCCACAATAGTGTCTGGTTTTGGTGGTTGTTTATGGGATGAATCCCCAGGTGAGGCAGTCTCTAGATGGGCATTCCTTCAGTCTCTACTCCACACTTTGTCTCTGTAACCCCTTCCATGGGTATTTTGTTCCCCCTTCCTTCTTCTTGAGTTTCATGTATTTAGCGAATTGTATCTTGGTTATTCCAAGCTTCTGAGCTAATATCCACTTATCAGTGAGTGCATATCATGTGTGTTCTTTTGTGATTGGGTTACCTCACTCAGAAATGATATCCTCCAGATCCATCAATTTGTCTAAGAATTTCATAAATTCATTGTTTTTAATAGCTGAGTAGTACTCCGTTGTGTAAATGTACCATGTTTTCTGTATTCATTCCTCTGTTGAGGGACATCTGGGTTCTTTTCAGCTTCTGGATATTATAAATAATGCTGCATCCTTAATCATCAGGAAAATGCAAATCAAAACAACCCTGAGATTCCACCTCACACCAGTCAGAATGGCTAAGATCAAAAACTCAGGAGACAGCAGATGCTGGCGAGGATGTGGAGGAGGAACACTCCTCCACTGCTGGTGGAACTGCAAGCTGGTACAACCACTCTGGAAATCAGTTTGGCGGTACCTCAGAAAATTGGACATAGTACTATCGGAAGATCCAGCAATACCTCTCCTGGGCATACACCGAGAAGATGCTCCAACATGTAATAAGGACACATCCTCCAATTACTCCATTTTAATCAGTTAAACAACACAGAGGGTCAAAAAGAGAATCCTGTCTGAGGGCTGTCTGGTCCTCATCACAACACAGGTGGACCAGTGTGGTCTAGAGTGGGGTGATAGTTTATCTAAGGTTCAAGATCACAAGCAAATGCCCAGTGCCCACACATATTCTCACTTTCTGCAGAGCTTGCAGTGGAATGTGAGGTATGGGCACAGAGAGTAGTCAAGTTAAAGGCATCATGAGTGAAGCCTTGAGTCTATGCATGTGCCCAATTGACTGTGTCACACACTTAAACCCTACTTCATCTCATTCATGTATTAGCACCTAAAACCTTACCCTAAGACCACAAGCTTATTGAACACATTGTAAAATGTATGGTGTGGTATCCACCTAGTATGTGGGTCACTCCCATTCTATTTCAGTTGGGGGGCTAGCTGAACCTCAGAAATGAGACTTTTAACTGGATAGCATCAAGCCCAAATAAGGGGGGGGGGAATGGTCAGAAGATTCTTGAGTAAAAAAATCTTTGCTTACTTTAATATGTTAGGAGGCAAAACTAATTTAAAGTAATGGATTGCTTAGTGTGAGGGAGTATTCCATGATAAACAAGTGGATGGAGGGCGTGAATTTCAGGAGGTAGTACATTCTTCCTATTGTTTGGGTTCCCAGGATCTGAGCTCATCAGACTTGGCTATAAGTGTATTTGCCCATTGACTTCCATCATAACTATAAACACTTTCTCCTCTGTTATCCTCCAGCAGGATAAAGGTGTTGCTTCTTTCAAGCATTTCTGTAGATTAAGGAGACAGCATGGAGGGAAAACAAAACAAAACAAAACAGGGAACAAAGATTAGTAATTCTTCTGAAAGGCAAAATTTATGAGGTGTGATAATGACCTTGTCAATATCTGAGCTATCCCAGAGGCATCCCCACACTTGATTTCAAGTTATACCACAGAGTTATAATAATACAAACAGCATGGCAATGGCTCAAAACTGACACATAGGTCTACAGACCAGAATAAAGAAATAAGAAACACATAAATGTGGTTGTAGCCATCTGGTTTCTGAGAAAGATGATACAAATGCACATTGGAGAAAAGATATCTCATCAACAAATGGTGCTGGCGAAATTGGAAATCCATACATAGAAGAATGAAACTAGATACTTATCTTTCACTTGGTATTAAAATCAATTCTGCATAGACCAAAGGCTTTAATGTAAGACCTGAAGTGAAACTGAGAAAGGAATGTAGAGAAGACACATGAAGACATCAGTACAGCTAAAACATTTCTGGATAGGATTTCAGTTGGCCAGGAAATAGTGTCGGCAATTGACCAATGAGATCACACGAAATTAAAAAGCTTCTGTATAGGAAAGGAAACAATCAGAGTGAAGAAAGTCCTACAGAATGGAAGAAAATCCTGGCTAGTGATGTATCTGATGGAGGATAAGTGTTTAGAAAAAACATCAATTCATAAAGAAAAAATCTGAATATCAAAAATTAAACAAGCTAGTTAGTAAATGGGGCAATTGAATAAGACAATTCTTAAAGGATAAAATGAAAATGCTTGGCACCTATATAAAAGCCAAGTGTGGCTGCACATGCCACTAACCATTCCAACTTGCTTGGCTAGCCAGCAAAAAAACAAAAACAAAAACAAAAACAAAAAAACAAAAAACAACAGCACACTACAGATTCAACAATAGACCCTGTCTCAAGGGGATAAGGAAGAACAAGAGACAGGACACCTGAAAAAAAAGAAAAGAAAAGAAAAAGATTCAAGTTCACTGACAAATACAGTGAGAAGTGGAAACACACACACACACACACACACACACACACACACACACACACACATGCCCCTTCATTGAGATTCCCTATTTCTCAATCAGTGTGAGAACTTTTTTTGAGTTTTTTTAATCAGATATTTTCTTTATTTACATTTCAAATGTTATCCCCTTTCCTGGTTTCCTCCTGGAAACCCCCTATCCCATCCCTCTCCCCCACCTTCTATGAGGGTATTCCCCCCCACCCACCCACTTCTGCCTCCCTGCCCTGGCATTCCTCTACACTGGGGCATTGAACCTTCACAGGACCAAGGGCCTCTCTTCCCATTGATGCCCAACAAGGCCATCCTCTGCTACATATACAGCTGGAGCCATGGGTCCTTCCATGTGCACTCTTTGGTTGGTGGTTTAGTCCCTGGGAGCTCTGGGGGCCTAGTTGGTCGATATCCTTGTTCTTCCTTTGGGGTTGCAAACCTTTTCAGCTCCTTCAGTCCTTTCTCTAACTCCTTTATTGGGGAAACTGTGCTCAGAATTCTTAAAAAAGAAGAAATAATAATGAATGCTGGTGGACTAAAGGGAACACATAAATTATGTTGTTGGGAGTGTAAACTAGTTAAAGCACCATGGAGTCAGTAGGGAGACCACACACCCAAAATTATAGAAAATAAATGTATATATGACAAGCCATACTGCTTTAGTATATTTATTCCAAAGACTGGACACAACATAGCAGAAAGGACTTGTATGTTGTATTTATTAACATTTTTTTCAGTAGGTAACTCACAACCAGCTTAGGTATCAAACACATGGTGACAGAGACAATGGTTTAGAAACACAATAGACTTACTTTTCAGCCCACAAAGAGGAATGAAGTTATATCATTTGCTGAAAGATGGATTAATCAGAGATAACTGCATGAAGGGACTTATGTCAGTATCAGAGAGACGAATATCATAGGATTTCTCTTGCCTGTTGGTCTGGACATTAAAGATGCATACTATCATATATGTACTGACATAAAAGTAGAAATAAAATTATCTGGGCAACAAAGATGAATGGGAATGGAGAGGAAGGAGACAGTAATGGCATGCTGTGGGGTTATGTTCCATGAACACTGTAATACCTACATGCAAGTAGTTTTAACTAACTGTACAATTAAACCTGAAAGTGTCCTTTCTTCACTGAAGGCACCCTGATCAGGCCATATTTATAGTGTCATCACTTAAAATGATCATGAAGTATTCTAGCATGGGTGACCATTAAATGAAGCTTGTTAGTTCTAGGAACCCAGGAATCTGGTCCTTTTTTCCTGAGATGGCTAACAAAGATTCCTTCCTTTTTCCCTCCCCTCCCCTCCCCTCCCCTCCCCTCCCCTCCCCTCCCCTCCCCTCCCCTCCCCTCCCCTCCCCTCCCCTCCCCTCCCCTCCCTTCCCCTGGGAAAGGGGATAACATTTGAAATCTATATACATAAAATATCGAATTAAAAATTGAAAATAAAAAAGGACTTAGGGTTAGTAGATTCTCTAGGAGAAGCTATGCACCTAGACCAGCTAGCCAGATTCCAGGAGTTCCGGCTTCATCAAGAAACCCTGCCACAATGAACAGAGTAGAGAGCAATAAAGGATGATACTTAATGTCAATGTTTTGACCATCTTCACACACACACATGTGCAAACACATGCATACACACATCACATGCTGATACACACACATGTGTGCGCGCATACACACACATGCACACACACACACACACATGTACATACAAAACCAACAACAACAAAGCAAAGAACAACTTGAATGGAAAATAACGATTGCAGCTTGGGGTAGTGTAGCTCAAGTCTCACTCAGGAGGCTCAGTTAGGATGACTTGAAATGATGAATTCAAGGCCAGCCTGGTCAACATTGAAAGACAGGGCCTCAAAAATATTTCTGAATGTAAGCCTTTAGCTTTCTTTACAGAGAAAGAAACATGGAATGGATACAAAGACAATTCATTCATTTTGCAATCCTAGTAGTCACTGTTACTTGATTGAGTGAATTAGTAATTTCTTTTACTATTATCCTAAGTACTTAAATCTATTGGTTTCTGTTCCTTTCCCTATCTTCCTCTGCTACATACACCCGGGGGGCCGACCATGTCTCTCTTATGAGCCAAATCTACAAAGTGGTTCTTTTAGTTTTTTTCATAAACTACAAGCCAAAAGTATATAAAAAAAAGACCAATTAGAATAAGTGAAAACAGCCAATTTATTTCATTCATGTGAGTATTCAGAAGTCATTTATCACTGTTGTACAGGCCACAGAAAATGACAAAAGAACAGACATGGTCAAGGAAGCTGGACTCATATTCTTGCTGTGAGCTAGCTATAACATATGTTTAGATTTTGTATAGAGTTATATATGTAGAGTTTGCCCTGTCTGCACATCTCTAGCATAGCTAACACACATTTTTGAATGGCTAAGGTGTATCCAGCATAGTCTAGACTCTAGGCTTACAAGAAGCACAGGGGATGTCTTGGTTGAGTCAATCCTGTGTGTGCTGGTAGCAAACAAGTAGAGGCCTGAATGTTGGGAAAAAGTCTTCCAGGAAAGTTCTGTGTAAAAGATTTCCCCAGGGATAAAAGTGTATAAAGTTCCCCAGACACAAGGCCCAGGTTATTAAAATGCAGAATTAGAGAGAGCAGAGATAAGTGTCTCATAAGATGTGTGTTTCTGTGTGAGTGTCCATATACATATGTGTGTGTGTGAGGGGGGGGGGAGGAGAGAGAGAGACAGTCAGACAGACAGACAGACAGACAGACAGACAGACAGAGAATCAATTCATCCTGTTGGAAATAAGAGTTATTTATTTGATTACAGCCATTAATACATGGCAGACTTTTTCCCTCTGCCCTGGAGGTTGATTCCAAAGCTTTTGGCAGGTTGGTCAAGACAATTCCCCACTACTGCACTGCTACCCCAATCTGAGGTTTCTGAGACAAAGTGTCTCTATATAGCCATGGTTGAAACTGAACTCATGGACCTTGGCCTCCAACAAATGCTGGGGTTACATCTTGCACCCGCATATCAGATTCGATTTTCTTTGTTTGTAAACTTCTTTTTAATTCTGTTGGGGAGAAAAACAATGCCTTCTGGGAGGCTGAAAGGAAGATCTGAGGAGACTTATCCCAGGTTACACAGAAGGTTAATAGAGACTGGGCTGGGCTGGCAGTCCACTTCAATAATCCTAGCTATGTAGGACGCTAATGCAGGGGCTTTGCATGTTCAAAGCTTTCCTGGGTTGTAAAGAGAATTCCAGGCCACACTGTCAACTTAGTGAAAACTTATCACAAAATAGAAAAAAAAATGGACTTGGGCTATATAGGTCAGTGGTCCAGTACTTGGCTAGCATGTCCAGTTCCAGCATCTCACAATAAACAAACAGTAGAAACAAAGATACTGGAGTCACTCTCAGCTGTGTGGGTTTCCAGAGACTGCTGCTCCCCACATCTTGCCTTGATCCTGGTGCTAAGCATGAACAATGCTGCTCTCTTTTCCTCAGAGTAACCACAGCCACATTTTCTGCATCAGCTGGGTCCTGCTCCTTGCTTCTTGACCGTTTGGAATTTGGTCCTGAAGACAGCCTTCCATCCAGCCATGTGCTGAGAATTTGCCTGCATAAACAAAACACGTTGAGGAGGGGTTCACTGGCCAAGGGTTGCAGAAGCAGCTCAGTTCTGCAGAGTAGGGTGGATGCCACTGAACTTTGACCAATTATTCACATATGTCTCGAACATGAAAATCATTTGTTAGTTTCCTCCAATTATCCACGGAGCTGGGCAAAGTTTTGGGTCACTGCAGAGTAGGTGGTTGCTTTCGAAACAAAGTCATGTCTGTTTGTGTGAGAGTCTGTGTGAGGTGAGGTGGTGGAGGTGGGACATGAAGGCACATTGGAAATGATAGGTGGATGTTGATCAGTGAGTTCTGACATCATCAGGCTGGCCTTAGGAGAGTTTCTGTAATACATAGCACATCAAGAGGGATAGTAGTGCAGAAAGCACAAGACATAAGTCAAACGCATCCAGGTCGAGACTGTAGCTTTGTTATTAACTGGCTTGTGATGCTAGGCAAGTCATTCGTCCTTTCTTCACCCTATTTCTTTAACTGTGAAATGAGGGGAGCTAGCATGCAGGCGTGGAGAAGATAAGACATTGATGCATGTGGTCTATGGACCGAGATCGCTAAATCACATCAAACAATCAGCATGTATTCCATTTTAATCTCCATCGACATTAATTCTTATTGTTATTTCATTTGTCTTAAGTAGGTCTTTGCACTGGAATTACAAGGCAGAGAAGAATAAAAGGAAGCGTGCTGAAGCAACACTGTTCCTCTTTTCGAGTTCCTAGAAAAAGATGGCGTTCCCTTTAAACGTGAATTCTTAAGATTCTTGGACATTTTTCTAGAAAAGCTATGTACTTTGCCTTCTATTCATTGCTATCATAATATAAATTTCTGGATTTTTTTCCTATATAATCTGCTCTGGCAATCATTGTGTAAGATTTCAGATGAAGTGTGCCCCAACTCCTATCCCACCCCTCACCCTTTCCTGCTTCTCCTGTTCATTTCTGTTTTTCATGTATCTAATAGTTCACTGTCCTGTGGACATTTGGGGAAGTTTTCAAGATTTTGCTATTTGAACAGCTTGATGAGTAAGTCATCAGAGAACTTCGTGGTGACAGGTGCCAAGCTTAAGGAAGACACCAGCATGCGACAGTTGGCACCAATACTACTTAATTCCTATGCCAATCAGTGATTCCCTTTTAAAGCTTTGCAGTCTTGGATGATATGACATGGAGCAGAGCATATCTTTCATTGTGAGGCTGTGTGGATATCTTCATATCTTTAAAGTCCTCACACGTCTTTGTATTCTTTCTTTACTGATAATGAACGTGCTTAGATTTGCTTTCTAGCCTGCATGACTTCCAGCCTTGTTTTCCAGGCAGCCCCTTTCCAAAGCCAACAAATCTTTTCCAAATCTTTTCTAGTCTAATAATAATTTACCTTTAAGCTGAAATCCACTGATCCTTTCTTTAGGTTTTCTTATAAACATTTGGAAGTTCTGACTATTAACATTTTTATTATAGTTTCATTGAAAGATATAAACTGTTCTGTTCAGTTTTCCCCCAAATAATTGGATTGCAATTAACATTTTATCACTAATTTGAAGTGTCAAGTTTACATATTCTCTGTGTGTGTGTGTGCCTGTGTGTGTGCATATATGTGTACATGTTCATGTGTACATGCATGTGTATGTGTGTATGCCTCAGTGTGTGTGGTTTCATTCTTTCTTCTAATACTAACTTTTAATATTAGCAGTGCACCTGTTTAGAGTTAGTCTCACAATCAAGGTGGAGTTGTTCTACACAACCATATATGTAGTTCATTTTCCAGGACCATTAAAGGGTGATGTCCCATTCCCTGTCTCCCTACATTGTACAACCCTCTTCAGTTATTAAACTCATTCAGAATTTCCCTGCCATTATCACCTGCTCATTTTTCAAATGGAGTCTACCCAAAAGGATCCCTTGTTGGGTCTTTGGGTACAGAAATTATGTTCCTAATCAATAGAGATAAGATAGGCAACTCCAGTAGAAAGGTAGAACTTTTCACAACAATTCACAACAGAGGGTGACTGGGTATTCAGCTTCATCAGTGATCAGTGGTTTCCAAGTGAGATCACAGTAAGTTATCTATTTCATATACACACCATGCAGTGAGATTAAAGATTCAGAGAACAAAGTGCTAGTAAGCTGTGGGTGAGGCATTGAGAGCTCTCACACAGTGCCACTGGGAGCAAGAATGGGTGTGTCTACCTCAGAAAATGTTTTAAACTGTATCTACTGGAATGCAATGTATTATCCATAGGTCCCATGCAGACACAGCTTATAATTCATGTGCAGAAATGGTCACAGTAGTATATGCCTAATAGCTCTGAACTGTGAATAATCAAAGTCTTCTGCAACAATAGAATAAATCAACATAAAAGTGTATGCAGGAAATATTATTTAGCATTAAAATTTCATGACAAAAATGCAACAGAAGAGGTTGTGTAAGAATATTTTATGTTCAAGAACTTAGATGCAAAGAACACTTACCATGTTATTAAATTTATTCATACAAAGAAAACAATAAGGCTTAGTGTATAATAATAGCAAAAGTAGTGTTTATTTTGCATAAAGGGGAAACTAATAATTCAAAAATATTAAAATAAAATTTTGATCATGAATTTCACTGTATTTACTACTCTGGGTGATGGTTACATGGATGTGTTAATTTCACAATAGTCTCCAAGCTGGCATTTAGGGTTTGTGCCCCTTTCTAACTATACTTTAAAAGATATTAACATATGCTGAAATGGAATTTTACCTTCCTCCTTTTCCTACTCTTCCTTGTTCATGGTGGTGGTGGTTTTGTTTGTGTGTGTGATATGTATGCATGTAGTATGTGCTTGCAAGTGCATAGGTACTTGTACCCATATATACTATGCAAACCCCAGAAAAGCTATCACTGTCAGTGTTTCCCTGAGACAGCATCTCTCACTGATCTGAGGCTGAAGACTTGCTGTTTGTGGCTTGACTGACAGTACCGGGAGATCTCAGATCCACCTGCCTCTGCTCTTATCTAGGTTTCTTTTCTATAGTAAAGACAAAATGCTCTAACAAAGCAATGTAGGGGATAAAGTTCTAAGAGCTATAGACATCCTCTCCACAGTGACAGGAACTGGAGACACTGTATACTCAGGCAAGATTCAAAGGGGCAGATGATGTTACGTCCCAATTCCTCTCTGCTTATACCGTTAGGTTACCCTAAAGAGGGAACGACCCTGCCCACAACTTAAATGTGCCTTCTTACATTAATTAACTTAGTTAAGATAATCCCCTCACAGGACTATCCAGAGACCATTCCCCTAAGTGTGTCTAGAGTCTATCAAGTTGTCAGGTAATACAAACCTCCAAAGATCTTCAATTCTAGGGCTACAGGCACAAAACTATGCCTTCAAAAAATAGTCACCAACAAGATTTATTGGCTACAAAGAGACATTCATATCTCAGCCTGTCTCAGAACTGTCCCCATGTAGAGGGATTAGCATATATCTAACCTGTTTTGTTCTTTCTGGTTTATTTATTTATTTATTTATTTATTTATTTATTTATGTATTTGGTTTTGTTCTTCATGTCTGCAGCCAAGACTTTCAGGAGGTCTTCCCTGGTCATATGTAGTCTTTATTAACTTTGAGGTAATCCACAGCATTTCATTTCCTGTTGAAACACAGACTTAACCTCTCCCGCAATGCAACACATTTCCTGACCTCCATTCTGAGGTTATCAGATGTATAGGCTGATTTAATTCAGCAGTACTTTCTAAAACCCAGGTATTTTTCCCCCAGCAGCTGTGCTACCTGTCTCATTGACTTTAAAAAAATTAAAGTCAATAGAGCATTATTTAATCTATCTCTGGGAGATCTCATATCCCCTTCTGTTCTATGAGCATTTCCTTTAAAATATAGTTAGATGGTTTTACAATTATTTGGCCTGTAGGATGGTAAAATACATCTGTAACATTTTTTTTGTGCCACAATGTTTAAAATTTTGTTTTATTCCGCTGGATTCACATGTGGGAGTATTAGGTTCAGCCTACCGATGGTGCCTTTAAAACAGTTATCACTTCTAATAAATGTACAATGTCAGAATCATCCAATTCAAGGTAGAAGTCCCCTGAAATTTTGAATATGAATCAATTGTATGAAGTGTTACCACATGCACATACTTTAGATTTTCAAACTCTACAAAACGAAACACAGAAGCTCTTGTATGGCATGGCTCTAAGATGGCATCATTAAACATAATCTGTGCTCTTAGTTCAGGATATTGCGACTCTATTTGTTGCCGTTCTGTAATCTCATCACAAGGTGTGTTTTTTAATGTGAGTGTGAATGTGGCTGCTGCAGGACCAAATTCAGCTTCACATTTTTGTAGCCCAAGCTCTCCTACCACTGAGCCATTACCTCAACCCTTATCTTCTTATTACTAAATTGTCACCATGTTTTATACATCTATTTAAACCTTGTACCTTTTAGCCTATTATTCTCCAATGTTATTCCTCTTTCCCAACTACACCTTAATTGACAAATAATTCCAAGCCCTTGAGGTATTTTCTATTTTATAAATAACATCCCTATCGTTACACTAATTCGTTATTTTCATTTTTAGGTATTATCTAAATCACATCATAAAAAATAAGAATTTGCATTTCCCTCATGGTCCACCACACTACTCCCCCCATCTAACAATGCTTCATATATTTTTTTAAAAATTCCAAAACAAGCTACTGAACAATTAGATAGTTAAAATAAAAATATTGATAATGATTACACCATATATGGTTATATAAATTTTCATAGGTCATTGCCTCATTACAGTTTACTTTTAAAATTCATTTATATTTATTTATATATAATAATACTAGCTAGTTTTATGTCAACTTGTTATAAACTAGAGTCATCAGAGAGGAAGGAGTGCAAGTAAGGAAATTCCTCCTTAAGATTGAGCTGTAGGCAAACATGTCGGACACTTTCTTTCATTAACTTATTTATTCACTTTACATCCTGATCACAGCTCCCACTTCCATCTTCTTCTCCCAGTCCCACTCTTTTTTTAAAGGCATTTTTAATTAGATATTTTCTTCATTTGCATTTCAAATGCTATCCCCAAAGCCCCCTATACCTTCCCCCCGCCCTGCTCCCCAACCCACCCACTCCTGCTTCCTGGCCCTGGAATCCCCCTGTACTTGGGCATATGATCTTTACAGTACCAAGGGTCTCTTCTTCCACTGATGGCTGACTAGGCCTTCCTCTGCTGCATATGCAACTAGAGACACAGCTCTGGGGGGTATTGGTTAGTTTATATTATTGTTCCTCCTATAGAGTTGGAGACCCTTTTAGCTCCTTGGGTGCTTTCTCTAGCTCCTTCATTGGGGGCCCTGTGTTCCATCCAATAGATGACTGTGAGCATCCACTTCTGTATCTGCCAGGCACCGGCATAGCCTCACAAGAGACAGCTATATCAGGGTCCTTTCAGCAAAATCTTGCTGGCATGTGCAATAGTGTCTGGGTTTGGTGGTTGATTATGGGATGGATCCCCGGGTGGGGCAGTCTCTGGATGGTCTTTCCTTCTGTCTCAGCTGTAACTTTCCAAACTTTGTCTCTGTAACTCCTTCTATGGGTATTTATTCCTATGGGAGCCCACTGTGAGTAGTGCTTTTAGGTTGTACAGGCAGCTCTTCTCCATGGCTCCTGCATCAGCTCCTCTCTGCAGGTTCCTGTCCTGCTTGAGTTTCTGTCCTGGCTTCCTTGGATAGTGATGCAGAAGCCTAAGCTGAAACAACCCTTTCTTCCCCAAGTTAGGTGTACCATGGTGTTTCTCTAAGCGATAACAACACTAAGACAAACATATGGGGTGTGCATATGAAGGCCAGGAGACAACTTTGGGACATTGGTTCTCTTCTGTCACTATGTGGGCTCTGGGGAGAAAGCTCAAGTGACAAAACTTGGAACCCAGAAACTTTTACTTGCTAAACCATCTGGCCAGCCCATATTTCATTGTGTATTAACTGTTGTCTGAAAAAAAAAAACGTTCTAAATTGCTCCTTGATTTAAATTTCCTCTCACTTGCTTTCCATAGGCATGAACCTGAGTCAGTTGCCTACTGTTTGCATGTTGAACAACTCCCAGCCCCCTTTACTTGCACTGGTGTGCAGACTGGAGACTCTGTTTTGTGTTCAGCTGCCCTTTGTGACATCTGTGTATCTGTTTCTTCTAATGGAGTCCTTGCCTCCTCAGCAGCATGGGATCTTTCACAGACACCTGATAGTTCCCCTCACAGAATCCCTTATGTTTATTCCCTTGCTTTTTTTCTTCTTCTTTTCTTCAGTGCCATACATGGTCCTAGGAGTCATTGCTTGCCTGTCTCATCAAGTAACATTCTGTCAGGTTTCTCCAGTTGAGTCTATTTACATTTCCATCAAGCCTTTATTTACACCATTAGCCGATTTAATTTCCAAATCACAAGTCCAATCATGTCATGTTCCTTGTAAAAATATTTCAGTAGTATATTTTAAAGGCATTTGTAATGTTATACTATAAAAACAATGGAATACATGAAAAGTCCTCATGATACTCTGTAAAAGTAAAATCTCAAAAACAGAACCACCTATAAACCATCATTCAAGTTTTATAAAAGTTAGCATAGACATTGAACAGAAATACATAAAGCATTCATTATATGTAGAGTCTGGTTTGGGGGGCTTGTGGAGTTGTTATTTTTTCCCACAATGGGGAAAAGTGTGAAGCTTTTATTGACCATCATGAAATTACAGAGAGGAACACAAAATCATATGCATAAGTCTCAGAGGCTTAGCAGATATCAGTGAGCCGGACAATAAAGGATGCTGTGATCTAGCGAGCCAACAGAAGAAGGTATATTCTGGACCACAGAAATATCTGGGGGAAAGCTCAGAACATGAGAAGGAACTCTAGGTGCAAGAGCTGTGGTTTAGAGAGAAAACCACAGGCATTCGGGAAGGGAACAGCAGATGACAGCTGGAGATGCCAGGTGACCAGATATTCTCAGGTTGTATTGTGTATGTGTTGGGGGGGGGGGCAGAATTTATCCTTCAGGTGGCAGAGGGGGACAACAGAGAGATATCATAGTGTAGGAATATTTAGCATAAGGTTTAGAATCTAGGGAGCTAAGATTTGAAGTAGCCACATTTAGAAAATGAATGGTTAGCTCAGTAGTTCTTAAGCATGCAGTTCCCCCTTGTAGTAAATAATAGTTTTAAAATAGCCACCAAAAGGTACACTGCAAAGCTATGTCTGCATATAAGGTACTCATGTTTGCATGTATAAGCAGGTCAAAAGTACTCACTTATGAGAAGGCATTGGTTAATTTAAAGATAGTCAGTCTATAATCCATAGATCTGTAGAGGCTGAGGAACAAGAAAGGCTTCAGGGGGAACACATGAGAGAAGGAAAAATAGATTTTGTGAATGCAGTGTGTTGGATGGGGATGGGATAGGAGGGATCAAGAGGGAGAGGGAAGGAATGGAGGGACAGAGTACTGGAATTGGGCAGTATTTGGTGGACAAGTAGAAACCTAGAGAGTGACTCTAACAAAGACTCCTAGTAATGGGGGATATGGAGCCTGAACCAACCATCTTCTATAACCAGGTAAGGCTTCCAGCAGTAACACTGGGACATCAACCTGGCCACAAACCTTCTACCTACTATCTGTCCTGCTTCCAAAATTTGCTGAGGTAACAGTGGGGCAGAACTAGTGGGAGTGGCCATCCAATGACTTGTCCAACTTGAGGCCCACACCATGAGAGGGAGACCATGCCTGACACTGCCTGTATGGTCAGGAAGCAGATACTGGACAACCTAAACACCCAGTATAGAAACAAACTTTGGTTGGGGAAAAATCAATAAAATGATCATTATTGATATTCTGCTATACTCTTAGATTGGTGCCTAGCTCAGTTGTCATCAGAGAGGCACCACCCATCAAGTGATGGGATCAGATGCAGAGACCCACACCCAAACATTAGGTGGAGCCATGAAAACTCTACAGAAGGTGTGGTGTGCAGGAGCCAGAGGGAAACAGGACACCATGGCAACACAGTCCACATAATCAACCCCATAGGGGTCACAGAGACTGAAGTGACTGTCACAGACCCTGTGTGGGTCTGAGCTAGGTCCTCTGGATGGTTGTGTCATTGGGTGTTATCATGAGGCTTCTAACAGAGGTAGAGGGGTGTCTCTGACTGTCTTCCCTGTTCATGGGGCTCCTTTTTCCCTACTGGATTGCCTTGCCCAGCCTTGATATGACAATTATGCCTTATTGAAATTTGTTATGCCATGTTCAGTAGATAACCACAACCCTGGGAGGCCTTCTTTCTATCTCTCCACTCCCCTCTCCCCCCAGGGAAATGGGGAAAACAGAGGAGTGGAAAGAGGAGAGGGGAGGTGGTGAGATGGTGTAGATTACTATGAAGAATGGAGGGAGGGGAAACTTCAATGCATGAGAGAAGAGTGAAAGACTTTTTAAAAGTCTTGATGCCCAGCATTTCTGTGGGACTCCTACCCTCATTTGGAGCCTTCTGTTCCTATCCACTTTTTGTGAGAACCTACTCTGACTTCCCATCCTGACTTTATAACTACCCCAAAGTGTGATTGACACTTGGCAAGAATCCTCCAGATAACTGATAAATATGAATTTAAACAGAATGTTTTCTTTTTTTTTTTTTTCTTGCACAGTGTCCACACTTTGGTCTTCATTCTTCTTGAGTTTCATGCGTTTAGCAAATTGTATCTTATATCTTGGATGGAACAGAATGTTTTCTAAGAATCAATTATGAAAGTGGAGAGCAATGGAGCTGGCCTCCTGGGGCTCTTCTCTGATCTCCCAAGGAGCACACACAGATGCCTGTACAGGTGACAACACTTAGCACACACTCAAAACCAAGTGTAAAGGAGTCTAGTCAAAGTCCTATCTTCTTTTTGCTATCTTATCCTGAGCTCCTGTAATATACTTTTCCAATTGTGTAAATGAGAACAAACCCACATGAGGAAATTTGTTCCTCATGGTTGTAAAATGGAATCAATTCAAGATAGGGGATGAGCATGTAGTGAGCTTTCTTGATGCATCATTGTATATGTGAAGGTAAAAAAGGGAAAGAGAAGAGGATACATGATACAAAAACACACTGGAAGAAGGATGACCAGGTCGAGAGGAGACTACAGGAGCCCAGAACCAGGTCCAGAGGAGACTGCAGGAGCCCACTTGTCAACATGGAAAAACTCCATGGAGGATGTCAGAAGGCCCTGTCTCCCAATGGCTTTGGATAAGAGGGTATATTTCAGATGCCTCTGTTTAGGGGCACACTTTCAAGACAGTCCCATCTAATTTGGTACAAAATATCTTTATCAACACCCAGAAGTCTGAGCTTGACTTTAAACCCAAAGTTCCACTCCAGTACATCGCAGCTTAGAGTGGTCATATCTAGTTCCCAAATCCCACAAAAGCTCTCCCTTTATTCTTCCCACCTCTGAACCTCTGTGCTGTGTGATCTCTATGCATTCACAATATATGTAGTCACCAATGCTACAGCTCATGTTTGTTTTTCTGATAATATCCAGCCTAGATGTGTTTTAGTTATATGTCCCAGCCTCTGGGACATGCCCCTAGGCAGGAAGCTGTTTTCTGCAAAGCTGATTGGAGAAGTGCTTTCTAAAACAGGTGGAAATGCATGTTTTATTTTATTTTATATTATATTATTTTATTTTTAGATGGTGTCTGCTCATTTATTTGTTACTCTTAAAAACTTACTTTTCCCTGGGAGTCAGCCTTAGCATCAGATGCTCTCTGTGAGGACAGTTGATACTTGGTGATCTGTTCCTGGCATTTTACTTTGGTTCCCTTCATTCTCTTGGTCATAAGTTAATCAAGTTTTTCAACCATTGGCATTGGTGTTGCAGAACACATGGAACAACACTGTGCTTTAACTCGTTGCTTGGGTGCTTTGGCCCCGGGCTTCTGCTTTCTTTGTTTAAGAGTTCCCTGACAGCATTTTGTCAGACATCATCTTCTTCAGAGAGACTGGAGGAGTGTTCTTCTTCCTCCACATCCTCAACAGCATCTACTGACACCTGAGTTTTTGATCTTAGCCATTCTGACTGGTGTGAGGTGGAATCTCAGGAAGAGATAGTGTGGTAGTGTGGATACTTAGGGGGGAAGAGCAAAACACCCATGGAAGGAGTTATAGAGACAAAGAGTGGAATAGAGACTGAAGAAATGACTATCCAGAGACTGACTCACCTGGAGATTCATCCCATATACAATCACCAAACCTAGACACTGTTGTGGATGTCAACAAGTGCTTGCTGACAGGAGCCTGATATATCTCTCTCCTTCAAGGCTCTGCCAGTGCCTGACAAATAAAGAAGTGGATGCTCACAGCCATCCATTGGGCTGAGCATAGGGTCCCCAATGAAGGAGATAGAGAAAGTACCTAAGGAGCTGAAGGGGTTTGCAGCCCCATAGGAGGAACAACAATATGAACTAACCAGTACCCCCAGAGCTCCCAGGGACTAAACCACCAACCAAAGAGCACACATGGTGGGACTCATGGCTCCAGCTGCATATGCAGCAGAGAATACCTTAGTCAGACATCAGTGAGAGGAGAGGTCCTTTGTCCTATGAAGGCTTTATGCCCCAGTGTGGGGGAATGCCAGGGCCAGGCAGCAGGAGTGGGTAATTTGGTGAGCAGGGGGAGGGGGAGGGGACAGAGGGAGGGTGTTTTCCAGAGGGGAAACTAGGAAAGGGGATAACATTTGAAATGTAAAGAAAGGAAATATTCAATAAAAAATGGAAAAACAAAAAAGAATCTGCTAGCTCTTTTGGACCCCAACCACTGAGACACTGTCTTATGTGTCCATCTAGAGATGTCCTTTACTTTTTTCCAAAAAAGAATACCCAAGTTCAGAACACTTAGATTGGTATCCAAACACACCCAGAATAGACTAGCACTCTCTCTCTCCAATTCTCTATAATTTGTAACAAGAATACTCCTTAGTCAATCAATAGCAGGTACACTCTGCCATATAGCCAGACATCCTGGTTCATGGGAAACCCTTGTCCGTTATTCACACTACTGATTTGAACCATATAACCCTTGGCACTGTTCACCCAGAGCATCAGCTGCTGCTTCTGAGGCCATGCATTTCTCATAAAATGTATGTAGCTTGCAGTCATCATCCACCTCAATGAGTTTCCGACATCAGGAAATCAAATATTCAGCAGCAGACTGCTAGGAGGTACCCAAAGAAGATCTGAGGTGGGGGGAATCCTTTTGATCCTTCTTTCTAACAGTAGGGGGCAGGAAGCAGACCAGAGAGGTCACAGATGGATTTGTGACTATGAGGGAGTGTGACAGACTTGTACATGAGGTTTTTGCTTCATCTGTAAACTAAGCCACCATCGCTGTGGAGAGAGAGGTATCAGTTAGGTTTGAGGCAAGTGGAAAGAATTATTTTGGCTCAGTTAGAGAGTTACATTGCTTAGAAAAACTGCCAAGTGGTAAGGAGACATTCTCAGAGACAAATGAGACCAAGTGACCCGCATCATATTGGGTTTGAGTGAAAAATAACCTCTGGTTGGGGGATGCCTGTGACATCTTGGAGTTTGTCTTGGCTGTGAAGGAACATGGCATATAGTACTCTCTATAATGAGGTAAAGGCAAGAACTCACTCAACAGCAGTTTGGGGAATAGTTAGTAGGTAATTACAGGATTATTTCTGAGTCTTAAATATTAAGTCATAGAAATAAAAATGAAACAAAATTCTCCTTCCACCCTTGAAGCAAAATTGCCCCTTACAAGGGGGCTTCAAGCAATCATGCCTCATTTCCAGAGTTCTGTGCAAGGAAGAGGGCCCTGCTTCCTGTGGGAATTATTTCAGAGCCTAACAGTTGTTGAAGCCAGGACGTTTATTTTTTTTCTCCTCTTGATATTTAGCCCAAATCATATTCTTCTTGATTTTAACCTGTTATTATTAGTCATTTCCTCAGGGTTAGCTTAGGAATAGCTATCCATTTCTGGGATTTACACCTTCCAAATATTATGTTGACTTATCACCTGATCTGGCATTAAGTGTTCGAAGTCCTACGCTTTTGGTTTATATGTGAGGTGATGGTTTTACATCCTATAAACACTCTGTACATAGAGGTTGAGGGACCCAAGAAAATACACTATGTGAGTTAAAATATGCAATTCCATATTTACCTGACCTATGCAATTATAAATCTTCATAATCATTCATTTTAGACTTGCCAAATGGCACATGTGGAAATGTTCAATTTTGTAATGTGATTATAGCAAAAAAAAAAAAAAAGTGTGTTTGATACCTGTGGCTTGGTACAGAAAATGTCAAAAGTGTGCTACGTTCCCTTTTTCCAGCCAAGCCAAACTCTGAAAGCAGTTTCAGAATTCTGAGGAATCTCTTTAAGCAGTCTTGCATCAAGGTCCATCACACCAAGCAGCCCTTGTCTAACTGGGGTGAGGTATGCAGCTGAATATTTTGTCACTAAGCAAACCCCGCATAAAGGTTACATCTCTGGGGTTGGACAAACCCAGAGGTGAGGGACACAGCATTCCTATACTGGCTCTATCACCTTTGTGGCTCTGGGAATGTCTCGTTGCTTTCTGAGCCATTGCCACCCACCCTTTGCTCTGTCCTAGCCATCTTTCATATGTGGTAAAGGCATTACAGAATTAAGGGATGCCAAGAAGCTCTCTCTCTCTGTCTCTCTCTCTCTGTCTCTCTCTCTCTCTGTCTCTGTCTCTCTCTGTCTCTCTCTCTCTCTCTCTCTGTCTCTCTCTCTCTCTCTCTGTCTCTGTCTCTCTCTCTCTCTGTGTATATGTGTGTGTGTGTGTGTGTGTGTGTAAAGAACAGTAGAGGACTTCTTGACAGTGCTTCAGTTAAACTGTGTATAAAGCTGTAAATCCACACGTGCTGTGGCCCTCATGGTTAATCCTAATCTGAACTGTGCAACCTCCTTCAGTGCTCCCAAGCCCTGTTCTTGTGTCTTCAGTGTATAATCTTCATTCCTTTACAGCTATTTATGGAAAGTTCTGTGCGAACCCTACCTACAATTGTTGCCTCTCCTTTTCTTCTATCTATTGTATATAACTCATCTATCCTTTTTCTATCTATAATGTATCTATTATCTATCTATGGTCTGTCAAATATCTATCATTTCTCCATTATATTTATTATCTATTAACATCTCTCTCTCTATGTATCTTCTATCTATCATCTAGCTATCATTTTCTATAATCTATCTATCTATCTATCTATCTATCTATCTATCTATCTATCTATCTATCTATCCATCTATCTATCTACCTACCTATAAGACCACACCTTTATTTCTACTAATTACATATTGGACTGTGTATTCAGAAGAGACAACTATACCATGAGGGTAAATATAGGTTATACTTTGTACTATGAAACATAACTATGCAGCCATATTCCTTAAGCTGTGTCTCCTGGATGTCTTTTTAGTGGAACCCTTCCATCATCTTTCCAGGACCACTGAGTGTGGTGGCTTGTGATGGTGACCAGTGGATCGTAGAGCTGCGTATCTGATTCTCTCTATAATCCACAGCATCTTTCTTTTACTGCACAGAGTCCATTGGTTCAATATGACGCTATGTGAGGTTCCATGTTTGGGATAAAGCTCAGTACATTCTTGGCTAAAGGCACCATTAGAGAACTTGTGAGAAAAGTATATCTGTATTTAGATTTCACACTGATTGCACTGAAGGGGATTTGATATCTCTTTAAAGGTAAAAGGGGGGCAATTGTCAGTGTATAGTCAAATTACACTTCTTGATATTTGTTGCCACATAAAAAACACAATTTTGATCTCTACTGATAGCAAGTTAAACAGTTGGCAGTGGCAATAACTAGATAGCCTTCATTGAGCAAGAGCTCATGTTTCTGTTCCATGTAGATATATAATTCCTCTTCTCTGGTGACTCCATTCATGAGTCTTTTGTTTAAGAACTAGGGCTAACGATGAGCAAAGTCTGCTTTGACAGTAATTGGATATTTCATTTCTTCTATTTAAGCTTAATTTAAAGCACAAACAACAGTAAAGGCATGTATATATGCATATCTATCCATATATACTAGAGTATTATAATATTATGGAGCATTATAAAACAATGTTTACAATCTAAATTACTGATACATGTATCAATTGATAGCATGCCTTTTGTGTGTATAGTCTTCAGATCATTTTCAATTAACCCTTTCCTAGCAAACTTTAAATCTACCATGTACCATTATTAGCCATATTCATTTGATGTGTATTGTAACTTTGGGACTTAGCCGTCTTACAACTGGGCATTTTTACTCTTTGGTCAATATCTCTCCATCTTCTCCTCCACAGTTCTAGACCAACCCCATTCTATTCTGTTTCTGGGCTTCTTTTGTCTTTAATCTTGTTTTTAAAAACCTCTTCAATGACTTATAGTATGTTTGGAGTGTTCTGTGCTACATACACTTTTACACTTCCTGTCTTGAATGAACCTACATAGATTCTTGTCCCCTAAACCTCCTTCCTGTTGACTGAATATTTCACAATCAGACACTTTGAGACACACATTGCCCTCATTTTCCCACAGGGATGTGCTCCACGGAGACGATGCTTGTGTTCATTGCTTGCATTATATTTGGGTTGCTGTTACAAATGCCAGGCAGAGTCACTTAAGAAGGGAAGATTGATTTTTCTTAACGTTTCAGGGAAGCTTCAGAGCAGACATGGCAAAGCTGCTCCTTGGTGGCAGGAATGTGCAGCGGATTTCTTTATGTGCTGGTTGGATCAGCAAGCAGAGGTTGGGATCAGAAACTAGTCTGGGATTTAACCTTCAAAGGACCAACCTTAGCACCAACCTTCGCCAGATAGGTCCCATGTTGTCCAAAGGCTGTGCCATCTCCACAAGCAAGTCAACCACCTGAGAAGCATGTGTCAAATACAATGCCTGCGTGGGAACGGTTTAGGTTGATACTCTACCACTGCCCAAAGTTCTTTCAGTTAGCATTTCCCATCACTGCTGTCTTTCAAAGATGCTCATGAGTAATGGTGTCATGCTGTCAGCTCAGGACAACCCATCTATGAACCTAACTAAACACCTTCCCATTTCCCGTATAATCATTTCCTCTTACTATGTGACCATGAGTATGACCGGAGAAACAGGTGCTTGTCCAATAGCATCAGGGAATGAAGACAACTAAGTAGCATTGCAGTTCATATTGTGTCCCCTGGACCTACTCATCACATGGCTTTCATTGTGATATGGATTACCATTGGGACTCACCCACATGTTTGACTCATGAATAGAGGGTTCTAGTTTATAAGAGGCAGGTGGGTTAGATAGATACAATATTTCTTTACCAGGTTCTTCTAATTGACTATAGTCTCTATTAAGCAATCTAGACCATAGTGTCCAAGGGTTCTAAAATTCTCATTTTCAAATTACATGACATTGCTCTAGAACTGTAATGACCCATGCTTTGATACTCCTATAGGTCTCTATGGTTTTGGACCTGCTCCTGATACTCTCATACAGTGGTATCTGCTGCTATGTGGCCTCTTAAGTAGAGAATTTAACTCTCTTTACTGTGTTCTCCTAACAATCCAGGGAGACCTATAAGAAACCTACTGGCTCCTTCTTAGTGATGGAGGTATGCAATGATTTATAGTCCATGTTGAGCAGGAAATTCTTACACAAGCAGATCATATGTCCAAGGATTTTGAATGTTATAGGAGGTTTCTGAAATGTTTTTAGATCTGTTTCCAAGCCTCAAGTGTGTATATGTGTGTGTGTGCGTGTGTATGTATGTATGTGTATGTATATGTGTAAGTATGCATGTGTGAGCACATGTGTGTGTGTGTGCTTGTGTGTGTCTAACTACAATGCTATCACCAGTATAGGGGCCAGAACAATTTCTGAGGCTTGTGAAGGTTGTCTGTTAGGTTCAAACCCTTTGTACTGCATTATGATGGAGAGAGAAAAATTAGCACAGAGATTTCAACAAGATTATCCTAAGTTTCTGGGCTAATACCCACTTATCAGTGAGTGTATATCATGGGAGTTATTTTGTGATTTGGTTATCTCACTCAGGATGATATCCTCCAGATCCATCCATTTGCCTAAGAATTTCATAAATTCATTCTTTTTAATAGCTGAGTAGTACTCCATTGTGTAAATTTACCACATTTTCTGTATCCATTCCTCTGTTGTGGGACATCTGGGTTCTTTCCAGCTTCTGGCTATTAGAAATAAGGCTGCTCTGAACATAGTGGAGCATGTGTCCTTCTTACAAGTTGGAACATCTTCTGAGTATATGCCCAGGAGTGACATTGCTAGATATTCTGGTAGTACAATTTGCAAAATGTATGAAACTCAAGAAGAAGGAAGACCAAAGTGTGGATACTTCGTTCCTCCTTAGAATAGGGGAACAAAATACCCATGGAAGGAGTTACAGAGGCAAAGTTTGAGATAGAAGGAAGGACCATCCAGAAACTGCCCCACCTGGGGCTCCATCCCATAAACAAAACCCAGACAATATTGCATATGTAAGCAAGATTTTGCTGACAGGACTCTGATATAGCTTTCTCTTGTGAGGCTATGCCAGTGCCTGGCAAATACAGAAGAAGATGCTCACGGTCATCAATTGGATGGAACACAGGGCCCCCAATGGAGGAGCAAGAGAAAGTACCCAAGGAGCTGAAGAGGTCTGCAACCCTATAGGAGGAACAACAATATGAACTAACCAGTACCCCCCAGAGATCATGTCTCTAGCTGCATATGCAGCAGAAGATGGCCTAGTTGGCCATCTTTGGGAGGAGAGGCCCTTGGTCTTGCAAAGATTATATGCCCCAGTACAGGGGAATGCCAGGGCCAGGAAGGGGGAGTGGGTGGGTTGGGGAGCAGGGTAGGGGGAGGGTATAGGTGACTTTCAGGATAGCATTTGAAATGTAACTGAAGAAAATATCTAATAAAAATTGCTTTTGAAAAAAAAAGATTATCCATACCTATTCCTTTTCTTATACAACTGAAAAGAATATGAATCCTGCCTGATCTTAACTTTTAGTAAGATTACAAAAGAATTCAATTACCAGATCAACAGCACTGTGCAATACCTCTAAGCTTTGTTAATCTGCTCTAGCAAAGGTACCATCCCTGTTTTTACATTATATTTGAGGTTCCAGAATATTTGAGTTTGTAACAGTTCACAGTCATGCTCGGCAGTCCTTTCCTTATTTTCAAACCAGAGCCTGCAGCATCCACTTGGAAAAGCTGAAACATACTCATATCAGAAATAACCAAAGTCCCCTTGCCTGTGACCCTTCTCCCTGAGCCAGTATGTTTCAATAATTGTTCCTACCTTCCTTCTGGTATTTCATTTTCTAGCTCCCATCATTATTGTCAATCAGGGTCTGTGCAAACCTCCCTGTCATCTGTTCTAGCCTCCACACAGCAGGACACTCTGAGTGCCTCACCAGTGCTGGCTCTCTTCTGACCTGCATATTACGTATCATTTTGGGAAGCTATCTTTTGGATTTCTTGCAGAAGTGTCTAGGGTTTTGCCTGCTTTTCAAATTGTATGTCTGGTTTGTATGGCTTTTCTTTAACTTTTTAAAAGAATTATGTTTCCTCTCTTTTCAAAATATCCAGGTGAATCTACTTCATTTCTCATGGACCAAACTTCTACAAAACTTCCAAAATCCATCTAAAAAACGTGGTAATACTGTCTTTCTATGATTCTTTATTTGATAAGTAATCCTGGGAAATAACGGAGTGATTTAGTAACTGTTCAACTTTAAATTCCCACCTCTCTGGTTCAGCAGGCTCAGGATCCAGTCTTGTGTGTATGGTCCTGGTGTTAATTGGTCCAGAGTTATAGGCCCCATGATTTCTTTGAAATGTGGACCACTTCCTTTCTCAGCAGACCCCGACCCTTCCCTGACTGCGCTATATGAAGCCTTAATTCAGTTACTAGCTTAGGAAATATTGAGACAGCGAGGAAGGATGTTTTGTTGCTTCTGCACTACATTCAAAGTGTGATACTGACTTTGAACATGGGGAAGGCCATCTGTAAAGATTGAGAGTTAAGTTAATTATAGGGAGATGTGTGGTGTTTTAATCATTGGCTCTGCTCTCCTCAGTCCAAGCCGAGATCTAGAGTGACAGAACAGCCATGGTAGAATGCTTTTAAAGGTTTGAATCTCCAGATCAATGTCAGGCAATGGTCCACAGCTTTTTCTGCCCTCAGGCTATAGAAATGGAGTCTCTTTATAGTGGCCAAAGCAGCTAACTTATTTTTGCACTTATTCTTCATGTGGTAAATAATTATAAAAAAACATTTATTTTTTCCATTTTTTATTCATCTGATGCTTAATCCTTGACCATAAAATTTGATATTTATATTTGTTTTATAAAATATCTCAGTAAATAAACGTAGATACCATTTAACTTACTATGTAGCCCAGGCATATATTTAAAGTTTGATCCTCCTGTCTTAGTGTCCTAAGTGCTAAGGGTTGGAATTGTGTTCCATCACACTAAGGGATCAGTATGGTGGCCCTGACTGTCCTTCTGCGTTATGACATATACATTATAGTGCTTTCTATTGATACTTGCCTTTGATATCTAATAATTGCAACAATTATCTTCTAATTTCATTGCCTTAAATGGTAACAAATATATATTATCTCTCGTAGACCCCTAGTCTCTGCCTCAGCATCTGTCACAGTCTGGTCACATGTTCTCCACACCTGCACTCAAAGCAAGTTTGATGGATGAAAGAGTGTTTCACGGTCTTGCTATACATTTTTGAGTTACAACTCAGAGTATTGCCATAGGAGATCCTTAAATGCCTTCTTGACATGGTAGTAGGCTTCTGAAAGACAGAGCAAGCAGAGATTCCAAGGTGGGAGTTTCAGTGTGTTGCTATGTAGCCTCACAATTAACTCAGTATCAATTTGACAATATTCTGTTAAGTGTTTAAACCATCAACTCTGACAATATTCTGTTAATTATTTAAACCACCAAGTCTGCCTGCACAGGAATTACAGGAAGGTATGCATGCTAGGCAGAAGGCTTACGGTGCCCATTTTACTGATGCCCACTTTAACACAGCATTTGGATTTTTATGATCAATGAAAATGTTCACAGCTACAATACTACTGCAAGTTGTGGCTGTACACAGTCTTCTGAAGCAACCATAATGGGGTCTTTATTATAAACCTAGCAACCTAGCTCCAAAATTATGTTTTGAGCTTATACCCTTGAGCCAATCCTGGTTACTGGGAGGTCAGCACTAAGTATATCATGGACACAGGATGAAACACTGAATAAGGCAACTGAACTTCTTTGTCATTTAATCATTGAAATCTGCTGATTCAAGAGGAGCTCCATAACCTGGAAGCATCCTTCAAGTTGTCCTAAGTTAAGGCAAGGGAGCAGCAGCTTTGTAGTATCTTATCCAACAGGAATTAAGTAGATAGATTCAGGGAATCCCATCTATCTCCGTACCTATGTATCTATCATTTGTCTATCTATTATCTATCTATCTATCTATCTATCTATCTATCTATCTATCTATCATTTATCTATGTATTATCTGTATATTGATATATCTATCATCTGTCTATCATCTATCATTTACTTATTTTTCTATTATCTATCAAATATCTGCCAACTATCTTTCATTGATGGATTGATTTATATATGGATCTATTAGTCAATTTCCAGGATTTTTGGATTTTCAGCACCTCCTTTAATTCTTTTCCAAGCCATACTTAACCTGGTCCTAGTATCTTTGTGAACTGAATTGCAGCTATATCTCCAGATATATTTCTTCTACCCACACAGATGTCACCTTAGGAGATAAGCCACATCTTCCCACACTATTTTAAGACCTTTGGTTTTCTTGTACTGCTGTGCAATCATTTCTAACACTCCTTATCAGGACATTACAATAGACATAGACTTATTAAATTGCTCTATTTTATCTTCTGCAGTGATATTTTTTACCTTTCATATATTACTTTGTATAACATCAGCTTTTTCTAATCCCATTCCTACTAATTTCTATCCCTACTACCTAGAGTGACATCTGAGATACAGAATGGGCCCTAAAATACTTGTGTAATAAGTAAATTCTTTACCTACACATTCATAGTGTTACTACATATTGCACTGATATTCTTTGCTGAGGTGTCTGTGGGTTCTGATTGAACACAAGCAAGAAGTCAGAAGCACTTTGTATCTTCCCTGAGTTAAATTTAGCTTTAATCTTAAGACAAAAGGCACATATTCTGCTTCCTAATTGGCCCTATTTCCTTCTGCATTGACATCCACTTTGGAGTACCTATTGTGCTGTGAACTTTGCTCTTGTAGAACCCATTGTTTGGCATTATACCAACATAGAATCCCTTACAGTTAAAACAAAAGGACTAAAAGGGATATGGATAAGTCCACTTCTCAGCACTAGGCAACACGATTCCCACGATTTATCTGATCCGGAGATTATTACAGCTGTCCCCTCTCCATGCCACACTGAACCCAGGATGTGTATACTTTGCTTGGCAAATACTGTGTCACTGTACCATGAACTGTGCCCTTGCTCCCAGGTTGTTCCCTTCATGTCCTCTCTGCCAATCAGAATTCTCACTGCTGTTCACTTTAAGTATTGTATGCCAGAGGAAATGAGGAGAGACAAAGTTACCAAAAATGTTCTATTCATTGTCAATATTTTCTTTATAATCACTTGGTGTATGAATCATGGTCTGTTCTGCTATTTGGAAATGTTTACATCGTTTCTTGAGAGGTGTTGCCTAAATATATATAGTGGCGAATTCACAGTGGTGACATCTATATCTGCTCCAGCTTTCATCTAAAGTCACATGCTATCATCATCATTCTTTAACATCTAGATGATACCTCAGGGAATCTATGAATAGAGAACATACTAATATTAGCTAGGTGAAGTTCAGAAATAGTTATGAGTTATCAGAAGTCAGGATATTCAGCTTCTTTATGTGTGTAGTTGACCATTTATGTTGGTTATTTATTAGAGTATAGTCTCCATGGAAAGATTAATTCATTTCTATTATTCATTTTTTTCTGAAATATCTAGAGTTTTTGGTTTTTTTTTGGACACTTGATACATTTTTTTTCTCTTTATGAGGCAGAATCTCTTCTACTTTCTAAATGCTGGAAGTACAAATGTGAGCCATTACGTTTCTTAAAAGAATAAAAAGTTTGTGTCTTTTGCTTATGCACACTTGGCTTCCCTTATCACTATATAGTAAGAATGTGGTTGGTTTGTCTTTTTACAGAAAAATCATAAAAAATATATTCTTGATTTCAGAGGCTGCCTTAAGGGTTATACTGAACTGAAGAGAGAAGGGTGAATTGGAGTTTTCCAACTGGAGAACAGCAGAGTAAAGTGTCCTTGGTCAAGAAAGGACCAAGTTCAAAGGTCCCAAGTACATGAAAAACTTAGTATAGTCTCATTTTGAAAATCAACTGCAAGACAATGACTTTGATAACAAGCAACAGAGTACATGGCAAAGCTAAAGAGATCTGTAAGACATGAGTATAGAGATCACGGTTTAAAGTTGGAAAGAACTAAATGTTCCTTCATAAAGGAGAAGGAAGGGCCAGAACTGACTGTGTATGTTGCAATAGCTTGCTGACTTCAATGAGAAGGAGTTGGCACAGGGTTTAGGAGACGATTGAACTTCTTCCTGTAAATAGACATGGTGATCTGCGGCTACTGTGGTGTCCACTGAGCAACAGGGGTTTAAGAAACAGCATTCCAGAACTCACTGAAGAGTTGATTTTGGAAAATAAAGGGAAAGGTAGAGTCATGGATCACTTCTGTATTTGAAGTTTGTGTCTTTTGTTAATTCAGTTGAGAGTAATAGAGGCAGAATGCACTCAGCTAGGTTAGCTGTCATCCAGGCAGCCACCTGCTAAGTGTGATCACAGAACTTGTGAGCCTTTCCGTCTGTTTATTGAAATCTTCAGGATCTGAATCTAAAGGGGTTTGCGGATCATCTTCCCAAGGCATGTCTTAGGAAAATCTGCAGAAGCACAGTTCTTCTGTCCCTGTCTATTTCTAGAAAGAAGTGACTGGCTCTTACCTTGTAGAGAATCTCATGGATATCTCTCAGTACTTCCCAAATACTCTGCTTCTGGATCATAGTAATGGCTGAATGTTCTAAGACTGTTGGTATTTCTTTAAAACTAACACTGAACTCAGAAAATAAGAGCAAAAGTATCATATGAGGAAATTCTTCTGGGGAATTTGCAGTGCAAGATTGAGAAATAGCCAAGAGATGCTGTTAGGTCTTGGAATGCCAAGGAAATGTAAAGTTGGATGGCAGTAGAACAACTGAAATGATGGGACAGAGCTGCATGCAAGTTCAAACTATGGGGCACAGACCCCTAAAATCCCAAAGGGCAATGCCTTCTTTAAAGATATATAGGCAACAACTGTAATGATAGGGGGAAAAAAAGAACTCCCTTTTCTGGGAAGAAAGGAAGAGAGGAGAAGAGATACAGGACAGTATTTTGCTTTGCATTGTATCCACCATACTAAATATGGTTGAGTTCAGCACATGTTTCTTTGATATTTCTTAGATACAAATTATCTTAGCTCTTAGACTATCTTTGTTCTTGGGCTAAGATCAAAGATGACTCTACTGCATTCTTTCATCACAGAATAAAACTTCTCTCCCTGTTCCTATCGCTCCCCAAGTCAGATCTGAGTGAGGTTGTGTTCACTGGACCAATTGAAATTCTGTCTCAGATAATCTCACAAAAAGCCAGGTTCATTTCAGTGATCTGGTGGATATAGTTTTCTAATACTGAACCAGAATTTCTACAAACCATGTGTCATTGGTCAGAGCCATGGTAACAATCCTAATTTCTCTGCTGTATCTTGCCATAGGCAGCACAAAGTGTAGCTTTTCAAATCTTGTCTTGTCCATACAAAACTAACATTCTTCCTTCCTTCCTTCCTTCCTTCCTTCCTTCCTTCCTTCCTTCCTTCCTTCCTTCCTTCCTTCCTTCCTCCTTCCTTCCTTCCTTCCTTCCTTCCTTCCTTCCTTCCTTCCTTCCTTCCTTCCTTCCTTCCTTTCTTTCTTTCTCTCTCTCTCTCTCTCTCTCTCTCTCTCTCTCTCTCTCTCTCTTTCTTTCTTTCTTTCTTTCTTTCTTTCTTTCTTTCTTTCTTTCTTTCTTTCTTCTTTTTCCCCCCTCCTTGTCCACTCTCCAACTGTTCCACATCCCATACCTCCTTCTCACCCCCTGTTTCCATGAGAATGCCCTGCCCCCACACCAGACCTCTAAACTCCATGGGGCCTCTAGTCTCTTGAGGGTTAAGTGCATCTTCTCTGACTGAACTCAGACACTATATATGTGTTGGGGAACTCATATCAGCTGGTGTCTTGGTTGGTGATCCAGTGTCTGAGGGATCTTGGAGGGGGGCAGTTTAATTGAGACTGCTGGTCCTCCTACAGGTCACCTTCCTCTTCAGCTTCTCCTAGATTTTCCCTAATTCAACCACAGTGGTCAGCAGCTTCTGTCCATTGGTTGGGTGCAAATATCTGCATCTCACTCTTTCAGCTGCTTGTTGGGTCTTTTGGAGGGCAGATATGATAGATCCCTTTTTGTGAGCACTCTATAGCCTCAGTAATAGTGTGGGGCATTTTAAAACATTATTAGCATTATTTGCATTTCAGACAACTCATAAATTCTGTCACCCTCATCTGAGTATTTTAAGAGTTAGCTGTCTTCTTATAATGAATATCTGTGCATTAAATGCCACAGTTCAAGTATGATTTGACAAGCTCTAAGCTCTATAAGACTGCCTGCTATGCATGGTAACTTTGTAGTAGCTAAATCTCTTTCTAGAAATTCCTGAAAGTATATTTTTTATATTCTGTAATGAACTGTTTCTTAGAAAAAAAATAACATGCAAACTTTTCTATGAGATAAAACACTGTCATGAAGTGAAAATACACAGAAATATTAGTGATAATACTAAATTACCTCCATCTACTTATAGCTTAGTTTTATGCATGTGCAATAGGTTAGCTAGAAGGTATTAGACACAAATCAGAATGAAATGTGAATTCTTGGAATTTTGAGAGACGCATAGAATGGCAGAGCTGGAGTGTTCAACTGGTTACCCATGGGGGTGCAGGGGAGGCTGAGTTTTTGAGCCAGTGAGAAGACAAGGCAGCTTCTATAGGTTGTGGGAAGATTAATGAAATTAAAGACAGTAAATGTAAGAAGAACAGCTCTGGGAAATGACCCATTTGTAGGTGCTTCTCTGTGTCGAGCAGACATCAACCAGGGGTGCCTTGACACCGCTGTTTGTCTAAGATCACTACAGGGGGTAGAAAGAATGGAACATGCCATCTCTGCCCATCTGAAGATGTGTGGCTGTCCATGAACAATGAGGGTAAGAATGCAGAAAATATTCAAACTCCCCATAATGACTCATAGCATTTCTGGCCAAGAGCTGATCTAGCACCATCATATGTCAGATGAGGGGAGAATGTCGGATTCCCATGCCACTTAAACAGAAGCGTGGATGACTTATTACAACACCTCATTCTCTTCTTTCTTTGTATGGGAAATGGAGGAGTACAATTGAGAAGTTTGTTTGCTTTTAAAAAACAAGAACAAAAAACAAAAAAACGGTTCTGGATGACTCCAGCAGCAGTCTTACATACACGCCCCTTTATACAGAATTGCAATCTCAGCCTTGCTGAGCCCTGCCAGTTCCCAACAGATCTGGTCTGTACTGGCAAGCTGTCTGCACGTGGTGAGTGATCATGGGCCATGCTTTGTACAGAGAAGCATTAGCCTTGGCGTCTGACAAGAGTTAGCTCTTCCAGGACAAGAGTCTGCCTGGCTGTACCAAAATGAAAGCATCCGTGATTTTCTCACCATGTCGCTGGGGCAGCTTTCACGACAGAGAGGCTCTATGCCAAAGGAAGAAAAGAACTCAGGCATCCTCTTGTACCTTCACAGGCTTGTCTTAGAGATAATCTCAAAGGCTGCAGGTTGGGTTAGCCTTCATAAAACCACAATGCTTAATCTCATTAGGGCTATCAACCCCATTATGTATTATGAGCCCTCCAGCCAAGGCAGTGGGAACCAGGATTTCTATTTCATACCAAGAGAAATGGTGGAAGTCAGCGATTGATATTAACACAATGATGGGAAAAAGTGTCCAAAGCTGCTGCTCACATATCTCATTTTACAGCATCTTAAAAATTCAATAGAGAGGGCTCCACTAACAATGCTGCCCCACACTATGCACTATTGTTCTCAAGCATTCCTAAAGCTCTCAATGCAAACTTCACAATAAAAATGCTCTATAAATACAGACCATTAGTGCAAACAAATGTATTTTTTCCTTTAAAAAACAAAAGCACACAGTGTTAGCTGTGAGTCATATAGCATCCCTTAAGTGATTACTTTGAGAAACGTACATATGCATGTTTAAAAGATTAAATCTAATAAAATAAACTATTATTTGGCATCAGAAAATATTTGCAGTTAACTGGGGAAGGGATGTGGATATTGCCCTTGGATGACCACACACCACTGCCTGTGTGATTGGTGATCTTTATGGAACATATGTATGGCTCAATATGTGTTGTCTCATTTGTAAAGGCATTTGAGAAGAAATAGAATTTTCTTGCAAAAATCATATAAGGTTCTAAAATGTTCTGCTATGTATTTGTGATTTTTTTTTTTATTCTATCACTGGCAAATTTGGAATAAGTACATTTAAAAATCAGTTTAAGTGGGAGAGAGTTACTACCATGTCATCACCATCAGTTGACTATGCCAAATGAACAAACAGATAAAATTCTAACACACAAAATATGGACCAGCATTGAAAAAGATTTCAAACTAGCCTAGGAAAAATGTCCTCGTCCTGTTTTACTCACATGGGAATAAGAACCAATCGATATTATGAGAAAAGAAAACTTCCTTCGTTGTTTCCCTAGCACTATATAGCAGTATGTCATCCTAACAATGAAAAGGATTGACAAATTAGTAATATTTTGCTTCATACTGTGTTGCCAGAATACCTAATCATTACATGTAGTTTAATAGTCATAATTGTAAATGACTTGATGAGACTGGATAAGAAAGAATTTTGTTAAAGGGGTTGGAGAGAAGGCTTGGCAACTAAAGGAGCTTGCTGCTCCTCCCAAGGTCCTGGGTTCAGGTCCCAGCTCATGGCTGCCTAGAACTCCAGCTTCAGGGGACCTTCTGCCCTTCAGGGGACCTTCTGTCCTTCAGGGCTTCTAGAGCATCTATACATCCATTTCATACACATGCAGACAGACACAATACACATAGAAAATTTTAAAAGAATATTGTTAGTGTTATTTATAAACTATTTGTGGAAAGTTGATGTTTTTTAAAAAATTATGCTCAGATAAAATTCATTTTCAAGATGTTACACTGAATTCTTTAAAACTTTTTTGATACAAAAAACTGAAACTCAAACTAAAATATTGATAGTGTCATTTTGAAATACAGTTTATATGCATTCTATTTTTTACGAGGCTGAATAATGTTTTATGGTATTCCTTGTTAATTTTTGACCATTAAGAAAACTGTAGTGGGGTTTTCAAATATATTCCAAAGCAAGTGTTGTAGCTGAATCATAAAGGATACATTTCTAATCAGGTTTCCTCCTAAAACTGTGCAAAGACATCAGTTTACATCTGATTTCATCTTGATGCTCAAGATGATTACTGAAGGGACACTCCGAGATGATAACTTTGTATTCTCTCTGGTCTGTTCCCAGTATAACAAACAATCGTCACTAGAGAATGAAAGACCAATCAGAAGAGAGAGAGGTTTAACTTTTTCAAGTATAGTAAAATGATCAAATATAATATTTGGAATAGAAACAAATTATAAAAATGTGACTTACTTGAAACAGTTTTGTCCCTAGGAGCCATGGTTTTGTGTTTGATGACTCTCATCCACCCGAGCTTACTTTTCAAAATTCACCTTTTTAATATAAGAAAGCTGATAGTAAAAGAGTTTATCTTACAAGGTTGTCCACTAGACACCATAAAACTCCTTCATAGCACCTTGTAGTTTGAAAAACGTGTAATTGAAGCTCAGAACTTAAAATTGCCAGATTTTAATTTGAAAAGAGGGTTGTGTCTATAGGGTGTAAACATATCAGGATGTAAATTTATGACCAACAAAACAAAACAAAACTAAACAACCAAGCAAATAGAAAACCCAACCATGATTGTTCCTAGAGGCTTTGTCTGATTGGAACTGCACAAATAAAGCCCGCCATGGGGGAGTAAAAGCAAGAAATGGCAGGAAAGAGGAAAGACCATCGTAAGGAGAGAGAATAGAGCGGGCAAGCTGTAGCCTAACACACTTCCTGTGTGCCATCCGACCCAGGGGTGCTGCCTTCCCTGGTCCTGAAAGACCATTTCTATAGAGGAGACTCTGTGGAAGCAGTTTTACTGGAAATAGTCGACAGCTGATTAAATGACTTATCTTGCTTTGAACGGTTACTGACTTTTTAACACCCCTGTCTCCTCTGAATAAATAAAGAATATCTTTTTATAAATTCAATAAGGACTAGTTTTGTGAACAATGATTAGAAGTGTACTGTAATACACTTCCAAATACTTTAATGTTTGAAAAGTAGAACTGACAGGCATTTTGGAGAGCTGACCTACCTCTTCATGATTCTTGCTTAGACACAATTTGAAGAGTTTTGTTTTGGTTCTAGATATAATCCCCATGAGACAAACATTATTTTTTAGTGTTTTCATTTTACAGTGATTTATTTTAATAAACCCCTAATAGAGACTGGGGATACTGTTGCTCTGTGATAGAGTGTTTTCCTTGTTTGTGTAAGGTTCTGGTTCCTTATCTAATTTTCTACACTCAAACACACACACACACACACACACACACACCACAAACACACACACACATACACACACATGCACACACACACGCACACACACACACATGCACACACACCTCAAAACAACAACAAAACCCCAATCAACTACAAAGCTTCATTGCACAACTCCAACTTTAATGAATTATTCTGCACTGTTAAGGCATTTATAGAGAGCTCCATTACTCTATTTATGCAGACACTTGGGACATAAGGTGCCTTTTTTCCCCCTAAGGACAATGGTTTAAATTCAGTGTTTCAAACAACAGGGGCAAACAGGACCTCAAATAGGGAGTTCTACATAATTCATGGATGTGTTTGGAAATAGCATTTCCACACTGAAGTCAGAAGCAGCTGCAGAGAAAAATGGCCTTTCAAAAGAGAGTCCCTATGACAACAATTTTATTGTTGCAGGTCAGTTCTGAGCATTGTGTACAATGACAATGCCATATTTGTACATGTATATTAGTGTGGGAAAGAAAAATGAGAAGACTTAAAGCATATACCATCACAAATAGAAAAATACTTTCTAGTCTTGCAGACAGTGCATGTTGCTTGTTAGTAAGAAAAAGTACCCCAGTGGTGGAATTGAAGAGAACATCCATGTGCTTTTAAAGTTTTTGTTAATTGACACATATTTGTTGCTCAAAAGTATGGGCTTCAAAATAGCTGAAAGAAAGGACAAATAGTTGAGGTGGTTGTTTTGTGATTTTAAAAATAAATCAGGAATTTTGGCAGAGATTCCCTAATCCACGAAGAAAGTACAACAACAACAACAACAACAACAAAAAAAAACAGGCTATCACCCTTCCCAGTCTTAATTTCACAAATGCATTGATCTAGGTGTAGAATCAGAAAAATAAAAAAATATTTGTTGGAATAAATATGAATTTCATTAGCATCCAGGCAGGCTGTCCAGTATCCTCAATTGAACAATGTGCAGATGTGAAATGCCTGTTGCTCAAACTGTCTACACTAGAAGTGTGGAATTGAAAAAGGAAGTAATGAAAGCCTACAAGAAAAACACTCGTATGGAAGAAGTTGTCCTCAAGTCACTTGGAAAGAACATAACTGATGAGTGTACAGATTTCATTTGACTTCATTACTGGCAGCTTTTGTGGCAAGAATGACCCCCAACCATGGCCAGAATAGAATACAGGAAGATACTACTACAGTAACACTGGATTTAGGCATTTAAAAAATTTAAATCCCCTTTCTTATTTCAAAAAAAAATACTAGACTAAATTTAAAAAAAATTAACAATATCTTAAACTAAGTAATATATTGTTAAAAGTAACTTTACACTAAACTTTTAAGGCTATCTAGACTAACTTATTTTGAACCACACTAAATTAATCCTGCACATTAATTAGAAAAAAATACTGTTCGTTTTTAAACTTTAAGAAAAAATAGCTTCCTGTTTCACAAAGCTCAGTGAAGTTTTCCAAATTTGTAAATTAATCTGTTTATTCAAGCATGAAGGCAGAAACAGTAGATGCCTGTGAGTGTAGATGCCTGAGAGGTCAGAAGGAGGCATCACATCACCTGAAGTTGGAATCACATAGCCTGAAGTTGGAATTCTAGACTGAGGTGCCCGAGTGCAATGCTGGGAACTGAACTGAGGTTCTTCACTGCCCGAGTGCATGCTGGGAACCGTATTGGGGGTTCTTCACAACAGTAGAGATCTCTGACTTGTAGCTCTCTCACAAAACTCAGGGACCTTCTCATAATTAATTTAAAATGTTATTTTCTTTGAGGATTTTATACACTGGACATATGCCTTAACTCACTTTGAGAGTCAATTCTCAACACTATTTCCTCTGACTTGGACCTATGAGTATAAATAAATTGCAAATTAATAGTACTCCACTTAGAACTTTTAAAGCATATCTTCTATAATTGTAATGTTTTCCTTTTTTTCTTGTAATTATCAAAGATATTGTTTTCTGTTTTGTTTTTGGTCTGGTTTGTTCTTTGTTTGCTTGTTTTTTAATTTGATATTACTACAATACTCCAAGGTAACATTATGTAGTTGAATCAAATCAAGTCTTTCTTAAAGTTATCATTTTAACTCCTACCAAATTGTGCCCATGGCTGTGAGTTGCAGTTCATGGGAAAAAGCCATCATGTGTTTGACTTAGTACCTAGTGAGTTGTAGGAATGTAGTCTGATCTTGATGCCATTGAGAATGTTAGGGTTCTATTCTGACACCCCATTCCTCTAGGTCTTGTCTGCAGAGGACATGCTTCTGATGACATTTTTGGCTACTCTCTTCAGTTCCTGAGAAACTGTGACATGAAGAATATGTACTTTCAAGTTTCTTTCCCTTACTGTCACACCCTAGCGCTGCACTATCGCCCGAAGTCAAATTCAAGGCTCTAAGATAGGTGGGCTGTGATCAACTGGGCACAAAGACAGAAACTTTGACCTTCCAGGTGGGTGCAAAGTCCATTAAATGGCCTGCTCTGATTTGCCAAGATCAGAAAAAATGGTTTTGAGTTATTTGTATGCCAATTTTAACCCATCTTTGGCTTAGTTCTAGAAAAAAAAATAAATATATAAAATTATGTTTTAATGGTTTCAAAAGTCAGAAATCAGCAACAGAACAGACCCTGTCTTGGACAGGTATTAACTTCCTTTTGCCAAAAACACAGAAAACATGAAGAATTTTGTTTGTGCAGCAGTTTGAAAACAGTCCTTGACGACTGGCAACATCTTAAACTCAGCTCTCTGCCATGATCAGTGTTCTGATTTGGGGCTTTAAGTTACAAGGAGATACTGAATTAGAAGTAAACCTCTACATTGAAGTGAAAGGGGCATCCTGTTGGTCAGGCGAAGGTTCTCGAACATTTAAAGGAATGCTATGTGTACTGCAGAGCCTGCTTACCATGGACTCAGTGACAGTGAAGTTGATTGTTCTTCCCCATGTCTTTCTCACTGTGTGCCCAGTCTAGTCCTTTTTCCATAAGGCTCACAGGGGTGGGGTGGGAATGTTGTCATCTGCATTTCTTTTCTTTTCTTTTTTTTTTTTACATTTTTATTAGATATTTTCTTTATTTACATTTCAAATGCTATCCCGAAAGTTCCCTATACCCTACTCCCACCCTGCTCCCCTACCCACCCATTCCCAGTTTTTGGCCCTGGCGTTCCCCTGTACTGGGGCATATAAAGTTTGCAAGACCAAGGGGCCTCTCTTCCCAATGATGGCCGACTAGGCCATCTTCTGCCACATATGCAGCTAGAGACATGAGCTTTGGGGGATGCTGGTTAGTTCATAATGTTGTTCCACCTATAGGGTTGCAGATCCCTTCAGCTCCTTGAGTGCTTTCTCTAGCTCCTCCATTAGGGGCCCTGTGTTCCATCCAATAGATGACTGTGAGCATCCACTTCTGTATTTTCCAGGCAATGGCATGGCCTCACTCGAGACAGCTATATCAGGGTCCTTTCAGCAAGATCTTGCTGGCATATACAATAGTGTCTGGGTTTGGTGGCTGGTTATGGGACGGATCTCCGGGTGGGGTAGTCTTACCTACAGACTTTTGCCCCTTGGTAGGACCTATGTTCATCCAAATGTTCTGATAACATTTAATGATAGGAATATTTCCTACCCTGGATCTTACTCAGTTTAAACTGGTGTCTTGCCTTTCCTGGGAAGCATTGCTAGGAAATAATTGTAGCCACCTTTAGAACGTTATCTAATTAAATTCATGCAGCTAAGGAGAGATGTGGAGCAGGCTTCACAAATCCTTTCACATGCACACAGTTCACCGTTTCTCATCAATAACACATGTTCCGATGCATTGGCCCACAAATGTGTCTGATTATTGGCCCATCAATTTCACTCATACTAAATAAAGTAGTTTAACTTTATTATTTACATGATTCTCAAAGTATGCAGACCATTGACCGCACAAATAAACATGTGCCTTTGGATCTGAATAAAGCCTGGTGTTTATGAACAGGGATCTTTGTGTTTTTAACAATATCTGGCACGTTGAAGGAAAATGCTTTGCTAAAACATGGAGCCATGGTAATTGTGTGCTTTGTGATCTGTGCTGGGCAGGAGCCACAACTTCTACTCTTCAGGCAGACAAGAGCACAAAAATCTGTTATTGAAGTTTGACATTTTCTTTATATGATTAGGTCAGTTGGTAAATCTCCACCTCATAGTTCTTAGAAGCCCAGCTTTCCTGTTACAAAGCAATGTGGTTCTGATTACAGTATTACTGAAATCCAGGCATAATACCTGTGCTCTATAATCACATATACTTCTCTTTTCTCGTGTGCACAAACAGTGTAACCCGCCTCTTCTTTACCTGCACTGCATGGGGAGAGCCACAGTCCTGTGAGTTGAGGTGAAGAAAGCAACCATTACCTCAAGTATGGTGTTCTTAAGTTGGGGCAAGTCAGGGCATTTAGAATTGAAGAAAGTGTTTTTTCTAATGCAGGGCTGTGACTCATCTGCTTCAGACTTTAAATTTGTCACCTGCAAGTTTACTTTGAAAGACAATATGATGCACACAACAGAAGTCAACACACCACAGGAAATCTCCATCCTGCCTAGTACCATAGGATAACTGTGATCCCTAAGCCATCCTTCCTCAGCAGACTCAGGAAACAGCTTCCTGTCTCTTCTCTCAGCCCAGCAGGCATTCCCTCTGATTAGTGATCATCAAATGCTTTCCCTTATACCCTGATCAGCTCCTATCTGTGATGTCAGAAGCCAGACACATTTGGCTGCACCATTTTGACTGCCATCATTCCTGGTTTGTACAGCCTTCTATGTAGAATGGGAGTCCAGTTTGGAACCTTCTGAGCTGAATGCTACATCTTTCTGAAATAGTTGCTCTTGCCACATCACATGAGTTACTTCTTACTCTGCTTTCAAGTCCTACCTGGTCCTTTATGTCATCTCCTAAGAAAACCCTTCTCAGATCACTGTATTTAAAGAAATCCTTTAGCATTTTCTACCACCTCATTTCATTTTTGTTCTTCACAGTGTTCATGATTCCAGGCCTTGCCTGGTTCCTTCAGTAGCTTATTTTTATATAGTGTTTTGTATTTCTATGCAAGGTTATGTGTCTCCCATGAAAAGAACTTTGCGAGCCATCACTTTCGCTGCATAGCCACCCAGCAGGCAGATTAGACAGCAACCATTGAGTTCATCTACATTACTTTTAGTGGCCAGAAAAAGTCTATGAATGTTTCCAGAGTCTCCATCAATGATACCTAACTCAGGGTTTGGTCATCTTCAATTACTAATTTCCATAAGTGACTTCATTACTGCTGGAGCCCTGAATTTATTTATTGTATCATGTATCCCAGAAGGAGAACTTACACACGTTAGATGTCTAATCAATTCTGAAAAAGATAGCCACTTGATATTTTATTTTCAATATACTGCAAGTCACATACTTCCATAGTTAGCAACTGCATTAAATAAAAAGGCCAGGTTTCTTAACATGTAGAAGAGAAGAGTTAGTTATGAAACTGCCCTTGCTTCAGCGTCAGCAAGCTGGGTTTCTGTACTGCTTGAATATGAGTGATCAGACAAAGAAACAGGAACAATCCTGTTTATTTTCCCAGAAGCCTCTTCCATAGCTGCTCCCAGAGACTGGCTTTAAGGACATGTTTATAAACGTCCTTTGCAAGGCAGAGTTGGTGTTAGGTGACTAGTGTACAGGACTTCACATTTCTCTCATCCCACGATACCCTTTCCTCCTCCTCTTTCCATCTTTCCCTTCCTGCTTATTGGCTCTTTGTGTGTGCTTGTCCCTTTTGGTTTCGTTTAGGCCGTCCTTTTCTCTCCTTCGCCTCTCTCCCCTTCTCCCTTTATTTGTCTTCTTCCATCCCTCTTTCCCTGCCTTCCTCTGTGCCCTTCTTCTCTCATTTCTTCTAATTAACTTATTCATTGGAGAGTTCGTATATTTGTGTAATAACTCTGGTTCCACTCATCCCCAGCCTCTCATTCTCCTCCCACTCTTTTCTTCCCATTAAGTCTCCATCCTGGGTTCACTCTCTTCAATTTGCTTCTTGACGAAGTGTGTTTGACTATAGCTGCAAGTATAGGCACTGCTGTGTCATTCCCTAGTCAGTACATCACTAAAGACGACGACTTCCTCTCTTCCCCCAGTCTTCTGCTTCCAATAGCTCCCCTGGGTGTGTGTATATGTCTGTATACATGGATATATATGTTGTGCACAGGTACACATAGAGACAACAGGGCAAACCCCAGTATCTTTTCTCAGGAAGGTATCAGAAACACTTTTAGGAAAGTAGGGTCTCTTACCTGACTGGAGCCTGACTAGGAGAAGAGATTGGATGCCTCTTAATCTCCAATGATCCATCTACCCATCTCTTCTTCCCTAAGGTGGGATAGAGGTTATACTTAAACTGTCTTTGGTTTTTCTTCTGGGGTAGGTTCTGGAGCTCAAACTCAGGTTCTCATGCTTGCAAACTAAGATCGTTACCCACTGAGCCCTTTCTAGCCCTTCCTTTAGGAGTTTCTGGGAGGTCAAATTTATCTCTAGTTTTTCATCATATTGTGTGAAAGTATGAAGATGTATGAGGGACAGAAGCAGTGAATTGCAGGAAAGCAGAAAAGAAGAAATGGGCAGAGAGCATGGTGAGAATCAGGAGGGCCTCAGAAATTCCAAAGAGCTTTCTACCAAAGTAAACAATGGCCATTGCAGGGAGCAATGCTGTGTATCAGCTAGAAGGGGTTTTGAAGGTGGCAAGTGCACTTGCCTGAGCTGACAATGCTGCCACTCTCTGCCCTGTCTTCACAATGAGAGCATTTGAATGCCATGGCTACCAAATAAGATTTAATTGACAGCTAAAAAGCACATTTTCAGTTACAATGGGTAGAACAGTGATGTTTGTTTCCTTGCTTGGTCTCACGTCTTCCATGACACTGTTTCTTTCTCTGGAGAAAGATAAAATTCATTGGAAAAGAGGGTAACTAAAAAAGCTAGTGAGAACATGAATTCTCATCCATAGACTAGAATCCAGGGAATGCAGAAACACATGCAAGAACTTCAGCTTTTTCACTTCATCTGTGGAAGTCCAGGAGAAGCCTGGGAACTGGCGTTTGGTCCAGCCTGCCTTGTACACACTACCATAGTCTGCTTCTCATTCTTCTAAATTATAACCAGGAAGAAAGTCATAGATATTTTTTTCCTGCCTAGGAGGGTTCCCTAATAGAAGGAAATGGACCACCACATATGATTAATTGGGGAAAAGTGTCTCTTCCAAGGAAACATGAAATTCCTCTAGGAACTAGAGCGCTCACACATGGGATTCTTTCCAGCTTCACGTAAGTCATGATAGACAACGGGTTGTACTTACTATGATTACACTAACATAAATTAGAGGTAATAATATGTATTTTGCAGTGATGGTTTAAATCTGATATATTAGTGGCTTCATAGAAAATATGTGATAATTCATGATTTTAAAATATAGAAGTAATTCAAATGGTCAAAAATAATAATTGCTCATGGGTTATGTTGAGAAGCATATTATTTTCCAAATATGAAACAATTATACCTTCTCTAAATTCTGACTTATCATTAAGGAAGCTATTCTCAGCAAGACAGAGGTCACATTAAATAAAGTTCCTTTTGAAATGTAGTTCATTATAGTAGTTACAGGTTCAATATATGACTGAAAATCAATGAGCAGACAGTCAGTTAAAACATCTAGAAAAAATTGAAATTGCTTAAATGCCAGATTGCTGGCTTGTCCATAAATAGAATACTAAAGAAGAGCTTATTTCTTTTGAAAAGCAAAAATTTTTATACTTAAAATATGATAATCTGTTTGAACTGATTTACAAAATAACCTAAATGTGTAAGTTGACTGAATACCATCTATAACTACTTTGGAAAAATTTCAATACATAGTTTTCTTTCTTACTATTTAGAATCTGTAAATTACATATGCTGACTTTAATTAATAGATTTTTATTCTCTGTCACTTGGTAACTGGAGATCATATTTTAAGCACTTTTTTAGATTTATCAAACTAGCTTTTAAGATTCTCTGAGAATTTCCTAGAGCATAGAAATAGATTTTGTGTGTGTGTGTGTGTGTGTGTGTTTATTGAATTTGAAAGTTACACACTAATTGTTTTAAAACCAAAGCATTTGGGGAAACGAAACGGTGGAAGAAAACAGAAACAAATCATTTTTAAGACTCATCCCCAGGGGGAATTGCTACTTTGAAAATAATATACAGATATTTTCCTATGTAGCCAAGCACAGCTTCTTCCTGTGTTGAATCACTTATGGCGTTTAATACTCACTATGAATTAAAATCCCTCCTGTGTTTCCAGGGCCAGCACGTGTATGTGTATTTTATTGTCAGTGTATTTTGTCAAAGTCTTGCTGCACCCCTATACCTTTATTTTCACAAATTTTTCTTCTTTGAAACAGAATTTTCCTTTTTTTCCAGTTTTCTTCTACTATTCTCCCCCTATACCTTTATTTTCACAAATTTGTTTTCTTTGAAACACAATTTTCCTTTTTTTCCAGTTCTCTTCTACTATTGAAGCCTCTACATTGCGTTCCTCGGGTTGTTTTCACAGTGTTAATTCCCAGCGAGGAATTGTCTCCGTTAAAGCAAGTACACACTTTAAAGCTTGTTGCTCTACCTTACTTTCTAGCTGCTTCCACATCTGCCCCACAGGCTGTGTCATCTTTCTGTTAGTACAAAGCATCAGGATCGTGCTGTTTTCAGCACAAAGTCTGCTAATACAAAACTCACCACTTTGACATTCTGCCATTTACTAAGCACAAACAATTTTCACATGTATATTGACTGTGATTCTAATTTTGTGAGCTTGGAGTAATTTTATTTTACTGGTTGTTAAACTTTTTCTTGAACAGATTTATAGTAATGTCTCATATACTAATTCTGTTCCTAGCCATTTATGAATTCATTTTTTAAATTTGCTTTTAAAATTCATGGTATTCAACATATTAAGTCATACATGGCAAAGTTAGTGTGAGCAAAGAGGGTAGAGAATATAGAGAGTTAGGGAAGAGGTTTAAGAACTATCACGATATCCTCCAAACACCACTTTATATGATAGTTAAACTATAAGAGAGAAAGGTAGAATTAGAACTGTAAAACATTCCTGGTTGCAAACATTTGAAAATACTGATCATGCTCTAAAGGATGCCCAGGCCTGCCCTGTGGGACTCTGTCTTGTACCACATACCTTTGTGTCTTGTATATTCCACAGGGACAGGGCAGAAACTTCTCAAGACACCCCTGAGCTCTAGGCGAGAATATTTTTCCATTTCACACATGAATATGGGTTTCCTGAAGGTCTAATTCCAGGTTCTTTCCTGGCAATTTGTTGATGGTGTCTGCATTGACCTTCTTGACTACATAGCTTTTAAGGGGGAGAATGGACTCCCGGACTGCCTCTCCAAGTCCATGAACATGAAGTCCACCGGACTTTCAAACTTTCCTAATAGCAAAGGGCCCACATCAGTGTGACTCTGAGTCACTGAGTGAGCTTTAATTTCTTACTGCTCTCTTGTGGCCATTCAAATGAACTGTCCAAAGACCTAAAAATCTTGTAATATTAATAGAAAAAATATTTTCCAGACAGTCATCATTTTGTAATAGAAAAAAATTATTGTCTTGACGTTTGAACATCAAAGCCAGAAAACAATTTCTGTTCTTCTTTAGGTATTGTGATGTAGTCCCAAAATTCAAAAGTAAAGGCTGGAACATTCTCTCTCTCTCTCTCTCTCCCTCTCCCTTTCTTTCTAATTTCTCCTCTCTTTTATAAAGTCAACCACACAGTTATTTCTCTATGAAGTCATCAAAAGAGTGAAGATTGAAATATTTCTGGCCATTCTGAAGATAAAATAATGCAGTTCCCAGCTTGTTCCCTTGCTGTGGTTTTGGGAGTATCTGTAGTCTGTGTTTAGTCATCGTAATTTGAAACAGTCATTTCTTTAAGGAAGAAAGCCTTCACATGCAGACTCTATACTTGAATGCAAATACTGCACAGTTAATAAAAGTCGCCCTGTCATGGTTGTGTCTTGTGATGTTATTTGTGAGTAGAGTGGACTCAGGCACTGCAGTCTGAGGAATTCTAAGGGGAGAGAATGTGCCGAAATGCTCTTCCCTGCAGTTACACCAGGCAAGTAAGGCAGAGCCTAACAACTCGATAATTCATTTGACTTAATTTCTGTGGCCATGTCTAGTCAAGAATACTGTGGTTTAATCACAATTATGAGCAACTGTGTTGGAATTAGCTTGTGCACATCATATAGATAACTCTTCTACGGGATGAGGCTCATGCTGTTCCTGGCATCATTCTATAGCCACAAAGATGGTTTCAGAGGATTGCCCCGGGGAAGGGGTGTGAATCCCCAAAGGCTATAATATCAATATGCGAAATCCTGACCACTCAGTTGCAGGACTGTCTCCTGAAGATACTGGCTCACAGAAGTTGTAGTTTATTATAAGACAAACAAAACCTAAGCATGCCATAAAGAAATATAAAAACAGGAACATGTTAAACATCACAAACAAGAATGATATAAGGACATATCTGGCCATGAAGATCAAAGGATGGTTTCCTGAGAATGTGATGCAAGAGTCTAGAAGCCACAAAGAACAGAAACGATGGGGTTATTAGGAGGACCAGCATGCACACAGGCTCTGCACTGAGAAGAGTGGACAGTTTTCATAAGATAAAACAATGGCCAATACCTTCAGTAAGAAAGCAGCAGAGAGAACAAAGTAACTTAAAATTGAGGTACAAACATCTTATGAGCTCAGCCAGAGTTAGTTCATCTTGACTATAAGAGAGAAAAGAAGGCACCGGCATTCTCTAAGTATAAGACCTTCTCATGTTTGAAAAGGTTCTCCCAGGTACATAGACAATGGAATTAAAGAGGTCAGAGGGCTGAGAAGCAAGTCAGTTGAAATTTCCAATAGTTCGCATGGCAGGTAACAGACATTTACAAGGTCTGAGGAATATGGGTAAAAACAGAGACAGGATGTTGATGGCTCAGGGCTTGAACATCGGTACTAACATCACAGAAGGTTATTATCAGCATTCTAGCTTCAATGGTGGGTGTGCTTCCTCAGCAAGGATGGAGAGGTGACCAGTTGGGAGGGGAAAGTTGAGTTTAACAGGTACATGACTCGTCAAAGTGGACATATAATGAAGGAAATTGTACATGATGACCAAGATTTCAAAGGAAGGACCTGTGAAGGAGAGATAGGAATGGAGTTGATATTTTAAGTACAGGAGGAACCACAAATATTAATGAAAAGATTTGACTAAAGGGGAAAATAATTAGTAGTATGCTAGATAACTAGGACACAAACTAATAACCTCTCTAACAATTGTAGATCTAACATGATAGATATTTCCTCATGTCTTTGCTTCTATTAACTCATCCAATAGTCCTGATTATTCTATGATGGAGATACTACTGTTATCCCTTCTTTCTGAGAATATTTGCATGTGTGTGTGGATATCCAGGTATGGGAGGATGTGTATACAATGTGTGTGTGCATATGGAAGCTGGAGATTGTGTCAGGAGTCTTCTTCAAGCACCCTCTCTCATATGTGTTCAGGCAGGGTTCCTAAGTTAACTCCAGGGCTTGATGACACAGCTAGTCTAGCTATATAGCTTGCTTATGGAACTTCCCACCGCTGGAAGTACAGACAGGTCAGTATATCCACTGGCACTGATATGTGTTTTGGGAATGTAAACTCATTCATCAGGCCTGCTGCTTACAGCACAAGTACTTTAATTGCTGTGCCATCTCCTGTCTCCCACTACTATCATCCTTATTTTATGGATGAAGCAAGATGTTGCACCTTGCTTGGGGTCTCAGATGTAGTGATCCAGAAGAGTGAGCTTTCCATTGCTGTTGCAGATACCTGAGATAAGGAACTTAAGGAGAGAAACTGTTTGTTTTGGCTCATATGTAGGGAGGCTTTAGCCCATGATCAATGAGGTCTATTGCTCTTGGGCCTATAGTTAGGCAGGTGTGCCTGAGGAGGCAAAGTTGCTTACCTCGTGGCTGTTATACTGAAAGTGAGGGAGAGAGGAAGAGACCAGGATCATGAGATCCCTTCTGATGGCATGCCCCAAGATTTAAAACAACCCACGAGACTCCACCTGCTAATATTGGCTCTCTGGAATCATGGCTTTGACATGCGAGTCTTAGAGGATACTCAGGCTCCAAACCATAGCATCTCATAACCCAATTCCACTTCCATGCTTTGTTTAACCACTATATTGTTCTGCTTCCTGAGAACTCAAAGACAAAGAGAACTTTTTTTAAAAAAAGGTTTATTCAAGTAGTGTTTTTGGAACTTCTAGCAGGTACAGGGTACAGCTTAGTCATAGAGTGCTTTCCTGAGACACTTGTAAAACAAATAAATGTTTTCTTAGTTGTTCAACAGTTTCATACAATGTACTTTAATTGTATTCACCCCAGCACCACTTCTCCCTAGATCCACTCTCCTCCCTACTCCATTCAACTTGGTGGTTTTATTTCTTTAAGACTAATTTGTGATGCACAAATGTTTTTTGGATTTGTGGTCATACGCTAGAGTGTGGTTGACAGACTAGGGGCTATACTCTCAGAGAGAACTCTGTCTGCCTCTGCCAGCAGCTAACAACTGCCAATAGCTCCATGGCTGGGGATGGGATTGTGTGCTCCCAGTGAGATTTGTTCTGTCTTGGACTTGCATAGATCTGTGTGTGCTGTAGCAACCACCATGAGTTGGTATGTAAAAGTGCCCTGCTAGGTCCAGAAAACAATGTTTTCTTGTAGCCATCTATAGCCTCAGGCTGTTAACACTCTCAGTAACCCCTCTTCTGCAATGGTCCCTGAGCCTTCAGGAGAGGGGAACACATCTTTAAATTCAGTGACACAAAGGTCAATGATGAACTGGATGGAATGGCAGGGTCATTGCCATCCTGCAGTTAAAAAAAAAAAAAGAGTCAAAGGGTGGACATTGTTTTTGAATATAGCAAAGCACACATGCTCTGAAAACCATTGCCTGAATCAGGCCTACATACACTACCAGGGGAACTCCTGTGACCTAAGAAGAACTGAAAGCTCTAAAGTAATCAATCCAGAAATATATGCAAAGGGCTCAGAAATGCACCAGGCCCAAGATTCTGGTTTAGAATGAGATAAAAGTATAAAACATTAAATTTTGAAGTGAAAAACTATTTTCCTTAATATCAATCCTATTTCTAAAACATAATCTGCCTGCCTTGCTGTCTCCCTCCCTCCCTCCCTCCCTCCCTCCCTCCCTCCCTCCCTCCCTCCCTCCCTCCCTCCTTCCCTCCCTCCCTTTCTTCCTTCCTTTCATTCTCTCTCCTCCCCTCCCTCCCTTCCTTCCTTCCTTTCATTCTTTCTCTGTTTTTTGAGGCAGATTCTCATGTGGGTCAGTCTGTCCTTGAACTTGTTAGATGGATTAGGATGATCTTGAACTTCTAATACTTCTTCTTCTACCATCCAAGAGTTGGAATTGCAGGCATATACCATCATGCCTAGTTTTATACAATAGTAAGAACAAGCCTAGGGCACTGTGTAATCAGGCAATCTATACATTGACAACATTCTCAAACCTATTATAGATAGGGCAAAGAATTATAGTGAATCTGGAGAAAGGCCTTTGGCTATAAAAGGGGGAAAAACTATTAGTGTCTTTAGTAAGATTAAGAATAAAATATATTATTAGCCATGCAATTTTATACAAATACTAGGTATTAATATAACAGTATGGTATTGAAAAGCCGAAGAGTGTGTAAGATGATGAAGGACACTGAGCATGGTGGCACCTGACTGTATAACCAGTCAAGGAAGGCTGGTCATGAGTTCGAGGCTGGACTGAGTTGCAAGCTAGATCGAGGGGGAGGGGGAGGGGGAGGGGAAGGGGTGGGGGGGAGGGGGAGGGGAGAGGGAGGGGGAGGGGAAGGGGAGAGGGAGAGGGAGAGGGAGAGGGAGAGGGAGAGGGAGAGGGAGAGGGAGAGGGAGAGGGAGAGGGAGAGGGAGAGGGAGAGGGAGAGGGAGAGGGAGAGGGAGAGGGAGAAGAGAAGAGGAGAAGAGAATGAATGTTGATATGTTGATTCAGTAGACCAGAAGATACATATGCATATGTTCATTATAGGTACTTGAAGGTAGATTAACTGGTATCTGTTTGGAAAGGGCCAGAAGCAGTAGGATGTAATCACAGTGGTCAGCCAAGGGGCTTCCTAGCCTTTTCCCAAACAATACATTGATTAATGTAAAAGGGATTGTCAATCTATTGGTACTGATAGTTCAAACCTTACATAAACATTTGCTGATTGATTTATTGAACCAAGCACACCATGAACACTAAACCAAAACATTACCACAAGCAATCTTGTGAGATTTTAGAGGAAACCCACTAGCACTACAGCAGGCAGACGCTTTCTGAGCAGTCATACTGCATAAAGATTTGCCCAACAGTGTCAAGTAAAGGGAGTGCTCATTAAACCTTCAGGGTGATTAGCAAGATGGCTGTCAGGGAAAGTTCACTGGGGAGTAACTAATCTGTAATGTTATGGTTTCACATACATTGTGAGAGAGAATTCCTGGAAGACATGAGACATCCCTGTGGTGCTGATGTAGACTAGACATTCTTCCTTCAGAAGAATAACAGAACAAGGCAAAACTTTTCAAACTTTCATGAACAGTGGGATTTGTGGGTCTTTCAGATATTACATTATATTGTTGAAACATTTCTTTGGATGTAAAAACAACGTATTAAGATAGCTTGTAGGTCAATTGCCTTTGTAAACACATATTACAAAGGTAAAAAGAATAATAATGCAGTGAGTGAGGCAAAAAAGAGAAAACGAACGTTTGTGTTTGAGTCTACAACCAGACCCTGTTCATGTGAAACCAGCAGCCAGAGTTTTCTCCATCAGATCCCTAGAAGAATCTGTCATTAATTTGCACATTTTTACATCTATGAGGCTCAGCAGATAGCGCCAGCATTCTTCCTGATGTGTGAAAATGCACAACCAGAGGGTTGACTGCAAGGATCATGGTCAGATATGTGTTTTCTATGCAGTTAATGTAGACAGCCTCTATTATGATGTTTGAATCATTTTGTTTTGTGTGTGTCCATATGTTGTCAGTATCAGCTCTAGGTTACATCACTTCATTTCTTATTTTAAAATATTGTCGTGGTTTGAATAGGCATGACCCACATACACTTATGTGTTTCAAGGCCTGACCCATAGCGAGTGGTAGTATTAGGAGGTTATGGCCTTACTGGAGTAGTTGTGGCTCTGTTGCAGAAAGTGTGTCCTTGTAGAGGTAGAGTTGGGTCTTATATATGTTTAAGCTACACCCATTGGGGCTCACTGTTCCCTTCTGCTACCTTCAGGTCAAGACGTAGAACTCTCAGCACCACGCTTCCTGCCGTGATGATAATGTGATAATGGACTAAGTCTCTGAACCTGGAAGCCGGACTGAATTAAATGCTTTCCTTTATAAGCCTTGCTGGGTCATGGTGTCTTTTTATAGCAATGGAAAACCTAACTAAGACAAACATATTTAACATTTTAGTACATTTCTCAACACAGGATCTTGCTATGTTTCTCAGATTGGTCTTTGAACACATGACCTTAAGTGATGGTTCTTCTGCAGCCTCCCATATACATATATATATATATATATATATATATATATATATATATATATATATCTGTTGCTATAGGCATAGGCTCCCATGTTCAGCTTCATCTCAGTGTGAATGGTGCTATTACACAGAAGGCATTGGGTCTACTGTAGGAGAAATAAGAAATGAGAAGTAGTGACCAGTGACATTGTTCGAATGGATCACTATTATGGGAACACTACTTCTTATGGCATATAACCCCTTCCCTCAAGACAGGTTTGAAGTAGGATAAAGAATAGGACCAGTTGATAGATTAATGTGTTTGTGGTCACCATTCTCACATAACTCCTACCACAAGGGCCTGCATGAGGGAAACTGCAGGCCAGAGCTCTTATGTTCACTTTATGTAAGAGAGGACTATGGCAACAGAGAGCTCAGGGGTGACATGGCTTGATTAAACATTTAGATACTTGTCTAATTTCATTTATTTGTGATACCAAGTAGATTTGTATAACTATCTTGGTTATCAAAACTAAGGAATAATATTCATAGATGAAGGAATGTTTATAAGTTTACTTGAGATAATTATAGTCCAAAGATATATTGAAAGCCATCAAACATCATAGTCCTGAAGATTTGAGAGTGTTCAAGAAGCCAGCAGAAGGAAACCGCCATAACATCTCATACATACATGAGTGAAGATGGGTGAAAGAACTGCACCAAGAGTAGGATACTATAACTTATACTATTGTTATAATAAACTATAGGATAGGAGCTATTTGGAGAGATATAGTGTATGTGGATCATAGTATATGAAGTAACAACAAATGTATAAGAGGTTGCAAAGAAAAGGGGAAAGTATTTTGTTAGTGGGAATGTAAGTTAACATAGAATATGGAAATCAGTATGTGGGGAAGGCTTCACAAAAGTAATCTACCATATGACCCAAGTGTACACATCACAGAAACCTGCACATGGATGCTTATTGCAACACTGTTCTTAATCGCTTAATTCATATTGCCAGCTTAGATGTCCATCAGTGGAGGAGTGGAGAAAGAAAACATAATATGTGCCTACTGTGGAACTCTACGTAGCTAGTAAGATGAACCAAATGATATCATTTGCAGGAAAATGAATTAAACCAGGGATCATATTAAAGAAGTCAAGTCAAATTCAGAATGACAAATATTGCGTATTTTCTCTGACTTGTGGATCCTTGATTTTATATAAATATATAAAATAGTATGACATAAAAATAGGAGCAAAACTTTCTGGGGAGGTGACAAGGTGCTACAGGAGAGGGAGCACTGGGAGAAACTTGGATACTGACATCATACACTTAGAAGACAATAGCCTGTGAAACCAAGTACATTGTAATGTGTAAAGAATGTACACCAATGGAGGACACGTATTCTGCTTGGAACACCCAAGTTTAAATGTACCAGGGAGAGTGTAGGCTTAGATTTTTCAAAACCCACTTTAATAGGTGTTATTAAATGCTTTGAACCCCCCCACCCCCACCCCAGCCTCTTGTCCTAAGGTAGGGGAAAGAAGATGGTAAATAGAATGAGGGACTGTGGACCTGTTTAGAAGTAGTTCTACAGGGCAATCCCAATCTTTGGTGTCAGGATCCCAGCAGTACAGATCAACAATGTCACCAAACATGATTCAGCAGAGCCCCTCAGGAGACAGCTATATCAGGCTCCAGTCAGCATGAACTTCTTGACATTCACAATAGTGCCTGAGTTGTGTGACTGTGGTTCTTTTGGGCATGTGTTTCTGTCAGCATGGTGTGTAGGGGTATCTGAATATTAAAACAAGGACAGGAGAAAAAATGAGTGAGGGAATTGAAGCTATTGGCCAGGAAGTCCAAGAATGTAAGGATAAGTTTGGTTAAGGCTGTGTCTTTACTACCTGCTCAAGAGAAAACCCTATAGGGCTCTGTATCATATATCTTCAAATAGCTGAGTGACATCAAAGCAATAGACAGAGAATAAGAGTTGGGATCAAACAATTATAGAGTCTGAGTTTGCATCTTTGAAGCTGGAACAATTTCAGTTAATGTCCAAAGTGCCTAATTTATAACTTGCTCATAGATCTCTGAGGACACCGGGCAGGGAGCTGAAAGGTACTGGGACAGTGTCAGATATGCTGAGAACCTTGGTTGGTTTCGGCTGAACACAGACCATTCAAAGCACTCATTATAATAATGCAATTCTGGAAGAGAAATGTAAGCCAGGCAGCTAGACAATCTGGAATGACAGACAGGCATCAGGAATGGAAGTGGAGACTGAAGGCAGAGGACGAGGGTCACAGAAATTGTTATTTCTGATGTCATTCCATGACCTCCATGTTTAGTGTGGCCTATGGGTGACCATGGAAGCTCTAGAGGCTGGTGTACGAGTTTTCATATATAAAATGGCATGGGACTTCCTGTCTAGAAAATTATTATATACTTATTATATATTATATACATATTATATACATAAAATGTGGCATATACATGAATCTTTCTTCTCTCTTCTGTGTGTGCGAACATTGAGTGAATTTATGATGACAATTTATTATATGATAATGTTGAATATCTAGAAAGGATATTTGAAGTAGTTTGAGTTTCAGACATTTCTCTAATAATGAACTCACAAATTCTTATTATTTATGGTTCTTTCTTGATGATCATTCTTGCTTACTTTTTATTCTCTGTGAGACTAGGTAGGTGATTTTGGAGTAAGTTGATTGTTTTTTATCTCTAAAATGGAGTGTCTATCATATACAATTTTTAGGATTAAATGAGCATGGTATGCTAGCATTTGTACTGGCAAGGCCTATAATGTTTGAATGTTTTAGTTTAAAACTGAGAGCAATAAAATTCTATCATTCCTTGTGTATGTGGTGTGTATGTGTTTTGGGGTGAACATGGTCACATGTCTGAGGGCATACATATATGTGTGTGCATGTGTGGACATGAACATTTGTTTGTACATGCATGTGAAGCTGGAGGTTGATGGCTAGCATTTTCCACTCTCAGTTTCCATTTTACTCATGGATGAGTGGTCCATGCAGCACTTGAAGCTTGCTGAATCCAGCTATGCGAACCAGCTAGCTTGACTCATGAATTTAGTTTGTGCTTTCCAAAGAGCTGTAATAACAGGTACCTGCCACGCCCGCCAAGCTTGTATGGTGAATCTTCTCCCTCTTCCTTCATCCCTAGGTCCCAAGCCCTGGAATTCTAAAAGTTCCGCTTCTGTCTGTCCTGCCCAGCCATTGGCTGCAGGTGCCTTTAGTTACCAATCAGAACCAATAGGGGCAGGTTCCCAGAAGCTATGTACTTGGAGTTATTCCTGTGAAAACAATCCTGGTGACACAAAGTACCGTAAGATTACAACCAGTCACACTTTCCAAAGAGTTCCACCAACTGGGGACCAACTGGTTCAAACATGAATCTATGGGGCTCACTCTCATTCACCACTCCCTATGTGTAACGTTGAATACGTTATTTCTTTAGAACAATTTTTTCATGTTTAAAAACCAATAGAAGTAGTTTGTGCCATTGTTTTAAATCTAGAGAAGTAGTCATTAAAATAATCATATAGATAATTAATGTGTGAGCATGTGCATTTTTATACATATATGTGTGAGTGTGTGTGTGTGAGCATGTGCATATGTATGCATATGTGTGTATGTGTGTCTCTCTGTGTGTGCATGTATGTACATGTGTGTGTGTGTGTGTGTGTGTGTGCAACATGGTTGTTTTACTTTAAAAATGCTTCTCCACTTTAAGACTCTGAACACTTTTAAAATGTCTTCGTACCAGTTTTGTCTGAATTAGGCACTGAAAGATAAAGTTCTGAGTTCCTAGGTAAACAGTGAGTGGTACTGTCTGTCTATTCTTGCTCTGTAAAACATCTCACAGGCAGTGGTCATTTGCTCCACTATTCCACAGCATTCTTTTCCCTCTCACTATTTCAACTATGCTAGTCAAATGAATTTCCATGGCTCTGTCCTCACAAGTTGTACAAGACATGATGGATTATTTTGTTTGGCAAAATCCTCTAAAACGTGATTCATTGTCTGCAGGTGATTCATGGTTGGGAAATTAATTCTGCGCTGTGCCAGTGATTGTGGTTGATTAAGGTCCAGAAGTCCCCAGTTGGCTCACTAGCACTCATTGTCAACGGAGATATTTCTAAAATTAAAAGAGCCGAAAGTGGATGTGTGCTTGATGCATGGAATTTACATGCATGTTTGCATCTTTTGAAGCAGGTCCCCAGCCTACACAATTTTAACTGTTGGCATGAAAATCATTCTCCAAGTGTCTGCCTGAATGAATCACATTTTACAAATAAATATCTGTCAAATGGTGCAATTACTTCACATCCAGTCATTAAGCAATAAAATAAAGAGTAAATAGAATACATCTGCTGCGAAGTGCTAGAGAGATGCGGGTTTCCTTCTCAAGTTTCTTGTCTTTCCTATTTTAGCCTAACTGAGAAAGTGATTCACGAGAAACATGTTCCACTCAGGCTATTCATGACATTCCAAAATTGGAGGGCACAGGGAGCCCGATGCCTTCTTTTAGGAAATGAAAGAAAGACTTACCTGTGAGAAAAGGAGAAAAGTAGGGAGGGATGACAAATTCCTGTCATGTGCCACAGGTAGAGCCCACATCAGAAAAGAGCAAATAAATCTCACAGTGTGAACTACTGAGATTTTTTTCAACCCCTTAGCTCTTTGTTGGGCATATACATATGAAAGCAAAACTCAGGATGTCTGTTGCTACAAATAAACTGGCATTGTTTTGATGTGTAGTATTTTTTGAATGAAGAAACATAAGTGAAAGACATGGGTTGGTAGATGCCCCATAATCTCTACCACTTTGAGTAGATCAACAAGAGGGAGTTTCTGTTGAAAGGGAGATGGAGATATGGAAGGAGGGACTGTGTCTTTTGACTTACAGAGGATGTAGCATGGTACCTTTGTACCTTTCCCTTTTCTTTATTCATTCTCTCTCTCTCTTTCTCTCTCTCCCCCAAAAAGAAGACACTGGACAGGAGATTTGTGAACATTTAGTTGTTTGAAATATTAGAATTAACTTTTTATTGTCATATGATCATAAAAGAATTATAGTTTCTTTGGTAAAATGCTGAGGAAAAATGAAGGGTTAAAATGGTAAATCTACAGTAAATATTACCATTGGCCAACTAATGTTGACACCTATACATCTTAGGGCATTTTGGGTTTTCAATAATCACAAAAAAATGATATGAAGAAACTTCCCTGTATTCACCAACTCAGTCTCCTCTGTGTCCACTATCTCAGGGTCCCCTGGGTCCACTGTCTCAGTCTCTTCTGTGTTTGCTGTCTCAGTGTTCCCTGTGTCCACTGTCTCAGAGTCTCCTGTGTTCACTGTCTCAGTGTCCTCTGTGTCCACTGTCTTAGTGTCCCGTGTCCACTGTCTCAGGGTCTCCTGTGTCATTGTCTTAGGGTCTTCTGTGTGCAGTGTCTCACTCTCACCAGTGTCCACTGCCTCTCATGTATTTGCTGTCTTACTGATTCCTGGGTGTCTTTTGTCTCAGTCTTCCCTTTGTTTGCTGCATCATGTATCTCGAACATCGCCATAAATTGTACATACTCTACTTGCTGCTTTAAGGAGAATGAGAAAGACTGGGGGTATACAGAGCAGAGCTACTCAAGATAACCATATTCATACAATGATATATGAGTAGTAATAAGTGACTGTTGTTTGGGGTTGATTTGTTACACGGCAAGAAGTAGCAAATACAAGGCATGTTTTGGACGCATGATATTTTCATCTTGCTTGTTGCTTCAGCTAACATATAACCATGTGTCATAGTTCAAATAAATATTTATATTTTTTTCCTCCTGCCAGACTGTGAGGTTAATGAACACAAATATAATTATATGATATTACCGAGTTCAACCTTGTATACTGTTAGAATATTAAAATTATGTACAGACTAAGTTAAATATTTTGAGGCGTCATTTGATAGTTGCATTTTATTTCTTCATATACATGATATATATATATATATATAGAATATATATATATATATATAGAGAGAGAGAGCCATAATTAATTATATAAATAACATATATTCCATTATATATGATGGAATACATTCAGTTATTAAATACATACATATAAATAATCACACACAATAATATATTAAATCAATCCTTTATTTTATTTTGTTCAAACACATTATGTAACCTCAGACTATCTATCTATCTATCTATCTATCTATCTATCTATCTATCTATGTCTGTCATCTATCCATTATCTATTAATCTCTCTCTACACACACACACACACACACACACACACACACACACAGTCTGTTCTGTATTGAGCATTTTCTTGGGAAAAATTCCTGTTAGCAGAATTTTGGAGCTGATATTATAGAAAGGCCCTTTAAATATAACTTTTCAACTGTTCTGTCTGTTTTTTTAGTAATTGCAGTTTGGCAAATGGATTTTCTTTTCCTTCTAACATTGTTCCAAAATGACCTGTTTAGATTGAAGTAATATATTGTGAGTTGTCTCAGATTGCTCTTTAGAACAAGCAGAATTTTCTCTGTTAAGAAAATATCCAATAAAAGAAAAAAGAACTAATAAAAAATTATGATGTATCTTGCTAGCTTTGGATTTCTAGGGCACTTCTTCATCTTTCATACTCTGAATAAAGGGGTGTTAACAGTAGAAAAAAAAAGAAATTAAGCTATACCTGCATCTTTTTCTATCATTGTCTGTTTCTTTAAAATGCTATTTATTGCTTACTTAAAGAAACACACACACATATAGATAGATAGATAGATAGATAGATAGATAGATAGATAGATAGATACCGTACTGGCTAGTTTTGTGTCAACTTGACACAGCTGTAGTTATCACAGAGAAAGGAGCTTCAGTTGAGGAAATGCCTCCATGAGATCCAACTGTAAGGCATTTTCTTAATTAGTGATCAAGGGGGAAAGGTCCCTTGTGGGTGGAACCATCTCTGGGCTGGTAAGAGAGCAGGCTGAGCAAGCCAGGGGAGGCAAGCCAGTAAGGAGCATCCCTCCATGGCCTCTGCATCAGCTCTTGCTACCTGACCTGTTTGAGTTCCAGTCCTGACTTCCTTGGTGATAAACAGCAGTATGGAAGCATAAGCTGAATAAACCCTTTCCTCCCCAACTTGCTTCTTGGTCATGATGTTTGTGCAGGAATAGAAACCCTGACTAAGACAGATACATACATACATACATACATACATACATACATACATTGCCTTACCTTAAAGGAACAGTTACCCAGGCTGACATGCAAGGATCAGAGGACAACACTGTAGAGCTGCTTCTCTCCTTCCATCAGCACATGGGTTCCAGAGCTCTAGTTCAGCTCATAGGTATGCATGACAAGAGATTTTACTTGCTAGCCCTCTTACTAGCTTTCTCTTTTATATTTTTTATATCTAGTAAACAAAACTCTTCTCAACTTATATATGGACTAGTTCCCCCATGAGTCTGCTGTCAAAAGGCTGTCCTCCATTGCACACTGAAGAGATCCATGTAGTAGGAGAGTATAGAAATTCCAGAGAACATATGCTGACAATCCTAATGATGGGACCTGTAACAGCCAAGGCCAAGTAATGTCACTGTGTGTGTGTGTGTGTGTGTGTGCATGCCCTTATTGTGTGGATTGAGAGGACCTCTGATTCTTTACAGAAAAAAACAAACAAACCAAAAAACAGTCTTGAAATCAAGAGGCAGGAAGTTGACTAGAAGGGCCAGGACCTTGTTATCACTCAGGGGAGAAGATATGCACGCTGAGGCTTGGGAACATGCAGCCATGGCCCTTGACTGAGCACAGTCTTTCAAAGTGGCCATAATTGTGTCTGTGTCTCTTCCTTCCTTGTCTCCACAGACCATTGTGCACACAGACTCCACAGTGAACAAAGACACTTTCTTTCCTGCTTTCTGTGTAGTACCTGCTTAAACACAATAGACTTGTCAATCCATGGTAATGTTATTCCCACCTTCTGCTCAGCACTGTATTTATTATAAAGCATAAATGACAGTGGGCTGACAGATTTTGTTAGCATAGACACTAGGTTTTAAACTACACTTAATCTTTTTTAATTGATGTATATTTCTATAGTTTCAAAAACTTCGGTGGATTGTTTCCTAAATGTGACTGATGTCTATTTTAATGCTGATATCATGTGCCATTTGGTCTATAGCTAAGGAGAATAAAATCAGAAGAACTTAATTCTTCCTTGAAATAGGTCAATGGTTTGTAAAGATCAGGCAAAAAGAGGGGTGGGTTTCTTTTAGTTTTGAGTTACTGTAATTTTAACTCTCTCCTGATATGAGGCTTGTCTTGAGTTGATTTGAATATAACCCCCTTTAGCAGAGGTGAAACATTTAATCCAGGATCAGAATTCAATTCTCTAAGTAGAATAAAAGCTGAAAGGATTTGAAGAAACATGTTTTTAAGTGTTCCCCATTCCGAACACTGCCCCCCAAAGAAAGCAATGTCTTGTCACATGAAGTTGGGCTCATATGAAGTTGTGTTTGTGAGCAGCCAATTTCAAACCAAAATTACAGTGGGAAGTCCCATATTTCAGTAAAGATTTTCCCATTTATCCATAAACTTCAATTTAATAAAAAAAAAGCCACTGGATTTTGAAACAAATTAGAAGGGGAAAATGAAAAATGATACTCTCTATTTATGTTGGAAAATTGGAGACATAATTCAGGGCCTGCCCTCATCCCCATCCCACAAAAAGGCCAGATTTATACATATATTCAAAATGATATGAATAATTGGTGCAATTATTCAGATATTTGGCTAGAAATATTCAGACATACTACATGAAAGTGTTTTGATATTTGCGGGGCTTGAATTATTGAGGTAATTGGAACAACTCACTCTTTCACTTTGCCTGAAAGCACAGGAGAGTCTAATTGTTGCCTAATTTACAGGCTTTCTTTTCCTTCACTGACACTTTAAGAATACCATATCCTAAATCAGGAGACCGGTGTTCTTTTCCCCTTCACACTTGTTGGTCATGTGACCTTGGGACAAGCCACATTCCTACCAGTGGCCCTGCTCCCTGACCTGATGGATGATAAAGTGGACTTAGCACATTTTATGAAATTAAGGAGAAGGCGACTGATACAGGAGGAGGAGCTTCAGGGTTTTTGAATAATTAATTTCATTCAACGTCACCACCATCATAAGGGTGTAGATCTGGGCATGCGTAGAGAGGGAGACAGGCAGCAAGAACTGCACAGAACCCAGACATGAGTCTAATGTCTGCATCTTGTAATGAGATAAACCCATACAAACACGGGATCCCCTGTCCCCTAACCCCAGTGGATTTCACTGAGTGCAAAGAACCAGACAACCAACACAGAATTGAGCAAAGTTTTAGTTCATATTTAAACTTTACCCAAATTTTACCTGTTTTAAAACTGATTATTCTGAGACACTAGAACAAATGGCTCTGAACTGTGCCACTGTTGGACTCTGGCCCAACTTGATGGGCATGGGAAAACTGTGAGCCTTTGGCACCACCATCAATAATCTTTTTACCACTTCCCCCAGCTTGGAAAGCAGTCCCCGGGGCTGGATTGGAAACAACGGCATGAGGCCCCCTTATCTGATCACAACTAGACCTAGTCATATTTCAGTGTATTTGACAAGCAATGACGTAATTTTTCTTGCTGACATTTGAATGTCACACAGCAATATGGGTGTCAAATGGATGACAGATAGGATGTTTAGGGAGACTGTACTTTAAAATAGAGCAGCCTTTTCGGGTTGAAGCTTTACTAACCAGCCACTCAACCACACACATGTATGCATATATTGTCACATATACACTTAGTTATCTACGACATAATAAGGATATGCCCATGAAAACAGACAGATTGTATCTCTTATAAGCATGGAGAGGTCACCATTTTCTCCACATTCAAGTTGTTCCTACACATTGATGTAAAATAATTTTTAAAGCTTTCTATTTGGATTACAATAGAGAAAGGCTTCCCACCTCCTCATTACCTCCTTACCTATAGGATATTGTGATAATATAAAAGTGGCTGATTCCACTACCCCCATATATTTCTACCACAATTTCCAAGAAACAGATTATACAATAGTTTCAGGAGAGGAGGCCGAGCATTGTGTAGTTGGAAGGGGAAATTTGTAATGAATATGGGAATGTTATCCCTTTCTAGAAATATTGCTTATAACAACATGCAGCCCAACTCTGTGAAATACAGAATACTACACTCAGCCTAATTTTGCTAGTAAAACACAAACGCAAGTCAATCTTTAACAGGTCTAAAAATGCAACCATGTGGATTAGATTCTGTAGTCAGAGCTTCATCTGGGTAGATTTTTTTTTTTTGTCTTTGTAGGAAGCCTTGCTGTTTTGGGTAGAAGCTGATTGGGCTGTCCATGTCAGAGATGAACAGTCAGTTTCTGAGAATGCACTACAGTCAGCAACAGCACAGTCTGTTTCTCGGGCTGCTCTTTAAGTGTCTGACACCGACCTTGTAGACTTTGCATTTCTTATTTGACAATTTGCCTTCAGTTTAAAGTCTATTGTAGTGGCAAATATTTGGGTTTTCACAAAAAGTAAGTCCACTGTCTGAGAGTCCCTCTGAAAGAGCCATGCCATTGGAATGCACATTTTAAGTCTTTTTTAATGATTAACATACATTTCTATGCATTGCTCACACATACTGTTGGCTTCTGCCTAGTGAAAGGGGATAATTGTACACATTCTCACTTCAACACTTCAAAATAATTGAGTTAGATGATGAAACAACTCTTAGAATGTCTTCTTCTGAAAATGTCTAGAAGAACGTCGCTTCATCATGGAATCAGCTATAATGAAAGTCCATTGCGTTCCCATGCCCCTTAACTACTGCTTGGTGATTTAATTCCCTACTTGTGCTGCGGTAATACAGGCATTGTATCGAATGTATGTTTAATATAAATTATTAGTCAATGGTCTGTCCTAAGCAAATACAACTAGATAATTTGGATTAGTTTCATTAAGCACTCAATTTATGGGTCTTTGTTGTTTTAATGTGTTCTCCTGCACATGTATGTACGCATATGAAGAGGCCACGGATCAACATTGGATGTTTTCCTTAATTGTGTTACTCTCATTTTGGGGGACACATTCTCTCACTGAACCTGGAATTTGCAGATTCAGCTAAACTGGCTGGCTAGCATATCTCTACCTCCCCATTACAACAGTGTTGGCATGCTCAGCTTATATGCATGTGTGGAGGATCTGACGTCAGGTTCACATGCCTGTGCAGAACCCATTTTGCTCACTGAAACATATCCATCCCCCACCAAAATATTCTGCATTTAAGCTTGTTCATATTTTGGTAGAATTTTCTCTACAATCTGTAGTGTTTTGGTCTAAGCCAATTGGAATGCAGATGCAGTTTACTGTGGTGCTTTGTGACTTGCAAAATCTTGGCCTGGAGATGGCTCTAACATCCCTGTTGGTCCTAAGTGACCATTTGCACTTAGAGCAAGCCTTTTCTTCTTAGTATGCTTATTCATGGTTAGACAGCTGACTTTGTGCCTTTTAGATACTTGTTTTCAAGTATGGATAAACTAAGGGATACTTCCTTAGATTTAAAGGGACCACCTATCTATGCTGATGACAGTGCAAACTGGGGCAAACACTATGACAATCAGTATAGAGGTTCCTCACAAAGCTGGGAATTGATCTAGCCCATGATCCAAATGTGACAGTCTTGAGCATATACCTGAAAGAGTCTATGTCCTACCACAGAGGTATATACTCCTCCATGCCCATTGCTGTCCTCTTCACAGTGACTAGGAAGTGGAAACAGCCTTGATCTCCACATTAGATGAATGCCTAAGGAAACTATGGTACATTTACACAACAGAATATTATTCAGCTGTAAAGAAAAGCAAAATTTGAAAGTAAATGGATAGAGCTGGAAGAAATCATGCTGAATGAGATAACCCAGACCCAGAGAGAGAAACAGCTCATGTTTTGTCTCATCTGTGGATGTTAGCATTGCCTTGTTGGAGATATGTGGTTTTTTTTTTTTTTTTTGAATACACATAGAGATCAAGAACTTAGGAATGAGCCATGGATGGTGGGATTCCAAGGAAAGTACATCAGAACACAGTGATATAACAAGGGAGAGAGGAAATTCTGGAACAGGGAGGGTTTAATGGGGAGGGTATTTCCATCATCTTGTGATTTTCTGAAATTATCACATGGTTTTGTTATGACAACTCTAAATGTAAAAATTAGAAATATATAAATAGGAGCAGTAGGACTTATTCAGCATGCCTTAAATATAAGATTTTCTTTTAGAATTTCCAATATTTTAAGATTTTTATTTTTATTCTTCTATATTTTTCTGCCTTTATATGATCTTTGTCTGTGCTCTTTGCAAATATTGTTTTGAGTAGAAATGGTCCAATCTTGATAGTTTTTATCCTCATTACCTCTAGAAACTGAAAAGCTTTCTTTCTGCTCCTTTCTCTCCTTTAGTTGTCAAATGATTTAAGACTTTGAACGCAGATTCCTAATATGGGAGGTTAAGCTAACTGCAAAAATTTTAAGGAACTAGTCTCCACAAAAGGCCATTCTCAAGTTTGACAGTTCATGAGAAATCTCCCATAACTTAAAAACTATGACAGTTTCTTGCATATGAAACAAGTTAAAATTCAAGAAGGGGCTAACTGTGTGGATGAGGATCAGGCATGGCTGCTGTCCTCTTCTTGTAGAGTTTTCTATGTGATCTGTCTTGGTATTGATGCCTGACAGTGTGTGAAGAATATTAGCAGCCAGGGACACTCACCCTGGCTTGTGTGTTTAGGACTTCTGCTGAAGTTCAGTGGCATTCTGAAGGTTTTCATCCTCTTTCCAGGTCAGGCCAATCTCTGCACTGTTGGCTCTTCTATAAAGGCAGAGCTGCTACAGCAAGATCCAATGCCATTATCAAGAACCGCATCATTAGACCGTCTGGTGGCTATAACTCCAAGATAAACAGTTACTTCTGTCAGCCACAGCATTCCACAAAGCTCAGCGATCACAACTGTGCAGTTGAAGACACAGGTCAGAGACGTTTTTGACGAATGTTTATTTCTTCTCTCGATCTCAGGACAGTGAGTTCATCTATTTTATTTCTAGCTTCTTAAAGGAGAAAGATGTTTTTGCTTAATAGTGTGTGAAGAGTGTTTGTGTGGTCCCAAGCTCACATGTTAAATTTTAATATCTAGTCAGACGGTGTTGGAGGTAGAGCCTATGGGTGGTGATTGCGTAATAACGCTGAAGACCTCGATGCACGGTGTTAGTGTCCTTCTAAGAAGTAACCCAGAGAGTTTTCTCACAGCCACCGAGGCCACCAGAAGCCAGCTGCCTGCAAAGCAAATGGGCCCTCACCAGAAACAGTCTTCTTGTGTGTTGATTTTGTCTACCAGCTCCCAGAACTCACAGAAGTACAAATACTTGTTTAAGCCACCCACTGTGCTATGCTCTGTTACCTCATTCTGAAATGTGACATGCACGATTTTTCACCAAGGAATGTGGCACACATAGAGGCTCTGTGAATATGATGGTTAGCACAAAACTGTTTGTCCTGAGCGGGCTTTCACTGCTTCAAGTGCTCAGCTGTGCTCGCACCCCGCACCCCACATTTGGCAGGGCGTATGTGCCCTTTGTTCAGTGGGATTTATGTGTTAGCTCGAGTGTGTATCTGGTATTAGAAGCTCCAAGCTCTAAATCCAGATCCTCCATTCTTTTACAAAATCGGAAGCCCAAAGGCAGATCTTAATGAGAAGAGCTGGAGCAGCAAGCACCTGTGTGGTACAGACAGGGCACCTTGTCTGAGTTCACTTCTGCTACCATCCAGCCTGTTGAACACATCCCGTATTCTGTCAATTGTTCTAACAGGGTGGTTACTGACTCCTGGTAGAAATGCTCCATTTTAACACTTCAAAGAAATCCATGATATTATTTATAATAATAAATATCTTTCTTTCAGAGTAACTAAATAGGAAAATAAAAAAGATTTAAAAATGATATATGTCTTGATGTGATGTACTTACTGATGTAGTGAAAATAACTGTATGTCTGTGAAATAGGATCCTAGAACATAAAGTTAGATTTCTTAACTTTTACCACACGTGACCCCTTTGTCCAATATTTTTTACATACCTTTGGGTATATATATATAAATTATATAACACAGCTCAAATATTTACTGATTAAAAAAAAACATAAAGAGATTTATTTAAAACCATGCTTTGGTATACATGTAATTTACTCTTCACTAAAGAGAAAAGCAAATTTGCATAGCAATGAAATGGTTCTATTTATTTACTTTTAAAATGTTGCCTAAATATATGATACTGAAAGACAGAAAGCATCTTCAATGAGTTTTCAGAGTTGACTACTATTTGGATTTGGATCTTAACATTGTGAGCACTAAGAATACTGCTCACATAAGTACACCACATTTCACAATATATAGTGGTCTACTTTGGGGCTGCAGTGTTTTGGACAGTGGTCACATGTTTCCTTTGATGTGACAGCGTTCTCAGTGCAAAGTGCATCTGTGCACAGAACCAAGCTGCAGCGAAGTCATCCGAAGCGTATGGACAAGCATGCCTAGAAACACTCCTGACTAAATCATTTATTTCAAATTACATTTTACTATGAAATCAGAATACTTACTGCTGAAAATTTTTATGACCCCTGTGTCCAGTTACTTCACCACAAATGGGCTCAAAACCACAGTTCAAGAGATTGGGTAATAGAGAAGAAAAACATTAGGTTTCTAACAGTTAGAAAGATGGCATTCTCTCACATACATAGTCAAGTAAAAAGTTAGTTAAACACATTAAATAATAGTAATAAATTGTAATATTAATAGTAGTAAATAAAATAAATTTCAAAGATCTAGAACTGAATAAACAAAAAAGTAAACAACACTCTTCTCAAAGGAAAAGAATCATTTTAAATTTATATATCATGCCATTAAAATGTGAATAAAGACACTGATGCAGGGCTAGTGAAAGGATGAAGTTAAGAAAAAAATTAAAAGTGAAGAAATCATAGATAAAAATGTATCATTTCTTGCTAGAAAATAGAAGAAAGTAATCAAAACTAAAAAATGCTGATAAATTTAAATACACAAAAGTGAAAAACTTAGCTGGGCCTGGTTAGCTTATACCTTAATATCAGCACTTTGTATGCTGAGGCCAGGATACTGTGAGTTCAAGGATATATATATATATATATATATATATATATATATATATATATATGTGTGTGTGTGTGTGTGTGTGTGTATGTGTGTTTGTGTATATGTATACCACCTTAACAAACAGTAAATAAATAAATAAATAAATAATTGGAAAACTATTCTTGAAATTATTTATTATTATAAATAACTTAATTATTGAAAATAATGAGGAATAAGTTAGTAAAGTAATTAAAAATAACACACAGCTGTTGTTTTGAGTGCAGTAAATGAAGATCTATAGACCACAAGGTGGGCTAGTGCATAGCAACCTGCTAGGTGGATCTGGCAACATGGGCTTCAACCCTGGGACTTATGGAGCAAATGGAGAGGAAAGGTCCCTGCACGTTGTCCCTGAACTTACACATGTGTCAAGGCATGATTGTGATTGTTTGGTATACACACATATGTATACACACACATACAAACACATACCACATATATGTGGGTACATATATTCATACTGATCAATCAGTCAATGTAATAAAATACTAAGAAAGATATTAAGAAATGTTTATTAAATAAAATAAAGGTAACATACAAATTGTTCACATTATAATAAAATGTTTATATAACACAGACTCAACTAAGATAGACTAGTGAAGGTTTTGTACAGATAATGTTGGCAATGAATAGAAACAATGGTATTCTGTGCTAATAGGAGTAGTTGGAGCGGAGGTGGGCATACCCTGGGTTAAGACACTGCACTAAGAGATTTCCTTTAAGGCAACATGGATCAGATGGAAGAAAGCTTTAAAACAGTCACAGATCTGAGACAGCAACTTCAACTGTAGGAACACATTCTAGGAAACCACTTAGATCTGTTCACAGAGATTTATGTTCATTTTGGTTTTTTGTAGCATTATTTATGCTGCCACAGAAACATTCAGTAAGAGAGGCATGGTGAAGTACATTGTTGAATGGACAAACTCAACATAACCATAAGCAAACTGAGTTAAAGAAGGATAGTGTTCTATGCTTTTGCAAAGCATGCATAGTTCTACATTTGTAAAGGGAGAAGAGACTGGAATTAAATATGCAAAGTAGTCACAGTAATGAGTAGAATTTGTATTTAATGTTTTAGTGTACATGTGTTTGTCTTTATGCTGTATTTGTATAACTGTATGTATGCAGGTGTGTGTGTGTGTGTGTGTGTGTGTGTGTGTGTGCACAGAGGCCAGAGAACAACCTCAAGTGCTATTCCGTGGAAGCCCTCACCTTTCCTTTGGAGAGAGAGGAGTTCACAGACTTGGCTGATTGGTCAGAACCCCTCACCCCCACTCTGCTCCTGGGATCTGGCTGTGTCTGCCTCTCCATCCTGGGATTATAAGCACTCACCATTGCTCGCAGCTTTTTATACTTGAGTTCTGAGGTTCAGACTCAGGAGGTACTCACGGTTGCAAGAAAAGATTTTATAAGCTGAGCTTTATCAGTAAACCATTTTCCACATTTTAAATTTCCTTTTTTAAAAATAGCTTTCTTTTTTTGTAATTTTTTTTATTAGGTATTTTCCTCATTTACATTTCCAATGCTATCCCAAAAGTCCCCCATATCCCCCCCCACTCCCTTACCCACCCTCTCCCCCTTTTTGGCCCTGGCGTTCCCCTGTACTGGGGCATATAAAGTTTGCAAGTCCAATGGGCCTCTCTTTCCAGTGATGGCCGACTAGGCCATCTTCTGATACATATGCAGCTAGAGACAAGAGCTCCGGGGTACTGGTTAGTTCATATTGTTGTTCCACCTATAGGGTTGCAGTTCCCTTTAGTTCCTTGGGTGCTTTCTCTAGCTCCTCCATTGGGGGCCCTGTGATCCATTCAATAGCTGACTGTGAGCATCCACCTACTTTTCTAATCACAGCAAATACTGCTCTAGTGAATATTTTTGCATGCATATTTACTCTCGCCTCAATGAACCTTTTGACTTTCTCAGAAATGGGTATATATATTATTTATGTATCTGTGTGTATGTATATATTTCAACAGTAAATATACATTGTTATATATTTAAAATGAGATACTGATATTGGCTTAATATGTTTTGAGCCTGGAAAATAACATTCTGCAATACTCTTATATTTAAGTATTAAAGGCAGTCATAGTGGTAGACTTATTTTTTCTTTGAGTCATGATCTCATGTATGCTTGGTTGGTCTTGGATTTGCTGTTTATCTAAGAAAGACCTTGAATTTCTTTTCTTTTTTTTTTTTTTGGTTTTACGAGACAGGGTTTCTCTGTATAGCCCTGGCTGTCCTGGAGCTCACTTTGTAGACCAGGCTTGCCTCGAACTCAGAAATCCACCTGCCTCTGCCTCCCGAGTGCTGGGATTAAAGGCGTGCGCCACCAAGCCTGGCAAGACCTTGAATTTCTGATCATCTTCCCTTCATTTCCTGAGTGTTGGAATTGCAGATATATGTCATTGTGCCAGGTTTATGAAGTAATGGAGATCTATGGGCATCCCGTAAGTTGGGAAAGCACTTCAGAACTGAGTGAACTACATCCCCAGAGAATAATAATTATCTTGAGTACAGTGACTATTCAATGATATGTAAAGTATCCCAGGATATGCTATGCTCAGATAAACCATTAAGTTACTTTGAACATCTTCCTCTCACTTATAATACACAACTTGCTTGTCCCAGAGCATACTCAGAACTTGATAACTTCCTCAAGCAGAGATTCAGAGTGTGGTATTCCCAGCCAAGACGCTGCAGCTATCAGGGGAAAAATCTGTCTCCAGTCTTTGAAATCATGTTTGGGACACCAGCATTTTTGCATAAATAATTAATTTGTAATACATCAAAGAAAATTTTGAGTGAAGATTGAAACTTGATTTTGACCTTGTAAGGAGGAACAATCAGCAGGCAGAGGTGTGACTTAATGATGCATTTGTTGAACTACATATGATAGAGCAGTCACTTAGCAGCATCCCAGGGCCACAGGTTTTATAGATTGAAAAAATAGGCAAGAAAAGTAAATACTGCTATAGTGAAAGGAAGACCAATGGAACTTTGAAATTTATTTCTTTTAAGGGACTGACTGTATGGAATATTTGAAATATATGCTCAAATCCTTCAACACTTTGATACTTAAGTATCTGTGTGTGATTGGTGTATGTGCACATGGCTATACAGACATAAGAAAAACCAGAAGTGCTCTGGTACAGAGCAGGGAAAACCTGAGTTCTGCCTTACTCCCTGTAACAGGGTCTCTTACTGATCCTGGAACTAGTTTGCACCTGGCCATCTACAGTGATCCTCTGCTCTCCACAGTGCTGAATTGCCACACTTCAGATTTTTGTGTGTGTGCTGGGGATTTGAACACGGGTCATAAAGCTAGAACAGAACTCTTACCCACTAAGTCATTCTCCTAGCCCCCTCAAAATTTGATTTAAAAAATTATGTTATGGCTAACCTATGAATTTTGATAGAGGAGCAAGAAAGGAGTACTATGTAATTGCTTAAGACTTACATGGATAGCTCTTATGTAAAGAATATAACTCAGCTCCATTCCAGAAAGGGGAAGATGCTTGCTGTGTTCTGAGAACTGAAGGCCATCAGTCTGACTACAGGGCAGACTGACAGTGCCTGTATGATCCAAGACAAATCTGGTAGACCTCGGTGGTGCCACTCCATTTCAAATGCTGGCGAGGAGCTGGGGAACAGGGGGCTGTGCTCCATTGGTGGGAGTGTAAATTAGTAAAGCATAACAGAATTGTCTCAGAGCTTTGTGAGGAAACTAAGGGTGTAGTTATCCTCTGACCCATCCTTTCCTATCTGGGATATTTGTACACATGCAAATATATGGGTATGTGTATATGCATACATTACACATTAAACAAGCACATCTGTATGAGGCATTTTAAGAACAAAGATGAGAATGATATTTTAGAATGAAGAAAATAAAATTGTGGAATGCATAAATTAAAAACTTTGCATCCTCATTTTAAAAAATTTATTCATGAGGTATATGATCTGCATGCGACAAAATATACTAAGTTTGGGTGTGTACTTTAATGATTTGTGTTTGGGTACTGCAGTTTTGCAACTTGGCCTCCATCATGATGTTGGACATTTCTATCTCTGTCAAAGTGGCTCTAAGACCCTTGGCCGCTATGTCTGCCTTACTCCTAGGCCCTGGCTGCCTCTGATCTTTTGGTTAACTATATAAACTCTTTATAAACTTTCACAGAGAGAAAAGCATTTTTATTTTTCTTACAACAGAAAAATGCATTACATTAATTTCCTCACTGTGTGAGTGTGTATGTGTGTGCATGACAGAACACTCAAGTGAACACAGTTCTCTGGACAATTTTCCAGAGTCCGTTTTGCCTTCCACCAAGTGTGCCCTGAGGATCACACTCAGGTAGGCAGGCTGGACAGCAGACACTTTTATCAGCTAAATCATCCCTGGCCTTTCAGTTAAGATTTCAGAAGTTTCCCATATGGTCATATCAGAAATTAATTTATTTTACTTATTGAAGTGTTCCTTTAAAAATTCTTCTTTTTATTTTATGTCTATAAGTGGTTTGCTCACATGTATGTAAGGGTACTGCATGTGTGGCTGGTGCCTGAAGAAGCCAAAAAGAGGGTGTCAGATCCCGTGGAACTGGAATTCCAGGGGTTATAAGCTGCCATGTGGGAAGTTGATTAACAGGAGGTTTTAAGTTGGTAACAGGACCCAGGTCCTCTACAAGAGCAGCAAGTGCTCTTAACCACTGATCCATGTCTCTGGCTCTAGTCTTATTCATTTTTATAGATGTATGTCACAATCTGTTTAGCCAGCAGGTGTGTACTCAAGTTCTTTCCAGGTTTTGGTTGTTGCATGTTAGGCTGCCACCTGAGTTTGCTTTCTGTTGTCATGCTAAGAACCATGACCAGAAGTAATTGAGGGATAAATAAGACGGGGATTATTTTGTTTACTCTCTTGAATGTGGCAGTCTGGGACTTTCTTGAGGTTCCCCTGCCCCCACTCCACACTGCTGCATATTTCGATTCATTCTCTTGGCCTTCTGGGTCTCTCTCTTGTCTCCCATATGCAATCTTACACCCCCTTTTCCCTCCTCCTCCATTTTCCCACCCAGATCCCTCCCTCCCTCTGCCTCTTGTGATTGCTTTGTTTCCCCTTCTAAGTATGATCAAAGTAGCCACACTTAGACCTTCCTTCTTGTTATGTCTTCCTTCTTATGGTCTGTGAATTGTATCATGTGTATTCTGAATTTTTTGGCTAATATACATTTATCAGTGAGTATGTACTAAGTATGTCCTTTAGAGTCTGAGTTTCCTCACTCAAGAAGACATTTCCTAGTTCCATCCACTTGTCTGCAAAATTCATGATGTCCTTGTTTTTAATAGCTGAGTGTATTTCATTGTGTAAATGAACCACATTTTCTGTACCCATTCTTTGGTTGAGGGACATATGTTTTTTTCCCCATTTTTCTGGCTATTCCAAATCAGGCTGCTATGAGCATAGTGGAGTACCTTTCCTTGTGATATTGTGGAATAATCTTTTGGGTATAAGCGCAAGAGTGGTACAGCTAGGTTTTCAGGTAGAATGATTTCCAGTTTTCTGAGGAACCTCCAGATTAATTTCTAGAGTGGTTGCATCAGTTTTCAATCCTACCAGCAGTAGAGGAGTCTTCCTCTTTCTCCACATCCTTGCCAGCATGTGCTGTTGATTGAGTTTTTGATCTTAGCCATTGTGATTGAAGTAAGGGTCGTTTTTGTTTTGCATTTACCTAATGACTAAGGATGTTGAACATTGTTTTAGGTGCTTCTTGGCTATTCGAGATTCCTTAGTTGAGAAATCTCTGTTTAGCTGTGTACTCCATTTTAAAATTGGGTTATTTGGTTTTCTGGAGTCTAACTTCTTGAGTTCTTTGTATATTTTGAATATTAGCCCTCTATTGGATGTAAGGTTAGTGAAGATCTTTTCCCAATCTGGAGGTTGCCATTTTGTTTTATTCACAGTGACTTTTGCTTTACAGAAGCTTTTCCATTTCATGAGGTCCCATTTGTCAATTGTTGATCTTTGAGTCAAAGTTATTTCCCACTATCTCTTCTGTTAGATTCAATGTATCTGGATTTATGTGGAAGTCCTTGATTCACCTGGACTTGAGTTTTATATTAGGTGATATATATAGACCAATTTGCATTCTTCTACATGTAGACCACCAGTTAGACAAACACCATTTGTTGAAGATGCTTTCTTTTTCCCACTGTATGGTTTTGGCTTCTTTGACAAAGATCAAGTCATACAGAGGATACTAGAAGGAAAACTCCAACATAAAGAGGGTAACTACACCCAAGAAAACACAAGAAATTAATCATCTCACAACAATTCAAAAAGAAAAGAATCACACAAACACAATACCACCTCCAAACCCCAAAATAACAGGAAATAACAATCATTGGTCTTTAATATCTCTCAACATCAATGGACTTGATTGCCCAATAAAAAGACACAGGCTATCCGACTGAGTATGTAAACACGACCCAGAATTTTGTACATATAGGAAACAAATCTCAGTGACTAAGATAGACACTACCTCAGGGTAAAAGGCTGAAAAAAAAATTCTAAGCAAATGGTCCCAAGAAACAAGCTGGAGTAGCCATTCTAATATCTAATAAAACAGACTTTCAACCCAAAGTTATCAAAAAAGATGTGGAAGGACACTTCATATGTATCAAAGGAAACATTCACCAAGATGAAATATCAATTATGAAATCTTAATTCTATACCTCAAATGCAAAGGAAACCACATTCAAAGAAGAAACTTTACTTAAGTACATTGGACCTCGTGTAATAATAGTGGGAGAGTTCAACACCCCACTCTCACCAATGGACAGGTCATTGAAACAGAAACTAGACATAGACACAGTGAAACTAACAAAAGTTAATTGTTGATCTGCCTTAGCTATTGGTGTTGTGTTCAGGAAGTCATCTCCTGTACCTATGTGTTCAAGGCCATTGCCCACTTTTTCATCTATTAGATTTAGTGTGTCTGATTTTATGTTGAGGTCTTTGATGAACTTGAGTTCGTCCAGGGTGATAAATATGTATCTGTTTGCATCCTTTTACATGTATGTATTCATTTAGTCCAACACCATTTTTGAAGATGCTTTCTTTTTCCTACTGTATGGTTTTGGCTTCTATGTAAAAATTCAGGTGTCCCTAGGTCTTTGGGTTTGTTTCTAGATCTTCCCAATGATTCTATTCCATTGATCAACTTGTCTCTTTTTATGACAATGCCATGCACTTTTTATTAATATTACTTTATAGTATAACTTGAAGACATGGATAATGATAGCTCCAGAATTCCTTTTATTGTACAGAATTGCTTTAGCTATCTTGATGGTGCTTTTCCATAGGAGGTTGAGAATTGCTCTTTCAGGACCACACATCCAGGGATGGGATCACCCACAGTAGCATGGGCCCTCCATGCTCACAAACAAATGCCAAACTGAATTTATTATATACCACTACTTGGCTGACATATACCCAAATAATATTTCATAGATATTTGCTCAACCAAGTTTATTGCTGTTCTGTCTACAATTGTTTTAAAATTGAAACAACTTGAATGTCCTTTAATTGACAAATAGTTAGCAACAATGTGGTGCATATACACTGTAGAATACTATTCAATTATGAAGAAAAATGAAATCATGAACTTTGCAAGTAAGTGTATGGTACTAGAAACTGATAAAGAAGTGAGGTTAATTTAGATCGAGAAAGGCAAACACCTCATGTTCTTTGGTATCTGTCAATCTAAACTTTCAGATGTGAGTATATAACCTGAAGTAACCATAGAAACCAGGAAAAGCAAAGGTGTTTTGCAGGCAGGGAATGCTAGAGAAAGGAGGAAGAGTGCCTGCCGGTGATTTGAAAGGCTAAGCTGGAACTGAGGAGGAGGAAGAGAGGTCAATGCAAGGGGAGAGGGATAGAAGAGGGAAAATAACACTGAGAATGGCAAAAATTCCATAAGGAATAACACTAGTTTTCATCCATACAATATAAACTCATTTCATACAATATAAATGTACATGCATGCATAGATAGTTTAAACAAAGTTAGGCCACTTGAGCTGACAATGTATCTCCCCCATGTAATAAAACCCCAGTACCAAACATGAGAAACCTTATTTCCAGGTGTTGGTCAAGGTTGTCCAAGTGACTCCCAAAACACATAGGCTATTGCCACTGTTCATGGTTGCCTCCCTGAGCATGATAAAAAGTCCCTGTTTGTGAAGAAACCATGTCCTCATACACAGAGCAACACGCTGGTACCTGAACTGAGAAGGCCAACTGTCAGGACACAGCTGCAGAGCTAAGGTACCGTGTTTCCAGTATTTTCCTTACTCTTCAAGCTCCAGTTATTCTGTTTCCTTCCAAAAAATTCTCCAGGTGGCAGCAGTATGGCTGTAGACCTCTCCATACCTGCATTCCAAACACTTGGAAAAAATGAATAGACAGAAGAAACCTTGGTAGTTGTTCACATTTGAGCTATGTGTGTGTTCACATCTCTACTTGTATGTGCATGTGTATACATCTATGTGTGTGTCCTTGCATTCATGAAGTGCGTATGTGTGTGTTTGTGTGTGTGCCTATGTATACCTTTATGTGTGTGTGCTCACAATTGTAAAGTGTGTGTGTGTGAGTGTGTATGTGTGTGTGTGTGTGTATGTTTGGGTGTGTGATTCTTGAACTAGTCCCTGAGAGCAGGAAAGAGTTATTTTCTGATCAGCCTGGTCTCTGAAATCCGGAAACTGGATCAGGTACAATGGGGTTCAAAGCACAGATTGTACTTGATATCTGGTCTTTCCAATTTGGTAAATGCCTTCTGTGCTGCACAGTGAGTCACAGAGAAAGGTGTAGCCAGTTTCTTTCAGTAAGTGATCCGGAGGGAGTTAATTGTGTGTTACGAAAAGGCACTTTCCCTAGTACCCTTTCATTCCACAAGAGTAAAATGTGCTGTTTGGCCAAGTGGTTCACTACAACAGGCAAGGGAACTAATACAAAATAAGCTTTTATAGTAACAGAAAAAAATGCGGAACCCCTGTACATTATGAGGTCATAGGAAAAAACAATACTGATTCATTTCTAACTTCCTTCTTTTATGTGTGATATACTTAAGCAAAAAGTTCCAAACATTGACAATACAGATAATCTTGTTCATGAAATTTCTGACATTAGCCAGTTACCTTCTCAAAGACAGGAAAAAAAAAACCCAAATGTGCTCTTTGGTCTTTGTCCTCCTCTCAAGCCTAGGTGACCATCTTACCCAGATGAGATTTTCAAGTAAGTGTTTGTTGAATGAATAGCATAGTGTTCTACAGTAGTATTTTTGGGGTCACCTATGGTCTCACAAGCCTGTGAGATACAGTCTATTTCCCCTCATTTTGCGAAGGTATAAGATTGTAAGCAAAGACATCTCACTAGGCCTACAATTCTATAAATAAGGACCAGGTTCAAACCCAGGTCACCTGATGCTGCAATACTCTAAGATTCATTTTTTGAAAGCACAAATTGGTGAAGTGCTATTTCCGGATACCAAGGAGAGACCAAGCTCGATACTGTACATGTCAATAGTCCACAGCAGGCGGTCACCGGTGAAGGAAATCAGAAGGGTGAGATTTGCTTAGTAACTGTAAGGCGTGAGGGGATTATTTATTAACTGTCGAGTCAAACGAAGGTGCTCAGAAGAAAGTCATCCCTGTTGGGCTCCAACAATCCCCTGAGTGACAGGACATTGTTATAAAGCTGTGATGCTGGTCTCTTTGTCCTGAGGTGGCCATGTAGAAAGGAACAAGATCAAGTGACAGCTTCAGTGGCTGGTGATATAAAGAAACCACATTCTGTTTTCAAGGCAGCAAATTAGTTGACTCATACAATAAAGCTTTGCAAACCTCCACTACTGTAGCAGAACAGAAAACCAGGCTCAATGGGGGAAGGGAAGCAACGCGGAACCTCTGTGGACCATTGCGTGAGGAGGCCATTGTCCCTGCTTAATAGCTCTGGTTTGATATCACTGATGTTTATTTTTAATGCATGCATGTAAATTACTTAAGTTGACATTATCAATAAGCATGGCTGGTTCCAGGAAAAAAAATGACAATATGACAGACATCTTTGTTGTTTCTTACTCTCTTTCCATTTGACTATTGTTTTCTCTTCCAGTAACCTGAAACATGCCTAAGCTAGCTTAAATAATAACGAAGATAAAGTTGCTTTTGTTATGTTAGATGTTCAGAAGCAAGGTGCTGTGGAGGTGACTAATGTGCTCACAATGGTATTACAAACCTGGACTGTTCTAAATTCTTTGCTCACATAGGTACATTGTGAGAAGGCCCTAGGTGGCTTGTTTTTTACATCCGTATTCATGGAGAAGGACTGAGAGTCAGGCTACCATTCATTACATTGAGAAATTGAAATAGTATGTCATAAAAATAAATGACTATAAGCTACAAAGTGCTCAATACAATAAGTAGTAAAATATGATTAAATTTGTAGAGCATAAATTATAAAACCACCTAATTAAAATTCTATGTGAAGGAGTCACTGACACTGACCCCCAGAAACACAGGGCACTGAATGAGCCATTAGTCTTCCTGTGAGCAAGAGAGAACACTCTAGAGGCTGAGACAGGAGGATTTCCAGCCAGCCTAGGCTATATGATGATATCTTGCCAACAATAAAAAAATAAAATTCTGGGGCTAGAGAGATGGCTCAGCTGTTGAAGGCTAAGCTCATAATCAAAAAATAAAAATACAATAAAATTCTGTGTACTTATTGCAGTAAAATTCAAGTTATAGCAATAGCTAATCTGTGAATGGTTATATGTATCTCAGTTTCTTTTGAGTTAAAAAGAAAACCTACAACATCAACTGTTCCTGGGACAGTCAAAGTTTTACTTTAAATTTTATCTTCCAGCTACTACTGACTTGGATCAGGTAGGCATTTTTCGGATTGTCCTTCATTCTGCTGTAGATAACTGTCCATATTCTCTCGATATCATACACTCTTTCTTAGGAGTAAACTCTGCTTCCCAGCCTTGTGATAAGCACGACCTCTCTGCTCTAGTGAATGATAAGTCAATATGTAAGAGGTGGGTGATTTACCATGAACTGAGAAATACAGTTAACAACTTTCGTCTTCATGTGAGGAATGTTCAAAGGACCACAGTAGTGACTATTAACAGATTCATTGAGAAACACACCCAAAAAAATCTTTGGTTCTGAACCTACAAGTGTTTAGCATATATAATTAGCTATATACACACATACACACAGAGACATACAAACACATCTACCTATATGTGTGTATGATGTAAAAGATATATATATATATATATATATATATATATATATATACACACACACATATATATGATATATAGGATATATGTATCTGATGTATGATATGATGTTTATATATGTATACACATTATATATATACATATATGTATATATACATATATGTATATATATATATATCCTACACAAGCACACACATATATACACCCACTAGGTACCCATATACTCATATATACATATATACAAACACAAACCCCCAATTTTATTAGTATAATGTCATAACCTTGTTCAATTTTTCGATCAGCTATATTTGTTATTCTGTAAACTCTGTGGCAGAATGGAGTTGCTTTCAGCTTGTGTTAAATGCCATGTATCATATGTTATGATTGCTACATGAGGTAACTTTACCGCATGCTCTGTAAACAATGTCCTTCATGAACGACAGGTAATAATGTGAAACAACTGTGAGTAGTAGGTTCCAAATCCTGTGCTGGAGACTAAGTTTCACAGAGTCACTGGAATGAAGCACTTAAACATCAATGTGGCCACTCTCATTGTTTTAGAACCTCTGCTACTCGTTTTATATAAAGGCTCCAAACAAAAATCACGGACCATGTTGTATTTTGTATTAGCATTAATCTTTGCAAATGAACGAGGGTACTTTATAAATTGTGCATTTAAATTATAGGTTATAGACTACAAACAAGAGTCACTATAAAAATACCAACAATTAGATTAAAATTAACTACGTGGATTCCATCAGTTTATGCTGCAGATAGACAGATCATAAGAACTTACAAATTTCATAAGAAAAATGTGATAAAGTCTAAAAGATATAAATGTAAATTAGAATTTTAACATTTGAAATTATTTATAGTTCTATTCTTGTTCTGTGATTTTATTTTGCTTGTTCGATTTTTTTTTTTTTAGAAAAAGAAGGTAAATTCCCTACTTCCAGAGGAGAAAGCCCTTCAGTTAATAGTCTCAAATACTTCAAATATCCAACAGAAAAGACAAAAAACACATATAGTCCTTGCTATCAAGTTTTCTAATGTAATAAAGAACACACTGGGAGTTCAAGGTCACAGAAAGGCAGAGATGGATCTAAGGGTAAACCCCACCTTCTTGAGCAAAGCTTTCCTAATACTAGTGTGGCTTTTAAATTCCAAAGCAATGCTTACTCTAATTTGTTTTACTCGCTTAATTATAGGACCAGTGTAGAGCAAGATTTCTGGTGCTTTTTTTCTGAAAGTATTTTATAACATAGTTATTTTCTAATCTTTATTTCTTGTCTTAAGTTTAAGAATTGTTTACCTTCCTGAGAGGTGGAGAACAGGCTTAGACTAGGTTCTGGTGAGAAATCAGAGAAAATTCTTCAGACTCTTTTCTGATCTCCAGACTCGTAGGTCCTAAGTTCCTCATATAAAAAGCCCGTGTTCCTCTCTTGGGCAAAGTGACATGTAGCCATTTGTATGTGTGCATACATGTTTATACATGATAGTACACATACATGCATGCAGTCAAAACACTTACACACATAAGAATAAGTCCTCAAGCCAGGCTCTACAGCTCCAGAATAGCGAGCCTAACTGTACAGAAGTTGCCTGAGATATACAAAGTTTGTGATAGGTCATGTGTGTGATTGAGTGACCGCCTTAATCTAGTTATGTTTTTATTTGTAAATTCATTATAATAAAGTGTTTAAAAACTCAACATCAGTGGACCCTTGCATCAACAGCTGTACCCTGAAAACTAGGAAGTCACTTCTGCTTCATTTTCAGAACTTTTTAAATGGATCCTGAACTAGTATGACATTTAAATTGAGTTCAATAAGCATAGAAGTTATATAAAGTCTCTCCTCTGACTTACCAGTCAGAACGATACCTTGGCCAGGAGTGTGATCCAGGACCTAAGGAGCATATCTGAGCCACACCCTTTTCCTGGGGGGCTCCGTTAGAAACCCCGAGACCTCTCACCATTTTTGCTGTCTTTTTTTTAAACCTGTTCCAGCAGCACATCATAGCATCAAACAGCCTGGGTTGACATTATAAACAATAAGATTGGAGAGGAGGAGACTTGTCAATTTCAAGTTAGATTTTTAGAAAAATACTGAATTTCTCTGGTCTGGAGTGCTTTCCTTTTTCTGCAGTCAGACTCATTAGACCTGTACTCTCTGGTTACACCCCAGCCTGACTTTGTGGGTGTCCAGTGAAGTTACCTTTACAGCCCTGTTTCTGGTTAGTCTGGATCTCATGCCTTAGCCTTCACCCCCAGGCTTTAGCTAGGACTTCCAGAGACAGGCATTTTACTTCACGTTCTCTCCATATTTTTTTTCTATTCCCAAGAGTCTGAAATCTGTCAAATGAGCCCTGCTGAAGGCTGGGACCAACATGCTTTCATGGAAAGTTTTAGGTAACCTGGACATGAGCCTCAAGATGGTCTTGTACCTGTTCTGGACAGGCGCAAAGATACTCTCAAAGGAGACATTACTCCTCACCTTGGATTTCAGACTGTAGATGTAATGAACCAGAAGAAACTGGAGTTTCTCCCAAGAATTTCATGCTGGGGGTAGAGAAAGTCTGCAACCCTGCTACCAGGCAAAGGAAGATAATTGTCCAGTAAGAGAGTTCTATGATGTCTGTAGATGCACATTGTAAGATAACCGAGTTCCTTCCTCCTATCCCCCCATTAAGCTCCAAAGCCATTTGTTAACTGTGTTTCCCAATCTGTACAGTGTTTTAAGCACGTTGGTGCTGGTGTTGTATACTGCTCTCAAGCTCTTACAGGATATGAATTAAGACATGTGGATGAAGTACTAATGTAGTCATTGGCAACCCTCTTACCTTTCCTGGTTGGCTCATTGTTTAGCTAATTGCCAGAAATAATATTTCATTGTGCATAGAATGTTGGCATCAGGGGACCAGGTTCCAGCTTATTGATAGTTCAGAGTTTCTGAATTGATGCCCTCAGCAGGCTGCTGCCCTGATGAATGGCAATTATGGTGGCTCCCACAGAGGCCACTGTAGCCAGAATATTTACTCCTTTCAAATAATTGCCCCTGAGGAGCCGAGCAGGTAATTGTAACATCTGAAAACCATGCTTTTGGCTCAGAATCAAAGAGTATCAATCTCCAGGACAGAGGTGTTGGGAATGACCCTCAAGACTTGTTAATGAATGGTTTCTGGAGGGTTTAATTTGAAGACCAATTGGAGGAAGCTTAGTAAGCTTCCCCCACCCTAATGCCAATTAAACTATTGTAGAGACACCTAGGTAACAGTGAGGGGTGTCTCCAGTTTTTGAAATTGCTAATGCCCTTTGGTGATTGATTAGTTTTAGACTTTGATTGTGTGGCTTAAATGCTTCAGCACTTTCCCCCTGCCATCTTCCCCTGTCTACTAACCTCAAAAATGCGTAAGACACTCATTCTCCACCTCTGAATGTTTATGAGCACCCTCTGTAGCAACCGTCGACAAATGTACCAAGAGAGTCATAGAACGGCTTGAAATGAATTCTTATTTTGCAGTGTGACTCAGATGAGGGTAACTGGTGCCCCTTCAGTATAGGTAATGATAGTATCTTGAGGCCATGTATGAGTCTTCTACAGAATCATATGATTGCCAGGTGGGGAACTTCTTCATGTACTCTTTGCTTAAACTTGACTTTTGGAAAAGGTACTGCACAAAACAGGAAGTAAAATAGAAAGTACCTAATGTGTGACAGTTCAAGAGTGAAGAGTAGGTGAAAGCAACCAGCAAAGGCATGATACGATGTGACCTCCTTACAACCTGGACGTCCAGACAGCCTTAAGGGATAAAGAGAGGGAATAAACAAAAATAGTTTTCTTTACATATAGAAAGAAGATACAGAGATATCATAAACTATGTAAAAATCTCAACTACTTGGTGTATAAATATTTGTCCTTCTTGAATTATTGGAAGCCAGTCAGCATGCTGAGCAGAGCGTGGTCAGGTCTATTCAGCTGGAGCATCATTGTTCAATAAACCAGGGGATTCCAGAGGACTCAGTGTCATCGTATTTCAGGCTGATTAGTGTTGCCAAGAGGAGTGATTGGGAGACTCCAAACTAAATTATGAGTCAGTTCAGAAACACTCAACAATCATAACAACAACTCTGAAAAAGTGATTATGAACTTAAGCAAATACAGATCAAAATGATGGGATTAAAATATGGACATTGGTAAAGTTAGCTATGGAGACGTTCTATAAACACATGCTCAGCTTAAGAGAGTGAAAGGATAGCAAGATAAAGGTAGAATTATACATGCAGTCATACACATAAATTGCCTTAATCTTGATTTACTGAAGGCTTTGATACACGAGTCTCCTTCTGACACAATCATGGCCTTGTTTTCCTAATTAGATTATGGGAACTGAGAGATCTCTAGATGTACTGGACGGGAGGCATGACTTTTAGAAAGCATATGTTCCAGGTACCTGCCTTGAGGCTGATAAATTTCTCAACCGTGGATGACAAACAGGCTCTAACTTAAAAGTCAGTTCCAGTAAACTGCAAGTTGACTGCCTAGACCCCTGTGCTGAGGCTGATTCCTAGGAAGAAGGGAGGAGTAAGATGCTGATGTCTACCGTGAGGCTATGCAGGAAGCTTCTCTGACTGCAATTTGTCATGGCCAGGAGTCAGAGCCCAGGCACACACTGGTGGAAGCTAGCTTGTGTTCCGTGCATTTATCCCATTTACATTCAGCACAGGCTGATAGATGTTTGGAGTGGAGTAACCAAATGCAACTGTATTTAATATAGATTCCCTTTCTGCCAAATTTGTCTTTGATGTGTTAGGAGATTTCTTTAATATCATCTATATCCTGAAGAAGCTAAAGGATCTCATGAATAAGTTGTTGGCCATGTCATTCTTTAGGTTTGCCACTCTCAAGCAGGATGCAGAGGCAGAGAATAATCCTTATCACCAGCATGAGATGAGAGTAGCTGACCTCAGTCTCATGCTCTGCCATTCTTCAAGAACCTCAACAGGTACCATTGCTTAGTCAGTCACCTTTTCTCCCATAAACAACACTGCCATATGCATGAAAAACCCATAGAACCGTAATAGTAATGGCCTTCATTTGCCATGCCCCATCCCAAATCTGCCCATGCAGAGTAGTAAGCAGTTCTCATAGCAAAGATGCACCCAGTTCATTTTGTCAGACATCCATATTATCACAGGAGGAACTCAGCTGATTCCCAACTCCTTATTTTGAGTTTCCCTCTTACTGTCATAGTCTCTTTGCATGATTTTAAAGCAATTCAGAAACACTGAGATCCTCCTGGGCTTCTTTCATTTGGTGTTATTCTTGCTTAGTTCCTGTAGCCTATAATGTGTATATGGTCTGTGCATTTTTCTTTGCTGTTTCTCATCCATCTGCAGTCAATTTTACCTAAAGCCTGTATATGCAGCAAACACTGGATGGCACACTTCAAAGCCTTTAATGAGTAAGTGGCAAATACAGCAGCGAAAACTTTTTCTATGTGCTCTTGCTTCTTCCCAACATTTGAGGAATTAAACACTGCTACTATACAGCATGGCTAAAGAAATCTAGTGTGAGAGATGTTACAAAAAGTTATTCAACTTCACATAGCCAGGGAATTGGAGTTTGGCAGTCCTCTCGCTGGCAATTCTCTCTCACTTGTAAATCACTGCTAAGTAGTGAACCCTTTATAGGACAAAGCATTGTGCAAATACATATGGAGCTTGCAAATTAGACAGGTATCAAATTCACTGCCCACTTTGTAAAACGTTCTATACCTGCTCAGTCTGGTGGTTCTCTCCTGCCTGCCTTTCCTATTACTGAGCCTGGACTGAAAGCTTCTTTGTTAAGATTCTAGGCTCTCCAGCAACATAACCTCCAGGAAGTTTTTTCTATGCACTTCAAGATCTGGGGTTTTGTATTGATGGGTTTCTGCAATCACATGAGTTGGTTCAAAGACATACACGTCATTTATAGTTTATTCCAAGTTATTTAAAACGATTATATCCACTTCCCCACCACAGAGTCCTTAAATAGATGACTGTTGATCAGCTCTTTCAGTTCTTTTGACAAAGATACTCTTAGAAAATATAAAACCCAAGACCGAAGAACTAGAATTCAAAGTAACGTAGCAGAGGCAGCACCATGGAAGTGTCAGAGTCAATACAGGAGAAGCTGAGCCTACACCAGAGCTTGCTCTAGTTGGTTGAATCAAGGGAATTTCTGTGAGAAGTGTGGGTATCTCTCATGGTAGATCGCCTCTGCAAAGTCGGGGTGCAGTTCTTCATCTTGACTAAACCTGCTGAGACTGGAACACATATTTGCTTCACAGTCGCTCTGTGATTTGCGACATTTTCCATTATGAGTTAGTGAAACTGAAGGTGTCATTGACAGTGTTAAATGGCTATTCCAGAACACCCTGGAAAAAAGTAAGTATGAACCTAAGAAACGGTGGCATCAGATGATTCCTGATGGCCACTGTTTTGTGTTAAAGGTAGTTATTCCATCAAAAATACTCATGTTGGATGGGTTGTGGGGTGCACCTGGATATGTAGATATAATCCCCTATTTCAGTTTTGTAGCAACAGACTCAATATTATTTTGAAATGACCCTTATATCTTTAAACCATTTAAGTTGGAATAAATAGGATTTAAATGATATTTTTCTATTTTCTAATGATAATATCCCATTTTGTATGAGTTGTCCTTGAATGCATGGCTATCACTCAGTTCTGTCAGATTGAGAATTCTCTTCTTCCACCTGATATAAAGTTTCATTTCCCCATTAAAATTAACTTTTATGACTATGGAAATATGATGCCTTAAAAATTCAGCATTTAAAACTTCTGAGATAATTAAAAAATATATACTATAAAGGTCTGCCTATGGGATTAGCAAGGTAGACTTCAACCCACTGTGTTAGAAAGAAAAGTGCAATTTTGCATGTGCAGCATGAAGATGAGGTGTCTGAACTGACTACAACCTCTAAACTTTAGAAGAACCATCAAGTAAAGAAAGGAGCAAGAAAGTATGTCAGTGCCTTTGGCTTGGCATGACACAGCTGCTGCAGGTCTCAAGGGAGGGACCACTGCTTGCTTTCCATGTTAACCAAATGTGAAGTTGATAGCCCTGCGTTAGGCCTTTCTCAGTGACAAGTTAGTACATACTTATATAGTCTCCTCAATTTGGTGGTGCTTTCTCCTTATCAAAAAGAAAGAGGGCCTCTTTATTATGATCTCTGTTATGTAGTTCATCCATTTTTGAAGAAGATGTGCAGGATGAGATTGAAATCTCCAGCCTGATTTATAAAATGCAATGCCAAGGGCTGGAGATGAAGCTTTCTGGGAGAAGTTGTACACTTCAGCAGGAGCTAAGCCCTGGGTATGATCGTCAGAACCAAGAATGCTGCTACTAAGAGTAATAAAACAGGTACAAATACTAAAATAACATCAAACAAAAAAACAAATTAAAAAATGTCTACTGAAAGCAGTACTTTTTGAATATTTACTTACATAAAGAAACTACTCTCCATCTAGATATGTGGGCAAGACAACATTAAAATATAATAAATGGCATAATTTCTGGATCATTTTAAGATTATGCTAACCCTGAATATACATATCTAGTTATGGGAATCATACATGAATCAAAAGTGCTCAGAATTTCAATTAGGAAGTTTTGGTTTTTAAAAGCCTTTGTTTAAATAGGTGAGGTTTTATCTCCTGACAATTCTACATGTACACTCTAAATTTCCTTATTAGAGTCCTATTCTTATGAATAGCCATACAGATGAAATTTGAACTGTATGGAAATTCATCATTTCACTAAGTATAAGCTATTAACCTTGAGCCAAAGCTTCTAACAGTTTTTTAAAAATATTTTTATTAGGTATTTTCCTATGCTATCCCAAAAGTCCCCCATGGCCTCCCCACCCCACTCCCCTACCCACCCACTCCCACTTTTTAGCCCTGGCATTCCCCTGTACTGGGGCATATAAAGTTTGCATGTCCAATTTGCCTCTCTTTTCCAGTGATGGCTGACTAGGCCATCTTCTGATACATATGCAGCTAGAGACAAGAGCTCCAGGGTACTGGTTAGTTCATATTGTTGTTCCACCTATAGGGTTGCAGATCCCTTTAGCTCCTTGGGTACTTTCTCTAGCTCCTCCATTGGGGACCCTGTGATCCATCCAATAGCTGACTGTGATCATCCACTTCTGTGTTTGCTAGGCCACAGCATAGTCTCACAAGAGACAGCTATACCAGGGTCCTTTCAGCAAAATCTTGCTAGTGTATGCAATTGTGTCAGCATTTGGAGCCTGATTATGGGATGGATCCCTGCATATGGCAGTCTCTAGATGGTCCACCCTTTTGTCTCAGCTCCAAACTTTGTTTCTGTAACTCCTTCCATGGGTGTTTTGTTCCCAATTCTAAGAAGGGGTACAGTGACCCCACTTTGGTTTTCATTCTTCTTGAGTTTCATGTGTTTAGCAAATTGCATCTTATATCTTGGGTATTCTAAGTTTCTGGGCTAATATCCACTTATCAGTGAGTACATATTGTGTGAGTTCCTTTGTGATTGTGTTACCTCACTCAGGATGATGCCCTCCAGGTCCAACCATTTGCCTAGGAATTTCATAAATTCATTTTTTTAATAGCTGAGTAGTACTCCATTGTGTAAATGTACCACATTTTTTTTTATCCATTCCTCTGTTGAGGGGCATCTGGGTTCTTTCCAGCTTCTGGCTATTATAAATAAGGCTGCTATGAACATAGTGGAGCATGTGTCTTTCTGGCCCTTCTCTACACAAAGAATAAGCAGGCTGAGAAAGAAATTAGGGAAACAACACCCTTCTCAATAGTCACAAATAATATAAAATACCTTGGCGTGACTCTAACTAAGGAAGTGAAAGATCTGTATGATAAGAACTTCAAGTCTCTGAAGAAAGAATAAAAGAAGATCTCAGAAGATGGAAAAATCTCCCATGCTCATGGATTGGCAGAAACAACATTGTAAAACTGGCTATCTTGCCAAAAGCAATCTACAGATTCAATGCAATCCCCATCAAAATTCCAACTCAATTCTTCAACGAATTAGAAAGAGCAATCTGCAAATTCATCTGGAATAACAAAAAACCTAGGATAGCAAAAACTCTTCTCAAGGATAAAAGAACCTGTGGTGGAATCACCATGCCTGACCTAAAGCTGTATTACAGAGCAATTGTGATAAAAACTGCATGGTACTGGTATAGCGACAGACAAGTAGACCAATGGAATAGAATTGAAGACCCAGACATGAACCCACACACCTCTGGTCACTTGATCTTTGACAAGGGAGCTAAACCCCTCCAGTGGAAATAAGACAGCATTTTCAACAAATGGTGCTGGTACAACTGGCGGTTATCATGTAGAAGAATGCAAATTGATCCATTCCTATCTCCTTGTACTAAGGTCAAATCTAAGTGGATCAAGGAACTCCACATAAAACCAGAGACACTGAAACTTACAGAGGAGAAAGTGGGAAAAAGCCTCGAAAATATGGGCACAGGGGAAAAATTCCTGAATAGAACAGCAATGACTTGTGCTGTGAGATCGAGGATTGACAAATGGGACCTCATAAAACTGCAAAGCTTCTGTAAGGCAAAAGACACCGTCTATAAGACAAAAAGGCCACCAACAGATTGGGAAAGGATCTTTACCTATCCTAAATCAGATAGGGGACAAATATCCAATATATAAAAAGATCTCAAGAAGGTGGACTCCAGAAAATCAAATAACCCCATTAAAAAATGGGGCTCAGAGCTGAACAAAGAATTCTCACCTTAGGAATACCTAATGGCTGAGAAGTACCTGAAAAAATGTTCAGCATCCTTATTAATCAGGGAAAAGCAAATCAAAACAACCCTGAGATTCCATCTCACACCAGTCAGAATGCTAAGATCAAAAATTCAGGTGACAGCAGATGCTGGCGAGGATGTGGAGAAAGAGGAACACTCCTCCATTGTTGGTGGGATTGCAAGCTTGTACAACCACTCTGGAAATCAGTCTGGCGGTTCCTCAGAAAATTGGACATAGTACTTCCGGAGGATCCCGCAATACCTCTCCTGGGCATATATCTAGAAGATGCTTCTAACAGTTTTACTTGCCCTGTGACTTTGTAATTTTGTGGCAGAAGCAATTGCCTTCAAAACATATATTAATGCCAAGGTATTTTTCTAATATATTTTAGTCACCACATATTGTCAACTATACACTATTATTCAAAATTGGACTGTAAAATGCTTCAAGGAAATGCCATATATGCTTACATAATTTCAACTCCCACATCAACAAAGAAATCACCTCCTAGTAGCAGGATGTATTAAACATCCCATTATCCCATTATAGTAGGGTAATTCTTTGTGGAGCCAAGAATTTAACGTATGTATACCCGTAATTCATTGAGTGAACTTTATTGAGTCAATGATCTAAAATTGGGATACCAAATCATAAGAAGGTTTTCATGTGTGAGAGGAATTGTTTAGGGAGAGCAATATGCAAGAGAAAATATGCCAGAGTTCAAAAGCTAATTGAGTACACCGAACAAAGTGTGAACCAAGAGTTGTGAGAAAACAATGGAGAATGATGATTATGCTGGGTCTTCTAGGATGGCTCAGTTGGTAAAGTGCTTGCCTTGAAAGCATGAGGACCCAAGTTCAGGTCCCCATATCTGACATATAAAAGCCGATGTGGTAGAATTTATGCTTAGAAACCAAGTGCCAAGGCACTGGAATCAGGAGGATCCCTGGAACTCCTTGGCCATGTAGTCTTGACAAATTAACAAGCTTCAGGTTTTTTCAGAGGCCCTGTCTTAAAACATAAGGTGGAGAATGTTGAAGAGATACCCAATGCCTCTCTGGCATCCACAGCCATCCATACTAATGTACATATGTGTCTATGCATCTATGAGTACATGTATCACACATGAGCAAATTAATTAAAATAACTTATTTGTAAAACAAATGGGAAGAATGCACATTCACCTAGCAAAGGAGTAATTATTGCAAGGCCAAAGAAATCAAAGGGAAGATGAATGGATTTTGAAAACTTTTGGAAGCTATCTATGTATCTATCATCTATCTATGTATCTGTCTATCATCTATCTATGTATCTATGTATCTATATGAGGTGACAGGTGGATCTTTGGAAGATCTTATGCATGGAAATAAGAAAGAACTCAGAAACTAGGAAATAAGAGTAAAAAAGGGATTACAGAGAGACACTGAGGAGTGCTTTGTGGCACTACATCAAGCTTTCCCATTTTTTTCCCTTGGAAGGTATGTACAGATATACCCTTGGGAGTCTTACGATGGTGCTGCCTTCTGTAGCTCTTTCAAAGAGCCAGGATCTATGTACTAAATGTTGGGATGATGTAGGATCTATATATGCTGGAGGATGTAACATTAACTCTTCATTTTCTTCTCCTAAAGGCATTCAACCTGATATTCACTTGGTTTACATGTCTGGATGTCATCCTTTAATCACAAGTCACAGGGGATATATATGTCTAAAGCTGTCAAATGTTTTCTTAGTGTCTGCTTGTCAGAGAGCATATTGAATAATCCTGAAATATTTTATCATAGCTATAGAAATATTAATCCAAAATTGATTTCTTAGTATATTTTGTTTTGAAGTTAATAATTAATTTGGGAGCAGTGTTTAAGTCACCTCCCATTATTGTAAAAATTCACCCAAAGATATTCAGGTTGGAAAGAGGTTAAAGTTCCTTGTCAATTGAGCCAATCATCTTTGAGCCTATAGTGAGGTAAGGCATCATGGCTGGAGCACATGGTGAACGTTTCTCTTTTCTCTCACACCAGCTAGTGAAATAAACAATTCAACCTCAGGACCACCTGTTTCTATAGCAGGCACTTTATCCTTACATAGCTGTATATGTAACTTTGTACCTCAATTCTTTTGAAACATTAATTTGTGTGTATATTTTGTCTACACGTACCTATGTGCATTATATGCATAGTTAGTCCTGGTGGAGGCTAGAAGAAAACACTAGAGCACCTGGAACTGGAGTTGCAGAGAACTGTGATCTGCCATGAGGGTGCTGGGAATCCAACCAAGGTCCTCTGGATAAGTGCTTTTCTCTTCTCTTCTCTTCTCTTCTCTTCTCTTCTCTTCTCTTCTCTTCTCTTCTCTTCTCTTCTCTTCTCTTCTCTTCTCTTCTCTTCTCTTCTCTTCTCTTCTCTTCTCTTCTCTTCTCCTCTCCTCTCCTCTCCTCTCCTCTCCTCTCCTCTCCTCTCCTCTCCTCTCCTCTCCTCTCCTCTCCTCTCCTCTCCTCTCCTCTCCTCTCCTCTCCTCTCCTCTCCTCTCCTCTCCTCTCCTCTCCTCTCCTCTCCTCTCCTCTCCTCTCCTCTCCTCTCCTCTCCTCTCCTCTCCTCTCCTTCTTTTCTTTCCTCTTCTTTTCTCTCCTTTTCTTTTTTTTTCTTGGATTTTTTTTAATTTACATTTCAAATGTTATCCCCCTTCCCAGTTTCCCCTCTGGTAACCCCCTATCTTATTCCCTTATCCCTGCTTCTATGAGGGTACTCCCCTACCTACCCCCCCACCCAACTTGGCATCCCCCTACACTGGGGCATGGAACCTTCATAGGACTAAGGCCCTTTCTTTCCATTGATGACCAACAAGGCCATCCTCTGCTACATATACAGCTGGAGCCATGGGCCCCTCCATGTGTACTCTTTGGTTGGTGGTTTAGTCCCTGGGAGCTCTGGGGGATCTGGTTGGTTGATATTGTTGTTCTTCCTATGGGGTTGCAAACCCCTTCAGTTCCTTCAGTCCTTTCTCTAACTCCTACACTGGGGACCCATGCTCAGTCCAATGGTTAGCTGTGAGCATCCACCTCTGGTCCAGTGCTCTTAACTGCTAAGCCCTGTCTCCAGGCCTACACCTCAAGTTTTACAGATTTAGCAACCTCCCAATAGTGCCTTGGTTGTTGCCAATATATTGATAAATTGGTCTTGGTGAACTCTTATCTAAAAAATAGCAGATAACAGTGTATAAAGTATTTTTTTCCTCCATATTTGCCCAGTTCTCCACATGAAATAAGACACAACATTTTATTTTCTCTTTGCCTAAATGTACGATTGGCAATGCTGGGTGGCAGTTCTGACACTGCTGGTTCACACCCTGACTTGTTTTCTTTTGTTGCTCTATGTTGCTTTGCTATAAATTAATAAGCATTTTCTTTGGTCACATTTATCTACTCAATATTTGTTTCCTGTTTCATTAATTTTGACCCCAATATAGTCATATTTTTTCTTTTTTCTTTCAGCTTCACTTCTTGTTCTGTTTTAATTAGCTTTTCAAGGATTGTTTTTAAAAGAATTTCACCCTTTTTTCTGATACATATAACATTATACACATATATTCTCTAAGAATGACTGAAGTTGATTCCTTTCACATGTTTTATATTTTTATAATTATTAACTTAATCATTTCAATTTTCATTGTGACTTCTTCCTTAACCCATGGTTCTATATAAATATGTTTTTAGTTTTCAAACACTCAGAGAACTGAAATCATTTCTATCACTGGCTTTTAGCCTTAAAGGACTGCTGCTATAAAAACAATGCATTCTGAGTGGTTTGGGGGTTTGAAGTGGTGATGGTGTGCCTAATGATCCAACATATGTTCTATTTAGGTCAGTATTTCAAGGCTACTCCTACAGGTGTTAGGTAAAGTGCTTCAGATGTGCACTTTAAATTTTGTTCATAGAATTTATTGCCAGAAAAAGAAAGAAATCAGAAATACAAAAAAGAACTTTGCCACAGAATTTGGAGGAAGAGAAAGGGAGAGAAGAGAAGAGAAGGCATGGAGGTAGAATCTACAAACAGAGTTACCTTTGTGCACTTCTAGATGATGATCATTCTGAGGCTGCCTCTCTACTTTCTGCTTTTCATTATGTCTTCCTCCTGTGTCCTCTTGTGCCTGTCACTTCTTGGTGCATCAACAAACATGTTTAAGAGATGCATGGCCAGCCCTGTCACAGATGGTAACACACCACTTTGACTCAGATTTCTTGTTGCTGTGCAGATGCAGACATAATGTGAGGGTTGTCTGTTCTGCTGTGTAGACTCCAGCTGGATGGAGCTAGAGCCTTCTCTCTTTTTCCTCCTCTACCTCTAGCTCTTATTCAAGCTTTGCTTGGTGTTCCTGGCTGTCTGCCTGACACCCAGATTTGCCTCATTCTGACAAGACAGAGTGGTCCACCTAACTTCGAAATAACATCTCAGATGCCAACCAAAGTAGACCAGATACACGATCCAAAACTACTCTTTCAGGTTATTCCAAGACATGGATGAAGCCAGGAGTTGTTCCAAAAATACATCACTGTATTCTGCCTTAGGTGTCATTTCCCTACTTGGCAAACAGGGCCTAAAGAAATGGTAACAGAGGTTCCTGTTCACCCCTCTAATGCTCTCACCTTTCAGATACACATCTTTCTCTTGGACTCTCTTATAGGACTGAACTGTTTCAGATATACAACTATCTGAGGCATATTAGAAAACAATGGGCTTTCTATATTTTATCTTTGACTCTCTCCCAAAATGGTTTCATCCAAACCTTCCTCTTCAACTAAACAAAGGTTTTTGTATAAACACCTTAATGACTAAACAAGTATTCATTTTTCATCTCCACCTTCATATGCTACACAGAAACCTTTACTTACATAACATATATCTTCTTCTTGCCTATTGTAATCATATCCATCTTTGGTGACCTCACAAGCCTTGGAGACTTCGATTGACATTGGTTTGCTTGATATATATTATAAGGTTATTACTAAGAGAGTAATTTTTATTGATGATAATTAATCATAAACATTTAAGCAGTGTGAACAGCAGCAAAGTCATTAAACCTACAGCAACAGGGAACTCCTTAGGAGTGGTAAAACATCCTGTGTGGCCAATCTATGTGGACACTTTGTTTAAAACATACACAGCATTATTAGCTGTTTCAATATGTTTCTTAAAATATTAAGGCAAGGTAATGTTCTTATTCTGATTCAAACGTGATGATAAAAGATGCAGCTCAGGGAAAGAGCATGTGCCTCAGCATTTATTAGATGCTGGGCTGGATTCCTAACACTACAAAACAAAAATGAAATAACAATAAGGATGATGAAAATGATATTTAGGAACTATCACAAATGAATATTAATTCAAGGAACTAAGTTAACATTCTTACTTCAAGGACCCGGACTTGCTTATTTATCCTACTACTTCACATTTTTAAAAATTATTTTTAAATGATTACTCCTTCATTTTCTTCCCTTTCTTCCCTCCAATCTATCCCATGCACCCCTACTTTGCTCAAATTCATGGCATGTTTTTGTGTAGGTAGGTAGATAGATAGATAGATAGATAGATAGATAGATAGATAGATAGATAGATTGTCAAATATATAAATACAATCTCCTCAGTCCATGTTACTTTCTCCCCATTTTAAATGTGTCATTTTTTGATATTAGGACATAGTAACATCATTATCTCCTTTTATTTCCTCCCTGTAAGCCTTCTCCCATATACACTCTTGCTCGCTTCAAAATTCACGGCCCCTTTGTCTCACTATCTGTCATTGTACACACACATATAAACATGTGTCTCCCATGTGTGTATATCTCTAAATTAATAATAAAACTTGCCCAGTCCATGCAATGCTGCTTGCATGTATATGTTTTGGGGCTGACCATTTGATATTGATTAACCAATTGGTTTTCCTTTCCTAGGAGAAGACTGTTTTTCTCACTTTTAGCATTCCTTAATTGCCTTTAGTTCTCCAAGCTGGAATAACTTGAAAGCTTCCTTCTGTTTTGTTTGTTTGGTTGGTTGGTTTTTGGTTTTTGGTTTTTCGGAGACAGGGTTTCTCTGTGTAACCGTGGCTGTCATGGAACTCACTCTGTAGACCAGGCTGGCCTCGAACTCAGAAATTCGCTTGCCTCTGCCTCCCAAGGGCTGGCATTCTGGAGGACTGCCTTTCATAGTATTAGAAGGTGCCATGCAAGCTTCCAAGAAGAGAAGTAAGCAATAGTCCAATCCAACTACGACACCTTTGAGTCACAACAATCAGTATGGCACAATACTTCCAAGGGTACAGTAGTGGCACACACACCTTGGTGGTAGCCAACAGCTCTCTCAGTTGAACTTAAGGGCCCCCCAACAAGAAGGAAATTATGCTATACTGGAAACCTAGCTATCTATTCATGCCTCATCAAACCATAGATCACAGAGGAAAACCTACAACTGCCACTTTACTAACCAATTTACCTACTCCTTAAATATTGGTCTTTATACCCATTGACAAGAGTGGTTCTGACCCATCATCAAGGGCACTCTCCTTTGCAATAGGAAGAAAGACCACTACAGAAAAACACAACAAAATGAAATGCAGAACTGTGGAGTCTAGTCTCAACAGATACATCTACAAAACTGTTCAACACATTAGACTCAAGGATGGGCTGGAAGAGGAGTGGAAATACGATAAAAGCCAGAGGAACAGGAAGCTGATCAAGAAACTGCATCTTATAGAGATGGTTCCCATTTTTAGACACTCCTTAAACTCCTAGTGAAGACTCCCACAAATCTAAAAGAGGGAGTAAAGACACATGCATTTCATTCTATTTAATAATTAAATATTTATTCAGAAATGGACCTGATGTGTACTTGCTTTAGAGTAAAAACTCCCTGTGGTTATGGAGTACATATACAAAGATATAGACATGTATCAGTGTGGAAAAGGAGCAAGAACTAAATATATCAAGAGCTGCACTCAAGTTGCTAAGCCCATGATTCTAGGTTCTGAATCAAGTTATTCCAAATGTTTGAGTGTGAGGACTGACTGAGCAGGGTAACTTCTGATCCTGTGACTTAAGTCATTAGATATACTAATAGACTAGATCTTATACATATGCATCACTTGGAGTTATCTAAACACTTAAGTAGCACAGGCAGAATGTTAATATGATCATTTCTTCAGATCTAGCTTGAGCTGTAAGACATTTTGGGCCAGTACATATTGCAAAAATGAATTTGTTTTCAGACTGAGCCTATATGTTTCCTTCGATTGACTTCTCCCATTTCTAGGAGGATTTGAAAGTGTTAAATTTTCTGCGTGTTGCCTTTCTGGCCTGTCAGTAGAGATTACTGGGTATTATCTGTGCTACGAATTTACTTTTCTGACCCAGAAAACTGTATCTTAAAAAAAAAATCAAGAGAAAGGAGAGAAGAGATTTTAATGATAGGTTTTTGTGCATTAATCAGCATTCCTATAAATTGGCTTTTGTGCTTGACTAGCTCATTTGGTGCCAGGGACAATTCAAACTTTACAATACAAAAAGGTGAGGCTTAATCACAATAGTGTCTAGACAGAAATTCGGTGACAATGCAGTCAAACCATGATTATAAAATTAAAAACAAAACAAAGTAAATGATGTAAAATTGCTTTCAACTATTCCTTGGTGCCAGATCCTCTGGCCTCTTCAGTTGTTTTTTTAAAACTGATACTTCTTCGCTTTTGAAGGTTATTTTTCTAGTAAGTTCCTTGGTCAGAGGCAGTGACTCTAACACAAGAATTGGGACAGAAATTCTACTTGCACCAAAATCAGCTTGGCTGTCCTCTCTTTGGCTCAGCTCTGCATTGCCAGCTCTCTAATGTACCTGTGTTGGACGTCCAGCACTGCCAAAGCCCTGGCTAGTCATTTCATAAGTTGGCAGCCCTAGCGTGCTGCTGTATGTCAAGACAGTGTCCTAGCAACAAAATGACTCACCTCTTAAATTATCTAAAAATTGGTAGAAAACTTATAATTTCCTTTCAATAGGCTTTACTGCCACAATCCAGTTTCTCTTTTAATTACATGCAGGGAAAGGGGTCTGTGTTGTGGTGGGTTTCTTTGAGTAGTTTAAATTAGAATTCCTTCTTTATGAATATATATGTCCATATACATGCACATACATACACATACAAATTAAAACTTCATATGTTGCTTCCTTTAATCTCTCTATTTTTTAAAAAAATATACATTTTTTATGTTAGCTTAGGATCAGTTCCAAGTTCCAATCCCCAATTTAGATTACATGCTCTGAAACCAACTCCAAACGTTTACTGAGTTTGAAGGTCACAGTGCTATTGATTGATTTCTAGTTATAATGTGTGTTGTCCTAACATGAGCTGTGCTTTTTTTTTTTTTTCCTGCAGCATTGGGCTGAGTCCAAAAATGCAAGGATCAAAGCATCTGGACTTGTTGCTTTTATGTTTGGCATATAAAGGGGCTGGCAGTCACCAATGTGGTCTTGGCTGGTCCTCCTTGTTTTCATTCTCTGATGTGAAACAGTTGGGAATCATAGGCCCTCCAACAGCTAGAGTGGACTCAAAAAACTGGCTTAATATTCTTCCAAGAGTGTGGAAATGCCAGTCTCGACAGATTTTCAGCAACTATTGGCCACATCATCTCTCTCTCTCTCTCTCTCTCTCTCTCTCTCTCTCTCTCTCTCTCTCTCTCTCTCTCTGTGTGTGTGTGTGTGTGTTTCTCTCTCTGTCTCTCTCCTTCCTTTCTCTCTCCCTCCCTCCCTCCCTCTTTCTCTCTCTTTCTCTCTCTCTCTCTCTCTCTCTCTCTTCCTCCCTTCCTTCCTTCCTTGACTCCATCCCTTCTTTATTCCCTCTTCCTCCCTTGTTCTTTCTTTCTCTAGCAAGGGATTTACTAACTAATGTTTGAAATAGGTAAATATTCACCATAGTAATTAAGCTTTGATCATCTTTGGTCTCATTAGTTCCTGTGCTCTTTCTTCATATAGACATGATTTTTTTCTTTTATCAATCTGTTCATCTAACCAGTGAGTATCAAATATGACATTCAACAAATAATTTAGAGCATGTTAATGTTTGACAATTCTATCCAAAATTCACCAACTTTAGAAAGATAAACTTATCTAGTAATTACAAAAGGTTTTGTGTTACATAATTGAAAATTTTATTCAATTAAAATATTGAGCATAATGATATGAAAAACTATTTTTGTTGGGAACATTCATTCAGTTTTCTTGTATTCTAGGGACATATTGTTTATTGCATTAATTTTGCTGGCATGAATACTACAGAATACTACAGAATACTATAGAGGGGTAATATTTTAGACTAAAGCTTAATAGTAAGTAAATATTTTAATTACTTAGAAATTCCTTGGTTTTACATATAATTTTTACACTTATCCTCATCCTATTTATCTTTACTGTTTTGTTCCTCATTATCAGTGGTCACAATGCATTTTTAAAGGACTGTTAGGTCTTACTGGAAAAGACTAGCCTTCTCGAGGGTAAGTGTAGATGTAGATCAGAAGGGAACTTCACAGTTGGGCTCATGCTTTATCTATTGCAAAAAGAAAAATGAGGGAAAAGCTAATATTGGGAAGAAAGAAATTTGTCATTATTTGCTATGATATGTCTGTTTACTTAGAATGTCAACAAAAATGAATCACCCGTATTCATGATAAATAAATATGGCTAGTAAATTAGTTAGCAAAAATGTTGATCCATTAAATTTATGCTATTATATATTTAAAAATGCAATATAAGACACAAACTAGGCAACACTTTTTAGTAATGCAATATAAGGGGAAGTGAAATATGGAAGGATCTTCTAGCAGGAGAAGCATAAGGCCTATGAGAAGAAAATAGGAAATACTATGAAATAAAAACATGGTTTAAATGAGTTTTTAATGTCTTATAGTGAGATATAGACCTTAAATATTTCTCCCTAATTAGTCTATGCATTTAATATTAAGAGGAGCTATTTGGAAGCAGATTGTTGTTTCTGAAATCCATGCAGAAAAAGTAAGTATGAAAATAGAATAAGAACAATTCTGACAAATGACAAATTAGGAATGCATGGGCCCTATATGAAACCATATTATAATGCTCAGATAATTAAAACTGTCATGCTGGCATAAGACTAGACAGGCTGATTAACTAACTGCCCCCAACGTCCACGGATAGATATAGAGAAGCATTTAACATATGGTAAAGATGGAATTACTGATGGAAGGAAAAGATGTATTTAATAAATATGTTGGAACAACTGGGAAAACATCTGGTAGAAAATAAAGTTGAATCCCTACCTCATACGTTACGCCAAAATAGATCCCAATGAGGATCAAAGATTTCAATTCATAGGAAAACGGTCATGAAGCCTAAAAGTGAAAAACTTTTATGACTTAGATTCAAATCAAGAAGCAATTAAAACCAAAGAAATTTGATAGTTTCTATTGTGATTATGTCAGAGAATTCTTCATGGAATGTGTGTGAGTGTGTGTGTGTGTGTGTGTGTGTGTGTTTCACTCTCAAACCTCACTTCTGATCTACTTCTACACTTTCCCTAGAAAAGGCTAGCCTTCTCCTATAAGATGCTAACAGTCCTTTAAAAATGAATTGTAACCACTGTGTATGGGGAACAGGATAGTAAAGGTAGAGAAAATAAGGAAAAGTATGCATAAGACCAAGGAGTTTCTAAGTAATTAGGATATTTACTTACTGTCAAGCTTTATTTTAAAATATGCCCTTTTTACACAGTATTCATGGCAACAAAATTAATGAAATAAACAATCTGTCCCTAGAATATAAGATAAATTGATTGAGAAAACTCAGCCCTATTTAATAGATGTCTGCTATTCATGGAAAGCAACACACACATTCATATATATATATATATATATATATATATATATATATATATATATATATGTGTGTGTGTGTGTGTACATTCATATATATATATATATATATATATATATATGTGTGTGTGTGTGTGTGTGTGTGTGTGTGTGTGTGTGTATGGAGAGAGAGAGAGAGAGAGACAGCACTGAGTGAGCAAATCCATGCAGAATATTTATCACAGTACCAGACAAGGAACAGAGTTCCATCCATGATACTTAATCTTTTGTTTGTGTGGCCATAGCCATTCTTCCTGAGGATATCAATATAAGGCTGTGAACTCTCCCTAAATTAATGTTATTTGTTAAAGGGAATACCAATGAAGACTTCAAAAAGAGTGCAGCAACAGAGAGGTCAGCAAGCAGTGTTAGGTTAGCCTATACTACACAATAAGCAATGCCAGCCTATATAACCCAGTAAACAGTGCTAGTCTATACAACACAGTAAGCAGTGTTAGCCTATACAACAAAGTGAACAGTGTTAGCCTATAAAACACAGTAAACAGTATTAGCCTCTACAACACAGCAAGCAGTGCTAGCCTATATAACATTGCAAAAACAGTCTTTAATCATCATTCTTTCTGTAGGCATTTTGTTGTTTTCTCTTCATGTGGCTTGGATAAAATACTATGACATAAAGCAACATGAGTGGAACATGGTTTGTTCTGCCTCACAGTTCAAGTGTACAGCCCACCATGACTGAGAAGTAAACGTAACAGCAGAATGATGCAGTTACGTTAAATAAGGTCGTCCCCACAGGCTTGTCTAAAGGCTCATCTCCCAGACACTGTCAAGCTGACAATTAACACTCACCACCACAGGAATGCTATTGCATGATATAAGCAATTGTGTTCCTAGGCTCGCATTATCTGATGCATTCACCTCTTAGCTGAACTCCGTTCATATTGGTTTCTGTTCCCTGGAAGTGTAGCTTTCAGCTGATTTTTCAAGATGGAAAAGAACCTACATTGCAGACTAAACTATACATTTGTATCATTCTAAGTTTTGTTTACAATATGTTGCAAACAGCAATGTCCCAAACAGACAAAATAATCAAAACAGTTGTGGCTAAGTCAAAGATGTATCTGAGAAGATCAGTAAGAACTGTAGGGGGATGCACTGTTCATATTTGAACATACAGGACAAGATAATAAGTCTAATGTTTAGATGAAACTACTGTACCACATCTGACTCTAAATAAGAAATGGCAACAAAACAAATTAAGTGGTCCTTTGAGACTGTCAGTGATTTTTATAAATATAAGGTAAAAGCCACCTATTAAGCAGCTGGGTTTCTTTTCTGGTCCATTTCCTACAAAGAGTTAAAGGTTTCGAGCTTCAGTGAAAGACTTTTATGCACATAAAGTTGAGCTTAAGAAAACCTACTGGACTTTTGAATCCTAACAGTTTCCTAGCACACCTAACCTATTTCTACCTCTCAAAGAAGATAGCTTATGTTTAAGCAGGAAGACCCACTGTTTTGTTGCTTCCAAATCCTGGGGTGCTTTAAAGTTATAGTACCTGAAAGGCAAACATCTGATATCCTGCTATGGCATATAAGTGTTTACATTTAACATTCAACACAGCTCAATATTACACATATTTGACTCAACTGTGTCACGATCACAGCTTCCTTTTAAATTAAATATATTGTGGACTCCAAGTGCCCCTGTTGTCTGAATGCTATCCCTTCATGAAGTTTTGGAGGTCTTTGTGAATTAACAATATATTTAATTTCTCACTTTCTCTACAGGCTGGATACAACAGTCCCAAATACAGGCCGAACAAACGAAAGAAAAGGAGGTTTGGTTGATTCAAGGTTCATGAGCTGTTAAGGCAACAACCTTAAAAAGTCACAGAGCTGTTAGGCTGATGTTCAGAAACTTAGTTTGCAAGCCTTGGCCAGAATACCAAAGTCTTGCAGTTTTCCAAATCATTAACTCTATCTGTAACATAGATACTCAGAGCATGGTGCAGCCAGACAAGGCTGAATGTCTTCTTTGTGCTCCTTCCTTCTGTGTCCCTCTTCAGCGAGACCGTGTTTTACATATTCCAGGTCCCCTGTCATACATCCCAAAGCTTTGAGGGGGGGGGTCTTCTGGAGGGAAATGGCATGATCAGGCCAGCAGTCTCAAAGCAAAAGCAAGAAGCAAAACCAAGGTGAACATTCTTTGTGCACATAGAAATACTCCTGTTTCGAAAGTGAGCATGTTCACATTCATTTAGGAATCTTTTATTAGGTAAAAACTTGAGGCAAGAAGCAGCACATTCTTCATTTCTTCAATGCATCAGCAAATTTTCAGATTTTCACACATGCTTTTTAAAATTAAGAGAGGTCCTTCTGTAAGGGAGCATATGTAAGCCATTGGGAGGGGTTGGGGAGAGAAGAGGAAAGAAAACAACTTTAGGTTATACAACTCCCTGTCCTTAAAGACAGCTTGGAGACATGGAAACCATATGTGAACTTTTAGCTAATAAAACATAATGCCAAGATGTGGTGTCTAAAGCTATTGCACCCAAAATGTAATTGGACATATGTTCATTTACTTGCTTATAATCAAAACATTAAAAATTGTTTTGAACTCTGCTAGGTGTGAGTATTGGACTCACTTAATTTATGTAATTATCTCACATGGAAAAAATGCACTGGTGCCCTGGTGTTATTATTACATTGAGGAAAGTAAATAATGTATAAGCTGGAATAGATAATATCTAAGCAGAACCAAATGGTGCCTATTGCTCGTGCTGAAGAAAGGAAAACAGCTTATTAATTTGACACTGTAGTTGTTTTCCCATGAGCGTGCTATTCAACTGGTATGCTCTCTGCAGACTTAGCATGTCAATGCAAAGGAATGTCAGTCTGTTTGAGTAATCAATGCAAATTTCATTTCTTCAATGAGAAAGAACCGTTTTTGCTTGTCTGCTGAAATTGCCAGGATGTCAGGATTTGGTTACTAAGCTCCGTTTATTCATTGTATGGATCTGGATTTCATATGTGAGTTCATTCAAGAATGTCCAAAAGGAGCCTGGAGAGATGGCTCAATGAGTAAGGGGGTTGGCTGCTCTTCTATAGGACCTGGGTTAAGTTCCCAGCACCCACATGGTAACTCACAGCCATACTAACTCTAGTTCCATGGAATCTGTCACCTTTCAAGCTCTATAGGGACCAGGTAGACATGTGGTATACATACATACATACATACATACATACATACATACATGTAAGGAAAAGATTCATTAACATAAAATAAATAAATCTAAAAGAAGTTTCTTTAAAATAAATAATATCCAAATAGTGTCAGGAGTCCCCTGTCTGAAGGGTCTGCTGTGTCACTTGATCCATTTATTCCTATTTATTGATATGTTTGTTTATTGGCTGATTGGCTTATTGAACACATAGAGAAGAAAATTTACTAAAAATTAGGTTTTATATATATAATTTTTAATGTTTGGGATATAGGTGAGTTAGTACATTTTCTTATATTAAGCATAGACAATGATTTCCATAATCACTATTTTTAATCTATAGAGAACTGAGTCATAGGTATAAGAAAAATCAATAAAAGACATCCAGACAGGAAAGGATGATGTAATTATTGCAGTTGGTTGAGTAGATTTATGTAAAGAAAGCCCTAAAGACAGGCATACAAACACATGCACATATGCATGCACACACACACACACACACACAACTATAAATACTCTAATTCATGAAGGTTGTAGGATAAAAAAGCAACATACAAAAACAACAACACAAAAACCCCCAAAACCAAATTCCTGTCTTGCATGAAGAATCCATCCTGAGAGTCTAAGGGGTAACAAACTATTGATAATGACTCTGCTATAACTGAAAAACCGCATGTCTTACATATTCTTGCTGCAAAATAGAAAGTTTGCTATGTGAGATGGTGCATGGCTACATTAGATTGGTAGTGGTAATAATTTAACACTGTGTGTACATATCAAAAGTAAAAAGAAAACTAAATATAAAAGTAAAATAAAATCAAGATGATTCTTTAATTTAGGTAATTTTAGGGGAAATAAGAAACTTGAATTAATTAATAACAGAATTATTGAGTTATAAGGAAAACATTAAAAATCAATTTTCTCCCTCAAAACAAGGTAGCACAAAGAAACTAAACTAAACTAAATGTGTAGAAATGATATGTAAGACAATTTCTCATCCTCCTGGGGGCCATAATGCAAACACAGTGACATTAGTGGGGCCGGGTGACATGAGAATGCTGTGCACTTCCAACATCTTACTCCTGTGTGTCTCATTACCGATTCATTAAAGAGATTCAAAACATATCTGTCTGTCTGTAATCAATAACTTTTGGAATATATCTTCTACTCTTAGACATTACAGAACCATTACAGGGTAAAGTTTTTCAGAAAGAATATATACTTGGGCACGTTAACGTGAAAGGCAGATAGCAGCTTCCATTGATGTGGGCTGTAAGGTGGGTCTGTGGAGAAAGCACCTGCTGTACAGGACCAAAGACCACACTACAGATCTCCAGACCTCAGGTAAAAGGTAGGTAGGTATAGTGGCCTACCTGTAGTTCTTGGTTTGAAAGGAGAGGATTAATAGGCTCCAGGTTCAATACAAGATCCTTTAAGTAGATAATGTGAAGAGAATCTGAGACAGTCAGCATCAGTATTTAGCTCCCATAAGCGTGCAAATATATATTCAATATGCATCACCTCCTTGTGTAGCCAGACACATTTGAACATGCATCCACACATGTACAGATATTCTCCCACCCCCACACCTCCAACATTAATATCCAAAATACGGGATCAACAAAAACAGAGTCAGGAAGGCCAGGAAACAAGTCAAGATTAGAAAGTTAGTTCCTCGTGTGCCTAAAGATAGTTGATCAATTAAGGGATAGTGCCAAAAATCAAGAAATGAATGAAAAAAAATTAAGTTGAATTTAAATCTGAAAATAAGAGTAACCCTTTGGTATTTTAAGTTTTGTATTAGTGTTGTGAAATTTACAGATTGAACCTTCACCTGTTGGTGAAGTGAGACTGGCATGGGCAATGCTTATGGGAGCCACATAGATGGCCCAGTTGTTCCTGTACCATGTTACTTTCGGAATGGACAACAGTAGCAACTTTCCATAGAGTGACTAAGACCTGACACTGTCTTGTGCTTATGAAAATTGGATGAAAAGTCTCCATTTATGTGGTTTAACCTCTGAGACATAGCTGTGTCCCAGCAGTACCTGGAACATAGAATCTTAACTGTAACACTGTAACTGACTGACTGTTAAGAGTTAGATATTCTACCACTGATAGAATATCCATATGAAAAAAATCATAATGTCAGATCCATTTGTAGTGCACTGGGTTGAGAGGAAAGGCACTGAAAATTAAAAATAAATGGCTCTCCTTTTCTCTTTACAGGAATACGACTATATCTGCATGTACAAATGGGAAGTGAGAAGATACTTAGCATCTACAAGAAGCCTAGCATTGCTAACTTCCATAGGTTGGTGCTCTGTATCTGGTAGGGAAGAGGTCTTCCTATGAGAGCCAGCAGATCTATCAACTATAACTAGCCAGTTCTCAAAGCTTCTTACTATTTCCATATAGTTCATATCAAGAATGTGGAAACAAATCATAATTAAATGCATTTGTAAAATTGTCTATATTACAAGGATATATTGAAATCTATTAGTAAATAGTCCTTCTCTGTCAGACAATAAATTATTACACCACTGTGGGGAAAAACAAGAGCACTGGGTAGAATCTATCTAGCTCTACATAGTAACTCTACCACTTGCTAACTTCAACACCTTTGACCTAGCATCCTTTCTATCAGAGTCCTTGTGTTAAAGCAAAAATTAATGGTGTTTTGCTTTAAATGTCTTAGGAATGCAATGAACTTTAAGTGGAATGTTATAGGCCATATCCTTAGACTAGTGTCCAACACATACACACACTCACACACATATAAATCCTCATGTTAGTAGAGGGCTCTAAAGATTGAAGCCCCTGACTTACAAAAATATGTTTGATTTCATCCATCCAGTTACTAGCAGAACTGAGGTTTTAACCCAAATATGCCTGGGTTATCTTTCATCAGAGTCACAGGCATTGCTATTTGAGCTGGAACTCTCTGAATGTCCCTTCAGGTGGTACCCTAGATACCAGTACACCAGAATGGATCAGCCTGCCATTGCTCCAACCCCCTCATGGCCAAAGACTGTCAGACACCCTTCACTCTCCAATGACCTCTGTGGAATTCATTGAACCTAAGCTGCAGATCTGAAAACTTAACTCATTCAAAGGAAACCAAAAGGTCTCCATTTCCTCGGAGCAGCCAGAATGGTTCTTTAGTTTATTTGCTTGCTGAGGATCACATAACCCTCCAAGGAGAACATGTAAGACTCAGGAGACTCATTGATTTTCAGTGTTGAAAACAAATGACATGATAACTGGACAGGCTTGGATCCAGAGGGGGCAACAGCAAACAAAATCAAGAGGTACTTCAACAGTACTGTTGAAGTTTGAAAAATCCATTACCAAGTCATGGAAAGAAAATAACTCGAGGAAATATCTAAGGTCGACCGTTTCCAATCACTGGTACTCCATCCATTATATGCTCTAGTGGTTCCAGGAACAACAGAAGGCCATACACTGCTTCAATGCCAAGGACAAGAAAGGCAACCCAGCCTGTCGGCCTGACTTCCCCTCACTCAACCCCAACACTTCAGACCTCGCTTCCCTGCCCAGATGAGTTAGTCATTTGAGAAGAGATTTTGAAGCCAAGGGCTTTGTTGTCAAACAAGTCCCTCAGCTCTCTTGTAGTCTATCTGTTGCTTCCATAGCCCTTGCACACAAAAAGCATTTGAGGGGGACAATAAAATGTGTCAGCCAGTCCATGTTAATTCTTTGTGTCTCACATCCACATTTTAAGAGCTGTGGTCAGCATCATGGGTGTGCAGTAGCTGGTCAATTGAGGTCTTGTGTGTGCAGTAGCTCTTTACACCGGCCTATAAGTCATGATCATTCTACATGAGAGTAAGTCAATGCACCTATTTTGAATATGTTTTATGCATACTTCACAAGTATGATCTTATATGCAGTCCAAAAATCCATGGCATCTCACCTGGCAGAATTTAGAATGCTTCACACAAGACTGTAGACTAGATGATAGTCCTCTGTCTGACTGCAGAGAGAATACAAAACTTGTTTGTGCCAACCAGAAAATTGAGACCACTGAAAGAACCAAAGGTTCTGATGACTGAAGCATCTCCTCATGAGAGTGAAACATGAATTAGCTTGTCTAATAGATATCTTTTCATAAAAGAATGGATGTGGTACACATATTGACAGTGACAAAAATAAATAAAGCACACAGTTATACTGAGACATTATTCCTAAATTCCATTTGACATTCTGTTCATTTGGGTTTGACTCAAACCTTTATGCTGAAGAATTCAAAGTTTTTCTGAGCCTCAACACATGTATCTCAAACCTTCTTTGAAAATTTACTTATCAGTGTTTGTGGGATAAAGCTTAAATGAGACTGTCAGCTTAGTGGAGAATTAATATCTAATTAGAATTAATATCTAGAAAGAATACTGTCTAGATATTAAGTTTTTGTCTGAAGATCCTCATAAAACTATATTAAAATTAATTATTCAGAGGACATTTGTCCAATAGAAAGAAGGCTAGTTGCTTAGCATTGAGATGACAGTATTTGTTGCTCACAGATGATGATGTCTGCTACAGTGTGTTGGATAACCTTGAAAAAAGTAAAACAACTCTACATGGAGTTTATCAAACAGAAATCTATCAAACAGCTTGGAGACAGTTTATAGATACTGGTTGTGACAGTGGTGGTGGTGGTGATGATGATGATGGTGGCAGTGTGTGTGTGTGTGTGTGTGTGTGTGTGTGTGTGTGTGTGTGTAGATCTTAGGTGATGTTTCTCAGAAGCAGACAACCTTGCTTTTAATGAAACAGGGTCTTTCACTGGTCTGGAATATTCTGATTAGGGTAGACTGGGCAGCTACTGAGCTAACGTTTTTCTCTCATCTCTACCTCCAAGTGATAAGAATCCAAACATGTGCAACCATGTCCACCTTTTTAATGTGAGTTCTGGGGAATCCAAATCAGGTTTATGCTGCAAGCACTTTACACACTGTTCTATCTCCCCTACCTTTGGGTACCCAAATTCTTGTCATTGGTTTTGGGATAAATTTGGCTAACTGATCCTGTAGTGTGGTGGTTTGAATGTGCTTGGCCCAGGGCGTGACACTATTAGGAGGTGTGGCCTTGTTAGAGGAACGTGTCACTTGGGGGGGTGGACTTTGAGACTCCCTTTCTGTCTGTCTGGAGCCGTCTACTCCTGTTTGCCTTTGGAACAAGATGTAGGACTCTCAGCTCCTCCAGCACCATGCCTGCCTGAATACTGTCATGCTTCCTGGCTTGATGATAATGGACTGAACCTAAGGCAAGCCAGCTCCAATTGAATGTTGTCCTTACAAGAGTTGCCTTGGTCATGTCTCTTCACAGAAATGGAAACCCTAACTAAGCCACAAAGCCATCTGCTATTCTCTCTCAAAACATGTATAAAAGTAATAAAAGGGACTCCACTGGCTCACTTTCTATTTTCTATTCTGTTGAACATTTTGTCCTAATATCACCAGTCAAGGAACGAATACATTCATGCTGGACTTGAGTTAGGGAACAGCTGGTGTGGAAAATGTTTCTCTTCTTTAAGCCCTTTCCTCTGCTTATCCAAACAGAGAAGACAGATATATTTTCTCCTATTCAAAAGGAGTGGAGTGGAAATCTAAGAAAGCCAGCCCCTTCCCCGGCATCCAAATACATAGAACGTCCACCTTACTGTTCACTATACACTTAAGATTTAACTTCTGGATTCATGGCTATTTCTGAATGCTGGGCCACTTTTCAAAGTCTCCCAAGAAGTAGGTGAGGATAAATTCCAGTTTAAGAAACTTTTGAATAGATTTTTAAAAGCAAAATGGCAAACAAACCATCTGGATACCAGTGTTTCTGTTTTCCAATGGCAGCGCTGGAAAGTCACCAGTTCCACCGAGAGTTGCCACTGTTCTGACTCCTTCTTTGACCCTTCAGTCTTCCAACAAGAAGTTTGGGAAAAGACAAGAGCCATTGAAAAGTTGCCAGTTAAGAAGTCGGTTTGAAAGTCGCTAAGCCAAAGCTGTGTACTTAGAACTGTTGGTCCTGGGTGTGTGTTTGAGTAATGTATTACATGGTATTAACATGGACAGTAAAACTCTTGCATTATTTTCTTCCCCTGGGGCACATAATGCAAAACTTCATTGACTGGAGCCCTGTTTGGTAAATGGGGCAGAAAATGCCTGTAGAACTGATGTAATGCTATGAAGAGAGTGCAGCCTAAGATGGCATATAAATTCTTAATGGCATTGTTTCTGGCTTCTCCATGTGTAGCCCAGTGGATATGGTTGAGGCCTTTTAGAGAACAGCCCGGTTACAATTAAAACATCAGCCTGATCATTTCCTGGCATGCGCATGAGTGCAAGGCATAGATTAGAATGCATTTCATCAAGCTTTAATTTCATTTTCAGCCCCTTAAAAGTTCCATATCTCTTAAACAAGCTACGGGCAACCTGTTATCTGCTGTAATGGAAAGCAGCATGCCCACGCACCAAATAAAAGCCCAAATAAAACCCAAACCTGTTTCGCTTTCCAGGCACGGTTTCATTGCAGCTTCCATCCACCTCTTCCCACTGCCAGAGGCTCTAATGAGCACCAACTCAGGCCCAGCCCTGCCAAGTGTGAGCAGGTGGGTTTAATGGGATGTGAGATGTAGCTTGCCTGTAAACCAGACTACCATTTCCTGTCAAGTTCGTGTGACTATTAGCAGGAGGAGGGCAGAGAAGGCGGGGGGGGGGGGTGGGTAAGGTGAGAGGAAAGGAGATGGGGAGAGAGACTTTCTAATCATGATGTTTATAAATAAGACGTAAATTACATAAATCATACCACCAGTATTACTCTTCTATTGAATAACAATGCCATGTCAGATTTGAAATGTCTGAAAATCTTTCTTCTTTTTGTGACATAAATGGATGTTTGGCTATACATTCTCCATTATGACAAAAGAGATGAATGGAAACTAGAACTATTACGCATTCATTTAAATACTCACCCCCATTTGAGCAGTTTTGAAAATAAGTACGTTTACTTATCTCTTAGACAAATCAAAGCATAAAATGATGGAGCTGGAGAAATAAAAACACAATTATTTCATGGTTATGTTTGATTTTCTACACATTTTGAACAGAAAGATCTGATATGTAGATAGCTAATTCTGGGTTTGGTTTAAATTATGCTGTCTGTATATTCTGAGGAGGAAAAACTATGCTAAAGACATTCAAGCATGAGTGTGTGGTTCCTAGCAGATGACGTGCTGTGGAAGGAATTTCCAAAATAGTGAGATGTTTTACAGATTTACAAGCCTGTTGTTATCTTTCAAGGTAAAATGGCCTAGGGTAGGGGGTGGGGAATGGGTGATGGGCAGAGTCAGAGTCAACTACAAGCAATGTCACCAATAGCTGTGTGACTTAGCCAGTGAACAATGTAGGCTTTTGATTTTGCTTATTTCAATACTTCCGCTAACACCTGTCGTCCCTTTTCACAGCTTAGATTATATGAGAACCAAATACATTTTTAAGCACTTCTTAAAAATATAGAGCACAATAAATAATTCCTGAATTGCACCTTAATTTCTATTCTCCCTGTAAGTTGCAAGACTGGGCTGTTTCCCATAATTTTGCAGGGCAAAGGGCATCTGGTTTTGGAACACCCTGTTCACAGATCCTGTGGAGTTTTATCTATGGGAATTGGACTATGAACTTACAATTTCTTTCTTTACACTCGAAACAAAAGAGATTCTTGTACTGGTTATGTATTTGCAAAAACCTTTTCAGAGAGTATGATTTCTATTTTTAGTTTCTTTGGATCATAGACACAGTTATTCTCATACTGTTATTGGCTTTTAGTTCTTTGAGAGTTTCCTACAATATATTATGACCATATTCAATATAAGAAACTTTTAGTTATAGATAGAAAAACCAAACAGAGAATAAATATGAATATACAAGAGATTTAAGGCCTTGATTTAGCCTACATGGTTTGCAAAACACTTAGTTTATATTTGCATAAGAAGCTTTAAGTCTTCGATCTCTGGCTTTAATAAGGTAAGAAAAGGGGCCAATTCAATTGGTAGGACTTGACATTGTTTCTGACCATATTTATTGAGCCATCCCAGTTTCTGAGTCCCACACCATGGTGTTTCAGTTATTCATCAGGTTCTTCTATTTTGTATTCTAGTTTGTATTCTGTCCTACTGACCCATCCAAGTATCCCTGTGACAAAGTCACTTTTTTAATAATTATATATTTATAGTGTTTTTAAAAGAGCTTTCTTAATCCCATGTAAGTGTGTTGGGATGTGTACGTGAGTACAGGTGTCCATGGAAGCCAGAGGCACTGGATCCACTTGGAGTTGAATTTATAGGCAGCTGTGAACCTCTCAGTGTAGGTGCTAGAAATTAAATTTAGGTTCTCTGCAAGAGACATATGCACTATGAGCAATTGATTGCCCCCCCAAGAATTTATCATGATTCCTAATGTCTATCAGGCCAGCTGCCTCTTCCTCATTCTTCCTTCTCATGAGTATCTTGGCCCTGTTCTATCTAAACTGTAGACACTGGCTGTGAAGGTGCATGCAAAGCAGATATTTTCCTTGCCCCAGCGTTAAAGCTCTTGATCAAGCTGTAGACACTAGATACTATTTGACCCTTGACTCTATCTGCATAAAAGCTATCAGTCTGCTATGTCATGACTTTCTGGATTGTTTGGGCTAATCTTTTAAAAAAATTAATATATTCTGCATGCCTATAACTGAATTTCCTCTAAATTACTAGCATTTTTGATATTTCAATAGGTAATATTCAATGGTCATATCTTCTTCTTATCGCTGTTGTATAGAAAAGGTAATTGATTATCAGAGTCTAGCATTCTAGTCATATTTTCTTCTTATCGCTGTTATATAGAAAAGGTAATTGATTATCAGAGTCTAGCATTCTAGCAACTTGTACAGCCTCATGACATACTTACTCATCTATCTGGGCTACCAAGATTGTTCAGTGTGTGGCAGCACATGCATAGCATATGATGACCTTGAGTTCAAGTCCCAGAAATTGCATAATGGTGGCAAAAGAGAATTGACTCCAAAACAACACACACACAAACACACACACACACACACACACACACACACACACACACACACACACACACTGAGGGTCATTCAAGTGATATAGTATATGTGAATTGAGCTTTTATTATTATTTTATTGTATTTATTACATACGTGGTGGTTTAAATAGGAATGGCTTCATCCACTCATATGTTTGAATGCTTGCCCCATAGAGAGTAGCACTACTAGGAGGTGTGGTCTTGTTGGAGAACATGTGTCACTGTGGAGACAGGCTTTGAGGAATCCTATGCTCAAGCTATGCCCATTGTGGCACACAGTTTTCTTCTGCAGTTAATGGATCAAGATGTAGAAATCTCAGTTCCTTCTACAGGATCATTCCTGCCTCGATGCTACCATGCTTCCTGCCATGATGATAATGGACTAAACCTCTGAAACTGTAAGTCAGTCCCAATTAAATGTCTTCCTTTATAAGAGTTGCCTTGGTCTTGGTGTCTCTTTACAGCAATGAAACCTTGACTAGGACATATAGTTCATTATATATAAGCTATTATATATTATAGATGATGAGCTATGAAGAGATTATATGTAACCTATTTTATATATAATATCATACATGTTACATATATACCCCTGTGTGTGTGTGTGTGTGTGTGTGTGTGTCACTTTTTTATTGTTTATCACTTTAAAAAATACCTGAAATGTAGCCAGGCATGGTAGCACACAAACAAAACAAAACAAAACAAACAAACAAACAAACAAATGAAAACTTGATATGTATGTACTTTGATAATTTGAGGAATACATTCCATGATCATAAGTACATTTACAAGGCTGTACTCTGTTACCCCTCCTTACCTGCACGATGCTAGCGACAGTAGATGGCTGCTAGGGAAGAGAGAGTCAGGTTTCTTCAGAAATATGGTAAGGATTAAGATGTAAATCATAAGTATTTATAGTAGCATCAATGACAGGAAGTCCTGAGATGTCAATTTAATAAGATATACAAGAATCTGTTCTCACCTTCATATGTATGCACACATATGCACATCTAAGATGGTATTCAATAATGGAAATTCAAACACTTTCCACTCAGACCTAGAACAAGGCAAAGATATCCTGTCACACTACTAATTTTCCACACTGTAACTGAAGTCCTAAGAAACAGAGTATTTCTCTTCCCAAATTGCATGAAAGTCTATGTATAAAAACCCAGACTTAACATATAAGAATCTTATATAAGAAATAATCTATGATAACAAAATTTGGGGTTAAAAAGTAAAGACAGGCAAGGTTTTTGCTATTATGGCAACGAAGTAGAACTTGAAGCTTAAAATGTCATTTATACTAGTACCAAAAAATTAAAACACATAGGTATAAATTGAATAAAGCAATTTATACTATTAACATGAGAAAAATCACTGAACTTTCACAAGAAAAACCAAGGAAGAAGCAGACAGCTGAAGAGATAGTTCATGTCTATTGATAGAAAGAATGTTTTCAATGTTATTTCCACCCAGTGTGATATATTCATATAAGCAAACCTGATCAAATCCAGGTTATTTTGCAGGACACTGAAAATCAACCTAAAAAATATATAAACATGCGAATGAGATCTGGCATACAGCTGTTGGTAAAGTGTCTGTCCCAGAAGCATGAAGGTCTGAGTTTAAATCTCAAGACCCCATATTTACAAGCTGGTGCGGTAGTGCATCTTTGTAACCCTGTGCTTCATGGCAGGTAAGGGAACAGAGACAGGTGCCAACCTGAAGCTCATTATGAAGCTAGCCTAGGAAGACTGATGAGCTTCAGGTCCAAACAGAGCTAAATCTCAATAAGACAAAGGTAGAGAATGATAGAGGGAAATATTCCATACTGTCCTCTAGACTCCATACACAGATGTGTACACACTGCATACACTCATGAACACACACACACACACACACATGCACGCACACACACACACACACACCATCCATGCAAAGAAACAATCAGACAAAATACAAAAGACACAATAGAGGCATGCAATATTGAAGGAGAACACACTTGAAGTGCCCAACTACAAGAGCACAGCAGTGAAGATAGAACGATCAAATACATAAGGAAAAAGAAAAAAAGAAACAGGAAAGACTCAACCTCCACTAACATAATCATTTGTTGACAGAGAAATCAAGAAAATACCATGGAGACTAGATCATCTATTCTATAATGTGTTCTGGAGCCAGACATTCACATATGACAAATTAATGTAGACCCAGGGCTCCCATTCACAACACAAAATAAATGGAAATGGAACACAGACCTAAATAAAAAACACAAAACTAAACCAAGTAGACAATAACAGAACATCCACATGAACAGTAGAGCAGCAGTATTCTTCCAAATACTGAAGGTACGATCCTTTAATTAAAAAAAGACTTGGAAACCTTGAGTTTATTGAAGTTATTATTATTCTTTGCTTTGAGAAAATTAATGTCAACATAAAAAGAACAGAAGCCATGACCCAGAAGAAAGTATCTGTAAACTTAGCAAGAATCCTATTAGAAAGTACTCTAAGCACTTCCATTTCTCACTAGGAATAAGATGTTGACCGTGAAAGCAGCATCCGAAACGATCTCTTCATCTCATGTCATTTGGGGAGAGGACACATCTGCGTGGCTCATGTCCCTGTGCTGAACATCTCAAATGATAGGAACACCAGGGTGCCTTTCATTTCCAGTAGTCATTCACTGCAAAAGATCTGGAAACATGAAACAGCTTTTTATGAAACTAAACATGCTTTTACATAGCAACTACAGTCTTTGATATGTATCCAGAAGTGGAAAGTTTACATTTCTGTATAATACCTGCCATAAATAGTCAAAACACCTTAATTTACAAATACCCACATTTTATTGCAAGTCAAGGATCACTCATTAGGCAGATGAATCTAGGCCCCAGAGTATCCAGATTGTCAATAGATGCTTTCCAATGCTAAAAAGAAATGAGTTATCAAGCCATGAGAAATCATGGAAGCATCTGACTAAAAATAAGCTGATCCAGGAAAGACAGCATACAATGTAAGTCTCACACCCAGCTCAGTGATTGGCAGAGAGAAGGGAGCAGAGAGGGTAAGACAGATGAAGCACCTCTGTGCCTTTCAGTCACTGGAACTGTTCTGTCCAGTAGTCCAAGCAGGTGGAGTGCAAAGTCCTGAGGATTAACTTTAGTGCACGCCATGGACTTTGGGTTATTATGATGTGATGTTGTCACTGTAAAAGAAGTGTTGTCGATGGAAGATGCTTTGTGGCCAGCACAGGTAGAACGGCCCAGGGCCAGGTGGAGAATCTCTCCTTCTAGTATCAAATTTTCTGTGAAACTAAAATGTTATAAAACGAAGACTTTTTAAAAATGTGTGTAAAATCTGAAGCCTAAGATACACAAAAAACTTTCAAAAACAAACAAACAAACAAACAAACAAACACAGAAGTAAATGTGTAAGAATACCATGTACGTAAGTTGCAAGAACAGATATTGTTCAGATTGGTGTATAGATGCATCTCAAACAAACTCAAAATTCCAGTGGATTTTACAATTAGAAATTTATCATGTAGTTCTAAAAGTAATTTTGGAAAAATCAAACGGCCCAGACTTGCCAAAAGAATGTAGTAAACGGAGAATAATCTTGACTTGTCTACTGCAAAGCTATAGCAAAGGCTGGCATAAGAATAGACAATGGGTTTAACAGAACAAAATAGCAGTCCAAAAATAAACCAGTGGATATATAGTCAAATTGCTTTTGACAAAGATGCCAAACTATTTTAACAGAGAAAGCCTAGTCTTTTCAACAACAACAACAACAACAACAAAATAATAATGCCAGGAAATTGGATGTCTGTATGGAAAAAGATGTAAGTCTCAGTAATTCTCGTGTAAAAAATGAAATACACATGAGACAATTATATATCAACTGAAATGGTTAAAATTAAAGGATGTCAAGTGGAGGTAAGTATGTGTCTATGACGAGCCCCAATTTTTAGATCTGGTAGTGAACTTGTGCAGGACTTTGGGAAAAAATTTATATGGTTTCTTACAGTGAAATAATACTGACATGTAACTGAACATCCCCCAACTTATAAACCCACCTAAAGAAAACTACACAATACCAACTGCAAAGACATGGCTTAAAATCTTTATTCTGTAATTAGAAATATGTCCAACAGGTGATGCCGTACATCTATAGTAATGAAAAGTACACAACAGAAAGGAAGAATTTCGTCATGTGTGTTGCAATGTATCTAACTGTGATATGTAGATAATTGTCATCAGTAGATAACTATTTCATGCTGAGAAAATGTCACCAGAAAGACTCCATGATTCCTCTAACTTAAAATACTAATGTGTAGGGACAGAAATCACAGGGGTATGTGCTTTATTATGCGTGGGTAGGATATTCAAGGGGGCGCCCAATTCTCATTGCTCTGGTGGAAGGATATGGATTTCCAGTGAAAATTATTTGTAAATACAGTTCTTTCTTTCTTTCTTTCTTTCTTTCTTTCTTTCTTTCTTTCTTTCTTTCTTTCTTTCTTTCTTTCTTTCTTTCTTTCTTTCTTTCTTTCTTTCTTCCTTCCTTCCTTCCTTCCTTCCTTCCTTCCTTCCTCCCTCCCTCCCTCCCTCCCTCCCTCCCTCCCTCCCTCCCTCCCTCCCTCCCTCTCTCTCTCTCTCTCTCTCTCTCTCTCTCTTTCTTTCTTTCTTTCTTTCTTCCTTCTTTCTTTTCTTTTCTTCTTTTCTTTTCTTTTCTTTTCTTTTCTTGAAAATAATTCTCAGTGAGGAGGGAAGATGAGTACATAATTCAGCAAAAAAAAAAAAAAGGCATAAAAGCAATTTGGGATAGGAAATGGTTTATTTAACTTGAGAGTCCAGGTCACAGCCAATCACCAAGGGAAATCAAGGTGAGGGCTCAAGGCAGACCCATTTGGCAACAAGTCACTTCGACTTCTGCAGGCACAGTGGGCACTGTGGAGGATGCTGCTTTTGCTAGCTGGCTCACACAGGTATTGAGGTTCTTACTTAGTTAAGAACCATCTCCCTAGAGAAGGTGCTTGCCACAGTAGGCTGGGATCTCCTGTGTAAATAACAATCAAGACAATCCCCCACAGATATGTCCATAAGCCTACTTAATCAGTTAATCTCTCAGTAGAGACTCCCTTCTTAAGTGATTCTAGGTTATGCTAAGTCAGCCAGGAGGGCTTCTAAAACCAAAGGAAAGTTACCTAACTTGAAATCACCCTCCAGTTAGTAATCTCTTTCACATGCTGCTTCCTCTGACCTTGTCCATGTGTTGGCATCCTAAGCTCAGTGTTAGGGATACACACTGTTCTTTCTCCATTTCCCCCATAAATCTTCATGGAAAAGAAACAAGCTCAGCAGGTAGAGTGGGCAGTGCTGTCTAATGTCTAACCAATATAGCCAGAAACAGTGCTTCCTGCTACGGCCTGGGCACTCTAAGCCAGAATGGCAAGGCAGCTGTGTTGGAGGTTAGGGAATTTAGATGAGGAGTTTATGTCCTGGTTTCTTTGTGTTCTGCCCTTATGGAGGCATGGAGCATTTTTTTTCATCTTTCAAATGGAACTGTGTAAGAATTTCAAAGATAAAATTATCTGAATATATCTGAGCGTTCTGGAAGAAGTTTGAATGTGCAGTGACCTTCATCATCACTGTGCATTTTATTTTAGGAATTAGGAATCATGATTTCTACAACTCATGCATAGTCTTAGTGATGGATAAATATGACTCATTATATATTTCTCTAAATTGGGGAAGAATATACTACCATTTTCTAGTTGTTATTAAGTCAATGAGAGTAGATAATAAATGCTGCATGTGAGCATTGCTACAAACTGAGTAGTGGCACAATGTGTGTTCCTGTGCTAGAGGTGAAGAGTGAAGGATGGGCTAAAGTAAACTTTTAAAATAATTTAGATTTTTTAGTTAATGAAAGAGCACTCTGAAGAAGAAAAATATATGAGCTATAAAATTCTGGGAAGATACGGAAGATGAAAGAAATGATCTTAATAACGCCAGATTTAAAAACATGGATCATCTCAAAGGGCAAACAAAATGCCAAACTTGAAGAAAATGTTGCTAAACACAACTAAGAAGTGAGAGAGAGAGAGAGAGAGAGAGAGAGAGAGAGAGAGAGAGAGAGAGAGAGAGAGAGAGAGAGAGAGAGAGATCTACAGGATGAAGAGCTTTGTTGCTGTCATTTTTAAGAAGTCACTGCCCCACTTGGCAGCTTATCTGGGATGGTTGTCTGAGGCTCTTCATTGTTCCCCCTCCCCCATACTTCTGAGATTTGAAGAGGATGGTCCAGAGAGAAGCAGACATGGCTCAACCAAAGGTCTGAGCAAGAAATAGTAAGTATTTATTTCATTTCGACTTAGAAGATGATATTGTCTCAAATTCAAAAGAACAGAAGTGGTGGTTTGTGGAGTAGGTACCAGAACCAGCCCCCTGAGCTGCAGAACTCTCAGCGGTGGTAGATGATTCTGAACTGTAGTTAGGTAGCCCAACCCTCTAATAACACGGGGAACAAATTTCTGATTTGTGGGATTCTAATGGAGGCACTGGGTCTTCTTTGAGGATGAGGAGGCAGATGGGGCATTTTAATGTGTCCCTGGAAAGATTGCTGTCTCAAGCTATGCCATAAAGTTATGTTTATACCCCCAACTTCAACACCATGCTTGCCAAGAAGGTATGATAGCTCACAAATGGATGCTCATAGGGCACAAAACACATGTTCTTCGTTGCAGCCCAGGGAAGATGAAGAAGCTGATCATTTAATGTGGAGCTTTCTACTGAACGGTGGTATCCAATACTGATGACTAAGAAACATTCACTTCATGAGAAACACTTGAGTAATGACATCTTTTCTATTTCAGCCTTTTAACGAGGCATGGGATCTGGGATTGTACGTAAAGCTGCTATAGGAAACAGGCTATGCCCACAACTGATCGCTGCCTGGACTGACTCATGTTTATTATCTGTATTTCTCTATTGTTTTACCATCTGCCAGAAAGTTTGACTTGTTCCTCTGCCTGCTGCACATTGGATGCCCAAGTCTCATACACAGACAAAGCTTCCTTGCACAGGAGAAAGGACATAGCTAGACTGGGGTTCTGGGGCCACGGATCCATGGTTCTTGGTCATTATGTTTGGCTTTTAGACTCAGTACTTTATTCTCTCTGTCTCAAATAAGAAAGATACCCATACTTCCTTGATAGCTCTGGTAACACTGAAGTATTGAAATAATAAAATTATAACTTTTGCAAAGCAAACAGAATTAACATTATTGGCAAATGTCATTGTCGTTTGGAACCCGAGAAAGGTTAACTTTTATACATGGCTAATTTTATCTGGTTACTTAATTTTTGCCTGTAAGTAGACATTTGGGGGAATATAAAGTAAGTCATGAGCATGTTGTATTTTCATCTACTTTGTCTTCTCCTGTATTCCTGAGTTTTGAAGCCATTACAAAATCAAATACTTGTTTAATTTAACCCTTTCCCATTTTTAAGTGTAAACAAGAAAAATTGACACCATAGGCACGTCACTTCTCCCTCAAAGTTATTTCAGGACCTTGGTTTTCATCACTAGAATTCTCTCTTCAAAATATACAAGAGATCCTGGCCACATACGGACTGGCCCACCTAAAGGTCCACCCTTATCACTGCACATAGTGAAGGATGCTCTTTCCCTCAATTACAAAGTCCTTCAAATCTACATAAACAAACAGGAGCTATGCCTGCATGTCTAGATCACAAACATTCTATTTCTCATACATTACATTCTAGTCAAAGCAAATCCATTGATCTGGACCCTGCATTTAAAAAAAATGTTGAAATTAGCCTGACAAAACCTGAATAGCAGGTCAGTGTGATGATTCGGGGGACTAGTCTTGTAGACAGCTGAAAGAGAGCCCCTTTTCCTCCAATTGTCTTTTTACCACATCTGTTGTTAAGTCAATGCTGCATATAGAGTTTAGATTGCACATAGAAGAGGATGAGAACTTATTCAACTTATTAAACTTATTCAGAGTTATCCCTCGCTCCTCTCTGCCCCTGTCCCACCCTGCTCAGCTCCTACTGTTAGAATCCTAGCCAGAGTTCATTGTGAACCACTGGAGGCATGTTTCCATTGGCATTCGCCTCCCTTCCCATCACAGCCTACCAACTAGGCAAGAAAGAGGACTGACGAGAAACAAAGGTAAGATTTGTTCTAGAAGATGATTTATTCTGCTGTAATTTCTTCCAAGAGCTCTTTCCCCCAACACACACTCCCCCTCTTTCCCACTTAAATAAATAATGAGCTTGGGAAGTCCTTTAGCCCGTTTTGCTTATAGACATATTTCTAAAAGAAAATAGAGACAGTGTATTCTGGAAGTTTATGTAAGGTCCAAGAACAGAGTCACTCTGGTGCAGCTCCCATCCCGGCTACAGCAGGTTTCTTTATGGTGAGTATGACAAAGGGCAGGCTGTGCTGCAGGAATGCCAGTCGCCGCCGCTGTTCCAGAACCTTCTATCACTCTTCCTGATTTGACATGAAATATTAAACACCGGTTACTACCAACAAAACGTTATTGAACACAGATGTCCACTATCATTTTCAAATTGCTAAAGTCAATTTAGGAATATATATATATATATATATATATATATATATATATGCATTTCCCTGAAACACAAATGTCATGTGACAGTAATGATTTCACAATATACCATTTCAATTAAAAGAGGACATTGTATATGTGTTTTCATTTTAAAAATCCCTTCTCTTTCATTAAAATTGTCTGGGTCTTGCAGTACAAACAGGACCAAAGATTGAAAAATAAATTAAAAGAAAGAGCGCCACCTACTGATGCATTTAAAAACTCTCCCATCGGCTCTATTTCTGAATGGAAAAGGTTCTGGCACAACAGAGACCTTGTGAATAGTAACTCAGACTGCTTGGCTCAAAGAGAAGAAAGAAAGGAGCAGGAGTTGCCCCCTTGGAAAGCAACTGGCTAGAATGGAGCTGTCTCCATAATGGAGACAGCCTCCCCTTTTCTGTGCCCCTCAGAAGCTCTAATTAATAAGTCTGCTCCAGGTTTACTGCTCCTCCAGGACACCGGTTAACTGTGCCGTTCCCTTTTGCTGGCTTTACCGAATCCGGTTGGGTCACACATTTTGCTCCATTACAATAATCGTATTCATGTCACCGACGGCTCCTTCTGACTCTCAGACATGGTGGGCGCCCTTTGAAAGGATTTACGGGACCATTTCTCCCACCAGTGAGGTTGGGATTGTTCAGAGCCTACCATACTTCTCCCCTGCCCCCACCCAGCCTAGATTCATGTGATTTCACAGGGGAGGGAAGAAAAACATCCACTGGGAACTTAAAGCCTACCTCAGGAGGCAAAGAGTAGTTAGTTGAGGAGAAAGCAACTGAACCAGACCAGGAGGGAGATGGCTCAGAGAGGCTGATCAATGGCCCCTGCAGTTTCTGCTGTCCCACGCCCTGCCACCTGTCTATACGATCTTCCAGAACCAACTTTAATTCCTGCTTTGACACATCTTTTAAGAAAGGCACACTCTCTGAGTCTCTCTTTGTGTGCCAAACCTGAAACCTCCCTTACGTTACAGACAGATGTAACTTATTGTGAGCACATCCTGGCCTCTCAAAGTGTCATGGTGTCCTGGGTTTCTAGCATGGACCTAGGTTCATAACATCACTGGCTTTCTTTTAAGATGAATAAAGTCTAAATTATGTTTGTTTCCTACTTTTAAGCGGTGGCTATAAGAAATATTATCAATATGCAACAGAACAGCATCTAGAAACACACAATGGAGTAATTTAGAGTAAAGTCCCTTTGAACATGTCTGTTCAGCCATGCAGAGACTTGATTAGCTAACCGTAGGCCCAGGTATTCAAAGTCTGAATAGAAAATGTTTATCTTCCCCCCAATGAATCACACATCACCTATCACTATAGAGTTGCCAAACTGTATGGTTTCCTTGTCACACATAAATTCAATAGCCGGCCACATCCAGGGACAGAAATTCCTTATAAATCAAACACCTACATACATTACAAAGAAAGGGAGTGGGACATACTGCCGAGTTTCAGTCAATCAAAATATGTGTGATGAGGGTCTTGTGTATCCAAGGTGCAGTGCTAGGTTTCATGGGGACATTTAATGAAATATGACCTGGCCCAACCTTCAAGCAGGGGAACACCTGCCTTCCACTGCTGCTCTGGAGATTATGTGCAATGACTGAGCAGTGCAGGGTGACAGGTAAATGACTACTATTATCATGACTACAAGATAATTTTGAAACAATATTTAAAGCAGAGGTGGAAGAGATGGCCAAAATGGAAGAAATAATATGGGATTGAATGGTGACTGTGACACTGATTTACTAGGGTCAGAAAAAGACTGAACATGTTTGAATCTTACCTTCAGAAAGCTTCATGCAGAGGGTTTCAGCTCTGAGTTTACTGTTTTCAGAAAGTCATTAGGTTCTAGGCAGAAGGCTGAGCTATTGACATTTTCAACTCATTTTTCAAACCTCCCCTAATTCAAAGGGTAAAAAGATATTATCAGCCTACTTTTATGGTTTAGAATCCCAGAGAGACTAAGGTATGCATGCTGTCTCATGGAGTTTTCCTACTTAATCAAATTGTCTCCACTATAGACACCTGTGTGCATGTGTGCATGTGCATGGATGTGTTTATATCTGTGTGCACCTGTATGTGTGCAAGTGCACATATGTGTGCACATCTGTTGAGGTCAGATGATGCGAAGTTGACTTCAAGCATCCTCCTCAGACACCATCAACATTTGTAGGCTTTTGTTTTATGCTTTTGTTTTCTCTCTCCCTCCCCCCATCACCCTCTCCCCCTCTTTCCCTTCTTCTCTTCCTCCCACCCTCTCTTACTTTTCCCCACTTGCTTTTGCTGAGATACACTCTCTCACTGGCTCACAGCTCACTGACCAGCACTGGGAGAGCTGGCCAGCGGTGTCCTATGGATCTCCTTAGCTTTGCCTATGCTGGTTTTAGAGAACACTCCACACTGTCAACTTTTAAAAGTGGGTTCTGTGGCTGGAACTTGAGTCCTCATCTGTGGCCAACACTTTGCCAGCTGAGCTCTCTCCCAGGCATTATAATAGGATTTTAGACTCTAGGGTTGAGAGGGATGCAGAAGCCCTCTTTGCTCCTTTTGCAGATAGAGAGGGCTGTAGGAGAAAACATGCCTGAGCTTACATGCCTAACTAGTGACTTCACAGAAGTCAGAAAGCAAGGTCTACCATGCCAGACTGGTGCTATTTATAAAGTTTTCAAATATTTCTCAGTAAGTCATAAATCAATAGCCATTATTTTTATAAATCAAAAAGGCCATGTAAGGAAAACCTCTCTGCTGCGTGTCAGCTCTACATCTTCTCTTTCTTTGGCCAGGGAGAGAGCTACTTATTTCCTGTTTCTGAGAAACCATTCATTAACCCTCTATCAGATTCCATCCCAGTCCCATCCACAATACACTTATCCTAGTATCAAGGCAGGCTCAGACAGCAAAATGGAGGCAAAATGTATATCACAGCATGGGAGCATATGTCTGGAAGTCTAGGAAAACTGAACCATTTTCTTCCTTATTTTGCCTTTTGGTAGAACGTGAATCTAATCTGTTTGCTGGGTAGTCTACATTTTGGGGTTAGAAGTATATGTCTTCTATGGCTCCTGGGTGGTGCATATTCAATTAGAATGTCAATCAAAGCAGATTGCCTTCCAAAATGAAGACATGTTGCTCAGCCTAGTTCTTTTCCTTGGCATAAAATGCTAATACAGCATGGGTGTCCTGGCTTTGTTCTGTGACATAGTTCTACCTATCTTGATACCCTAAGCATAAGACTAGAGACACTAAATCACATGACCCTGAAGTAGGCAGACCTCCTTAGAAGGAGACTATAACCAAACAACAACAAATTGTAATTGTGGTGCCTTAACTTTCAGCTCAGCAATTCAATCATTTTTCTCGTTTTGTTTTTGTTTTTTGTTTTGTTTTTTGTTTTTTGTTTTTGTTTTTCGAGACAGGGTTTCTCTGTGTAGCCCTGGCTGTCCTGGAACTCACTTTGTAGACCAGGCTGGCCTGGAACTCAGAAATCCACCCGCCTCTGCCTCCCAAGTGCTGGGATTTAAGGCGTGCACCACCATGCCCGGCATTTTTCTCATTTTGAAAGCAATTCTTTGTTGCAAAAGATATTTGGGGATGCTGAAGAGATGTCTGAGTGGTTATGAGAACTGGCTGCTCTTCAGAGGACCGGGGTTCAATTTCCAACATCTGAGCTCTGTCACCTGTAACTCCAGTTCCGGGGGATCTGATACTAATCTTTTGGCTTCTATGGACACAACATACATTTCTTGAACACACACACACATTCAGGCAAAACACAAATGCACATAAAAACAGTAAAGAAATAAATACAATGTTTTAAAAACAAACAAAACAAGTTTTGATTATGATTATCATCAAATCCATGGAACATTATGTTGTCAGTGACCTGGAGGCCCTTTGTCCCTTCTCCCTATCTCTTCAGCTTGGGAGGTGCTGCATTTTAAACTACGTATAGGAAGGACAGTTGTCCCATTGATTTCCTGTTGCTTTTAAAGGTTGTCTTTATTTTGAAAATATTGGACGTGTCTTCAATGTAATTTGATAACTGTTTCCCATTTCTCCATGTCAGTTCCTGGCTAAGCCCCACTCCCAACAGGCCCCTCCCAACTTCATGTCTTTATTTCATTTTTAGAACCCACTAAGTCCAGTTAAAGCTGTCCATGTATCTACAGCTATGAAGCTGTAGCATTCAGTGGCACAAGGGAAACCAGTATGAGCTGTGTCATAAAACCAAAGTCTCCTGGGAGGCTCTGCCAGTGCCTGGCAAATACAGAAGTGGATGCTCACAGTCATCCATTGGATGTAGCACAAGGTCCCCAATGAAGGAGCCAGAGAAATACCCAGGGAGTTGAAGAGGACTGAAGCCCCATAGAAGGAACATCAATATGAACTAACCAGTACCCCCGAGCTCCTTGGAACTATACCAGCAATCAAAGAAAACACATGGTGGAACTTGTGGCTCTAGCTATATTTGTAGCAGAGGATGGATGGCCTAGTCGTTCATCAATGCGAGGAGAGGCCCTTGGTCCTGTGAAGGCTCTATGCCCCAATATAAAGGAATTCTAGGACCAGGAATTGGAGTGGGTAGGTTGGGGATTAGGGAGAGGGGGAAGGGGGAGGGGATTTTCAGAGGGGAAACTAGGAAGGGGGAATCACATTTGAAATGTAAATAAAGAAAATATCTAATAAAAATTAATAATAAAAAAAGGAGACAGTTCTCCCTCCCCCAGTAATGATCCACAGCTGACAGCACCTTGGTTGGGGTGATGTGGTTTTGGTAGCTTGATCTTGTGCAAGTAACAGGGGCTGTGGTGAGGTCCTGATTGTGATAGTCACACAGTGTCCAGAAGGCAGCATCTCACAGCACTCGTCCCTACCCTCTGGATCTCACACTTCTTCCATCTTCTCTGATGTTTCCAGAGTCTTGGTGCTGCTGTGGTGAATATAGATGCTCCATTTTGGGATAAGTTCATTACACTCATATATTCATACCATCTAAGCCTGCATTGTTAAATATTATATTTTCTTTTGTTTCCAAATTGTTTTTAGACTATGCATGAATCTGTTTATCTATCTATCTATCTATCTATCTATCTATCTATCTATCTATCTATCTATCTATCTGTGCTTATCCCTCAGTGTTCCAGGGATCCAGTTTTAGGAACATCATGAAACATTTAAGCATTTTACTATTAAGGATTTTGGGTTGTTTTCAGTTTGACAGTGGTAAAATGCTGCTGTGAACAATTTTGTGTATACTTCTGGGTGTGTATGATCAATAATCTTAGCTACATACTGAAGAGTAATATTACAAGGTTGCATAACTGTGTATATTCTTACCTTCATTTGATTGGTTTTAGGAGGTTGTAGCCATACCCAGTTCCATTATTCCTTCACTTGTATTAATCTTTATATGTGACTTTAACTTGAATGCTCACTCTTCTTGTTTGGGTTTATTCTTTTTCTTGAAATTTTTTGTTGCATATTTTTAAACGACTCTGTGTGTGCCTATTCCTTATGTTGGTGGTGGGTGCCTTTTCAGTTTCTTTGACCTTGTTCCCTATATTGTCTGTCTTTATGTGGACATTCTTTGTATGTTAAAGAAACAAGTTCATAGCCTGAACCTGTATATCTCTCCTCTTGGCATTTAGTCCTTCCACCCTCTTGATCATATGCTGTCATGAGCAGCTTAAGCTGCTTAATACAAACATTTCAAAATCCCATAGATGTTGTATATTTTATGTATTTATTTATTTAGTATGTATCAAGCAGTTGTCTTCATAGCTTTCTCTCCCCAATCAACTACTAATTCTTTTGTGATCATTTTTGACTCATTTAAGGACACTCCACCCCAGGAAGATTTGGTGTCATTCATTCATTCATTCATTCACATTGTAGTTTATGACTTGTCCTGCATAAGATCATATCCAAAATTAATAGCATGTGCCCACCCCACCACCATCATGGTGATCAAAAGCACTACTTTCTTATGCTTGTATGCTTGCAATTGCTTCCAGTGGGTCTCTCTGTTTCTGTAGCTCATCTCTTCAATCTACCTTCTTTATATATGAAAACCTCAGCAATAACTGATATAGCAATTATATTCATGTTGGTTGTTTCTTAAGAAATGTTTAGTAATGTTTTCTTGTGACTTAGAGTAAAATCCAAACTTCAAAATAGAAAAGCCACCAGCAATATCTGGTTGCATAATGTAAGAGTTCACCCCTTAGTGCCTTTCTCCCCTCGTATCGTCACCTGTCTCAGCCACCTCAAGGAGGTGCCTTGTGGCTTTCACGGTGGCTCTTCCCTTCGCCTAGATCGTCATTTGTCTCCTTTGAATAATTGCTGTCTCTCCAAGTTCTCATTCTTGAGAGTTATTTTTACTCGAGCTTTACCTTCTCAGTGAGATTCTAAATCGCATCCTCAGACTTGACCCCATGTTTGGGTTTCTCGCTCCATCTCTCCACAGTACTTGTTCTGGCTATCATACTGTCAAGCATATATGTTTTGCTTATTTTATTGCTTATAAGGCAGAAGAATGGAAGGATATATGCCTCCATAAACAAGTAAATAAATCAGGTTGGCTGAGGAGCCCACAATCTACTCTGGAGATTTTGCCCCTGATGACTCCCTGTGATATCTTTAAAGCGCTTGATTGGGCAGATCATATTTCATTATACAGAACAATTCTTTACGAGTGACTAGCTTCTGTGCTTTGTGAATGAATGCACTTCAGTATTTTGGCTGTCAAATATGGATTGAAGTGGGAAAGATGGAGAGGTAGGCCATGGGCAAGGGCAGAAAAGGTAGATAAAATAAAGGCTGGCATAAGACTCAGTTAAGCTTACTCATTGTCAACTGAAGACGTTGCTGAATGTTACGAATATATGTGCCATCTATGTTCACATCAGCGAATGAGGACTTAAGTCTGAATCTAACTGGCTGTCCCAGTCACTAGTGTTTACTTAGACCAAAAGTCTCTTTATTTTTTTCAAATAGTGTAGATTGAATCTATTGTCCTATGATTGTTGATAAGCAATGGGCCACTGAGCTATGTCCTTGGCCACCATTTTAAATTTTATCTTGACTTGGTTTCACTCAGTTGCCCAAGCTAGCCATGAATTTACTCTTTAGCTTACTGATGATGGCAGGAAATGTGGCAACATGCCAGCAAATGTTGGAGCAGTTGCTAACAACTATTTTCTGATGCATAGCCAGAGAGAGTGGCCCAATTGCTAAGAGCTATATCCTGATGCCTAAGTGAAGAGGGGCACAGGATTTGCATGGGCTTTTGAAACTTTAAAGTCTACCCCAGTACCCAGTGACACACTTCCTTCAACAAGGCTATACCTTTAAACCGTCTAATCCTTTCAAATATTTTCATAACCTGGTGATGAAGCAGTCAAATATATGAGTCTATGGGGCCAGTCTTATTCAAACTGCCACCCTGAGTTTACAGGATCTTGCTAAAAGGCAGGGGTCTAAGATTCTCTGCAGTTGGTACAGGCTATAATTCTGGAAGAATTATCAATGCTGTTCAACCATTGCCAGCCTCAGATGAGATGCAGAAAACTGTGGTGTCTTTTTAAAACATCTACTTTGCCTTCTCTGCCTTGATTGCTAGAATCTCCTTATACATTTTTTTTCTGTTAGCTTTACCTTCTACATAATACTGAGGATACAGATTGTTGACTTTTTCTGTCTCTGAGTATACTGTAGCTAATTGTACACAGTTCTCTATGTGCTAAAGAATCTATGCCACAACATACCATGGGTCTTACATTTTTCTTGTCTTTTCAGATTGTATGATTTCTTGTCTTTTTAAGTGGCACATAATTCCTTTTTGAAAAAGTTATTTGTAGTTTATTGAGTACTCTGCTTAAGTTGATTCCACCTTTGTGAAGGGTGTTCGTGAATCTGACAGTGCTCAGTGTTTCCTAAAGCCATATGAGAGATGCATCTGAAGGCCCTAAAGTGCAGTCCACTGTTAGGGTACTGAGTCATGGGGGGTAACATTCTAGAGAGGGAGTTTTCTGTGAGATTAGGACTAAATTTCATGTTCTTAGTGGGCCTCTTTGTTACCTGGGCTACATTCCCCCAGGTGCTTCTTAGTAATTTCACGTCACGGTGGGGATGCCGACAGGTTGTCCTGAATTTAGCATGGGCTTTAGCATACACCATGGTGGGTGCTTTCTTTTTCTGCATAACAGGTGCTCCTGTTGTACTAATAGTCTTCCTCTTCAGCACCCCTGTCTCCTTTCTTCTCTGTTTCTCAAACTGTCTGTGTTCTCAACCTCCTGGTCCAGTCTCTCAAGAGTTAGGAAAACAGAGTGCATGTGTCAACCATCCCTGGCTAATGTTTCCTTTTACATGTGTTCTTTTCCTCTGAGTCTTGTTGCTTAGAATTGCGATTTGACCCACTCTCGACCAACACCTGCTTCTAGTTTTAAGAGTCTGGAATTCACGTGAGAAGTACAAGGGCAGGGCGTCTAGAGTGTATACTCTCAATTCTAAACCTTTTCCCTAGAACGACATTAAGCACAAGTTACTAAAACTAGAGCCTAGATTATTTCTGATGAAAAAAAAATGAAGGTATTAACTCACTGTGAGCCACTGCTGTTAGCTATCAGTGATGGGTCACTACCCAACCTTTGTGATATCAGGAAATATGGACGCTTGAACAAAATATTAATGTAAAGGTACCATGAATCATGAATAAGTTTTATTTGCAATTTTAAAAATGATGTGAGGGTTTTTTTTTAGTATTATTTAGTGTGTGATGAGTACAATGTTAAAATATTATTTGTATTTCTCTTACAAAATTTATTATTCCTTTTCTGGTCCAAACTTTAAAATATTTTGATCTAGTTTCCTTTTTCACTTTTGAAGATATAGTATATTATCATTGGTATATACTACATATACCTTTAAGGTATAAATTATATTATAAATATAATATATTATTGATATATATATTTGTGTATAATATATTTATTTATATTTTATATATTCTATCAAAATATAATATGCACATTATATTTATATATTTATATGTATTCATATTTTGTATATATTATACCTATAAGATATATTATACAAAATATTATGTAATATAATTATAAGTATATATTATAACATGTGACATAGTATATCTTATAGGTATAATTAATCAAGGTGAAGTATTATTACTTGTATAATAGACTAGATACCTGATCATTTTTAGACATTGTCCTTCGAAGGAGACTACCATATTGAAAGACTAATGGAAAAGAATGTCCCTTGTTGTACCCCACACCAAAAGCTGGCAATGCCTGTCTAGTTTGACTTTTGTGGTTTTCATGTTTTGGGGGATGGGTAAGCCTGAGGGGGAGGATATGAATTTGGGTGAGTGGGGAAGTAGGGAGAATCTGGCAGGAATTCTCCTGGAATTGGAGGAAGAGAAGGAACATGATCAAAATACATCACGTGAAAAGTGTTAACTAAAAATTCAAAGAAAACCCCGACAATCCCCCTTCTTAGAGTCTTTAGAGGGAGCATGGGCTACATAGTATGAATCTGTGACAAAATCAATTTTAACTTCATTAAAAGAGCAGCCGGGTTGTGGTTGTGTGTGAGGGCAGAGAGGGGTGTGTGATGCACATTCCTTCCCTGACTTCTCCAGTCCACAGCACTCAGCCTCCTCCCAGACTGACTCAGCAGCTCCTTGGCTATGGCTGTGATTGCTCCTTCCCATTGCCCTGGCAGCCTTGGTAGCAGCCAGCTGGGGTTCTTTGAACATCTGAGTCCTTAGGAGCACACGGTTGTAAGGATCAGTTCATTTAAGCTCAGTTCACCTCGGGGGCTGCTGTGTTGAAACTGAATCTCAAACAGGCACATGGTGATTTAAAACAAAAAAACTGTGCTAGAACTCTGGCCTCAGACACCAAGTTTGGTTTTCTTTCCAACATGCTGGTTTTATAAGCAATCTGGATTTAATTTAACGTTATCCACTTCAAAAAAAGCAATTTATTATTTGTCTTACAAGTATTTATTTGATATTATGCCTTTATTATAAATAATTTCCAAATGAGAAAATAAATCCTTTGTCAGAATTTTTACACAGGATTTGAGATGATCAGAACAAGCACACATCTGTCTAAGGCTGCATTCCCTCTGACATGCTGTACTTTATTCTGAATTGATGCTAGAGTGAAGAGGGACTACGTTAACATAAAATATTATTTTCAGGATTCATTTACCCTAAATCTTCATCACCCAGTTTGAGTTTTAATATTTTCCACATATTCTGAGAAATAAAACCCAATAAAATTGACAAATTAGAACATACTCTCTAGGGGTAAGATCTTTCTTCCCAGGTGTAAAGGAACCAAAAGAGAACAAGAGCCCCTTTACTTCACTCATTGCCAGATGGAGGATTCCCTGCCTTGCATAGGACAGGGAATTTATACTTATATTTACACTATATGCACTGTTCCTGAAATAGAGGAGTGCAGGGAGGGAGAGGGAGGAATCCTAAACTGCCCCCTCCCCCTGACAGCAGACAGTGAGAGGAACAGTGAGCAAACCCAGGTAGATGGCCTGGATGATTTCTGCTAGTCACATTTCTGATGTCCTTTTTCAGATGAAGATGCTAAAGGGGATTTTGTAGGAAAGCTCAGGGGTCAACCAGACTACAGGGCATATGTCATATGATATTTTATTAATTGAGGACAGACAACCAACGATGCGGGTGTGATCCCCTGGCATGGTCCCACAAGATCGTAGGAAGCATCTGTCTTCCACCCTTTGAGATGTGGTGGAGATGAGGTCTGAATGAGAATTTAAAGTTTGCAGAGTAATTAAAAGTTGAGGTGGGAACTGGTGACTTTCATGTAGAGCAGTAGTGTTTTGTTTTGTTTTATTTTGTTTTGTTTTGTTTTAGAAGAAAATTTGTGTAAACTAATCTCTCCAGCATAAAAATTTGTCAGGCGAACTTTGCCTGACAACTTGGGGAAGCTGATCATTTTAACCGATAGAATCCTGCTCTAGGTGTCAGTCAGATATCCTCCTCCCTTGCAAGGGAGAAGAGCTTTAGAAAATATACCCAGTGAGGTTAACATTAGAGTTTGTCAGAATGAATTGAGAAAAATCATTTGAAAACCCCTAACCTTATTATAATATAGAACTCATGTGATGTGCTTTGAAAAGGAGGAAGGAAGGAGGGAAGGAAGGAGGGAAGGAGGGAAGGAGGGCAGGAAGGCAGGAAGGGAGGAAGGAAGGAAGGAAGGAAGGAAGGAAGGAAGGAAGGAAGGAAGGAAGGAAGGAAGGAAGGGAGGGAGGGAGAAGGGAGAGAGAGACCAAGACAGAGACATTGAGAGACAGAGATACAGACAGCGAGAGGTGTTCAAAAAAGGCAAATCACACAGTGCTTCTATAATAGAAACAGCTGTTTGTAAGAGCCAGACATTCAAAGCAAATTATAAAATTCCATGGTTGTCAGAACATTTGTTTCAAGTGGAAAAATAGCTGAGGCATTCATTTCCCTAACTATGGTGATAGTCTAGTCATAAAACAATAGTCTACCTCATTATTACAGATACACTCACCATTCCAGAGGATGGGGTACAAATCCTTTAACAAGGAAATATCTGCTGGCACTGCGTGTGCAATTAATGTGCAATTAATGACAGAGCAGGCTGCCATTTTGGTTTTAAGATTTGATTTCAGCAGCTCTGCCGTTCACCCTTCAGATATGTCAGGTGCATATATCAGGTCAGAGAATCTCATTTCCAGATTTTTCTGGGTCATTAGGAGCAAATTCTTATAATTATAACACTTTTCTTCTTTTCAGAATTTGAGCATTTCATAATGATCACAATTACACTCTGCTGTTTCCAGAGTCTCCAATTCACTTTGCTCTCTCCACACTACCCCCAGGATAGAGATCTTCAAGGTTAATGTTTAAGTGTTAATTAAACCTAGCCATCTCTTAGGAGATAAGTAAGTAAACAGACTAGCCAGGATGACAAGGTTTCCAAGAGCAGACATAAAGGAATGTTAATGCATCTTTCATAGTGGAGACAACACATTTATAATCTCAGACTTACGGTAACTATGGTTACAAAGCCTTATGCTACTTCACCTTCACTGGCTTCCTTTCACTAGGATTCACCTCTGTCATCAGGAGAGTCTCCTTGTACTAATGGTACGCCTTTGTCACCACAAGAATACAAAGATTAAACACCTAATGAATGGAGAGTGTAAATTTCTTTATCTGCCTGAGAAGTGTCTTTTCAGTAAGGAAGACTTAGTCAACAAGAGAGAAGTGTTCTCATTTAAGCTAACTTTCCAAACAAAAAACATTGGCTTTTTATTGTTCATGAAGTGTAGGGTCATCAGGGACGCCCCTGTCAAGTGCTTCAGTCTTTGTGGCTGTCTTCTCAATGTTGACTGAGAGCTTCAAACAAGAGACTCTGCACATACTTATACTAAAAGAGCCTAGAAGATCTTATCAAAATAGGATTTAGAGTCCCGGATTAAGGAGGCGTGCTGGAAATACCTTCTCAAAGAACATTAATAAGGTAGGAAATTGTTCATACCAGAACACCAGACAGTAAAAATTTTAAAAATAATTCATCTTTTAAGAAAAATGATACAAGGCACGTGAAGAGATTATGAAGCATGTGAATTAGGGAAACATAGTTGCCTCAGCAGTAGACTTGCTGATGATTCGTTGAAAGAAACACAACTTTCTTAAATGTCAGGGGAGTACCCAGTGTGCCTGTCATCCAGTCCAATTTAAATCAGAACTACAGGTTGGGTAGCTATGAAAAACTCTGTTCATGTGAAGCATTTTCCAGAGTGGGTGAGCAAACAGATTCTGGAGATGTTGATAGTATTGGCTTCCCACCTCACCTTTTGCACTGTACTCTGAAAATTTCATAAATGTATACAATGTAACTTGATTGTATTAGCCCTCAATCCTCCATATCATCCTCCAGGACACACCTCCCTTTACATCTCCCTCCTAACTTCACAATTTCTTTTACTATGTATAATTGTGTGAATGTCTTTTCAATCCTATGAGCCCAGTCCCCATGGGGGAGCTGGATGCATAGGAACTCTCTACCTATGTCCATTTCTAAAGAAAAATGATTCGTCACAAGCTTTTGTCTAATGTCTTTTCATCTGAAGTGGAAATGTGCACTGGAATTCAGAAAACAGCTTCAGGAACTTGAAGGGCCATTGATGAGTAGAAACAACAAACTTTCCCCCAAAGATTAGAGGTTCTATAAAAATGCCATTCACCTGAATTTAAAGAGATAGTTTCTTCAGCTAAGGGACAGATTGATCTTCCAAAATGACTAAAAATAGTCAAAACGGGGTTAAGTAGACTTCCAGTGACAATAATGAGTAAGTTTTAAGATACATTTGGGATTTAAAACCTATCATTTAACTCTTGGGTTATCTTGTACACACTTCATATATTTGCTCCATACTTGAAAGGTTATAGGTCATGCTTTTCCTTACCTCTACTTTCGATCTCCTCCTGAACAGAAGAAAGTGCTAAGAAAGTGCTAAGTAGTGGCTGGGGGCAACTTGCACTAAGAACAAAGCTAAGAGAGCTTCAAATTGCACTTAATGAAGCCTCTTGTTTCTGTAGTGACAGAAAGCATTGCCTTGTGTACCACAGTGCAGTGTCTGTATGCTGTGCATGGTTCCTTGGGGCTGAGACAAACAGGATGAACTCTGCTAAGATTTTTATGACCTTCCTGTTCAGTGAGATGCCAGCCAAGCTGCCATCTGTTCCCTTGGAATCTACATTTCTAAACAATTCTACTTAGAAAGGGTATGTAGACTTTATGAAAGCCCTGCCCTGCCCAGAACGCCAGATAACAGTACCCTGGTGTAAGGATATGGGTGATCCTCTGGCTTCTCACTGGCTCAAGGTAGGACGTGCAGGTTCTTGTCACAGTGACCCTTGGGAAATCAGCCAAAGAGTAGCAGAAACTTTTGTTCTAAATACCAATGATTAATAATCCTCTAGTAAAAGAAATAACTTCATCAAATACATTGTGCACATATATAAATATCTCAATGAAACCCATTGCTATATATATATATATATATATATATATATATATATATATACTAAGTAGTATATATATACTACTAAGTCATTGTGGTTTGAATGAAAATGGCCCCCATAAACTCATAAAGAGTGGCACTATCAGGAGGAGTGGCCTTGAAAATAGCTTTGTCCTTGTCAGAACAAATGTGTCACAGGGTGGGCTTTGATGTTTCAAATGCTCAAGCCAGGCCCAGAGTCTGTCTCTGTCCTTGCTTCCTGCTGATATGAATGTAGAACTCTCAGGTTTCTCTCCAGGACCATTTCTACCTGCGTGCCACCATGATGACAATAGACTAAACCTCTGAACTATAAGCCAGCCCCAGTGAAATGCTTTCCTTTATAAGAGTTGCCGTGGTCATGGTGTTCTTTTTATAGCAATAGAATCCTAAGGGAGATATTAAAAACAAACAAAAAAGACAATACTTAAAGTTTTAAGCAATTTAAACATTTATAAATATCGGCCCTCTAAAGTTCAAGGAATATCGACCCTATCTGTCTTCTTTTTACTTAATTTGGACAGTGTCCTGCTTGAGATAGGACTGACAGTGTAGTATACACTAAGGAGCAGATGTAATAAGATTAACTTCCTCCAGGGTGGTCAAAGGTGCTAAAGTTATGCTCAGTCTGTGATAGGCTGAGTTTCTGCACTTAGAAACGAATGAAATATGATCTTTTCCTCACTCAGTGGCAAGTACATGACTGGCACCTCTGAGAAGAATCCCCAAATAAACAGATTAGTAAGAGAAAAACTTGAAAAATTTTGTTTAATCAAAGCTGTATAAGACATGGAGGCTTCAGATATGAAACTCAGAGATCAGAGAAATGATTTTTATGGACAGTTATGCAGAGAATGTGCAATTTGAGACCAAACAGGGAGAATTTAGTGGTGATGAACTAGGAAGGAGTCAAACTATTATTTCTAATTCTTCTTGGACTTAGTGACATTTCCTTTTTGTGACTACAAGCAGGACACCTGTGACGTGAGGGTCTTCAAATAGGATAAAGGTGGATGCAAAAATCTCACCTTCCAATTTCAGCAGTTTTCTAAAAGATGTCTGTTTTGGGAGAACTGTTTTTTGTGCCCAGCCAGGCACATGAAGACTCTGAACTGAACACACTACTATAGTTATGGATGTGTATTAGTAGAGACACTTACAGCTCATAGTTCATGCTCCTAATTTCATTTCTACTACTGTGATACCATGCCCCTGAGAAGGAGCAGCTTAGAAGAGTAAAGGCCACAGAAGGAAAGTCAAGGTGGCAGGAACATTTAGCAAGTCCTACCGTCATATCCACAGCCAAGCAGAGAGAAATGGATGTGTGCTTACTTATTACTCAGCCAGATTACTAGTGGATGCTGCTCACTTTCAGGCTGGATCTTACATCAATTAAGGCAATGCAGACATTTTTCCACAGACATGCTGATGAGTCTGAGACTTTTCCCAGGTGATTTTAGGTTGGGTCCAGTTTCCAGTCAAATCTAATCAGTTTACTCCAGATCCTTGCTTTTCTTGAGCATCGATATGACCCAGGCACCGTTATCTGTTTTCATTTTAGCTACTTGCTCACACGAGTGCACATCTTGTTCCTTTTTGGTCAGATGAGTAACATGAAGGGTTCTTTTTGCTTGCTGCAGGCATCAGTGCTAAGGTAGAGGGAGCATACAGACTCAGGTCCTGATTCCATGACTGAGACAAATGATCTTTTATTTTGGTTTTTATTGGAAAACAGTTTTTTTATACAATATAGTCTGATTATGCTTTTCTCCTTCCTCAACTCCTGCCAGATCCTCCCAGCTTCCCCACCCATTTAACTCCATGACTTGGCTTTCTTTCCTCATGCCTTAAGAAGTAAGCTTAATCATTCACCTAGACATTGCTACTCTTGGTTCCTCCCATGAGTCAGCCATGGAACTATCTCTGGGAGCAAACACCAGGGTATAACACAAAAATTGTTTTGAATCACTTTTAAATCAATAAGTAAATAAATAAATAACCCCACAAAACACACACACACACACACACACACACACAAAACCCATAAAATCTGAAACTGTTATATACAAGTAAAAAATCAGACAAAAACCAAAATGCTCAAAATGATATGAGACAAGAAGTCTTCAAAAATAGTACTGGATTGTTTTTTGTTGGCCATCAACTACTGGCCGTGGGGTCTAATCTGAAGTGTGCTTAATATATTCAGCAAGACTCCTTTGGATAACACTGTTGTTTTCTTTTCAAATGTGTCTCAATTTCAGTTTGCTTCTTGGCTAGGGTAAGAGCCTGTGTCTAAGTTCCCCTCTGAGCACTTGGCATCCCATCTTGCTTGGAGATGTGCAGGCCCTATATCTGTTGCCACAGTCTGTGTGAGTTCATATGTACTGTTGTGTCTGCAGGACACTGTGTCCTTGGAGTCATCCATCCCCTTCAGCTCTTATAATCTCTTGTATATGGATCCCTGAGCCTTACAGGAAAGAGGGGAATGGAGACAACCCATTTAGAATGCTGTACTCTACATTCTCTCACGCTCTGCACAAGGTCCAGTTGTCAGTCTGTGTTAGTTCTCATCTACTGCAAGGATCTCAGATACACCTTCTCAGATGATGGCTGAATAAGGCAGCAACCGATGAGCAAGGCAGATGTCATTAGGAGTCATCTTCTTGCTATACTCCATTAGCAGGGCAATAGTATTTTATTTACCCCTGAGCCCCTGACCTATCCAGTCTCAGACTCTTGACCACCTGAGCAGTATTAGACATGAGTTCCGTCTCATGGGGTCGACCTTAAGTCCAATTGGAAATGAAGATGAGACAAGGGCTCCTAATATGCTTTCATACCTTCTGACACAAACATTTAAAACACCATCTGAACCTATTATTCCTATAAGACAAGTGTGGAATTGAATTCAAAGCAGTGTTGTGAACACATACAGAGCCCTTCACATACAACAGTGGATCTCAAAAATAACAAGCCCCAAATATTTGGGGGTCATTTCTTGGTCTGTACATATTCCCTGATAATTTACTTTCTCAATGCAGTGTGTCTTTCTTTATAAACATTTAAATCCTACAATTGTGCTATAGTTCAAATAATTCTAGTAGTAAGGAGAAACATCTCAACAAAGATGGAAATTAGGAAGCTGAACTGGAAGAAGTAAATGGTGTTAGTTCTGCTTCTACACTGGAATATGGAAGAGAAGCACTCTTGTTATTGTATGGATATGCTGAAAGAGACATAAAAGCCTGGCCAAGTAGTTCCATGAGGCTGACAAATACAGGGGAAAGTGTTTACTTGTCTTTGAGAAGGAATTCTAGGCTTCTCAGACACGAGTCAGTTTTTTAGAAGGTGACCAGCATAAGCCTACTTGGTTGTCTGATCATTCCATCGTTTGGAAACACTCTCATTTAGCTAAATCCAGGATTTGGATTTGGCCAAGCTGTAAGTTAAAAGAATGCTACATGGGTATGCAGCCCTGTCCAAGAGATTTCTTTTGCCCTTGCATTAAAAAGTAACTCAAGTTATTCTCAGGGGATTCATTAGAAAACTGATTTTTCTACTTTATAGCTATTTTACCTGGCAGATGAGGTCTGGATTTTTTCTTATGCTTCATTTTTTTGAGCTAAGTATATATGGTGGGATGATAATATACTCACCTACGAACGAAAATTCCACATTCATACAGCAATAAGATTAAATTATTTGGCATCTACTGTCCACATATGTTCATTTGGCAATGGCTTATCCGAGCCAATTATGGCCACAGAGGGAGTAGGTGTTTGAATTTTAAACAAGCAACTCTGAATTTTCTAGGAGAGAAGGAGCCTCCTGATGGGTGGGTTAGTCTCTAACTCATTTTGAATGCAGCAGCCAACTTCATATACCATGTTTCCCTCCAATTGCACAGTAACTTCAGTGCTGGTAAAGACCCTAAGACAGTTTCTTTATTACTGAATGAGTCTTTAAGAATAAATGGTTTCACCATGTAGAGAACTCAGCATATCTAAAGTAGACAAAGGCAGTATGGCAATGTGGCAAGCTCACCATTTAAGCCTCATGTGGTTGGTTGGAGGGCAGATGGTGAAATGGTACAAGCAGGAGGTTAGGAAGGATACGGGAGAGAGAGAGAGAGTGGGCTTTCTGCTACAAAGAGCCACCATCACAAGTTGTCAGATGAAGTAACTCTGGTAGATAATTGTAAAAATTGAAAAACAGGATATTACACTCTCCAAAACACACTGTCTGCTTTGCTACACCATGACTCTGTCACAGAGATCTGAAACTAACTGGGTACTTACCAGGAGCAAAATTTGTGCTGACACATTGTAGAGAAACCAAGAATCCGAATATGGAATACCATGACCAGAATGGCCCTTTCATTGTGAGTTTAAAATGAATTATCTGGTGACTAGTAAAGAATAGATCATGGATACCAAGACTGTGAGTCCACTTGATCTAAACTCAGAGAATTAATTGTTATTCATAGATGTATCAAAAACATGTAAAATATGAAGTTCATAAGCAAATATTTTATTCACTAAAAAGAGAGTTGAAAAATATGACTCTTCACATGTGTTTGATATGCAATATTAAATATGTAGATATACTAAGTTCTGTGGTATGGTTTCATTCAAACTTGGATTTAACAACATTTTCTCTTCCTCAAGGCTGGAGAGATGACTATTTAGGCTTGCTTTGCAGCACCTGCACCTACTGGTTCAAAAACACATTTAAATACAGTTCCAGGGGACCCATACCTTCTTCTGGCCTCAGATATATGTATACATGTTGTACACACACACACACACACACACACACACACACACACACACACTTTTAAAATAAGCAATTCTTTTAAAATGTGTGCTTATGCAAGAATGAAACTTGAGACCTTCATCCTATGTGATGGTGTTTTAGAATTGCATGCATACCATAGATAGGAGATATAGGTTTCTGAGTAAGGAGCCTGACCTGTGCTCCACTCAGCGACAACTTGATCTCAGCAAACTTAAATTCCTGTGTCCCAACTTCATCATTTTTTACAAAGAGAAATACCTACTCATATTTTCCAATAGTTATTGAGATATTAACTAAAAAAGTTTGAATATGTTTATTATGGTGTCCGATACATACTAAGACATTGATAAATTCTACAGTCACTTGGTACAATTATTATTATAGCACCATAATAAACATGATAACCATCTTAAGAAAGAAGATCCTGGAAAAAATCATTTATATGCCCAAGCCAGCTGACTAAATGTAATGATTAAAGGATAGTACTAACACAATAACACTTAAATGTCGTACTTTAGTGCTTAGATTTTTTGCACCTTCTCTGTGAGTTACTCAATAGAAAAATTGTTATGGTTCATAAAGGAAAGAAAAACTCAAAATACATAAAACCTTGCATGGAAGCTTGTGCAAAAGTCATACCAACACAGATTAAGGAGATGAAGGGATAAGGGAAGGGAAATGAATCGCAAATATTAAACGTTCATATAAATATGTCCAAATACCATACAGTAAAAAATTATTAGCCAATTAATTTATACTGTCAAATAAAATTATAGAAATTAGAATTTAGAAATCTAAAATGTATCAGTCATTCAGTCTTTTATATTGTGTACTATTATTCTCAATATTAAGTAATTCATCTGTAAAGTGATATTTGGATTATGTTTCTGACTTTAATTGACATGGTTACAGTAAAAATGTCATGTACACATTCAAAGCAAATGAGAATCATTTTCAAAATATAAGTGTGTTTTCGAAATGCATATGTATAGATACATAGTCTTTACTTTTAAAAATTATACACTAGGCTAAAATATAGTTTCCATATTTACTTTTTGATCAAAATTTAATATAATAGATTTTGGAGAACAGTCCTAAAATGATGTAAGAACACACTGAAAACTTAAGGGAAAAGTTTCATTACTTTATTGATTTTTTTCTTTTTATTTATCTTTTTAAAATTTTTTATTAGATGTTTATTAGATGTTTCTTTTTTAATCATTTCACTAATAAATTTTCCTTAAAAATCATTGTCTTACATGGTCTAAGTATTATAAAATATATTGATGATTAAATATATGATTAAATAGTTTATTATTAAAATTCCATATGGAGCATCACAGGGTACAGACAGCTCATCTCTTAGTAAAGCTGGAGAGCTCAGCTTTTGAAGTGTACATGAGTCTGGAGCAAGCATTTCTATTGACTCTTTCTCAATTTTCTTTGCTAGATCTTTGTTGAATAAAGAAAACACTAGGCTGTGTGCATGGTTAGTCATATTTCTACAGAATAGGTTCATAATCATTTTCTGGGATTTCCACTACAAATTCCTCCCCACTAATGGAAAAATGATAAACTTAATGTACTTTTCCTTATGGCTAGAAATGGGGTATTAGCCAATAATATTTCTCAAAGAGTCCTTTGACACTTACGTAATAACTTCAAAGGAAAAAAATCATGTTTCTGTAACTTAAATCTGTGAATTACCTTTCTCATTCATTACAGAAATTGATAGCTGGGAGAAATTTAGGCATTACTGAAATACGTTGGCAAAAATTCTTTCTTCTAAGATAGTATTTCATACTATAGTCCAAGATGTCCTCGAACCCAGTATGCAGCCTATGTTGGCTTTGGACTCTTGTTCACACTCCTGCCCAGCCTTCAGCATGGTGGGATATGATAAGATAATATGTAAAATGGGTATATGTTTGTCTAACCCTAATCTCCAAAACCAAAGAACCTTTTTAAAATTATTATGACTCAAAGTGTGACAACAAACTTGTCACTAACTTCAGTCTCTGACTATCCCTTTCAAATAAAATGTGGACATCTAATAGGTGGGGTCTGTACAAGTTCATAATTCAGAGCAATGTAAGGCCTCAGGAAATGTGTATTGTTGACATTGCATGGCCATATCAAGGACCCAGTGCTGCAGACCTGTGAGAATAGCAAAGCCTTCCTCATAGGATGAACTCATATGGATGGCAAAGCCTTTCTCTGGTCTGAACATAGATGCTGATAGTCTGTGCCAGTAGGAGCCTCTACTAAAGATTTGCCAGTTTGTATGTAGTATGAGACTGCCCTGGCAGTCTTAGTGTTAGGAGAAATTCCCTACCCTGACTAACTCCTCCCACTGTGCTGTTCACATAAAGTTTTGAGGTTTTGTAGTCACTACCTCACAGTGTGGGCATCCCGTCTGACCCCAGCTTTTCCATACACATGTCTCTGTATGGGTCTGTTCTTTCTTTATTCCCTTTATTCTCCTCAGTCAGGTTCCCAGAACCAAGTCATCCAGCAAAGAACACTGCCTGTGTGTTACAGCTTGGTTTTATTTGGTTCTCTACCATTACATGAAAAAGATAAAGTACTGCGTTGGACTCTGGTCATGCTAAAATTGAGATTTTATTTCGTTTTAATGTATTCATTTTAAAATTGGAATATATGTGCATGAAATCATATACAACTGGAAATAAAGATGCTTGCGGCTATATAGCATGCTACAAATGTATTTGCAATCACTTCTGATACTTCAACAAAAGATATATCATACTTGTTATGCTAAAGATAATTCATCTCTAGAATTTACTACCACCAACATGAATGCAATTATGGGGTTGGTAGGAGGAACATGCTTTGTCATGCATGTGGAGGTTAGAGGACAATTTTATGTGTTGATTCTCCCCTTATCCTTCATTTGACACACATTTACCAACAACAACATGAATACATTTGTGAGGAGGTAGGGGGAGCATGCCTTGTTATGCATTTGGAATTCAGAGGACAGTTTTATGTGTTGACTCCCACCCCCCAACTCCCATACTTCATTTGAGACACAATCTCTGTTGTCTCTCATGACATATTCTAGGCCAAATGGTCCTCAACATTCTTGGCATCTTCATGTCTCTGTCTCCCATCCTGTAGACTTTCTGGGATTATAGGACATGGTATATCACCATGTCCAGCTTTACTTGTGGCTAAGAGACTGAGACTCGGGCCCTTAAGCTTATGTCACTCCTGCTGGGTCCATGCAACTAATCCTCAGCCTGATGCTCTGGTTTTTGCTTTCAAACATTTCCCACCAAGTGAAAGGCTGGTTGCCCAGTTTGGACTTGCGTCCTGCATCTTCCTACTGGAATTCACAAGTTGCAATAACACTAGACTTCCTAAAAGTTTTCAGTTGAATGTACCACTCGGCTTCTGTAAGCCAGTAAAGCTTTTTTTTTGTCAGTGTTATTGACTGTAAGAACCAAGCAATTATCCCCTTTCCCCCTGTTTCCTTTTACAAAATACTATTAATTTGTAGTTTCATCAAATACTCACTGAAAATGTTCCCCAGGACTTGTGAGCCTGGGTAATATCCTCTGTGCACTGCAGTTGCTTCAGGCCAGAAATAAATCTAGAGAACAGATGTTTAGGGAAAAAGCAAAAACAAAACAAACAAACAAACAAACACACACACAAAACCAGGGAAATCCAGGAAGATCGGTAAAGATAAAGTTGCAAGTCTAATTCATAAGTCAAAGAGCCCAGTGTGGGATTTGTTACCTCAGTTTCCCCACTAGGCTCAGAGACAGTAAACCTGCAACTATCTAAGCCTCCTCCAGGAAATCTCTGCTCTTCCTGCCTAGGATCCCCTCAGAAGGGATATCAGCTCTCTGCATATGTGGGAAACCTATTCTTCTTGCAGAAGTGGCTAGAGGAAGGAAGAGAGGTATAGAAACCATGCTTTCAAATAATCAAAGGCTTCAAGGAACATAAAAAATACAAATGTGCAAGCAATGCCTGAATTAAGTTATTTAAATAAACAAATGACCTGAGGTCCCAACACTCCACTAGTTCTCATGAAGAAGTTCTTCCCTTGTTAAAATCGTCCTTAGGGGTTACAGAGGAACAAAGCGAATGTATCCCACTCCACTGTGAGGCTTACCTGAAGTAATTAACAGGGCAATTTTAAGCCATATACAGTTTAGTTTAGGTTGCTAAAAGATCTTAAACTTATTTTGAGATATAACTAAATTATCTGTGCATCTATGTGTATCTGTCAGTCTCTCTTGTCTCTCTGTCTGCCTCTGTCTCTCTTTGTGTTTCTGTGTGTGTGTGTGTCTGAGAGAGAGAGAGGAGAGATAGGTAGAGAGAGACAGAGACAGAGACAGAGACAGAGAGACAGAGACAATGACAGACAGCAAGACAGAGAGACAGAGAGATTCTCTTTCCCGTTTTTCTTCTTTTCTTTCTTCTCAGGGAATATTCCAAACTAGCATCGTAATGATAGCCTTCCTGCCTCAGTCCTCCAAGGACTGGAATTATAGGAAGGGCCCCAGTGCCATATTTAAAAACACTATATTTAAAAATATTTTTGATAATTAATTACCTCAAAATAAAGCTAGATTTCTTTTAAATGTCTAAAATCACATCCCCTACACCTATGTCTCAGGGTCCATTGCAGAAGAAGCAGAAAGATTGTAAGGCCCGAAGGCTTAGTCTACTGTCACTGCATATTAGTGTCTTCTAGACAGGATGGAAGCACTGTTCCTGTGAACTGTCAACAATATGGCTACCTACAAAAGACCTGCAAAGACCACATCTACATGCTGACACAATGGAGGAAGATTTCAGTGTCTCGCCCCTAGTTGTGAAGCCATAGGCAGTCACTGGCTGCTGAGGCATGTAGAGCCAATTTGGATTTTTATATCTGTCTAGGAACAAGACCCTGATCCTAAATGGTCATCACTAATGGGACTGATTAGTTAACAAATATGGAAAATGTGATTGTCAATTTGAGAGAGTGACAGTAGGAGTTTGGGCAGGGGGAAATAATACAGATGCAATGTACTCATGTATGAAACACTCAAATAAAAATGACCTCACCCTTCTCCCTCACCAGGGAATATGTATGTCCACCAAAAGAGAAGGCTTGGATACAGAATATTGAAAATGACAAAATTGCTGTCAGGATGGCAGAATGTTCCCTGTTATTACACTTAGCTACAGATTCCTAAATTGCTATCACATTGGTGTGCTCCCAACCTTGAAGGTGCAAAAAGTTGTACATGTTTATTTAAATGTGAAGTATGTTTTATAAGTTTTTATTTCAAAGCACATTTAAATTCCTCTAGCAGAATTAAGAACTCTTGGCACATGGTTGCAAGTTATGTAGAATGTGTCTGTGTCAGAAAAGTATGTTATGTTAACAAAACAATGACAACAAAAAGTAAGAAACATGTAGGACATTCATGGGAAAGGTGCAATACTGAGCTATTAAAAACATGGGTGATGTGAAGAACAGCCAGCATGGCTAACCTCCACTGGAGTAATTTAGTAAGGAGAGAGCATGATCAGTATTCGAAAGAACATAGGAGAGGTGTGGGAAGGCTGGAGACGGCTCAGTGGTTGAGTGCCTGCTCTTCTTTCTTCCAGAAGACCAGAGTTTGGTTTCCAGCACCCACATCAGGCTGATCACAACTAACTGGAAGCCCAGCTAACAGATACCCAATGCCTTCGGCCTCCTCGGGCAGCTATACACATCCACCCACCCACACAGACACAAAATAATAATGACTTAGAAAAAGAGGTGGTATCTACCCCCTTTAAGCATATATTTAGAGCTTAGTTATTTATGCTGGGATCCTTTTACTTAGAAAAACCTGGGATTTCAAAAAGAAAGTAGAACAGAGTTTCCACATAATTAGCTAAAAGAAGCTAAACTTTGGAATCTCTTTGAAACCTATTTTAAAGCTCAGCTATATGCTTTTTTTTTTCCTATTACAGAACCATGAAATGTTATTTCAAGTGAATTGCAAACATAACTTCTAGAGTGTAGACACTTGCTATTATTTGTGCACTTCATCAAAATGTTCTTTTAAATTCTTGATACATCTGTATTACTGCATCTTGAAGAAACCAAGGTGAACGAGGCCCAGTAGAGGCCAAACTCTCCTTCCTATTTCTAACAAAGGAAATGCCTTCTCGCCACTAAATTTTCGAATGATTTCCAAGTTCTCTAAAAATAATTGAACCTGTGTCAAGTAGCTGTCTCTTCTGGAAAACTCAATAAATGAACATAAAACTCAGAGGGTACAGGGAAAGTTTGGTGCTATGCTGAAATGGCATAGCACAGGCATGCTGATGGAGATGCTAAATTAGTGAACACATGTCCATTTCTCTTTAAACTTGAGCTCTATTATTGTAAAGAAGCAAAATAATCCCAACTCTGATCTTGTATTTCAAATGAAAGAGAAGGAATGTTACAGCACAGGCAATTTTCTAAAGAGGTTAAATATTATGGGTGGATATATTTCCTTGAGGATCAATTTTTCTGTATTCAAAGGACAGGTTGTACAGTGAAGAAAAACAGGAGATGGAAATACATAAATTATTCCAATGACAGAGATTCTCATTTTACATTGAACCTTAGCATGAGGAGAACATACCTACTAAAGTATAGGCCACTTTAAACAATAGCTAGATTTTTTTTTTCTTTTTACAGCATTGAAGAAATTACAACCTGGTAGGCAAATCACTGTTCTCTTGAATTGTATGGAGTTATTTAAAAGATTGAAGTTATTTAAAAATATATGTATGTATATATGTTGGGGGAGGGTAGGTGCATGTGATTGCAGGTGCTGACAGATGCCAGTAACATCAGATCCCCTACTCCTGGGATTATAGGCACTTCTTAGCCACCTTATCTGGGTATAAAGAATTGAACTGTGGTCCTTCACAAGAGCAATGTGTCCTTCACAAGAGCAGTGTGTCCTTCACAGAGCAGTATGTGTTCTTAACCCTGGAGCTGTCTTTCCAGTACCTTAAATGGATTTTTAAGTTGTTAAATCTCAGGTAAATCCATGTACTGTAAAAGTGAACAATATACTTTCTTTGTTTAGAAAACAGAAAGTTTCAGTAGAATATTTTCTTAATTTGCACACTCACACACGCACGCATGCACACACATTAATTCTCTCAAAGTTGTTCACAAGAAAATTAGGTTTTCTAAACTTTAGACTATGACTTTTCATAGGAATCCCATCGACTGATTATCAGCACATCTGGGATATCTTGCTTGTGATAATTTTCAGAGTAGAATTGTATCCTCCAAAAGAACACACATGTAGCTTTAAGGGGGGACAAGGTAAACTACTGTCTATTCATTTGTAGGGTATCATTTGAACAGGTCCCAAAGCTGACAGTGTTAAGACCTTGAAGCATGATGGTACTTTTGGGAGGCAGTTAAGGGTTAAGATGCAGCCTATAACGAGTCTTCAAGTCATGCCTGGGACTATTGAACAAGGAGGAGGGACCTTAAAACCTTTCATTCCCTAACTTTCCTATCCTGGCCAAAATAATCAGGTTTGTAAAGCCATGTGCTCCCCAATAATATGCAGCCCTCCATTAAAGGCCTAAAACCAATAGGCTCATCAAGTCTGTTGCAACAGTAAAACCTAAACAAAAAATTTGGACATTTTTTCATCTTAAATTTATGATCTTAGTATTTGCCATAGTGACCAAAACCTTAGTAATAAAAAACACTCAGATTTTTTTTTCAGGTTAATTCAAAGTACACTGGAAACATTTTGATTTCAACCTCTTTTTTTTTTTCTTGCTTTTAGTTTTAATGTGAAAGGGGCAACTCATAAATTTTTACAAAGAAGGGAAGCTATGATAACTTGCATAAGTTCTTGCTAACTGGTATAGTAAGGAGGAAGGGGAAACTCAATTTATCTAAAGAGTCATGCATGTCAGATGTGAATGCACGTGCCTTTACACCCATCACTCAAGAGGCAGGGCCAGCCTGGGCTATACAGTGAGCTCCAAGACCAGCAGAGATGCATAGTGAGACACTATCTCAAAACAACAGCAGCAGCAAAAAGGAGCCACACAAGGTCATGCTAGGAGTTCAGTTTACCCCCATAATCTTATTACTTGTTTATTTGTTTATTTATGTATCTAGGCTTTTGAGGTGGGATGGATATAGAGGGAGATAAAATAAGGAGCATCTGACACTGGTCCAGAACATTTTGCTAGTGGTTTCTCATTTACAAAGAAATGGGCAATGTACTAACAAGAATAAGCAGAAAGAAATCTCATTGTTTTTCTCTATCAAGTTCAGAGTCTGTCTTCTCTCTCCATGGAGACCATATCTTAAATAAGGACAACAAATCCAATTCTATGCCCTTTTCCTCTTTTATAGTCACTGTCTTTTTAATAAATGATGAAATTAGAAGAGTCCTGATAGGGAGAGGGATATTAACCCAGGTCTTCACACAACTGACATAAGAAAAAGACAAATATTACTTGAGTGTGTGTGTGTGTGTGTGTGTGTGTGTGTGTGTGTGTGTGTGTGTGTGAGGGTATGTATGAGTGCATGTGGAAGTGTATGTGAGTGTCCACAGGAGCACATGCACATATTTGTTCATATGGTGTCCATGTGGTGGCCTGACTTAACACTGGAAGTCTTGAATGCTCTCCATATTATTCTTTGAGGCATGGTCTCTCTGCTGAAACCAGAACTCACTGATAAGGCTTGTATAGCTAGCTTGTTTGATCCAGGGATCCCCATCTCCACCTTGTGCTGGAATTATATGCACCACCATGCTTAGCTTGCGTATAAGTGGAACTTGATGAGCCATACTCTGGTCTGGATGGTCTCAGCCACCTCCTAAACCCTGCTGCTGCCTTTTGAAAGCTCAGAATTTTCATGATACAACATGTAAACCATATGGAGCTTAAGAAGAAGAAAAACCAAAGTGTGAATGCTTCAATCCTATATAGACGGGGGAACAAAATAATCACAGGAGGTAGAGGGAGGGAGGGACCTGAGATGCTCTAGGTTTGTCTTAACAGGAAGGAAAAAAAAAGGCTCTGGACTACTTCCAAAGTAATAAGGATCAGCTTTGATAGAGGGAGAACCCCTAAAGATATCAGCAGCACATTTCATACAAATGTCTTTATAGAACCATGAGTTGCTTGTTAGGTCTGTATATTGTACAATGGAAAAACCATGAGAGCAGTCCTGAAAAAATTCACCAGTGAGGATGCTGGGATGTTGAAACCTGCTGTTTCAGTTCCTTGATCCATTCTGTCTCAAATTGATGCTGTTTCCAGAGACATGCTTATAAAACAGTCTCAAAAAGGATTGCTAATCCCAGATGACCTTGGTTCGTCCAGCTTTTCCCGCTGTTCAAGTCAGGACTTCAATTAAGTCCTGAACTTTCTCAACACATAAAGACTGGACAACAAATAACGCCGGATAGCTTTCATTTGGCTTAAGCATCTTCCCAATTTCCTTTTGGTCCCCCCAAAAGGAACTCTTTGTCCCAATTCAGCAGGAAGCAATTATCAGAAAACTGTTATCCCAGTTTGTTAAGTTGGGGTGGATGGTTTTTGTCATTTATGAGTTATAGCTATATTGCCATTTCAGGGATGTTTACACGTAATTAAGGTCATGGACAAGGAGGGAAGGAAACAGGGAGCTTAGACTTAGAAATTTCTATTTTTCCTTTCCTCTTCTCTATCCTTTTATCTTTCTTAGTTCTTAGTTAAAAGAGAGGGCTTTAAAAAGAAAAGGGGCAGATACAGAAATATTATAATGCATTAGACAAATAGGGATACATTACTGAATTTACTCTTAAACCAAAAAACATTTTGTAGCATAATCTTACATTGGTAGAGCTCTTTGTATTTTTTTGTTGCAAAATTGTAGTTATATTTTGCTATATTGGCACAGAATTTTATACATTGATACAGGTTTAAGATTTTCATTGGTATAAATCTTTGTATACAAAAATTGTATACAAAATTTAAAATTAATTTGTTACATTACGTGTGTGTGTGTGCGCGCGCGCATGCATATTTCAACTCTTTTGTAGGTATTATGCCTATGCCATTCATTTAAAAATACAAGGTTTAGTCCCAGTTTTTTTAACAGCTGTTATTATAAACAGTAATTAAGTAATGCAAGTTAGTAGTCAGATAATCAACTCATGGCCATTTTAGATCCTAGTCTAGTTAGTTATGATAAAGTGTTGTCAAGGTGGTTCAGATAGTAAGTAGCAAAGAATAAGCAATGTTTGATAATTCAGATATATTTAGATAAAGAGTTGGTCTTCAGAAACCTCAGAGATCCATACTATATGGGATTTAAAATGACTTTGTTAGAAGATCTTTTAACTATGAGATGAGTCTGTTTCTGACAGTACCCCCATTTCATTTCAAAGAAGTTGGTGAGCATTGATAACCTTCATACAGAGTTGCTTCAATTGTGGCAAGCTAGCCACTGAGCAAAGAAAAGACGCATGCTTCAGATCCAGATAAATCTGTCCATGGCGGACAAATGGATACAAGTCCTTCATAACTCCTGTTTCACAAAAGGTCTGTCAGACAGACTGGGCCAAGCACAAGGCTGAAGATGGATGCTCCAGTACTATAGAGACAATATTGAGGACTGTCCAGGCAGTCAGCGGTCTCTGTCATGTCTATAATTTTTGGAAGCTGTACCCCTGAGCTTTCTGTGTACTCAGGTAATAATTATTTCTTCTCAGGGCTCTGATGGGGTGGATTAAAGACTAGATAGCTTTAGTCTTACTATAGGCTTAAATTGTTTAGGATTTAATGTGATGTTCAAGGTCTAAAAAGATGTTTTAATTTTATAATCCAAGATAGGATAGACAATAGAATTTCTTCCTTAATTGCCCAACATACAATGGCTGTACATTGTATGTATCTATATCTATACCTATACCTATCTCTATATCTATCTATCTATCTATCTATCTATCTATCTATCTATCTATCTATCTCATACATTATAATTTTATAATTGTTATAATAATTTTCAATTCATATTTGAAAGAAAAATGCCTACATTTTATTTCACTACAATAAAATGTAGTGAAAGGGGAAATTGTAGACAGAATATCTTGTGTATTGTATGGATGCATTATCTGTCAATTAAAAAGCCTGTGGCCTATGGCTTAGGCAGGAAATAGATGTGGGACATCCAGGAGGTGGAAAGAATTTTGGGATAGAGCCAGGCAGGAGATTCTCTGTGAAGATGTAATGAGAAGGACACATGGTACTTGAACACAGGTAACCAGACATGTGGCAGAATGTAGATTAAAATAAATGGGTTATCTTAAGTTATAAGTTAGGAGAAAGAGTCTAGCTACATGGCCATGTATTTGTAAGTATATTTTGTGTTTGAGTCTTATTTGTGGGAGTGTGGGGATAAGAGGAGGAACGTCGGCTTAACTTCAGCACAAACTGACAACTCTGCTGAATTTACAACATCAAGTTATGTTCATAAATCTTTCCAACAATTTTATCCAAAATTAGTTTTGTTTTTTAAGAGCCACTATAGTTGTCTTATATAAATAAAGGCTAGTCATATACTTTCCATAGTCTCTATTTTTATTCTGAAATGCTCAGGCAAAGTGAACAACATTTTTGGTCAACAAACTTATTATTTGCTAATATGAATTAGCCAGAATTCTGAAAACAAAAGCATGCTTATACTGGGCGGTGGTGGTGCACGCCTTTAATCCCAGCACTTGGGAGGCAGAGGCAGGCAGATTTCTGAGTTCTAGGCCAGTCTGGTCTACAGAGTGAGTTCCAGGACAGCCAGGACTATACAGAGAAACCCTGTCTCGAAAACAACAACAACAACAACAAAAGAATGCTTATATAAAATCCTTGAGAGCCAAAACAAAATTGACCCATCTTACATTTATAACTATGAGCTGTTTGAAATGATGAGTAATTTGATTTTTAAGGTTATTTCAACCCATTCCTGAATTATGGGAAATGGAGCATCCACAGAGTTAGCTACACCTTGGCCTCTCTCAGCTCTGCCCATGTTTTCCTTGCATGCTGGCTAGAAACAGAAAACATCACTAAACATCGTCCTGACTCATTGTTCTCTTACATGTCGTGTTTTTATTCTGAGCCTTTCCCTGAGGCCAAAGATTTAATATTCTCTCACATTGAAGGCCATGTCCAAAATACAATATATTTAAAGTGTGCAGCAGCGTTACTGGGAGGGAAGTAGATTCTGAAAATAAATAGACAGAATTCTAACCATTTCTAAAGAGTATCCAGCTACTTACGGGTACTGAGGTTTTCGGTGAATATGTGTGAATTTTTCAATGCAGCCCAGCCTGCACTATGAAGCAGTTATTCCTTCCAAGTTTAAATACCTCCTGCACATATTTTCTACAAAGCTCCTTTTATTAGCTCAAGTGTTACTGTAGTTCAGATTCTGAACAAACACTCTTTTTTGAGTGTGGGCTTCGGGAAAAGGAAGTTCACAAGGTGGGGCTGGAGGAGAATTGGGCATGCAGGTGATAAACCCGCGTGTCACCTTCTCAATTCCTGATGCTCTCGGGGTGGAATGGGGAGGGTTTCTTTACCTGCCTGAGTTCAGATGATAAGCCGAGAAGAGCTGCACCCAACTTTGATTCACCTTCTGAGGACCTGTGGGTCTTTGGCTGATGAGGAGCCAAGCCATTCTCCTCACAGGTTGGGCCCATTCTCCTCCTGGGACAGGTACAGCTGCCATCAACAGGGTTAGAGCAAGCTCCCTATGGGAGTTAACACGACAACAGGAAGTCAGGTAGTGGCCTGCCTTACGTTCTGTAGGGGAAGAAGGAAAAACCCAAACAACTCAAGCATTCTATAAAATACAGTCTTGGAACTGAACGAGATAATGAGAGTCTAGGAGAAAAATTCTGTTTTCTTCTATGGCATCTTTCCCCTATTCTAGCATGTTATGTAATGAAAGCAAGAAAAGTCCCTGGGTGGGAAACAGAAGGGTGGGGAGCGAGGAGGAAGTTATTGAGAAAATTGGAAAGAGGAAAGTGAGGATAGCAACTTCCATTTCTACAGTGCCTTCTCAGAAACTGATTACTCCATAACATTTACAGCAGTCGCATTGTGCGGGACACAGAAATGGATTAGCTGCCTGGGGGTCAGAAAAAGCCAGCGCTCACCCCGAAATGTACAATGTGGGAGGTTTTTCTTTAGGTTAAAAACATGATTTTCTGTGCTTGTGTTGTTGAAAGTGAAATGGCTTTATATTCGACTCTTGTCTCTTAAAATATGTCAAAGGGGCCATACATCTCCAGTGTGTCTGGTGTTCTGTACGTGCTAAAAGGACTCAAAGAATCTGTAAGTTGAATTGTATTGTGCCCACCAAGAGTAGCATAGTTGGGGTGTTGGGGCAGTGGGTGTTACAAAATCTATTTAAAAGAAAAGACTTAAAGCGAAGCAGCCAATTGTGGGCTCTTAGTCTGTTGTCCAGGAGAGAATTAGCACAGACTGAACACATCCATTTTCTGCAGGACGGAGGGCAAGGAGAAAACGCTGCTCAGCCCATGAAAGAAAAAAGATCCCTGCTTCTAAAGCAGTACACAACTTAGAGGTATTTAAGTGCTAGAGACACTAACTTCTCCCTGGTCTGCAGAATAAAAGTGGGAATTTGAAAGAGTTGGCTGGTATCTGGGAAGTATTGGAGGGAGGAATTGAAATGGGAAATGATGTAATTACATTATAATCTAAAAATATAAAAGAAATAATTTTTAAAAGCAGGTTGTTAACACATTACCTCATTTGCTTTCAGCAAATACCTATAATGTGGGCAAGACCATGAGAGAAGCTCTCCCCTTCTGGAGAAAAATGAACGGGTTTGCTGTGATCTGTGACTGTTTCTAACTATCCTACGCCTGCAAAGTGACAGAGCTGCGTTTTTGCTCATCTAAGGCTCCTTTTTTCATCGTCTAGCTATGTGAAAGCAAAAACATTGAACATATCTAGAAAGCTTAAATAAGGAGCTGAAATCTAGAAAGTGGGAAAATGTGGAACTACCAACTAATACATGAAGATATGGTACTAGAGAGAATTTTGTGTCTGTGGGGGATATTTTTCTTTAGTAAGTCTTTATTGCTCCAATCTCTCCCACAATAGGTTAACGACTCATAAATTATCCTTTATTTTATTCATTAGTGTGTGTGTGTGTGTGTGTGTGTGCGCGTGTGTTCGTGTGTGCAGGTGAATTATATGTGTGTAATGTGGTTGCCCATGTGCCATAGTCAGCCTGTGGCAATTAGATGGCCACTTGATGGTCACACTTCCACCGTGTGTAGGTACTGGGGATCGACCTCAGATCTTCAGGCTTCTGCAAACATACTTGCATATCCCATGGACCATCTCCTAGACCCTTTACAAGTTCTCCCGGGGGGGGTTACTACTCTTCATTTTGATTTCTTTTTACTTGTATTATGAATATGAAAGCAGATGAAAACGCACTTTAGCTTTCTTGCCTTGTTCTATTAGATTTTAAATATGAAATAGGAATATGGACGAACTCTTGAAGTAACTGTTTGGCTGATGGCTCCTCATTAAACAGAAGGAGTAAAGTATTCTTTCAGGAGGACACTAGGCCAGCAGTGCAAGTAAATGCTGCTTACAAATGCATTTGAGGTCAATGAGATGGTTGAGATCTTAAAGATTTCTCTTGCTGAGTCTGATTACCTCTTTTTGAGCCTCAGAACTCCTGAAAGTTGGCCTTTGATCTCAATATGCATGCCCACTATATCACAATGCTCATGCATACATACACAAAAATAAGTAGATGCAGTGAAGATTAATAAAGATGAGTTTGTTCTCTAAATTTTAGGCTCTGTGGAACATTTTTTAAAAAAAATACATCATTCCAAAGTGAGCCCAACACACTAGCTCTACCCAAAGTCTTGCAAGATTATGTAGTTGGGTGGTAAGACCACATTTTTTTTTTCTTCTTGCTCAAAAGAGTTATTAGTTAGGATCTCTTCTGAGAAGTAGAGAATCTGATTTTAATTTATAAAAATACCACATTTTCATGTTAATAACTGTGTGTATTTAAGCCATCTGTTTGAATGTCTGCAAATGTTAATTTACCAAGAGGAGGGGTGAATGACCCAATAAAACGTTGTTACATTCTTTTATGAATTAATAGTATGGCTGTTTAATAGGTCCTTTACCAGAGTTAAGTTAAAATGAGGCCTTTTATCTTTATGGCGACAGCATAGACACAGCTGCTCACAGTTAATATTGTAGATGAACTGTAACTAATTGAAAATAAAAATGCAAATAAAAGACCTTGTAGTACATCTGTACAGGCTGGGTGCCCCAAGAGTACCAGGCAAGAAGGACTCTCGAGGTTCCTGTGGAGAACAGATGCAGTACCACATCTGATTCATGTCTTGTCATCATTTTATCATATGTGGCAAGAGCTCTGAGTGTCTCACAGCGCTTAGGCCACAGAAAGCAGAAGAGGCTCTGAGTGTCTCACAGCGCTTAGGCCACAGAAAGCTCTGTGAGCTGTTACCTTGAGTCCTAACCACCACAAGTTCTCATGGTTAAGTACTTAGTATTATTTTGTAGCCTTAATTTTTTAGATTACATTTTAATTTATCTATATTCCCTCCTCCCTGTATGCACATGTTGCCTGTGTGTGTTTGGGGGACAGGAGATGAATGGCTTAAGATCAGAGATCAACTGAACAGACTTTGTCCTCACCTTCCACTCTGTAGAACTAGGAACCAAACCCAACTTGTGAGGATCGATAGCAATTGCCTTTACCCACTGTGCCATCTTTCTTGTCCTGTTATTATTATCACTGCCTGTGTGTATTCATGTTTAAGAGTGGCCCACAGCATGTGTGAAGGTCACAGGAGAACTTTTAAGAATTGGTCTTTGCCTTTGCACCTCTTTCTGAAGCAAGGTTCATCTTGCTGTTTGTGACACTTTAAGGTCAGATTAGCTGGCCACAAGCTTCGAGGTGATTCTCTATTGTCTACTTCCTATTTCCTGTTAGAGTGTTGGGATTGCAGATACACACTTGGTATCTGTATTTGGACTTGCATCCGGGAATAGATCTTAGGTTGTCAGACTTGTACTACAATTGCTTTTTACCAACTAAGCCATCTTTATGGCTCTGCAGGTTACTTTTAAACCATTGCAAGTACCATGTATTAGAAACGTTTGCAGTGGTGGGCATTTTCTGTTATATGATCCAATATGGTAGTGAATAATAAATACCACTGAGCACAGAGGATATAAGGGTATCATGCAAGTTGGAACAAGTAGTTTTTAAGTTAAATTGAGCAGTTGCATGAATTTTATGATGCTTGTGTCTTTTGATGCAGACAGACAAGTAAAATCAATTCCTCGAAGGTTTTCATCAAGAGAAATGCAACATAAAAAGACCCGAAAAAGGAGATGCTAGCATGAAACATCCAAAACGCTGTCTCTGAACCCAGACTGTCTCCAGTATGCTGTTTACTTGCTATGTGATGTGGACAAATAATTGAACTCCATTACTCTTTAAAGGTTTCATCTTCCCACTCTATAGTATGAGGAAGGAGATAGAAGTAAGATAACTTATGCACAGCTCATAATGGGCATTCATTGAACATTAACATTAGTGGTCTCTCTCATATGCAGGTGGGATCACAAATGCTACAGGCATGCCTCTTTTAGTGACCATTCCATGGGTGACATATGTATCATAGATTCATAGATATTTGTTCTGATAGAATAATTTCAGATATGACAGGGTACAGCTGGTCTGTCCACCATGTCTCCAAAGAAGTAAGAACTCTTTCACTAAATACTTGTTGGTATATCTATTGTATACCAGAATCTATCCTAAGCATGCATGCATATATGTGTGTGTGTGTATACATATATATGTACATGTACACATATATATCAAAGTATCAGACATCTATCTATCTATCTATCTATCTATCTATCTATCTATCCTCTATGAACTCAGGTCCTCAGTTTCCTACTTTATCAAACAGGAGTTGGAACACAACACCTCCTTGGGGCCACAGTATGAGTTAAATGAAGGCAATGCTTTTAGAATCCTGTCTTGTATTCCAGGGAAGCCACTGACATTGATATGGCTCAGAAGATAGCTGGATTATGGAGTGGTGTTGGGGGAATAGAAATCTTCTCAATCCTGGAAGGCTAGCATGGCTTTCTCACCACTACCAAGACCACAAGTTCATAGACAATAGACTATTGCAGGAAGGGATCTACACAACAGGTAATTCAATCCTATTCCTTTGGAGATAAGCAAAGTCAGTTCTGAGATTAAACACTCTCTGTAGGGTCTTAGCTGAGGCAGGCTTGGTGTCCTGAGTCTGAGATGAATGATTTCAAACCTTTTGATCTAGCAAGCAAGCAAGCGTCACACTGTGGGATCCACCCTTCTGTCTACTTTGGATAGTTGTTAAATCATCAGAGCTTCATATTCTAGTTCATTCTCTCTGTGAATGGGAAGGAAAATAAAGTATAAATATTAATTTTTGAAGATTTTTATGGGATCTTGGATATTAAGAATACTACCTGGATTATGATATAGTCTATTTTTAGTCTAATACTTTTTGGAGTTACCTTAATGCTCAATGTGTTTCTCTGAGGAATTTTGTTAATCAAAGTATTGGTATGAAATGTCTATGGTGGAATGGCTACAAACTGTGATTCCTCAAACTGAAGACAAATGGAAGCAATACTGGGCAATTTTCCTTTACAGAGCGACATTTTTAGTAGTGAGGTGTCTGTAGATCTCCTTGGGTCTTTTTGCTGTTTGGTCATACCTGTTTCACTTCTGGCTCCTGTCCTCTGGGGGCGGGGGCAGGTGCAGAGGTATTTTCCTGTGATTGGGTGGCAAGAACTTTATCCTTCACAGTCATAACATTGATGGCAATTATCCCCAAACATTCCAGGTGGACATTCAGGGGATAGTAAAATACTGAAATATTAGAAATATTAGCCTCTTGTATTATTATGGTTTCAAGAGTTCTTTAGATACTCTCCTAAATGGACAATAGAATATTCTGTGCTGACCTCAGGTTTGGTAAAGATCAAACATCTGAACATCTGAGGGACTATGTGAATTCAGATTAAACAGGTATTTTTTCAAGATTCAAGTAAAGATGACAAAGTGATCAGATGAAGGTTTTCTGGTCAGAAGGAGAGGACATATTGGGAATTCTCAGAAGTAAGGATCACTGCTTGGCTGCTTGGACACACATTTTTCAACACTCAATTATTCTGACAGTAGTTTATAATTTTCTAGAATATAAGTAATCTTCTCTTAAAAATCTTAAGGAATCAGATCATGTGTACAACTGTTAGTATTTCTATTAACATATAATGTATTGTTTTCCTCTCTAGAACAGTACATATACTATGTCTTCCACTGTATTTCTAGAATTTAACACAGAAATAGGCAGATAGTAGTTTCTATCTTATTGAGCCATCAAATAATACTTGAACAAAATAGGAACGAATGATAAAGCCTGGTAAGCTGTGGTGATATCTCAAAATACAGAATGACTATTTGAAAAGTTCATATACAGGAATTTTGATTCCTCATATAGAACTAAGTGACCACTGTCCCTGTAATGTCCCTGACACCCTCACCATGGCTGTTACAATGCTACATAGAAGTCTGTATTGCAAGTAAGCACAGAGATGCTCACAGATATCTGGGAGCATTTTCACTGGCCCAGTCTTTTTAAGACTTTGTAATATTTTATATCAAGCTGATTAGCCCTTATTTTCACTTTCATGTTTCATACACATTCATAGCTGCGGTTACTGTAGCAATAAATGTCCGATCCCTGTCTTTAAATATTTACATGATCTCCTCTGATCTGTTTCAACACCACAAAGCCAGGCATTTATGTCACAGTCTTGTACTAGACATTTCATGAAATATTTATTCTTGCTCAGAGGTGCAATCCTTGCTTATATTAGCGTACAGCTTTCATTTTGAGATATTAAGCAATTTCATGAGAGAACAATATTTTTGACCAAATAGTATGAACAATAGAAGAGTCTGATTATACCAGACCCTGAATATATTCCTTCTGGTATAATGTATATAAATTGAGAGCTTAAGTGACAAATTTTGACTTAGGTTTCTTCATGTTTACGAATAGATCAGAAGACTCCATGCTTACAGAGAATTCTCATAGACATGTGTGTTTTAAAACACCGACTTTACCTTGTTCACAAGAGTTGCCATAGAAACCTGATGGGCAAACACACTCTCCACTTACTAAGTTACAACTGACTCCATTCTGGCAGTCACAGATATGAGCACAATTAAAACCATGAAATTCAGAAGGACAGTCTAGAAGATTGAAATGTCAAAGTGTTATCTTTTACTTAGAAAAAAAAATGAAAAGAAAAATTAAAGGATATTTTCTAGTTCATGTGTTTATCAAGCCTAAAAACTAGACAAAATGAAAGAAACAGGTGTATGGGAAATCAAACAAGAGATTAATCACAAATGAGTTGATGTTGTTGTCTGAAACTAGTAAATCCCATGAGAAGATCTGAAATATTTTCATAAGGTCATTTTGCTTTGGTGTACTATAGATGGCCAAAGATAGTGCTGCAAGCCCCCTATACCCAATGAGCTCACATATTTGAATACTTGGTCTAAAGCTGGTCCAGGGGGAGCCTACTGGAAGAACTCTGTGTTAGGTCTAGAGGCTTTATCACCTGGTTCCACTTTCTGTTCACTCTATGCTTCCTGACTGTAGATGCAATGTGAGCAACCAGCCTCCTGCTCCTTAATGGCCTCATCCCAAATCCCAGCTGGGATAGACAGCATCTCCTCTTGACTACAAGCCAAGGTAAGCATGTTCTCCTCTCAATTACTTTATCACACAGAAAAGACAGAAATTAAGACATTTAAAACCCAAATAGCAATCTTTAAACATCTGACTCCAGCTAAATCTAGTGATACTAATATTGAATTAAATTCCTTAAACAAATAAGGCACTGAGTATGAAAAGTGATTTTCATGGCCTTTTATTTGAAGTCCTGTGAGGGGACTCTCAGGGACTGAGCAGGAAGGAAACAGGAGAGGAAGAAAATGAAGGGAAAAGAGAATGATGAAGACATCATATATATATTATAATTATATATATATAATTATCATTATATAAACAGTAGGTTGGCATTTTATAGGGACATTAGGCTTTACAGTCAGTGGGGTTTAGTCTTTGAAGTATTTCCTTGGATTTCCCCTCAAGTAGAAAATAGAATTATCCTAGTATGTCCAGAACACTATGTCTTACCTCCAGGTTTGGGGAAGGTAAATATTTTTTGTGGCTGAAAGTTTGAGGAAATACTTGTTTTGCCTCCTTGGGCTGTGTATACAAATCCATGTAGAATGAATTCATCTTCCTATAGAGATGCTCGCTTTGGAGTATCAGGAGCTATGCTTGACTTTCTTCCTCCCTTGAGTTTTCTCTGTCATATAGTCGCTCCTCGTCTATTGTGGCCTCCCTTCCCCCAGCCTGGAACCTGCTTGCTCAAGGGTGGAGCTTCCTGCTCATTCGTCCTGCCACGCCTACTGCTGGACCCTGCCTTTGCTGCTTGGAAGAGGCACACACGTGTTCATCCTGCTACTGGACCCTGAGTTACTTGGCGGGAAATCGGGTTCCCTCCCCCTTCCTTTATAACTGAGTGTCTGGAAATAGTAAAATTGAGCTTTGATCAGAATCTTGTCTTAGCTCCATTCTTTCTTCCGCCCCGTCTAGATTCCTCTCTTTTCAGCTCGAACTGCCATTCTCAGTTGAACCATTCGTGTTGTGGACTGCGGGCAGGCCGCAACAGTTGGCGCCTGAACAGGGACCTGAAGAATGGCAGAGGGATGCTAAGAGAAACGACTGCTGTGTGGAGCTCCACAAGAAAGGAAAGGATCTTCGTATCGGAGGAGCATCGGAGCAACGGACAGGTACACATGCTAGCGCTAGCCTAAAATTTCAGTTTTGTAAAGTGTTGCTGAGGATGCGGTAGGATACGAATCAAGTTTGAATCAGTGCTAACCCAATACTGTTTCTGCTTGGGTCAGCAGCTCGTTAATCGGAACTAGATACGGAAACAGGTGGTGTGCCGCAGCTTTTTAGAAAGCTGCTTAGGTGGAAGAAGGAAGGGTTTAAAGTCATGGATCAGGCGGTTGTTTTTAGTTTTCAGGAGTTGTTTCAGGCCAGAGGAGTAAGGCTTGAAGTACAATTAGTAAGAAACTTTTTAGATAAGATAGATAGCTGTTGTCCATGGTTTAAGGAAGAAGAAATGATAGATTGTGGAACCTGGGAGAAAGTTGGTGAGGCCCTGAATATCGCTCAGACAGATAATTTTACCCTAGGCCTCTGGGCGCTTGTAAATGATGCTATAAAAGATGCAACTTCTCCAGGGCTAAATTGCCCTCAGGCGGAGCTTGTGGTATCTCAGGAGGAGTGCCTATCAGAGAAGGCCTCCTCAGAAAAAGATCTTCTTAACTCAAAAATTGATAAATGTGGAAACTCTGATGATGGACTGAATTTTAACAAAAATCACTCAGATAGAGGAATTGCCCATTACCTTAATGAGAATTGGTCCTCTTTCGAATCTCCCGCTTCACCTATAGTCACCACTTCGGGAGGTGCTACTCATAGGGACACACGGCTAAGCGAGTTAGAGTTTGAGATTAAGCTTCAGAGGCTTCAAAAAACGTAATTGATCATTGCCTACAAGCCTTTAATACCATGGGGTTGCCTAAGCTTATTAAGACAGATAACGGGCCATCTTATTCTAGTAAAAACTTTATTGCATTCTGTAACGAATTCGGTATCAAACATAAAACTGGAATTCCTTACAACCCCATGGGACAAGGAATAGTTGAACGTGCTCATAGCACCTTAAAGAATTGGCTTTTTAAAACAAAAGAGGGGCATCTATATCCCCCAAGGTCACCAAAGGCTCATCTTGCCTTCACCTTATTTGTCCTAAACTTTTTGCAAACTGACATTAAAGGTCAGTCTGCAGCGGAACACCATTGGCACCCAGTTACTTCTAATTCTTATGCATTGGTAAAATGGAAGGACGCCCTGACTAATGAATGGAAGGGTCCAGATCCAGTTCTAATCTGGGGAAGAGGCTCGGTTTGTGTTTTTTTCACGAGATGAAGATGGAGCACGGTGGCTACCAGAGAGATTAATTCGTCAGGTAAACACAGATTCTGTCTCTTCTCGTAAGTATCATTCTAAGGACTAAAATTCCTCTTGTGCTTAGAATTCAGCTGGGAGTGGAAGCTCCCAGAAACGCTGTTTTCCTCTGAGCCAATTCCCCTACAGGAGGCCGGAGATTAGCTTTAGCTTTACAATTTGCATCTAAATAAAGTACCTTGACTTCTCCAAAAAGAAAATTTACCTTGCTACTCTCTCATTGTTTAGATTTCTTTCTTTTCTCAAGCAGGTCAATCCACATTCTCCGGTTCTCCGCCCCTAAGAGCAAACAGGTGGTACTGCTAATCTCCCTTCCAAGGACATTCCAGCACGTGGCTTTCAGTCTGAGATAGGATTTAGATTTACCAGGAGAGCTAGGGAAGTAGAAATTTCATATATTTACAGAGATTAGTTCTTATTTTGATAGAGATGGGCTTAGTCCCTTAGCTGGCCTCTGGCTTTTCACCCTTGCTGTTACTGCAAGGTGTCCTTAGTTCCTCAGGCTAGGAAATAACAGGGATGAGGAGAAAAGACTTCCAGCTCCTATTTTAACCACAATCCATGGTGTTAATACTGACATAATTCTTGTCTAGGCCTTGCTAGATCTGAGGTTGACAAGTCTCATATAGAGACCGCGCATCGCTTAGAATTGTGCGTACTGATTCATAATCATATGAGTACAGTATGGGTACCGCTTGGCGCAGGAGATTACTGCGGAGGGAAGGTCCAGCTTGACCGTTTCTGAGTTCCCTGTGCGACACACCTGATTTGAAGGAGGTTGGTATCTGATTCCAGCTAAAAACCAAAAATACCTAAGGCTCTGCCTCCCCTCCCCAAAAGATACCAAGAGCTACAGATGTGGGTTGTTATAACACTCACGGGAGGAATCAGGTCAATGTCCACCCAAGTCAAGGTTAAAGGCCCACTCATCTACGGATGAGAAAATCATTTGATCACCTCTGTTAAGCATTGCCTATTTAAACTTAATTAATAGGGGGGAGAGAGGTTGGAGACCTTACTGTTGAAAGGGCAAGCCCTTCACTGCCTCCCACCCAAATAAAAAAAAGCCAACTGGCCTTGTACTAGGAGCCAGCCAGTCTTACCCCTTCTCCCTGTTTCCCTGCCTGTCATCCAAAATTGCGGAGGAATATCAGCTCAGTGTTATTCTAAATTTGTTTAGTTAAACTTAGCCAGGGTTCCAACGCCCTACTTAAAATGCAAACAGGTAGTTACCTATTCAGCACTAATTAGCATTATAAAGTCAGAGCCTATTCTGTTAGTGGATTACTAGGATAATAAAGACAGTCTTAGCCAAATACAGTTTACCATTAGAAAAGTTAGGAAATCCCACGGAAACAGGTTTTTTCTTTAGCCCTAAGAACTCAGGCAGAACTATTTAGCATAGATAATTTTTCTGCCTCAGGTCAGCCCTTTCTTTTTTGTTAACTAATGGGAGGAGATGTGGCCTCCCTTCCCCCAGCCTGGAACCTGCTTGCTCAAGGGTGGAGCTTCCTGCTCATTCGTCCTGCCACGCCTACTGCTGGACCCTGCCTTTGCTGCTTGGAAGAGGCACACACGTGTTCATCCTGCTACTGGACCCTGAGTTACTTGGCGGGAAATCGGGTTCCCTCCCCCTTCCTTTATAACTGAGTGTCTGGAAATAGTAAAATTGAGCTTTGATCAGAATCTTGTCTTAGCTCCATTCTTTCTTCCGCCCCGTCTAGATTCCTCTCTTTTCAGCTCGAACTGCCATTCTCAGTTGAACCGTTCGTGTTGTGGACTGCGGGCAGGCCGCAACAGTCTATTGTATGAAATTTACTCACCTGGCAAGTATTTATAGTTCCCTTAACTCCCCCCCCCTCTTTCTTTCCCATCTCCGTTCTAGGCATGCAGAGTAAACTGTTTTAACATATGTGGAACTTTTCCAAAGTATGTGGAGTTACTCAGAATAATTCTAAAAAGTCACTGGGGCAGTGGAAAACCAGGGAGTACAGAGGAAATTAAACAATGTATATGTCCCCTTTACTGATCTCATTGTAACTGTTAAGTAAAAAGAACTGTGGTTGAATTTCTATCTTGGTCATTATGTATGTTAGAGAAAGAATGTATATGCATACACATACACACACACACACACACACACACACACATATACACACGCATATACATATACACTAAGGGATAATAGTTGCATTGGTAGGTATTTCCATATTGCTAAATGACTTTTGTCATGGTTTGAATATGTTTGGTTCAGGGAGTGGCACTTTTTGGAGCTATGGCCTTGTTGGAGGAAGTGTGCTACTGTGGGCATGAGTTTGAATACTCTAGTCCTAGCTGCCTGGAAGGGAGTCTTTCACTAGCAACTTTCAGATGAAGATGTAGAATTCTCAGCTCAGTCCATACCATGCCTACATAGGTGCTATCATGCGCTTGCCTTGATGATACTGGACTGAACCTCTGAACCTGTAAGGCAACACCAATTAAATGTTGTTCTTTTAAGAGTTACCTTGGTCATGGTGCCTGTTCATAGCAGTAAAACCCTAACTAAGACAACTTTGTATTTGTTTTCAATTTTCTCAGTCTTGAAATTTAGACACATATTTTATGTCCTCATTGTTAATATTTCAGTCACAATTACAGTGAACTGTTATCCCTGAGTGCTGTTTTGTTTGTGAACCTCTATTCTGCCCCTAGTCCGGTTAATTTTCAAATCCTAGGTGGTGTGCTTTGAATGGGAACTCTTCCCTATCATAACATCATGCAAATTACCCCTTGCTACCCAGAAAGTTGTACTCTTCAGGGCCACAACAGCACCTGTAGGAGGTGGAGCCTTGCTAGAGGAAGTACATCCCAAAGACAGGTCTTGAGGGCTTGTAGCATGGCCAGTTCCTGTCCTTGTTCTGCCTCTGGACAGCTCCTACTGCCTGAGGGGCTCTCCACCTTAGATTGAGCCACTCCTTCACACCACAATGGCCACAAGGTCAAAGGTCTGCCAAAACAAACCTCCCTCCTACTGCTTTCCTGAGAGTTCAATAGTAGCAACAGGACAGTCACTAAGACTCTGGACTCATCACTCTACCAACCCACCTGGACGCCTATGCCAGTGCCTTTTTCCTGATGAACAGCATTATGACCACACTTCTTGGTTATTTCATCTTGGTGATTTTTTTTAACCTAAAGGACTCCTTAATAAGCCTATAACGTAAAAGTCATGGGTTATAAATAAATACTTTTTCCCCTCCTTCTCTTCCTATTTCAAGTCTGAAAACAAAACCAAGGAAGCAAACAAAGAACACAAAATGTCTGATTTTTTATTCTCAGCCATAAAACATTGGATTGCTTACTAGAGTCTGAATCCCCCAATGCCTGCTGATGTCCATTCCTTTCTTTAAGGTTGAACTACTAGGATCATGGTCAATATCATTTCACACACTCTGAGAAAAACCTTTGCATTCTAAGTAAATGATAACCACCAAGATTTTGCAGTTCACCTCTACTCTCAGTGCTTACACATGCTTTCTTATTTAGTCCTCATGACAAAATTTATTAACACCACAATGCAGATGGTAAAGCTGGCAGGAATAGGTAGTCTAGGACAAATTCTGCAGTCTGGAGCCTCACATGCTAATCTATGAGTGACACTGCCCGTCAGAACTTTCAGGTGCCAAGTCATTGTCTATGTTTCTTTCTTTTTTTTTTTTTACAATGCTGACTGAAAATATTGAATAGCAGCAATATGAGAAAAACATTGAAAGAGAAGGTAAAGGCAGATCTTTCAGGGTCAAGTCATGGCTAATATGGACTATAAGCAGCAACTTCATTTAGTATTTTTGAAAGTCTTCTGGGAAAACAGACCTTGCTTTAACAGACCCATAGCTGGTTCATGGGCATCTCTCTGCCTGCTGTGCCTTCAAATGAAACTGGGGTTGTTGAGCCAGCAATTGGCCAAAATGCCTTAAGAACGTTAAAGAGATGGCTTAATGGTTAGCAACAAGCACTGCTCTTGCAGAGGATTTAGGATTAGGTCTCAGGAGCTACATGGCAGCCCAAACTGTCTGTAACTCGAGTAATAGGGGATCCAATTCCCTCTTCTACTCTCCAGTGTACAGACATACATGCAGGCAAAACACCACACACACACACACACACACTGAAATGTTTTTAAAAGGTGAAGAAAATGACCATCCAATTTGCAAATCTGAAAACGTTAATATAAATAAAATTTCAAAATGAAATGAAATGGAAAACGCTACGGAGAATGACATTCCAAAACCATCCTAATTTGACGCAGGAAACCTAACAAGGCAAGGGAGGTGAAGCAGCTCTTGCATTTGAATACGAGTATAACAGAAAGGACAAGAACTCGCTATTCACGAGTTCATAGGGAGTCTTCAAACTTCAGTTCACTATATAGACTTAGAGTATTCCAAAACATTGAAAGAGGATGGAAATTTTCAAATACTACTTATTGGGTGCATGGAATATCATTTTTAAAACCCAGAAAAGTTTGCATAAAAGCAACTCCATTTCCTTCTTGGATACTAATGTCAAAATCATAAAATACATAACTATATAGAATCCAATAGCACTTTTTGAAGTAGCTAATCATGGTCACACTGTATTCTTGGAATGTAAGCTGACTCACTATTAGAAATTCATTAATATTATATCACATATGCTATCAGGCTAAAGATTCAGTTCATATTATTAACTTTATAGATTAGGAAAAGGCCTTGTAATAAATTCAGTAAAATATAGAAGAATACTGCAAATTAATTGTTTGCTCTTTGACTTGAATATCTTAATGTGAATGTTGGTAAAGAGTAAAATGTATAACAAAAGAAGGACTCTGTTGTTCTTGAATATAACAAGTTAACCTAACAATGCAATTCCCCCTGAAGTAACATAAACTACAATAAGGCAAAAACATGAAATATGTTTTCCCTGGAGAATTGATTAGAATATGCATTTGGAAGAACAAATAAGCAATAACAAGAAAAGTCCTTAAAACGCAAATAATCAAGGAGATAGCCATTTCATAGTTTCTGTTTTGCTTGTAGCCAAGGCTAGACCTGAATCCCAGCTGCTCTTTAGTTTCCATAGTGCTGAGATTAAAGGCATGAACCAGCAGCCCCAGGACACAAACCTGCTCATCTCCCAAAGATTGGCATATTCTGACCATTTGTCAAGTCCTCGGTGTGTGTGGGTTTCCTCAGCCCCCTGCTTGGAATCTTGAAGCTCATCTGACTTGATGTCCACAATGACTTTGGGCTTTAGGGTAAAAATTAGAATTGAGTCTTAGGGGAATTTGTTCCCGTGGATACTATTTCAGTTTCTTAAGAGGCTTCAGAGTTTTTTCTGTGATGTTCCAAAAACTAGCTAATGATCAATATTTGTATAATTTTATTGGAAATGTGATTGCAATCATTAACAAGTTATTGGAACATAGTCGTTTCACAGGACTCTACTCATTGCCCCATCACAGCAAGCTCTAAGTGTAATGTGTGAGGGCTAAAGAGACCATCAACTTTCTCCCAGTAATCCCCAGCCCATCCAAGGCCACAGCTGCAACTTCCATCCTCAGGGTTGCAATGTCCACCATTTTTATGAATACATTTGAGTTCACAGTTTGTGCTATATCTTGTCTGGGAACGTAAAGGAAAACATTTTGAAATGTTACATTAAATGAATATGTCATGGGTCAACAATGTTTTTTCTCCTTTGAGATAGCTTCCATATGAAGAGAATAAAAGTTAAGACAAAGGGCCACCTAGGTCTGTCTGCTAGGTCCCACATATAGCACTACCCTGGGCTCACTCATTTCCCAGTCTCTCCACAAATATCTTACTGTGCTGGCTCAGCAGTAATTCAGATCAAAGAGTGATATGGATAATGTTGATTGTCAACTTCAGAGGGATCTGAAAGAATCCAGAAGACAAGCCTTAAGGACTATCTAGGATTCTTTAGCTTAGGTTAGCTCCTGCACAGGCCTGTTGGGGACTACATTGATTGGGTTAATTGATTAGGATGGCACCATTCTCTTAGTGTGACTTCTGGATTGCATTGAAGGCAAGCAGGAGAGCTGGACAGTAGCATTCAGTATTCTCTGCTTCTTGACTACAGATACAGTGTGACCAAGTTGCCTGAAGCGCCTGCCCTCATATCTTTCTTAGGACTGTCCTAAAACTGTGAGCCCAAACAAACTCTTCCTCCTTTAAGCTGCTTTGGTCAGATTATTCTAGCATAGTGATAGAAAAAGTAACTTTCATTAGGGAGTACTTTATATAGTTTCTCAAAAGTGAGGCAGGAAGAGCAGTGCTTTCCTAAATATTCTGGTGCTTCAATGTTCAGCTGAGGAGGATAGTAACCAAATGTGTGCCAAGTGCATACAGTTAAGGCACTGATGAGTACAGAGAAACAGGCGTGAGGACTTTCCTATCCATGCCAGGGGAATATTATAGGGTCATGGTGATAGGAGGCACAGTCAATGTGAGATTAGAACCCTTATAACATGAGGAGGATGCTCATATTTAGTTGGTTTTTCCATAAAAATATGGCCCCAGACTACCATATAATACATGTTAAGGAAAACTCAATATCCATATAGTACATGAAATTCTCCAATCTTTGAAAGTTGGCAACTAATTAAAATTATTTTATAACAGCATGGAAGGCATATTCTGCAGCCAATTCAAACACATTTGTGGCTAGATTTGGCCAAGGACCTACCATTTATAACCTCTAGTTTATAGAGTCTTTACATAATGATATTTCACACATGGATTATCTCATTTAATGCTCCCAAACACCCCTGTGATGTGGGTTATAGTGGTTTTAATTTTCTCTTGGAAAAACTGAAGCTTGCAGAGTAAAGCTTTGTATAGATTTAGATAACCAGTAAGGTCAGAAGTCAAGACTCAGTTTGAAACACTGAACTTCTAACCAAGCTTTCTTTCAATTTTAATACTAGGAGAGCTGTCCTATGACCAACATTTCCCCGTTCTCTTTCCTCTCTAAGCCTTTGATAACCACTCTTGTGAAACCTATGATTTTAGATTCACATATGAGTCATGTTTCGTGTCATTTATTTTCTCTATCTGGTAGAAGAGTCAGTGAGTCATCACTGTTCAATGGGTCTTGTGATATAGGAAGAGTTTGCAAAGAGCATGTGTTGTTATATAACATGGCAATGTCTATCCTGTTGGCTCTCCAGTACTGATGATGATGATGGAAAGAAGATAATTCTATTTGTCCTCTTTTCTCCCAACATTAGTTATATAATTTAATTAATGTATTCTCATTTACAGCATTCAAAATGCTAGAGTTTGCAATGAAACACTTGAAATATTTGACTTGCCATGCTTAATCCACATGAGTTGATAGAGATTGGGTGCTTTCTGCCCCCAAAACTCCAGTGAAGGAAGGTGGATAGACTTACACTCTCACTTTTCTCATTCAGTTTGTGAATCACTCACATTTGATAAAATATAATTTCATTATTTATTTGTCTTTAATTGTTACTTAAAAGATTTAAACACATCTTTTCCCAGTAACATTTTACTTTAATTATTTATTTATCTTTTACTTGTTACTTAAAAGATTTAAACATATCTTTTCCCAGTAACATTTTACTTTAAAAAGTAGCTATTTGTCTTAGTTAGGGTTTTATTTCTGTGAAGAGACACCATGACCAAGATAACCCTTACCAAAGGAAAAAAATTAATTGGGACTAGCATACAGTTTCAGAGGCTTATTGCATTCTCATCATGGTGGAAAGTATGGCAGCATGCAGGCAGACATGTGCTGGAGGAGCCAAGAATTCTACATCTTGATCCAAAGACAGCAGCAAGTGATGAAGATTCTGTAGGCAGCCAGGCAGAGGGTCTCTTCCATACTGGGCAGAGTCTGAGCATCGTAGACCTCAAAGCTGATCTTTGAAGTAACACATGTCCTCTAACAAAGTTACACCTTTTGCAGTACATACAGTCACAACCCCTAATAATGCCACCTCTATGGCCAAGCATTCAAACCATCACACTGTTGATTTGCCACCATGCTATATTTTAAAACAACTTAGCTGTGAAACAAAAGTTTGGATCATATTTTTCCCCCTAGATGTGACTAGACATGGGTTAAGGATATGCTAACACTGAGAAATGTTATGAGGCACAAAGCGCCTCATGTTACACTCACAGTGCCTTCAGAATTCCCTCATATTCTTAGCAGAGTTCCCAGGACAGGCTTTTGGTCAGTCTTTTATTTCTGAGTGATATATTTGAACTTTTGTCTTTCTTGGTTTTACACATCTCCTTCCACTGTTTCCACTTGTCCATTCTCCTTCCCACCATCGTGTCCTGCATGTTTTTGCTGGGGCCATGAGTGCCTGCCTTCCCAACCCCTGCTGTTATCATAGCCTTCATTAGCATGATGCAGGATCTAGCTCTTCATCTTACTGTCTATCCTTTGGTTGTTCTGTAATTTATTCTGTGAACCCGTGCATCTCTGCCTTCCCATCACATTTTATAGAAAACACTTTCATCAGCCCTTTGAATGCTGGGAGAAATGCCAACTGATAGTTTCCTGTGTTCTGAAGTAAAAATCTTCTTGATCTATTTTTTCTGTGTTTTGCTTTTCAGGTTCATCTTTTTCCTTCTTACAGAATCAACATTAAGAAGCAAACAGGGGTCAACACATTTCATTTTCTTTTTTGTAAAATGAGCAATGTGCTTCATTCACTAACTTTATTCACCAGATGTGTTCCTAAGGCACACGTGGGCTTCAGGGTTGAAAAACTAGCAAAAACAATTTGGACAGTTTCTTCATCTAGAAGAACATGTACAAGTTGTGGGGGGGGGAGGAGAGAACATATGTATCTGTGTACATATATATATATATATATATATATATGTGTGTGTGTGTGTGTGTGTGTATTTGTGTTCATGTGTCTGTGTGTGTTTATGTGTGCATTTATGTTCATACATGCATCGGTTTAGCCATCATACATAGATTCCAGTGTGTCCTAGTGTGTTTGTATGAAGCAGCACATATGATATTGGTTTCTTTCGTGTTCTTTCTGTAGTATATGATGATCAGCAGTATTTAAGGATGCTCCCACACCCTACGTGTTCACCCAATCCTTACCAGGACAGCAAGGGGAATGTCAGTTCTGATGGCACAGCTAAGAGCCACCCTTGCTGCAGCTATTGCCTTACTGATTTGATGAATCTTCTGTTTGTAATTTTAATTATGATAATAATCAATGTTACGATTTTACAGAAGCAAGTCTTTAGCTTTCAACACAGGCTATCTTTGCCTTTTTATCTCCTGTTTTTTTCTCACAGCTGGATTCTGTAGGTTGAAGAGGATGTTGGGTTCTTTCATCTTGTCATTTGACATCTCTACTTTTAAGAGGCCATTGCCACAACAGTACAACGGGCAAATACACTGCCACCAGATTAAAGCCTTATTCAAAAGAAAATGTGGAAAATTGTGCCACACTCCTGGCACCAGGCTTCTGGTCACAGTTCAGCATATCTATTGCCTGGACAGTTAGGGTGAATTTAAGTATGCTACCACAGCCTGACCATAGCAGCCTTTGTTATCTTGCTGGTGTCTTGCTCCTATCAGGCCAGGTGGACAGTGGCATCTTCCTGTCCGTGGGCCACATGTCCCTGAGCCACAGGAACACTGTTGAACACAATCAGGTCCATAATTCTCTCAAGGAAAAGCTGCATAACAGAGCAAAATGAAGGATTATTTCATGCAAGGATTATTTCACTTATTGAATATTTGTCACTCAAGACTTTTAGACATTTGCAGTGCATGGCTCTTTCTCCTAATCCTACATCTTGCTAACTTCCCTACAACTTGATTTTCAACCTAAAACATCATTTTGAAATAATCAAACAACATGGGAAGTCCCAAGCTCTTGCCTTCTTAGAGCAGTTTTGGCTGGAATAAGTACCATATAACTCTAACTAGTTTCAAAACTAACATCTGGTAAACTTCACTTATAAATTGGAAGCAACAACTTCTAGTCTTACTTTGCCACATGCTCTGAGTGTATGTGTATATGTATGTGTGTATATGTGTGTGTGTTTGTGTGCACAAGAGTATGTGTGTATGTATATGGGTGTGTGTAAGTGTTTGTGAGTATGTGTATATACAGATGTGTATGTTTGTGTGTATATGTAGTTGTATTTTCAGGACATTGATGTTTCTTCAAAAATATTGAATATATTTCCTATTTAAGTCCATTTTGAATTTGTATTTGTACCTCTAACCTCAACATAAGAGCCATAACGCTCACATTTTCTAATACTTACCTCTGTCATTGTGTTTACTGAACTTTGCTTTGTTTTGTTTCAAAAAATGTATTGAGTTGATTTCTGGAAAACAGATAACACACAATGATAAAAGAAACATCTGTGCGAATCAACTGGGATGGGTATGAGGTAAGCATGAGAAGATAAACATGAGAAGCCGTTGGCCTTGGCAGCAGCAGCCTGCACACTTGGCTCTAACCTACCAATCTGTCAAGGCAAAGAAAATTGTTCCTACAAGATCACAGCTTTCTTTAGACAATGTGTTCCCAATGTTCAGGGGCCTCAGCTTTTGAACATGCGCTTGCATGGGGACATTTCTACAACTGACTCTCTTTGAAGACCAAACATAAAGGAGCCATCCGAAACCTTCCTCAGGAAGTGTTTGTGGGATGGCTTTCACTCAAAGGTCACTTGGCAGTTGAAGACACAGAGGCACTGTCCCGTAAGTGCCCATCATCAGCCCTCTAGATTCGAGACTTAGTCCTACTCAGTATAGTGGGGTGCTGTCACCAGACAATTAACAGAGGGCGTTATGTAAGTCAGAGGCAGCAGCCTGGGAAACACAAGGAAAGAATCTTCAGCACACATCAGCTTCATGGCCTGAATAAACACAAACTTCACTGTTCATCTTTCAGCAGGTCCTTAAATGAAGTGTGTGTGTGTGTGTGTGTGTGTGTGTGTGTGTGTACGCGCACGCACGCACATGTGTGATGGGGAATAAAGTGGATACTGAGGTTTGCCACTCTGTCTGAGCTACTGGGATACTCGGCTCCTCCTGATGCTGTGTTCTCTGTACTATTCTCTCCTTCAAAGATGTAGTGGTGCTCACAGTATTCTTAGCTGTGCCCAGGGCTCCTGAGGCACCTCTCTTTTAAAACATATTAAAAATCACTAAACCAAACCAGTGCTTTAAAAGATGAGTTTGTTCCATCTTCTTACTTATACTACGATAAAAACATTTTCCTGCTTGTCTAGCTGGACATGTACCATAGAATGTGCTTTTCACAGTTTTATAAAATTAATGATCTACAGACTATGAATGATGATAAAAAATAATGTTTGATGGCTTGAATAGGGAAAAATAAGAAAACCAAGGCTATCCAGACAGAACGAACGTGGTCAAATGTGCCCTTTCGGCACGCTGCTTCCAAAACGGAGAGTAAAGCAGTAGCAGGCGTTCTTGAAGCTCCAGAGTCATAAGGGGAAGTGAGTCATGACATGGACATCCAGTCAAGTAAGGAAGAGCTTTGCTTTAAAATAAAGAGAGACATTTCTGGATAAGAATATATAACTGTGGCTATTATTCTGAATAGAAAGAACCACCATATCCAATGTACAGAAAGAATAACCTTGAGTGAGTGTCTTATAGACTTCAATAACTATAGGTGCAAGGTACAGGTTAAGATACTCTGCTGTGAGCTGAAGCTGTAGGACAGCCATTTTCATCCAGGATATGCACTACTGCAGCCATCTTATCAATGGGTGGGCTCATGCTTACTAAACTCATGACTACTTCTTTTGTTGTCATGTGTAGAAGTGTGTTTTAATGTTTGTAGGAAAAAGAGCCATTATTTTTAACCTTCAACGTAATTATCCTTCTTAAGTCAGTACACTACATCTGGTGAGACTAAGCTGCTAAACAATATGTCATCTACAAAAAGACAATACATGCACAAATCTATTGGTCCCTGACTAATTAAATTTACATCCCAAGTATAGTGTGTCATTTATAGAAGTTATGGTAATCTTTTTTCACAGGGGTTAATTATTTTGTGGAATATTCCATGTTTTTCATTCAATTCTGTGGCACACGCACATTAGACTTCTTGGTTCATGAGCACATCTCTGTGGTTCACTAAACTTAACAAGGAAAGACATACCCTGGACATAATGATTTTGCTATGTTGTCATAATAAAGTCAGGTCTCCCCTCCCTCCTTTTCTAGTGTTCTGTTTTGATCATGACTGGTATTTATTACATTTCTTACAGTTATTCTTCCTGAAAATATTATCTAATCAGCAAGGGGTATGAGGTAATTTTCCCTTACAGAATGGGAATATTTTTTTTTCCCTATCCTCAATCTTCTCCTCTTTCTCCTTGTCTTTAATTAAAACAACAACTTGATTTGGAACTTATCATTCTGATTTGTTTAAATGTTGAAGGCTCTGGCTCTGTGGCTCCTCTGCTACTGCATACTGTAATCACATGAATGGCATTTCACTTAGACAAACAAGGCTGTTACTGTATCTCTAGGTACATACTTCCCAAGCAAATGAATAGCATTCATCTGGTTTCCTCAGTCCTTTTGCCCAGTATTTGGAAAGGTTACACATGTATGGGCAAGGCATTGTGACACAATTTGGCTTTACTCTAAAGGAGGAAAAACTAAAATCTTCTCACCATGAACGTTCATGGCTATGGGTAATGTCATCACTGACAGGCCTCTATGAATGCCTTTCCATCCTCCTGACCTGGCAAAGCTAGTCTTATCACATTTCCGAAAGAATCTACTGGAAGTGTGGAGGACCGTTCACAAAACTGAATACAGAGAGCTCAAGGAAGGGTGATTCTAAATAGCAGGCACTGCAAGTTAGTGAGAAGTAGAAGGTTTCCAAGGTCTACAATAGTGTAAAGCCTCTCACTGGTCATGAACTCTATGGGACTGTGAGTTCACATCCTCTGTACTTACTTAGGTTTTCCTTTGAGAGACCCGCACACTCAGGCTGAGCTTCCTTGCCTCTGGGCTTTGAAAAACCATTGAGATGTCCAGTGTGAGTTTGCCTGCTTCCTCTGACTTCTGCTGAAAGAAAAGTTTGATTCTCCACTCTGAACTTGAGAACATGAAAGCCCAGTTGTTCTTGGCCGCTGAAGTTTTGCTTTGGAGCCAACTACACCTTTTATGGTTATTTTCTTGAGTCTTTCTTCATAGTCCTGTAATTACAGCGGATGCTGCCAAGGAACCCTTGCAGCCGTATCCAACCACGTGTTGCTTGGAGCTGAGCCAACTTGACAGCCAGGGAACTGCTCGTAGCCCAGCCAGCCTCACTTTTACAAGGTGAGGCTACCTCCCTTAACCCAAGGTAGCTTGCCTTCAGAAATGAAAATACAACCAAGTCGTTTGTAGTCTGATATAGGTTTCTTAAGATAAAACATCTTTGAGACCTTGAAGAACATTCTTCTGAGATGTGTGAAAATACCTTTCCAGGACAAGGTATTTGAGATTGACCATAACCACAAACTAAGAGAAACTGATTACATTATTGATTTTCAACTGGAATTTACTTATAGCTCTTAAAAGTGTTAATTGAAACACTTTTCATATATGTTTAATAGTGGTTGTATTTGTCAGTGTTTAAAATGTATCGGTAATATTTGGAATCTATTGTCCATAGCTTTTAGAAAATTAGTGTGATCAGAAATCCATGTTTTAAGGGAAACTTACTGGATTGACTGGAGGAAGGAGTATCCACAACCAGCTTGTGGAAAGAAATGAAACTGAAGCCAAATCATTTTGGCCAGGTACATCTTACACCTATAAAATGTGCATTACAAGTAATTACAAGCTTAAAAACTAAATAGTTGATTGAATATTTTACATGCTCCTTGGGACTTTTCTAGTGTGTTCTTTCTTCTATAACCATTTTTGATGTTAAAATGCTCCAGCAAATCAATATGAAGTCCTGGGTTTAGGGACAGTGCTGCTTTATTATAGAACTGAGAGTCATGGCTTTTTGTCATTTAAGGAAGTCATTGCTTTCATTACAGAATAGCAATGCATTTAATCTGCTTATTTTAAAGCAGGCATGAACTCACCTTACATTTGAATCACTTTACATAAGTTGCCATTTGTTTTCGGTTGATATACAACCATAAGCATATGCTTTCGTATCTTTTTTTTCTTTGTCTCTTTTCATAGTGGATACTTGTGAAAAGTTTGCAGAAAGTTTTGAACATAAAGATCAAAAGAGAAAGGGAGAAAGTGTGGTGGTGATGTTGGGAGACACAGAGAGACTAGAATGATAATACTTCCCATTATTCAAGTAAAAAAAAAATCCCCCAAATTTGTTATGAAGTTGAAGCTTATACTCACATTTTCCCTTTATTCCGAATAACATAAATAGTCCATCCCTTTGGTCTCTTCTTAGTAAATCACAGTTTTGTACAGACCATACTTACGGAGCTGACAGTAGTTTCCATGGTAGCCAGGAAGACAGGTACATCTTCTAGCGACTGGAGGACCGTCTTCGTTCCTTCCTGAACACTGACATACCTGGTTACAGTCTTCCCCATACTTGCCTGGTGGGCAGACTTAGGGAAAGAGGAAATGTAAACCCGAATGAATTGAATTTGTCTGTGTAAATATGGTCCTAAAAGTGAAAGCAGGGGCAACTTATTAAATAAGACCGTGGCCTACAGAAGTGCACAGCCCTTCGGGATTGAGGTTTCATTAAATTTGCTTGGGGATTACTTCACTGTTGGATTTTGTTTTGTTCAGTCAATTTGTGATTGACTGTCAAGGGTTGGCTGCAATTTTCTTGTCATGGAAAAAAGTCATAGTGCAATGTCAGGGAAAATCAGCTGAAATAATAGTATAATTCATTGGGGACCTTGTATCTGGATAAAGATATTATTTCTGTTTTAAAGTCTCTCTGCACATTAGCAGGTACTGTATTTGTGTCACTTGTCAGCCACTCAGCCATGTTCTGCTGTTTCTTTACGTAGTCTCAACCCTGAAGTCCCTCCATCCAACTTTTAAATCACATAAAGACATTTTTAAAGAAAGTAAAAAGGGATATGGGGTTTTTTTTGGTGGTGGGGGGTTTCAGCACAGAACATGGAATCAAGTAGACAGTTTGGGTTTCATGTTTACAGACACATGGCAACTTAAACAAATTCAGTAGAAATAAAGCAAGCAAGATGGCCATTAGATCCTATAAATCTAAGACAGGCTAGCAAGCCTACACCAACTTTTAACATACTTTGCTGTGGGTATAGACACTCTCTGACTTAGTAATACGAATTGCTCAGATATCTGTTCATGAAGCATGCATCTAGAATCTGCCAGGTACTCAAAAGACACATTCGGCTCTACTGTCAAGAAAGCATATTGATTTGCTTGATTAGTGTCTAAAAAATAAGAACCAACCACGCTGGGAATGGTTGCAGGTGACCTTCCTGCTTTTTCCACCTCATAGTCAGTAAACTGAGAATATTCTTTTCACCCCACTGTGACATGATATGAACTTCTTAAGGGGAGATATCTACATGAAAGTCTGACAATCAGCTAACAAGATCATTCATCTTCATTAGAGTCTTACAAAAGTTTTACAAAGTCAATGTTGAATTGATCGCACATTCTTCCTCATTTTTGGAATCCATATCTACTGTGACAGTTATATGATGATGAAGTTTAGTCTTCCCATAGAAGACATGCCCACAGCGCACTGTGATTAACTACACTAGAGTTGCAAGGGGGTGATTCTCAACATAATAGGATCTGGGTAATAAATTACAGCACCTCAACTTATTTGCCTATTTTCCATTTTGAGGCGTGGGAGCTAATGGCACAGAGAAATCTGAGCTGGTGTGATTTGAATGAGCCATCAAAAAGTTGTGCTGTGTGAAAGTGCCTGGTAAATGTGCAGTCTAGGGAGACTATGTAAGTGTCTGGACCAAGGGAACAGGCCACTGTCACTGCACAACCCCTGGTCTCAAACTATACATAAATTTCTAAAATGAGATTTAGAAAGATACATGCTGTGGATTCTTGTAAGGATTGATGCAGAAGACTTAGTAACAGAGAAGAATTTCCTAAGGCATCCACAAAATGTATTCCCTTTATTTTGATACTAAGTTTTGGAGCCTGCATTTTATAATATTGGCCTGCCAAGCCAGATATGTTCAATCATGCAATGGTGGCACACTGGTTATGGAGTAACTAACTGGTTTATTGTTGATGTTTTTGTTGTTGTTGCTTATTTGTTTTTGTTGTTGTTGGTTTTTCACATATATTTGAGGCATGCTACACAGAAGAAATTTCAAAACTTATAGGCAAATTCTGGTTAAAAGTCTATGGTTGGGGAAATCCCAGGCTAGGGAGAACTTAGTATTGTTATTTTGCAAAATAGTCATGATGTCAAATTGCCTTCTAAATATTTATATTTTTACACATTGATCTTGGGTGCTCTCAATTGTGGTCAAATAATATTTCTGAAAGCAGTCAATGCAGACATACACAAATGGGCAAAGTGCTAGAATGAAAGACTGAGTGATCCGGCATCAGTTGTTACCATCCTTAACAAAGTTTAGGGAAGGTTGCCGTGGAAGAGAAGACAGAATGAACATGAGAGCCAGAAGATGGAGAGGAGTGTTGTGACATGGCAAGGCTGCTGCACTGCTGAACTCCCAACAGTTGTGCTCACCTGCACGAGACACACACAATCAAGCCACCTAGAATTGATATGGATGGAAAGAGGATGGACAGGGGAGATGCTCTCCATGGACAGGGGAGATACTCTTCATGGATGTAGAAGATGCTCTCCATGGATGGGAGAGATGCTTTCCTTAGATGGGGGAGATGTTTTCTAGGTCCCACATCATTTCAAAGAACTATTAGCAGATAATAGATACTGAAAGTAAGACAATAATAGTTTTTGAGGATGATAAATTTCTCACACATTGGTGCATGTACTGGTAGCACTAACTGGACTTAGGGGGTTATCAAGAAAGAGGAGGAAAATTAGTAGAAGGAATGGGGAGAAGGAGACAAGTAGTATGAAATAATGAACTTGGGATAGGGACTGATTGGGGAGATATGGCTGGGGAGATATGGGGATAGATGAGTGGAGTGAGTGGGGGAGTGTGTGTGTGTATGTGTGTGTGTATATATATATATATATATATATATATATATATATATATGACTTTTATCAAGTCTACTCAAATAATTCAAAACTTGAAATGCTCAACTTAATGATACTTAATGATATCTATAAATTTTATTTCTTCATATAAATTCACATAATCACATATTCTAAGAATTAGGACATAGAGATTTTTGAGGGATCATTATTAAAATCTCTATACTCCTTAATGCTGCATGTAATTTTGAACTTAATTCTTAGGAGTCATGTTATCATATAGGGCCAACTTCATAATAATAGCTCAATATACCACCTCCGTAAAAATGAAAGCCTGTAATATATTTAGCTACATGATGTCAAAATATATGAAAAGGCTATGGATAATAATTTAAAGATAATTTTATTTATCCAAAAAATTTTATAGATCGAAAAGGTCACTTAGTGTCACATTGAGAATGTTTGGTGATTGTCCAGAGAGGATCATGGCCCGGACAGAGAAGAGTGGAATCAGCTTGAGATTCCAGCAGATATTTAAGGGATGACTGAGAGGAACATGTGAGGAAAGGAGTCTGCCGACAGAAATTCAGATGAGAGACTGACAAGTCGCCAGGGGAACATCCAGATCCTGAGCTGCTCTCTCATCCTGGTGTCCCAACATGGTCTCCTTTACAACTTGTGTGCACACAGTACATCATGTGACTGGACAACGCAGTAACCCAGCATTGAAACCAGGATCAAGAGTGTTCTCAGGATAAGCTCGCCCCTCTCCCCGTCACTCTCCCAGGGTTTCAGAGAAATTAAGAGACATAGTTCAACATTCCTAAATTTTGAAGACACATGGTATAACTCTGGCTACCAGCCTAAAACGTCCTTACCCTAGGATATTCTTGTTCACATCTGATCAGCCCCAAGGGCCCTTGGATCTACTGGTCATTCCCATTTAAACCAGTGGAGTTGGTTTCTCTTCCAGCTGACATCCTTCTGGATGACAGTAATTACAAAGCCTCCATTGTGTAACTTCCCTAAGGATGGTAGCCACATTTTGTTCTTTGAATTGACAGGTGAACGTAGTATAAAAATGAATGGACAATGGCCTTTTGAATTAGAGATAACCAAATATTTTGATGGTGAAGCTCTAACCTGGGTAAAATAAATGCCCACACTACTGTGGAGGAAGAGGAGTACCGGCTTTGTCTTGCTGACTTTGAAAGTGTTCCAGGTTTTCATTAAAAACTGAGAGGTCATCTTTGATAAGATTCTAATTGGAACAAAATCAATTAGAGAGACTTTAGTAAGTTCCACTATTTCAGGAACCATTCCTGCGCTAGCATGGATGCAGTGCCCTCCTGACTATTGCCATATGTTCTTCCCATGAAAGAATTCCCTTGTTTAAATTGATTTCTAAACATTAACTCTGTATTTTCTCCTTACATCAAAAGTCATGTGATATATCAACTTTAAAGAACTTGTCTTTACTCCGTTATTTTATTTACATTGGTGTTTTGTGTTTTCTAAGATAGCATACAGAAACAACACATGTGAGAGAATGCAGTGTGTTGGTTTTGCAATCTTTCATCCATCATATTTAGCATTCAGCATGATACACAGGGGTTTCCTCTGGAAGACCTGTCCAGCCTTAGCCTCAGACCATTCACTGTGATTGTCCCAAATTTCTTGGCCTTGTATTATACTTCAATATCACCAACAAGCTAAATAAGTGTGTGTGCGCGCACACACACACACACACACACATTCCCTCGCACACAAATACATGTATGCACACACATACATGGGCACACACACTCATGCATACACATACACTCATACATACACAGGCATATACATGTGCATATACATGTGCATACACATGAACACACAAAAGCACAAACATGCAGGCACACACACACACATTCATGCAGGCACACACACAAGCATATATACGCAAGCACATACACACAAGCACAAACACACCATACATACACACATGGATGCATACACACACACACATACTAACACACACATACAGGCACATACACACATGCACACACAAACACACACACAGAGTCACTTAGGATTATAGAAGGAAGTATACTTCATTATAGCAGCTTTTAACAATTCAGATGTTGCCTTAAACACTGGTTTCTACAGATCGAGGCCGACCTTTGTGCTTTATGGCAGCATCTTCTGCTCAGGTCTCTATCAGAAGCTCAGAACCACCAGATGATGGATCAGCTGTCACCTACAGTTCCTGGGAATGTCTTTGTATTAAACTAATGGTGCAGTAGAGCAGCCAGCCTGACAGGAAGGTTATTGATTTGCAATCTAGTAAAAGAACTGACAACTTCATTGTTTTAATTGTTCATTTTTCATAGGTTGATGCATGATCTCACCCAGACCTTTTTATTTCACTCAGGGAATAAATATATGGGAGTCAGGACATCTGAACAACTGGGTCCCACTTAAAGTTCAAGAATCCAGAGGAGCGTGGTGCTGCTGCCTGGGATCACCAGCAGTCCTTGAGCATGTAGGAACATGTTGGGAGTGGCTCTTATCTCTGTTCTACATCTCTTTCCTCTCTTTCAGGAAGACCTATGATGTCAGCTACAGATCTGATTGTTCCTTGAAACAATGTTCTTAGTTCTCACAGCCCATTAAAGGAGAGAAGAGAGACTGGGCCAAGAGTCCCCTTGGCATTATCTGGCTTGGACCTTCCATAATCTGTTTTAGGATCACAAAGGCCCAGAGATCTCCTCTATCATGAAACAGTGGAGATAGATCTCAGAATAGTGAGGCTGCTACCTGTTTAAATATATGACCCAATTTCTCTTAGAGATTCAAATTTATTGAATTGGGAGTGATAACAACAGAGAGAGAGAGAGAGAGAGAGAGAGAGAGAGAGAGAGAGAGAGAGAGAGAGAGAGAGAGAGAGAAACTATAGTGGAGAGAAGGTGGGGGAGAATGATAAAAAACTCTAAGGACATTTGAAAAGCCATATAATATCCTACTATTTTAAGCTTCCTAGAGATGCATATATGTTTTAAGTCTAGATAAAATTATCCTACATGGAGGAATAATGCTTTCCCAGAAACACATTACAAATAAAAGCCCAGTGTCATATCTATTATTGACTTGTGGTTGGGGAGTTTCCACAGACAATACAGGCTATTGCAAGTGCACATGGAACTTGATGGTAAGGAATTTTTGATGAAGACACAATATACCTTGATCACCAAACAGAGACATCCAGCTGGTAGAGATCTGGAACCATTTCCCCTGCTAGCTTGCTCTGCTTGATGTTACAGTGTAGCCATCAAGCACAGTGCCATCTGGCCTGACAAAACATGCTCACTGGTGCAACAGTGAGATGAATGTCATAAGGGAGACCAATAGCTTTCTAATGGACTTAAGACCTACTCCAGAGAAGGGAATCTATGCCCCATACTTTAAATCTGGCCAAGAATTCTTGGCTGGCTAGATAATAGCCCTTACTACAATTATTTTGTTAAAATAGACCTGGTATCAAACTGCATTCTAAATACTTACCTTCTCACCACAGATGAGTGCATGTTCCCATCCATCATGAGGGAAGCTTCTTGATGCAGGGGATGATGGTTAATGCAGAGACTCACAACTACTCACAGAGACTGGGAAGTACTCAGCCCTAAACTGGATGTCGATATCACCACAACTACCAGATCTGTCCACAAGTTTCAGGGACCATTGTGGGACAGGAAGTGGAAAGACTGTTAGATCTGGGTGGAGAAGGATCTCTTCTGGATCTTTTCCCTCATGAATTCACAGCAGGCCTTCTGGTCACTAACAAATTACCTGCACAAAACTAGGGAAATACAAAAGAGGACACATGGAACCTGTCCATTGCTCACGTGGAGAATCTGTCACCCATCAGATTCATTTTACTTATGAATGAAGATGTTTCAGTGTGGGTCTCATCTCTTCACCTTTCAGACAGCTTTCATTTCCACATGCAGATTGTCATCAGGATAAGATTCAATGCACAGCATTATTGGCATAGTGCTCTGACTTATAAAGACTGTTTCAACCCTTCAACTTGTCCCCAACCCTTGTCTTCCAGCCAAGAAGGAACATGTAATATTGCTTTGAATAAAAACCTTCTTACACAAGTTGTTCTTTTCAGCTCACCCACGTGGGGGATCGTTATTGTATGTTTGGATGGCTTAGCACTTTATGACAGGTTTTATCAGTTATGGGTCAGACTTTACTTTTTATCTATCAGCCTTTGGAACATATAAAAAGAGGTACTAATCATATTCCATTTTACATCATCCTAAGCACGGAACTTACTCCATAGTGACTACTATACAACTTTAATAAGAGTCACAATGAATAAGTCCTCTGCATTCTGTAGTGTTGCCCTGCCTCCATGTTAGAGCAACCTTGAAACCTTATACTTTTGACCTTGGAAACTCTGAATAATTTTTCCTTCTTTCCCTGAAACAGTGTTCTGGGTTCTAGATTCTTATATGCAATGTCAAACCCACACAGAGTAGTTAATGTGTTCTTCCCCCAGGAAGTGTCCTCAATGGTAATGGGGAAGAAAAGCGTAAGTTAATCATGCAATTTGGGTACCAACAATTTACCAGGAACTCCACCTTGCTTGTTTTTGAGGTGTATAGATATCGTCTCTCCCTTTCTGAAGGGAAATACTGAAATAGCTTTTAATGTCAGATAGCCACTACCTTACTGTGTCATGGCACCTTAGAACATGCTAAACTAATGGTAAAATACTGTTAAGTGTTGAAGTGAATACCAGGGAATACTGTGTGATGTAGAGAATAAAAAGGCCACCAACTTATAGCTTCCAGGCTCTAGAATGTACTTCTAGCTTTACTAATCTACACAACCTTGGCTCAGTGATTCTATCAGATATCTGTACTTTAAACTACTGGTCTACCTTCTAGAGCAATATACCTAAACCATGAGTTCACACTAGACTTTAACTTTTAAAATTTATTCTTTGGTAATTTTATACATAAACAAAATGTATTTTGATCACATTCCTCCCCTCTCTCCAAGTCTACCACCTCTCAGACACTCCCCTACTTTCCTCTGCCACCTTCATATCTTCTTCTATTTACAGTTTTTATAAATCATCCAGTATTATTAGTACTGCCATAGGCACACAGGTGTAGAGCATCATCACCTGCAGCATGGGTACTCTCCAAGGGAGAAAGGTGGCTGTCCTCAGCAGCTTTCAGTTTCCAGCAGCTTCTCAGCAAGGAGTGGCACCATTCCAAAATACTGTAATATCCTAGAGTCCAGGGATTCAGTGGGGAAGCTAAGAGGCTGTGAGTGTGAGGAGAGAGAAGACTTAAAGGTTTTAAGACTAGGGCCTGAGAACAACAACCAAGCAGTTCTGAGGGACCCTGTAGATATTCTTACATGTTTGATAAGGACCCTCCCCCCTCCCCCCAGCACGGGCAGCAAGAGCTCAAGACAGGGTAGGGTCACTGAAAGAGCATCTGGCTGCTTATGCTTGGGATTTGGGAGAAATTTAAGGCTGTGGATCTGAACAAAGCCATTCCCAAAACAATGTACTTGACAACGGTCCAGAAAACAAGCTGCCTCTGGTTCATTCCTTTACAACTTGCTATGTAAGAACAGGTTCATCCAGGTTATAAACCCCAAAACAGTATTATTTGAACTGTCTCCTGTCTCCAAATTCAGACATAAGCTCTCTTCTGCAATGGGTACCCTGAATACCAGTGGAAGGATGGTGCATCCTTTGGTCATTCTCCACAGTGGCTCTCTACTATGTAGAATTTAATGGCTGCTATTTTTTTTTTTTGGTTGTATGGCCAGTACTAACAAATACCTAGCAACAGAAACAAGATTTCCTCCTCTCCAGTGCTCTAGACACAAGGCTAACAAGTAATCACAACGTCATAGCATTCCCATTAACTTCAGTGTTGAATATGACAGTACTCCCAGAGTATCTCTTCAGAAAAGCCAAAGCGTAGTTAGCCATAGCTGATTTCTCATCTTCTTCACCGAGGTAGGTTTTGTTTGTTTGCTTCTTTGTTTGTTTTGCATTAAAATATAAAAATGAGAAACACTGTTAAAACACTGTGGCTTGTGGAGCTGAAAGATGGCTCAGCAATTAAGAGCACTTGCTGAGCAAACGTAAAGACAAGAGTTCAGATCCTAGTATTTAAGTAATCAGTTATAATTCTGAGGCTTCCAATACCTTCTTCAAGCACATACTTGCGCATAGATGTTTATGCACAATATACATACAGAAATACTCATTTAAAATACTCTGACTATGAGACTAACTTTCAGTAGATGCTCAAAACACAGGAACATAAGGTGCCCATAAAGATTTAAGAGGAGGATCACAATGGGAATGTTGGTATCTCCCGAATGCTGTGATATGCTAGACACTTGTTCTCAGACTCTGTCCTGCACTATTTCATTTGATAACTGCAGCCACCCCATGGAAGCAATCATCATTTTTATTTTCAGAAGAATCTAAGCAATCAATGTGCAGTCATTTCCTTGAGTCATCGTTCTGTTCTGAGTCATGCCATCAGTCTGGTTTCCCAGAAGTTAACTACACAACTGGAAAGTCCAGACACATCAGAACTGATTTCTGGGCTTTAGTTGAGGAAGCCATAGTTCACTTTCTCCCCTCCCCTCACAGAAGCAGGACATCTCACTGGAGATACCTGGACTTGGTTTTTCAAATTACTTATTCTTACATGTGCTATTTGGGAAAAGCCACATCCTGGAAGCCTATATCAGATTTTGCATTGAAGTTTCATGTTTCAATTTTTATTATAAAAATGACCAGTAAAGTGTTTGTAATAATTGGAATCGGTACATTCTACCATGAGTATAATAAAATGTCTGAATGATACTTCAAACCATAATAGGTGGAAGTCAGATTCAATGTTATGCCTTTCTGTCCCTTTATAAAGCAGTTAGGGATTAGGATTAAGGTACTAAATTGCAAATTGTGGCTTTCCTTGGCAGCTGTTGGATTTAAATGAGAGCACTTGCACCCAAGAAAATCACAACCTTGTGTGAGTTTGTCCCAAGTTTGTGCATTATACCAATATTACCTAGTGTCCTGGTATATAAATTCTCCTTTAACAATGATGAGGATTGTCAGTTCATCCAGTTAGAGTCACAGATAGCTGGGAGAGTGACACTGCAGCGAGACACACAGGACACAACCTGGAAAGGAGCTCTGCATGTGGTAGACAAGAAACCTCAGAACCCAAATTGTGTGTGTGTGTGTGTGTGTGTGTGTGTGTGTGTCTGTATGTGTGTGAGCACTTCCTCTCAAGTGAACTGACACACCATGAACTGGACATTAAAGATTACTACCAAGTTATTAACTACAGGTACTAAGAGCAACTGAACATGTAGTAATCATTTCGTTTTTCCACACTTACTGCCAAAGACGTTGGAAACTTGAAATTTTATTACTATGAACATGTGCTAATTTTGGCTATCCAAATTTCATGATCTTTTAGAAAAGATTCCTTCAAATCTACATAACTGTCAATGAATGGTATTCCAACACAACTTTTAATCTTAACTATACTGCTTTTTTTTTTCTTTGCCCATGGATGATATTACTCTTTCTACAAATTAGCATAAGTATGCTAATCAAATGTTGACTGTGACAGTCAAATGTCAAGGAAGAAAAAATGATTTTGGTTTTAAAAAATTATTATAAGCATGTAAGATGTAGGATTTTTTAAAAAAAATATTCCACTCCTATAGTGCTCCTGAAGATAGGTTATTGACAGGTACATTGAAGTGAGAAGCATCCGGGTCTTTTTGGCCATCCTTGATGACAGAGAGCTGTCATCTGTAGAGCCATTGTTCAACAATTGTGTGGATTGCTCCAGTAAACATCTTCACAGAGAACTGCATGTTATGAATCTAACATATAAAATTTCATGTAGTGTTATGTGTCAAGAGCACAGATCAAGGATACAAATATATTAGGTAATGTTGAGAAATGACAAGGACCCTTCTGTTTACTGGAAGGCTCCTAGTGCTATGTTTCAGCTCATCGATCACAGAGATTTAATCAAACCGCAAATGTAAATAATCAAGTTCTCCCTTTTCTTTTCATGGGACTCTCTATCATCCTTCCCAGCAGGAAAGAGAGATCAAGAAGTTGTTTTTAGTCAGGCCACAATGTCACAACCCACAGTCCCACAGACACACCCTTCCTTGGATCACAGAAACAATCCTTGACCAGTCTACATTCTTACATCAGCAGTCTATATTTCTTAGCTAGGCTAACCACTCCTCCCCTTTTATCACTGCAGATAAATAAGAAGCAACAGTGAAAAAATGAATATATTATAGTTAGGAAATGCAAGAAATAATGGGGAGAATCCCTGTGGACACAGTGCTTGCTCCACAAATATGAGGATCCAAATTTGGATCCAACACCCTTGTTACAACAGAAAACTGGCTGTGGCAGTGTGTACCTGGAATCTCAACACTTGGGAGAAGGAAATAAACAGATTTCTGGAGTCTAGTTAATCAAGATGAAATGGAAAATTCATTGTTCAATTATAGACACTGAATCAAGACCTGAGATAAAGAAGAACCTGAGAAAGACATTCAAATTTCAGTCTTTGGTCTTCAAATTTATTGTAAGTACAACCTTCTACATACATACATACATACATATGTACATATGTATATACATACATGCATACACACACACACATACACACATGAATAAATGGCAATGTTAGTAAAGTTTAAATTTTGATGCAATAAAGTCAAATATCCATAAGAAAGTAATTGGGATTTTGCTGATTTAAAGTATAGAATCGTTTTTAGTCTCTGTCTAGTGAAACTGAATTTTTTTTTAGCATACTTATATAAATAGTCACTCAAAAGCTTTGTAAATTCTAGGTCAGTACTTACTCTGTGACAGGCACTAAGGTTATTTGGGAAAATCTCAGAGTGGAATCAATCTCTGGGTTTTCTGTATTTCAATCACTATTTGGTCTGCATTCCTAAAGAATCAGAACAAAATACTTGCAAAAAGTTGGCCTCTAACTTTTATGAATTGCTTGTTTTATCTCCAGCTACTTAAATTGTCAGTTCTCCAGGACAAATTCTAATTTAATCAGTAATGAAATATCATGTCTCTCCTTGAAGCGCCATCTCTTCCGTACCACAGCTCATTTGGTCCAAGAGGTTAAAATGAACTGCCTTGTTTTTATCCTTCCTTTCTTACATATTGCCCTGAATAAGTCACATTCTTCCTTAATAACTGGAAAGCATTTTCATTTGTGCCCTGGGAATGGCTAGAGGAGCTTTTAATATTATTAAGTCTAGATCAAATCAATCCAGTCCAAACTGGGCATGAGAATAACATGTCTTAGCCACACCCACTTTTCATCAATTAGTCACATCAATATTGGTGGCCTCGTCAGGGACTCCTTGACATCTGTGACCAGAAGTTCCAGACACAGGCCACTTTTATACATTCTGCTTGCAACCTTTGAACCAAGCTGCCAAGTCAAAGCTTGCTATGCGGTCTTAGCATCCAAATGGTGATTCATTGTTTGCAAACAGGGAGACAGATTAGTATCATTAAGTTGACCTCAGCCTCTAACTCAGAAGCAAAAGGCTTGAGGACCTGGGCATCTTAACTAGGGCAAGACATAAATCAAGCTACCTTCAGCACCATGAAGAAATAAACATTTGGCATGTTATGAAAAGCATGCAAAGTGCCTTGAGCTTCCTCTGGAAGATGAAGGTGGGCTTGATTACAAAAGACTCCATTACTTAATTGAGTTTAATACAATATATAGGGACCAGCCTCATCATGGTTTAAGAGTTTCATGAATAAAGAGCTCCACTTTGAGAACTTACTACTTAGCTCTCAGTAGCAAAGTTTTAAGATTATGGGTCAAAAAGGAATTGGAACAGTATCTTAGTCTGTCTGTGGCAACCAAATCAAATTAGTGAGTTATTTTTCAACAGGTTCACCTGCAAGACTTGAAAAGGAAAAGATAAGATAAAGTTAAAAGGTTGCTAAGTGGAAGACATAGGAAAAGAATTTGCTCTAGAGAGAAAAACACAATGTTGGGCCAAATATGATCACTGAATAAGAATTCAAATCTCATGTTGTGGGTTTCACTGCGGTTTTATTAACTGTTAGTTGGACTGAATTCAAGCAGCGTGGATCTTCAGTTGAGGGGAAATAAAAAAGACTCAAAAGCTTAGAAAGTATTGTTCTTGGTGTACTGATTCCAACTCTTTTATTTCTATAATTTTCTATTAAAAAGAGTTATAAACTAAAATGTGTAATTTTTTAACCCTAAGAAATCTAGTTTAGAAATCAAGCAAACTCAAAGTTAAGAGTTTAATATAAATTGTGAATATTGATAAGAGATAACATCCATCCTAATGGTTTTCAGTTATAGTTATAGGTTTACTTTTCTACTTCAATCTGGAAAGGGTTGAACTTCATGTCATCAGCTTGGAAACCTGATAACTCAATATTGCTTCTCTTGATGTCTCCATAAAACTATTGGTTTTTCAAATCAAATCCTTTTTGGAAATTGTTCTAGAAAGAAAAAAAAAATCATTTTCCTGCGAAAAGAACAAACAAGCTCTCAGAAAAATTCTTCCCACAATGCTTTGTGGTCACATGTTTTTAACAAAAGATGACATATCCCAGAAATGCTATGGATATTTCTTCTTTTAATAGTCTGCCACCCTGCAAGTTGTTGTAAATACAAAGATTATAAGTGTGACACTAGTGAGTTATATCAAAACAGACAAGCATTTTGGGGTTTGAAGTTCTGGAGAGTACAATTTAACAGGAAGAGGCAGTCACAGGCAGTTAAAGATCCAAACAGTGTGTGTGTGTATACCCCAAGGTACAAGTAACGCCTGCCACCCTCTGGTAACTACTGCACCAATACCCTGTCAAAGTGCTGATTGGAATGAAAATACCAATATCTTGACTGATTATTTTGTCTGTCCTTACCTGGACCTGAATTTTTATTCCCCAAGCTATTGAGTTCATCAAAGCTTGGATTACTTTCAAAGACTGAAATGTTATAGCTTTTTTTCTCCACACAGTAATCAGGAAGCTGTTTCTAAGTAGGTACTTTTGCCAACTAACCACAGAATAAAACCATTTTTTAGTAAACCTGCAACATCTACCAAACCTGCAACATCTACTGAGAAGTAAAATGGGATGGGGGTGAGTGAAAACTGGAGAACTTCAAGCTGATATGCCCTGTGTCTGAACAGAAAGCATTGCCACAGGCTACCCCTTCTGCCTTAATAGGCATCACTAAGCTGCAACCCAGGCAGGAAGGCACTGGGACACTATCGTACACTTGGTCAATAGCTCAACTCTCAGAAATTCACCTGTTCAGGCAGAGAAAGAACATACTTACCATTTCTCTTCCTCTTCCTCCTCACCCTCTTCTTTCTCTGTTCTGTTCTACTGTCTAGCAAATAAATCAACTCCAAGTTTAAGCTTCTAGACCACAGCTTTTCAAGCACTAGGGTATCTTTTACCTTATACCCAGGTTTAAAGGCATTTGACCCCTGTAAAACTGTTCACTGTCTCTTTGACATAGAACACTAAGAACTTCATGGAAAATGTGTGTTCTGAAGACTATGCAATAATGAAATATTTTGTTTTTTATGTGGTGTACTTGTACAGGGGATGTGGGGTACACTCAGCTATGTATCCACGCATGGATCTCAAGGTTCCCTTCAGGTTTCTTTCTCTGTTGCTTTCTACCTTATTTTTGAGACAGGGTCTTTCACTGAATCTGGAGCCTATCATTCCAGCTACACTAGCAGATCAGCAAGCCCGAAGAATCTACACGTCTTTGCGCCCCAGTGCTGGAGATATAGACATGAAACTTGCTTGGCTTTTACGTGGGTCCTAGGATCTGAACTAGGTTCATATGTTTATGGAAACACTTTTCCCAGGAAAATATCTTCTAAACTCCTATTGAGTAATTTTTAGCATGAACTCCAAAGGTCATTTTATACAACTAATAAGAAATTATAGCAAAATCTTTATAATCCCAAATTACATTTTCATCACAAAAGTATTGTAGTACAAGGCAGGCCTAAATACATAATTATCTACCCAAAACTCTTTTCCTTCTGTTTTGTGTAAGTCCATATTTAAATTAAATTATTATATCATACAACAGTCATGTTCAGAAATTCATCCCATCTACATAACCTATTTTCCACCCATCATTATTGTCCCAAGTCTACTTGTGTGTTCCTTTGGAACAGTGCCCTATGCCTTTATCCAGAAGTTGATTGTGAATAACAGTATGGTCTCTTCACATCATTCACATTAAATGCAGTCATTAACTAAGCACTGAAACTCACAAAAGACAGTGTAAAATTCAAAGTACCAAAAGTGGCATGGATTGTCCTTGCCTTGGGGTAGAGAGCAAAGGAGGAAGGGGCTGCTTCAGGCAGAGATGAACAACCCTCTACCGATAAAAGCTAGGATGTGGATTTAAAACACTTTCTTGTAAAGCCTGAAGTATTTATGACAATAAACAGAAGAATGACACAAACATGCACGGAAAAAGACATAGAATGCCATAATAAATAGGTAATGATGCCCTCTCCGTCCTTAGTCTGCATCCCTATGTTGCTAAGCCAAATAGCCAGTCTTTTCATATGAGCCCACGAGGCAGCCTGCAAAGGCTCAGGCCCTGCTCTAATTTCTCTCAGTTTCCCTTTGCATCTCTTAAGGTCCCTCTCCACAAGCACTCATCATATTTCGTTAGTTTAACCAACAGGGGAGCTGAGAATGTCTTTCTCCCTGTAATGACTCCTGTGTAGAGCTGAATACAATTGGTGATGAACAGATGAAAGGAGATCACAAGAATCAGAATGCCAACCATATTGGGAGTGTGGCATGTGTCTGGAGATAAGTCTTAACCTGCTTCACATTGTTCAATATAGGCACATTGATGGATAATTTTGGGTTATGTAGGATATACATGTCTCTCAAAAAAAATGCATGCTTTTCTAAAGAAAAATGTCGAAGCTGTTACAGCCTAACCAAATTTTGTCATGTTGCTTGTAGCCTGCAAATTTGGGTGGGTAGATGACTGAATAATAAAACGCTTTGTTAGGGAAAATATACTTGTCATTTGTATTATGGCTATTTTTGTTGTAGCTCCTGAAAAATCAAAGCAAAAGGTTTGAGTTGTCTTTTAGAATGGTAAGGAAAGCATGGGCAAACAGTGACAGCCTCTTTTGAGAGACAGAGAAACAGGCTGAACAAGGTAAAGAAAATTCAGATTTGAAGCATCAAGATATTTTTTGAAGTGTGGTAAACTAGTGATCAAAGAAAAGCCATAGGAATTGTCTCGCTTGCAGCCTGAAATGGTGTCTTACTATCTTGCTTTATGGTTTTTACAATAAGCACATTTAGCTGATGGTGTTAGGAAACATATTGAGCATTTCCTTAGATACACACACGGGTGGATTATTACTGGCTTACAGCAGTCAGGTCCTTTGCCTGATGGAATATTTTTAGTCATCCTACTTAGTCAACCAGTACAGTGATAGTTTAACAGGCTCCATGTTTTTCAGGTTTCAAAGGTCCAACCTCACCCACACTCCTAGGAGGGAGTGTAAACTGGTGAGAACTTCTGTTTGGAGCATGGGCACGGCTTATAATAATGACTATAGCTACTAATAAATTTTGGCTAATATAATAAATTTTAGCTAACAAGCCTTTCAGTTCAGCAACTAGGAAAAAATAGCAATGGAAATCTATGAAAATATTCAGTCATTCTGTTCGGAACAGAAAGTATTGAGCGAGTCGTGAACATTAGCTGTAGTTGATTTAGTAAACAAATCATCACAGAACCATGCAACAGAAGGTGGGAAACGCAGGTCTTGGTAGACTGATATCACATGTGTGCATAATTGAGTGAGGGAACACGGAACACGGAGTGTTTTGTAAGTCATATTTATGTGAAAGTGTCCTGTGCTTGGATATGGAGGGGTGGGTGATGTTATACATTTTAACACTGGCTGTGTCTGGGGCTTAGGAGGAGAACACCCCAGAAATGCTACTCATTTGGCATACAATTCTGGAATTATCATTTAAAATACTTTCATCGTTTTCTTATAATATTTTTGTGATATGTATGTGCCTGTATGATACATTAAAAACTGGGCTTAAGGGCGGGCCGGGGGGGGGGGGGAGAATGATGTTACTTTTCAATTTCTTTTTAAATCTTCATCCAAACATACAATGAGTGAGGGAGCCTCTGCCCTCTAGTGGCAACTTGAACAATTCCCTTCTCGAAAAAATGCTTAATCCCATGTTCTGGAAAAACCCAACTTCCCTATCCTTTTATATATGGGTGGAATCAACTTAAATTTTGTATCAGGCAGTCTTGCAAAGTACACACAATTCAACCACACAACCTATATTTGTTATATTGGGAATCCTTGAAATACCTCGCAACTTTGAATTAATGACGTATTTTCAACACCTACTGGATTCTTCATTGTGAAAGCCTGTTTTCTAGCCCAGGTGTGCTGATTACAGTAAGTGCTGACACTTAATAATTGCACAAGCTCCTTGCTAATGGACAACCAGTGTTGGTCACACCAGTCTCTAAACTAGAAAGCACGAAGGCCTCTGTCACCTCCAAACGGAATCATTTTCCTGAGTAATGAAGGCGCTGGTGTTCATGGTCTGATCTAAAACATTTCCAACAAGAGAAAATATTTCAGAACTATATATGGCCATGTCAACCGCCAAGTTCCCTCAGTCCAAATGAAGGCGTGCAGAGGTTCCTGTCAACTTGCTCTCTGATGCAGAACAGTCTCCAAGCCCGCAGCTGAGGCTTGTTCCCTATTAACTATTGGCTACCTTGGAAATGTACCGTCTCTCTTGTTGCAAAACTCCCCAAAGGGCAATTCAAATCACATTTAGAATTTCCTATTTACATTGCAGTGGCCATGGCAGAAGTTTGAATGTCGCCATACAAATCTGGTACCAAATGCAGAGCATGTTCAACAGATTCGGTTTCAGAATTCACTTCACATGAGCATATTTTCATGGTGAAAGGGGGAGGGAGTGTCAGGGGATAAGGTTGTGGTACGAACTTGGAAGTTAACCCTTCATCTTCTTCAATGAAAGAACTCTGTTTTTACAGAGGCAAAGTAAAATCTACTGAGACAAAGGGACACAGTAGCTCTGTTTTGCATATTTGCATTACAATAGATGTGTTATTGAAGATGGCTCCTCCGATTGCCAGTTAAACTTCCAAGTGTGAGAATAATAAATTTAGTTACATTACCCTAGGAAGTACAGACAGTGAAAATAATTTTCCAGAACAGTAGCAGAGATCACGAGCTCTGTATTTCTCTTAGGCTCAGTGTGGCTGAGGGGGTGCATATTGGTACGTTCACTTGATCCTCTTGAGTGTCCTAATGGATGAATTTATAGCAGTAGATAAGTTTTTAGCACATTTTTTCTCACTTTGCTCTGCCTTAAGTTTTTTGTTTGTTTGTTTGTTTGTTTTACAATGAAGGATCGTCAAAAAGGAAATGTTTTTCAACTAGATATGGCCACACAGTCACAAGGTTTGAATCTCTAGAGTCATTTGGTTCGTGCAGCTGAGGTGAAATAGAAAAAGCCCACATAGACAAGGCTGGAAGGGAGACCTGGGTCAGAGCAGATTGCATGGCTTCCCCATTACAGACACAGAGATGAAGATTATTCACAGTACACCCGGATATGCCTGCTGATTTGCTATAATTGGACATTGAAAGAAATTATCTTGACAACCTAGGGTAGCTGTTCGGACAGTTCTGTGTTCCTGTGCGAGACCTCCCTGAGAGACCCCTGAGTGAGTGAGGAATTGGGCAAGCTTCTAACGTTAAATCCAGGCCCCTACTTGAACACACACAGATGCATGCACATAAATGGACACATGTAAACATTCATACACACACAAAACACACTCTCCATGCCTACACATACAGTTTTTTAAATTAATTTTAATTAAAATTAAATTTGTGGTAGAAGTTACTTTCCTTCCTAAAGTTTGAATTTCTCCTGGGTTTGGGTGGTAAGTTACCTTGTTAGTTTACCACACGAAATTAAAACCCACACTTTCTTAAAATAGGGTATTTGGAGACCCACAACTCATCTTAAACATTTTATGTAAATTATCAAAGCAAACAGAAAAGGAGAATAATAGCTCCGCTACCACGCCAGCTCCACATATCAAGAAGGCCAGGCACTTTAGAGAATCACCAGCATTCAAATATTTGCTGTTTTAAGAATCCTCAACTCAGGCTTCTGCAGTACTCAGCAGCATCTTGTTTAAGCATGTTGTTTCAATCTTCTCCGACAGCCTCCCCACACATGTTAGGCACCAGAGTATAATGAAACACTGCAGGAGCAGGAGAGATCTGGTTTCTATCCGACTTCTGCAAAACGAAGAAGACAAGACTTGCCACTCAGCGTGTCACTGGGCATCAAGGACAGAGCTCACAGCAGCTGGGTCAGACCCTCGCAGAGAACTGGCAAAAGGAGCTGCCTCAGTTCTGAGTGATGAGTGAGTTGGCTAAGGGACAAAGCACAAAGGTGGAAAAGCAGCAGGATCCAGAGAGCATGTGAGAAACACCCGCTACCAGAGCGCATCATCAAGGCTCTTTCCCAGCCTTCCAAACTATAACCACAGCTCTCAAGACAGGCTTAGCCAAGATGTTCATTACCAGTGGGAGTCATAACACCGTGTTCACCCTCTCTCTGCTCAAGAGCCCTTCACCACGACCACCCCTTCCACTCAGTGAAAGCCTGTTTCCCAGTCCTCCCAAGGTCCACAGAACAGGCCCTCTCTCAACTCTTCCAGTTCATCTCCTCAAACATCTTTGCTCTTTTTCTACTGCCACCCTTAGCCTCTTGTTCTTTCTCTCATTCGGACGCCAATCTTACTTTGTCCATGAGGCCTATCTTAAATAGCCTGCTTACAAGGTGAACTGTGGCGTCCACCATGCATGCCTGATTCCACTTATTGTCATCTGTATTCTCCTCTACTTTATCTGTTTTCATCGGAAGGTACCTCACGCTAGGCTGAAAATGTATTTAATATGTTTCTTGTTACTGGTGTATTTATTCTAGGAAGAACATAAGCACTAATAACATGGGGCTCTCTGATTTGTTTGTGGGTGGAACACCGCCGATTCTAAGACTGGTTAATACTTGGCATATAGAAAGTGCCATAGAATGTTAATCAGAAGTTCATGAGGGTAGACAGGAAGAAACAATACAGAAAGATAGAGAGCTTTACAATGATAAGCAGATTTAAAATATTTCCTTTAAAACCTAACACAAATTGAGGCAACAAAATAATATATTTAAATTGCTCAAATGTCTGCTTTACCAACTTTGGAAAGCAATTTGGAATTATTTAACAAAGTCAATGGAAAGTATAATAGTCTTTCACCCAACAAGTGGGCTCATTAATGCAAACTATAAAGTAATCTTGCCTTATTTATGCAAGGAGATGTGTAGAAAGATAAGGGTTGAAAAGTGGTGTAAATAGGAGTTAGCCTATATTCCTTCTCTCAGGAGAATAAAAACCTAATGTGCTATAGATTCACACACACACAACATTTTATAGATAAGAAATAGGCATAGCCATTACTCATCAGTACAAAATAATGTTCAGAGCAATGTTGAGCAAAGACCAGCTGAGAATGACAAAATGCAGTTATGTGTTAACCAGTGACTAAGCATACAGGATAACAGACCAGCTTGTGGACTGAGTATATTGTCTGCCCTTAATGTACATTACTCTGTGTCCCTAAGTGTCCCCTCATACCGGAGCACAGCTAACACTGCTTGCTTCTCATTGTCAACTCAACTGCTTCACCTGTTTCCTGACACAGCTCCAAATGTGGGTTAAGTTCAGTGATTTTGCCCCAGATACAAATAATTGCAAGTTGTATTTGGAACTGTTTCCACATTGATTTCATGTAAACAAACATGCGTTCATTGACTGTGAGGAAAGCTGCCCCTGATCTCCAAAGTCACACACAATGTTTGCATTAAGCAATCTGGGTCCTAAGAGTTCAGCCATAACTTTCCTAAAGCTCTGTTTTCATAGGCTGTATCTTGTTTCACGTGACATATCCCCAGCAACACACCATTTCAGTTGTTACTTGCAGATAGGGCTCTCAATCTTTGTGGAGACAGAACCATTTTGTGGTTCCCAAACACTAGATTATCAGGTAGATAGCAACATTTTTAGATACAATCTAAATTTGTGGAACATTAAGTGCATAAACAGTTAAGAAATTAACTCATACATTCCAGAATGCCAGCAGCTCCGTTTGTTATTTGAAACAGGGCAAAACACTATGTATATAATATATATCAGTTTCTGAATGGTCATGAAATACTTTTGTTTCTTTTTTTGAAACATTCCAATTTTTCAATAAATGCTTTACTTGGGGTGGAAATGACCTAGAAAATTCCTGGCTCACAGCATGAATTCTTCTCTTTATGAATGTGAGTGTGTCTCTTTCATAGTAAACAGCCACAAGATGAGATTAGGGTGGTCTTGGACGAAGCTGATTAAGAGGAACTGTATATATTCCTTGACTTTGCCTAAAAGCCTTACTGGCTATATTCCTCCTGACAACCATGCTTATCTGACTTTGTCTAGTTAGTTGTTAGCCAGCTTGATTTCGGGGGTTACTAACCTGAGACCCTGAGTTGATTACGAGAGTCTGTGATCCCTCTGGAAGACTTAACAAAAGTGAATGCACATACACACTTTCCTCGGGAGAATTTGCCAGCTTAAAAAAAATCATGTAAAACTCTGAGCATGGTGAAAATGTTTTAAAACTTTAAAGGCTAAAAGAGCTGTTTCTTAGAGCTCAGAGGGGCTGAATTCTTGGTTCAGTCCTTGAGAGCATGATTCGTCATCCTGTGCTCTAGGTTCAAGACCTTGCTATTTTCAACATGCATTTAGGGGCTCCCAGTGCAGGAGGTTCATTGTTCTATGTCTAAGCTGTTGAACCGACATTCTTCAAACAATTTTTGTGGTTCCCAAGCACTAGATTAAGTGCTGGTTTGAAGGTCCTTGTTTCTGGCCAATCTTTCCAGTCTTATCTACTCAAACGTTCGCAGTGTCACACTGACCTGCACACAAGTCCTTCTGCAATCTGTTTTATCTATTTTCCATTTTGACAAGAGATCACACCAGGACTTTGAATACTCTAGGAAAGCCCCGCTCTACACCGCTTAAGCCTACTCATTCCATTGCATATATGTATGACATTTTCATTATACACTTATCATTTACTCTTGTATTTGAATACTAGTTCAATGAGTTCAATACAGTTAACAATTGCTATGCTTCAAATAAATGAGTTGACACACATTTTAGTACAAACAATAAACTATACTAGTATACCATAATAGAAAGTTTTCCTTTCTGTGGTCTATGCTACCTCCTGCCAGTGTTTGTCTGAGATACGAAATGAAGCACACTAGAAATAAAGTAGTAATGTGTGTTAAACATGTTTTAATACATTATTTATAATGTTTCCATCTTAAAAATTATTATTGTTAATTTCCTGTTGAGCATACAAATGAGTTAAGATTTATCATGGGTATATACAAGCAGGCATATCAATAGCTCCCTAGGTATCTACGTGGGTATCTGCAGGCCTCGGCTGAAGATATCAGACCTATTGACCTTGGATAAGGAGAGACTACCTGTTGCAGCATCACCAGTCTCCCCATCTAACCATCTTTTCCTTCACAGTAAGTGGATATTAACCTTAGGAGGCTCAGTTCAAATATTAACTCTTCCATGGAGCCGATGGAGACCTCTTGAGATAGATTTCTCCTTGTCCATTATTTCTCAGTAGACCTCAACCTATTTTTTACATTATACGAATGCCATGAATCAATCCACGTCTCCCTCTGTCTCTCTCTCTCTCTCTCTCTCTCTCTCTCTCTCTCTCTCTCTCTCTCTCTCTCTCTCTCCCTCCCTCTCCCTCTCCCTCTCCCTCTCCCTCTCCCTCTCCCTCTCTGTCCCTCCTTCTATCCATCAATCCCTCCATCCCTGCCTCTCTCTCTCTCTTCCTCCCTCCCTGCCTCCCTCCCCTCTATTTGCAGAATCTTATGAATACTAAGTACATGTAGGATCATTGGCCCCTGGCCTCAGCCCTTTTGTCAAGTTTTACTTTTGAGACAGGCTCTTACTACCAGAAGGAGACCAGACACCTGATGCCACTGTGTGCAGTTGCTCCTCTTGGTCTTCTGGTGTCTGACTTCCTTTTCATGAACAACCATGTGTAAATCTGCCTAAGATGCCTCCTACCACAGTGCCATCAGATAAGGGAATCCTACCATGTTGATCCCTAGCAAAATAATTATGCATTTAAACAAAATGATCCTGAAACTCAGATGTATTAAGAAGAAACATCAAATTTTCTCATGCGGACCCAGAAGCAGAATGGCAGTAGCAGGATAAAGTTCCTTCCGTTGGAGCTTTCTGTCATATTTGGCAGCCTGTGTAAAGCTTCTCTTAAACTTCAGCTGCACAGAGAATTGGTAAGATCATGTGGACAGGGGCCCTCTGGTGGCCAGAACGATGCTCGGCTCTGTGTGACTAGTTTTCCCATCACATCTCACAGTCACCTGTGCAGTCACATGTATTTTATTAGTTTGGAAGGGTGCCAGAAAGATGCTGGGTTATGTCATATAGTATAATACAATACAATACAATACAATACAATACAATACAATACAATACAACACAACACAATACAACACAACACAATTCTGTCCAGTTCCATCAATTTTTCTAAAATTTTCATTTATCTTTATGACCCAATAAAACTCCACTGCATATATGTACCACATTTTCCATATACATTTATTGGTTTACAGACATTTGAGCTTATTCCACTTATTGGATATTATAAATACAGCAGCAGTAAACATGGATGAGCATGTATCTCTGCAGAAATATATAGGATCCTTTGGAAATATGCCCAGGGATGGTACAGAAAGACAAACACAACATGTTCTTGCCCATACATTGTTCACAGCATCTTATTTATAGGTTCTTTTTATTTATGTGGGAGTGAGTATGTTCAGAGGAGATAAAAGGATACCCAAGGAAGATGTGTGGTAATAGTAACAGAACACATGCTATGTGACATTGGAAAAGGGTGCTGCGCATGGAGTTTAAGCAGGCAAGGGGAGCAGGGGATGGGAGACAGAAGAAACGGGGTGAGGGTCAGACAAAAACCCCTAAGGATATGGGGGAATGTCATTAAAAACCATTACTTTGTAAAATGATATAAAACTCCTCTATAAATGCATAAGATATCTGCAGTGTGGTTCCATGGCAGAACACTTCCCTAAAGTGTACAAGAAAAATTGAAGAAGTCACAGAGAAACTAAGAATGAGGCTACAGTTGATTTGTTCTCTAAGTCCTGCCAGCAAGCCAACATGTGGGAATCCAGTGAGCTCGCCCCTTTTGAATCTTGGGGGGTCCAACCACAGAAATCAGGCTTGGCAAAGAAAATTTACCCAAGGGATACTAATCCTATCAACAGACCGGCTATTTATTAAGTATTCTTCTTATAGCCAAGAATAAAAAAATAAAGATAAGTTTTCTATGAATAAGACCTTACATTTGTGCCTTGGTCTAGTGCTTTCAGGCTTAGATTTTTTTTTTTGTTTGCATTCAGCATTTATATGTTACAAAGAATAAACAACATAAGAAATGTGTATGTAGCTTTAGTATCTGTATCCTGTGTGTGTTGTATATTACACACAGTGGTTAATGTTGGGGTCAGCTTGCTGGGTCTTACAGCCATCTAAGTGAGAAACCCCTGGGCAGGTCTGTGAGGTGGAAAGACACACCTTCCTTTAGCTGCCTGCCATCTAAGTGAGAAACTCCTGGGCAGGTCTGCGAGGTGGAAAGACACCTTCCTTTAGCTGCCTGCCATCATGCCACGATCCAGCATTCACTGATAGAGAAAGGGTAGAGAACTGAGCGACAGCACGTATATGCTCCTGTTTGCAGATGTAGTGTGGCTGCTGCCTCACATCCCACCACAACTACCTTTCACAACCCCAATGGACCGTATCCTCAAACTGGGACCAAAACCACACCGGTGGCCCTTGATGTTTATTATAACACAGAGAAGTAACAACTGCACCACATTAGAAAGATGGAGCATTTTCCTTCTCTGTTATGACACTGTGGAGATGTGCTTTTTGATTCTTTACTCCGACTCCAGCTGCAATTAAGGCAAGTTTGTAGCTAAGGAAAATAATTTCTCCCTGTCAGGTGATGCTGGATTTCTGTGCTCTGCAAACAGGTATTTACACAGAGTCATGGAAATATGTTAATATAAACCGCTTCAACAGAAGCCCTGCATCAATAATGGATGCTACATTGTTTCCCATGACATTTACTAGCTCTCCATCAGGAAAAAAAAAATAAAGTTTAGAGTCAGTCAACAAACTTAAGTGACAATTACCCTCCATTCCCCTAATTAGACATGTACTTAAAATTGAACCCACACCATAAACAGAGTGTTCCATTTTAAACTTCTAGGCTTTGGCACTTCATTCTGGAGACGACAGAAATTCTGCTAATAGGCAATTTTGCTACATGCCACCATTGAGTTAGGAAGCAGTTTACCAGGTCCGCCATCCCACTTTTCCTGACATTCTGAGAGCCCCCAAGGGTCTTTTACATTTTTAGAAAACTGTGATTTGAGTGTCTAAGCAATGCCCTAATTATACAGTACCCACCAATAACTGACATTCTCAAGTGATTCCAAAATGGTAAGATTTATTCCAGATTGGTCACAGCAACTTCAGGCAGAGTTAGAGAAGGAAAGAACACCATGGTCAGTGATGGCAATGGGCACATGTTCACATGATCCCATGTTTTACTTTCTCCTCAGGCAGACTTTCATAGCACTGGGGGTGACCAACCTAGTAGGAAGCTCAAGGACCCCTACCTTTCATATCTGCATGACCTTTTTTAGGAGCCCTGAAGTAAGAGTTCCAATTTATCTCTCCCTAAAATAAAAAATTATGTTAATATACTCCAGGAGAGGGATAGTTATTTATAGATTGGATCATTAGAATTTTGTGAAGTGATGTGTGTGTTTGTGTGTGTGTGTGTGTGTGTGTGTGTGTGTGTGTGAGAGAGAGAGAGAGAGAGAGAGAGGAGAGAGAGGTGAATGTCTGCAGTGCAGGTGCTTGCATAAGTAGATAGAGGCAAAAGACAATTTAAAGTGTTATTCCATAAGCACTGCCCACCTTGTTTTCTGAGTCAGGGTCTCTCATTGGCTGGGATACACCAAGGAGGTTAGACTTGCTAGGCAGCAAGCGTAAGGAAACTTACCTGTCTCCACCTACCAGCACTGGGATTAGTAGCTTGTGTCAGCATGCCTGGCTCTTCACATTGGTTCTGGAAATAGGGCTTAGATCCTCATGTTAACAAGGCCATCATGTCACTTACTGAGCCATTTTTCCCAGCCTCGGGGACTTTTAAAATCTGAACTTCTGGTCTCTTTCTCCAAAGGTTTTATTCAGTACTTGAGGCAGAGCTGAATAGATCTGAATAAATCTATTTCTAATGCATCCTTGGGGGTGTTGTGGCTGCTTCTGATTTGGGAGTGTCAGCTTAAGCAACATCTATCTACAGAGATGTATAGTGAAATTGTGAGATTCTTCTGGGCAGCATCTACGTTATGCTGAGAAGGTGAACAGGGCAGCTTTTCCTAGTAAATGTGCAGATCGTACTCTCTGGATAGACGTTGGAGCCATGAAGACTAACGCAAAATTAACTGACAGTACCTCCCATTCACACTAGTGTTCCCTAACTGTACACCTTCACGAATCTATATGAATGGTAACAAAAGATAAATGAACAGCAAACGTATTTGAAATGGTTGGGTTTTTTTTTTTTTTTTTTAATTGTCCTTTTCCTTAGGAGATCTTAATGGAAAGAGATCTTTAAACCACATGGTGGCAGTGTAATCACATGAGTGACAGTCTCAGAGTGTCAGGCTATAGTTTCTGAAGCCAGGATAAACTAAGGGCTGATTCTGGGATTTGGATAACGATCATTGATTGGCCCAAAGCATACATGAGAAACTATAGTCACCTGCGTGGAACTTCAGACTGCTGATAGCGCTGGGGACTGCACCCTCTATTCCATATGTGTCAATGACTCCATAAGGACAAGCAACACATCCTTTTGTGCATGAGCAACAGAGCACATTCACTCTGAAATGACTCACACTTCAGCTTAGTGGACCACCCCCTGCGTGGAAGCACCATTCTCTAGCAGTTTTGATTTGGAGATTTGCATGTCTCCACGTTTCTTACAACCAAAGACATTGAACATGTTGACGTGTTTGTTACGATGTCTACTCTAAGTCTTCCCATGAGAACTGAAATTTTAAGATGGATGATAATCCTCTGTGTATTCCAATCCCCTGGGTGACTTCTGATCTCTACCCTACAAACAATTCATATAATTCTAATCCAGGCGGCACAGAATTCTCAGGAGCTTGGGATGATATCAGAGTAAAGGATCTATTTCCTTTCCTAACCAATAAGAAAACATTTATTACTGTGAAATTACCTAGAGTGGATGGGTTGCCTAACAATATTCCTATTTTATATCTCAATACTGTGCGACTGGTCACTAGCACTATGGAAACAGCAAAGTGAACTCAAATGCAAAAGACATGGCTGTCAAAAGAAGAGATAAATGGATGCAGCATGAGCTCAGGTCCACGTTACTGACAAGGTATACTTTTTCTCAAGACGATGAGACCCCAAAATGGCAGAATCCAGGTTCTACCAAAATGAGGGACACAAAATGTCCTCAACCATACCTGTGAATACATGCAGATTGCCCTACTAAATTTTCAGTTTGGATAAAAGCTTTCCTCTGGGCACTCTGAGTCCACCTGGTAAAATACTCTCTGGGATCTGTTGCAGAAAATGTCTTCACGTAATAAAAGATAAGACCTCAGACTGAAAAGCATCCTCCCCTAAGTCGATCTGAACACCATTATGATGTTATTTTGAGAAGATGACTATTGTGGTGGTGTGGGTGGTGTGTCCTGCTGATGACTGACATGTGTGTTAGGTGAGACAGGAACTCTGAGAGCCTGCAGGCACTGGCATGTGGAGCAGTGGAGAAACAGCTTCTATAGTTGCCAGGGTTAAAAGCCCCCAGGTTCCCATCACAACAAATGCCCTGCACATGGTGTTCTGAATTACTCATTTGCCTCATGTCACTGGGGCTTTTCGCCTGCTCTATAGTCAAGCTACAATCTAGACAATCTGAATGCTTCATATAGGTGTCCAAATACCAAATGTCAAAAATAGTCACCAAAAGATATCAACATTTAGAAAAAATACACTGCAGAAAAAATGTGTATCATTTCTGCACTTAGCTTGATTTAGAGTCCAGTCTGTTTGAAATGGGTATTGTGATATGAATTGAGGTCTTTCTATCATCATTATTTTTTATAATTTTGTATGTATGTGTTTTGTTTACATGTATTCTGCACACCATGTACATACCTGGTGTCTGCAGAAGGAGAAAAGGGTATTAGATCCTGGAACTGGAGTTAGAGATAGTTGTGAGCTACCAGGTGGGTTTTGTGAGTTGAACCTAGGTCTTCTGGGGAAAGAGTCAGTATTCTTAACTACTGAGCCATTTCTCAAGACCAAAACAATGGAGTTCTAAGAAAATTATACATATGTAGTTTAAGATGTAAGATGACATAGTCATTACTGTCAGAAGTGGGATTCTTACACAGTTAGATCCAATAACTCTAAAGCCAAGTCCCACTATCACTGTATCAGTAACAGTGTGCACACTTCTGTCCTGCCTCTAACCTTCCCTCCTTCAAATCACTATCTTTTCTAAATAATCCTTCAATATGGGCAAGGTACTTCAGTAATCAGACTATGTTTCTTAAAAAAAGAAATTATCCATTGTCTGAATATATACTACCTAAAATTGATGAGAAGTAGATTCCTTCTGTCTGTGAATGCTACATACTTTTAATACTGACACATACGTTAACATTTAAAGAACATCCTATGTAATATTTATACCTGCAATCTGTATTAGCAAAATGATGTTGGACAGTTGTAATTTCATCAAAGTGTAATTACTGGCATTGCTCTATGAGCTATAATTCTTTTTGACAATTCAGTCAAGCTTCAAATTTTCAAGTGAAGTTTAACTTGCCTCATTGATTGATTTATTCATTATTTATACACTGCCTATTTCAAAGAACAATTCAACATATCTTACACAAAGAGAGAGAGTCACAAACTAGAATCATTAAGGCAAGGCTGAAAGAACAATTGTCACCCAATACAAGGAAAAACAAAACAATGTCGCAAACCTTAGATTAAAGAAAATGATTATAATCAGACATGCTGCAGAGGTAAGCTTCTAGATAAACAGAAACAATTTCACTAAGAAAATATGATTCCCTAACTGAAAGAAGCATGCTAATTATTTAGAATAGGTATTTATTTTGAAAAATTAAACAAAAATTTACCATGCTTTGGCATATGTATGACATCCATTTAAGGTTCAGGACCACTTAATGGATTCAGATTCATCATCATTTGAAGACACCACAACACACATAGTTCATTGTTAGTTCCACCGTGAATCTATCATACATCGGTTCTCTGACTTTTTAAAATTGTGTTTGATGGTCAGTTTGGCTCTATTTGAACCAATAACATGTCTGTTTAATGTTATAGTTCTCTGTCATAGTGAAAGTTCAGTTCCCATCCTTTAAGATTGTCCTGGCTCTTCTTCAGTCTTCACTCTTCACACTACATTTTATAGCACGCTTTATGATTCCAAAACCTGCAGCAGGTCTTTAAGTTGCATTTGAGGTGGATCTATAAATCACTTTGAATCACACTTTCCAGTAGCTGTGATGTATGCCTCCATATCCTTAGCCTCTTGTACTTTTAACTCAGATGCATTGTAACTTAGATACAGCTTGTACCGAATTTATTTGATTCATATGTATGTACTCTTATTTATGCACAGGTCTGTGTTGAGGGTGAGTGAATGTGTACAAGTGTATGTACATGTGAAAGGTGATCAACGTCTGCCTTATTTTCTGCAGTGGGATCTCTCACTGAACATGGAGCTTGCAAATTTTGCTAGACAGATGGCCAGCAAGACCCAAGCCAGGAATTCTTTTGTGTCTGCTCCAGAGCATTAGTGTTAAAAGCATGGGTTCCTGCCACGCCTAACTTTTAATGAGTATTAAGGATTCAAACTTAGGACCTCATGTCTGCATAGCAAATGTTTTCTTGGGTGAGGAAGCTCCTCAGACTCACAATCTAGTTCTTGATAGTTAGTGCTCTCTGATTGGTTGTGAAGAGTGTCTTTAAAATTTAATTTCCTTCGAGTTATGATATCTTTTCTATTTACTGATAGACCACCCTATAACTTGGCAAAACTTATGCATCAAGTATAATTAGCTGTTGAACCTCTTAAATTTCTTAGTCATTACTAAGAGTGGAAGTGTTATACCTTTCTTTCCAATAAGCCTTGTTGGCTGATTTACTGGACTGCAGGGACCTTCAGGACAGTGTAGGGATGAGTGAAACTAGCAGAATCCTTGTCCTGTTCTCCTGATCTCATTTTAATACACAAGATGCTATCTGCCCTAGGTGGGCCTGAAGATTAGTTGTAAAAACCATATTATTTCCCCTGTAACAACTTTGTAAAAGTGCATCTTACATTTTTAGAGGTTCATAAATAAATATCAGTTTAAGTTCTGTTCTTAGATTGCAAAAGGAGTATAAGTGTTTAAAAATGTATGGTGTTGTTGAATATTGGATTTTATCACTTTTTTATGAATCTATTAATGTGATTATATAATTTTGTCCTATTTTCTCTAGTAACATGGTGCACTACATTGATAGGTTTTTAATTATAAAACTACATTTGAATTCTTATTATAAACCCACTTATGGAAGGCTTATTATCCTCTGTATATATTGTTAGATAGCTTTTAAGTTTAAATATGAAACATGAGGCAATGAAACTTCTAGAAAAAGTAACTTAATGAAAGATTCTTTTGAAAAAGATTTATTTTATATATGTAAGTACATGGGTGCTGTCTTCAGACACACCAGAAGAGGGCATCGGATCCCATTACAGATGACTGTGAGCCACCATGTGGTTGCTAAGAATTGAACTCAGGAAGTCAGGAGAAGCAGTCAGTGCTCTTAACTGATGAGTCACCTCTCTAGACCCATATTAAGATTCTTAGCAGAGATTTTAAAATGTAAGCACAAAATAAAAACAAAAATTGATACATTACACCATATTATAACTATAAAACTCTATTTACCAAACTATTATTAAGCAAATGAAAATGTGTACTTGATGTTATGGAAGCTATTTATAACGTGCACATCTTACAGGGAACCATAGAGGGAACATAGAAAGTACCCTTTGAGATCATCACAGACTAAGGCACCAGCCTTAGTCTTCAATAACAACAAAGACAACAGAAAGCCCACATACACATGGAAGCTGAACAACACTCTACCCAATGATAACTTGGTCAAGGAAAAAATAAAGCAAATAAAGACTTTTTAGAAATTAATGAAAACGAAAGCACAACATACCCAAACTTAAGGGACACAATGAAAGCAGTGCTAAAAGGAAAACTCATAGCTCTGAGTGCCTTCAAAAAGAAACTGGAGACAGCATACACTAGCAGCCTGACAGCACACCTGAAAGCTCTAGAACAAAAAAGAAGCAAATATACCCAAGAGGAGTAGACTGCAGGAAATAATCAAACTCAGGGCTGAAATCAACCAAGTAGAAACAAAAAGAACTATACAAAGAATCAACAAAACCAGGAGCTGGTCCTTTGAGAAAGTCAACAAGATAGATAAACCCTTAGTCAGACTAACCAGAGGGCACAGAGACAGTATCCAAATTAACAAAATCAGAAATGAAAAGGAAGACATAACAACAGAAACCGGGGAAATTCAAAAAATCATCAGATCCTACTATAAAAGCCTATATCAGCAAAACTGGAAAATCTGGATGAAATGGACCATTTTCTAGACAGATACCAGGTACTAAAGTTAAACCATGATCAGATAAACCATCTAAACAGTCCCATAACCCCTAAAGAAATAGAAGCAGCCATTAAAAGTCTCCAAAGCAATAGAAATCCAAGCCATAACAAAACCAAAATCACAATGAGCTATGTTTGTAAACACATCCCTGGACTGACTAATATAAAAATTACACAAATGTATAACAAAGGTGGGACTAAGGGAGTCTTGCTAAGAAGTTTCTGAAGTACTATGGAAAGTCTTTTCTTGACCTCTTAAAAGTTGTAAATGTCTGTAAGGCACATGAGGCAGAAATTTTATAGTTAGGTGTACACCTAACAGACACATATAACATGCTTATAAAATGTATATAAATGAATGTTGCAGGCAGTGCTATTTATATGATTCACAAGCTGGAACACACTCCAGGAGGTGCTATAGATTGAGCTGCCAAATTATAAGGCCCTTAGAAGAGGTTTCAGCGTGAACTTAGGACTCCTGTTCAAAGTCACAGCAGTAAGGCACATTGTACCATGCAAAGGCTTCAAAGACCTAGCCTGGTTGACATTTTCAACAAATTCCCAAGACCGTGTGCTATAATCCCTTCAGTCTTCGAAGGTGTAACTTTTCTTGAATGTTTGGCATAATTTCTCATGTATCAACAAAGAAGTCAAAAATAAAGTAGAATGGGAGTGATCCTAAATTGAAATGATCAATTGAACCAACATCTAGAGCAGGCCTCTCTAGATATGAGTCTGATGGACACATGTAGGAAAAGAAACTCAGTATGTCCAAAGTCACAGTGATCAAACTGACAACATAGCTTGTTTGAGGTGTGAGGAGCTCCTACAACATCCATAATGTTCTAGTCCCTAATCTGAATGCCAATTACTTGGAGGTTTTCATTCTGAAAATTGGTTACTCTACACACTGGATTTGTTCATTTTCTACAGCATGCTATGATTCAACAAGAGGTTGGGTTTGTTAGGAAGGAAGTGTGCCGTGTGATTATATGTGGTCTTAGGTACACAGTGAACTCTGGTTTCATGATTTATTAAAAGAACAAGTTAGCATATGTACTGTCATTTCTTAGGCTGTCCTTTTGCAAAATCAAGTGAAAAATAATGCATCCTTGTGCATGAAGACAATTCTTGGAGAACTGGGTTAATGGGGTCTTCATAGAACAGTTTGCAAATATCAACTTTGAACCTGAGAATAAGCTTAGCAGTGCTCCCGAATGTTAACATGAATGACAAGACCTAGGGGACTGAATCAAAATGCAGACACAGGACCCTCTGCCCAGAGACTTGGCTTCAGTAGCACAGACAAAATGACTAGAGATATGTACTCTTAAACAGATGCCACTGTCACTATTCACTAAACATGGCAGTAAAACTACACATACTTCAGACTAGCTGTGATGTGTTACTTTCTCCACAAATTTGCAATAGAAACCAAAATTTAAGTTTGACTTTGTCCTTCACCTCACTCAAGTTGGGGTAAACTACAAGTAGAGCTGGACTTCAAATGCTCAGGTTAGTATCCTTGGAAGACAAAATGATATGAAGTAAATGGTCTTGTATTTCACTGATTCTAACATACAACATCCATTGCAAGGGCATCTGTTCTCTCTCTGTACAATATGCACCTACTGGGTGCATACTGTACTGTATTCAGAGAATACTCTGAATACTCTGTGAGTCTACGTCATTAAATTGCAATCCAAATAGTTGACTTGGAATCCTGACATAACAATAAACATGTTTTAAAAAGAATAAAGATCACAGATTTGGGTGAGATTGTGTTGGTTTCTTTGAGCTTTATGTGCTGCTGTGTCATGTTCTCCACTACAGTTCGCATATCTTTTCTTTGCTGTGGGCATGACTGCTTTAGAACATGTGGCTCTGGCTTAGAAAACAGGAAAAGCAATAACTCTCAAGGGGCACATATCCAAATAGCCTGCTTTCTTGCAAATAGACACACGACAAACAAAACCAATAGAAGGAAGTCCTGGAGACATAAGATATATAGGCAGAATTATTTATAAAGTATATTTTTCTGAAGCTACCCAAGAGGCATCAAAATGTCTTTAAGGGTCCCTCATGATCTCTGGTATAAGTACTGCTGGAAATAACATACAAGAGTAATAAGTTGTGGGTAGCTAGAAAAACATTCATTCCATTGACTTTACAAAAACAGTTTATTTTTTCCTCTCTTGTCTCATCTTAATACAAGCCCCAAAGTGAATTCTGTGTCTAGATTTATGAAGTAAAGATGAGCAGGTCTCAGCTCTTCACGTACACCCGCATCTCTGCAATCACACAACAGCTTGCTGGGCAGAGGATGTGGTACCTTTCTGTTCTGCACATTAGGAAGGCTTGTTGGTGTTCATTAAAGGCTTAATGGAAATGACAGCTCTGCAGCTGATGGAGAATTATCAACTCAGCCACTCCAGGTGCTAAATTATGGGCCACATTTTGTAACCCCCTATGGCTGAGCCCTCAGATTTTCTATCAGAACCACCACAAGGAAGGATGCATAAACATGTTTCTTGACGTTCTCATCTAGATTTCTCCTGTATAGAACAGCCAGTTAGTACCAATGAAAAAGGTCCCATGTTCTCCTCTGAGTACCTATCTTTAATCAGCAACAACAACCAGGTGGTACATCATAGTGCCCAAAAGTGACAAAGTTATCAGCTTGCTGATAAAAACAAATGGTGAAACATAATACACACATGTGCATATATATATGAACATGCTATTTTAAAAATCCCTTCTATATGGTAACTAAATTCAATGATCTGAATATATTAATGTCATAACTAGTGAAAAATAGTAATATGCAGTTGTCCAGTTAGATCACAGAGACAGTATTTGTAATCTCCCATATTATTTTGATTTATGCAGCTTACCATAGGAGATTGCATCATCTAGCATATTTGAGTTGAGGATCTGGAGGGATCCAATATAATCTACAATGATTTGGGAAGGCTATAGGCATTGACTGGTTACAAAACTGGCCTACATCCTCTACCCAGTTTGTATCTCCTTCTACAGAGTGCAGTTTAGCTCCTCTCTTGCAGTACTCCAGCTTATGTTCTTCTTCATGGAATCTGGGATGGCTGTCACCCTGTACTGGCTGCTAGAGGACAGCAGAAGTGGGGATGTGCCAGTTCTGACACTGGGCTTTAGGGGCCTACTTTGTCCTTGCCAACTATAGATGACCTGCCAGGCGACCACAGATATAAGAAGCTAATCTAAGCCTAGATAAACACAGCTGCCCAGTCTAAGGCCTATTGAGAAATAACATAGTAATTGCTTCATGAAATTATAATTGGTGGCTATGAGTCACATTAACAGCTATACAATCTTGTTCAACATTATAGAATAAGCTACCCATGAAAAGTCTACAATTTATAATCCTTTTCTTGATTCTAGGTTACTGCCATTACTACCACATTTTGCTATGTCTTATCAGATATAGTTCTTTATGCCTAGTACAACTATTATAAAGAATGGCCTTAATAAACTTAGAAACGAAAAAAAAAAAAAAAAGAAATGTGCATGTCTGTCTTAGCACTAAATGAGAAGTCTGTTTCTAACTGTGGACATACACGTTTCTTATTATTGACCATCAGTACTTGAAAAAGTACTTCAAAGTACCAGTAGCCAAAAGTAGTGAGAAGATTAGCAGTGATGTGGTGTGGGTTCTAGATGAAAAGTAGATTTCATGAATAGGCAAACCCAACCAAGTTTTTCATCCTCAATGGATGCTTTGAAATGAGACCAGCCTTAAAAGATCAGAATAAAATGCATTCAAAAACATAACAAGGCGCTTGAAATCATCAGGCAGGTATCAACTGTGACCACGGATCCCATGAGGGAAATGAACCAAGACAAACACCCTAATACTCTTACTTCTTAAATATTGATCTTGAATATCTGAGGAGATCCTCCACCAACAAAAGGATTTGAAAATGTCCTGGCATCCAATCTTTCATATTTGAATTTAAATGATGAGAGAAATCACTTAATGTGAAACATAGGCTCTCTGAAAGCATGTATGCTCATATTTGAAAAATCTGAAAAATTGGAAGACGTAAAATATCATAAAGACATCAAAACAAACGCATTCCCTTGTGACCTATGTATTGATGGCTTCCATCAAGATGCTTCCTTGTGAGCTCTTCACTGGTTTGTCAGTGAAGTGGAAAGGGCTCACAGAGATTAGGACTCTTCACCTACACACATACACAAACACACACACACACACACACACACACACACACACACACACACACTTCTCTGCAGCCCAGGCCTCAAATACCAGCATTCTTAGTTGCAAAGAAACATACAATTTAAATGAGAATGAATTTCACACTTGAGGCAACAGGCAGCTTTACATTTGGATCTGACATTCAGCTCTGTAAAAATACTACTTTGCATAGAGATTATGGAACGCTTTCCTTGGAAACCAATTCATGTGCTTCCTGGGCTCCAAGACCATAGGAAACAGGCAATGCTGATGGGCAGACTCCTAACACAAGTTCTAGAATTCCCAGGAGCTATAATTTTTCCCAAAGCAACTTTTGCTAAAGAAGAGAGAAAATCAATAAATTTGAGGGTTGGTTTACAGGTGTTTTCAGCCACCAAGACCACCACCACCACCACCACCACCACCACCACCACCACCACCACCACCACCACCACCACAACAACAACAACAACAACAGTTCCTTTGAAAGAGTAGGAAACCGTAATTTTCTATATTATAGGAGTGAAAATGATTGTAACCATGCTAAATAGGGTGGCATAAGTTTCTGAGCTAGCTTCTTCTTAAAACTTTAAAGATCTTGAAACTTTCAAAATGCCCATATATCTATTACATATGTGAATTTGTCCACGAAGACCAGAACTGGTATTGGGCATTTTCCTCAGTCACTCTCCACCTTAGCTCTGGAGGCAGGGTCTCTCACTGCACCTGAACTAGCCAAGTAGGTTCAACTGACAGCTGAACCAAGTCCCATGGTTCCTTCAGGCTCCACCGTCCCATGATGCTATGCTTGGAATTTTATGTAAATGTTGGAGTTCAAACTCAGTCCTTTACTGGCTGCCATCTCTTCACGCACTATTAGCATTTTTAAAAAATCTTATTAATTTCAGCCCCTTTGCTTAAATTAATTTTATGGTCACATCCAATGAGAACAACACATAGGTTTTACATAGTGCAGGTTTCAAAGCTGGTGCCACTTCTGGTTGGTCCTCAGGTGTCACATTAAGTTGCCCAGGTTAAAAAGTTCATCTGCCTTTCCCTGAGGACACACACTGTTAATCAATAACCCTTTTCCTGTACATACATCGCTCAGACTGGCTCCTTTACTTCTGAAAGACAATTGAATTTATGTTTCTATGTTTGAGTCTTCATAAATGAGAGTTTAGGATTAGCAAGGGAGTCAGAGTGAGGGACTTGCACTGTGGGCTCCTTTCAACAGCAATGCGTGTTAATCCGAATGACTAAAATCCACTCAAATGCCTTGACCTCAAAGCTAACATGTAATTTACCATTAATGACTTATTAGTATTCTTCTCAAAGTTTTAAAGGCCTTGCCAGGGACTAATAAAATTGCTAAAATTTGAAAAATTATCCGTGAACAGATGAGTGGGATATTTTACTATCTTGTCAAGTAGATAATGTCTTTGAATATTAAGTATGTGGGAATACTCCCCGATACAGCAGGTAAGGACCGCACTCCTGAACCAATCCGTCATGGCATACACAACTTTTTTTGTGTTATTAGGAAGATTGATCTTATTTCTGATTTCTAAATCTCTAGAATAGAAGAGAAAAATGTATATAAATCTCCATATTAAAATGTAAGAATGTACATCACTTAATAATTCAAATTTGATGAAAATAATAACTTGGTTGGCTAAATGTAACTAGAACTCACTTCTTCACTCTTTGGTCAAACTATAGCATTGAAATGGATATTCTTCTTAGAGAAACTACCACGTTTAACCAAGACACTAGATATGAAAACATTTAGTAATACGCAAAGAGCTAATTTTTTCCCTAACATCCCCACGGATATATAAATTAAACAGTTTAACCCAATGTTTTATCATTATTTACATTACAGACATTCTCTGTAAAATACATTTCTATGTATTCTCTCTGTGGATGCGCTGACATGCTAATATTACCACTTATATTCTCTTAAAGATATATTAGAACATAGAAATTAAAAGTAAATTCATATGAGAAAATACACTTTATATGCTAACAAACACTATCCTTGTGGAAATACATAAGCAGTTTCAAGGATGTCATGAAGTCATTGCTTCTAGTGCGGGAAAGTTGCAAGGGAAGCTTCCAGGACATATTAATTATGTGGCTCTTTTCACAAAGCCGGATCTCCTTGTTTCTGTGCTGAAGTCAGGCTCACTAACTGGCCTGCCACCTCCTTCTTTCTCTTCTCCCTGTTCAGACAGCTGATTAATGATGGCACAGAAACCCAGTTAGTTAGATCCACAGCATCTTAAAATAGCAGAAGATTTTTTTTTTTTGGTCTAGATTTTTGGCCCTGTCATCTTTACTGCAACAGAGAGAAGAAGCAAACACAGCGATCTCAGGTCGAGTTTCACTACCGTCTCCACAGCCAACAGCAGTTATTTATTCGAGCTTGGAAATAATGATGATAATCAATCAGGCATTTAAAATGGAGCTACTTCAAACTGTTTGAAATTGATTAAATACACATATTTATTCTGATTGTTTCTTTCCCATTCTAGCTCTCTCTGTGCCTAAGAGACAGAATTCATTTGTAATACAGTTCCAAGCACTTTTCTTATGTGTTCCTAGACAATAGACTATGTTAGAAAATTACAAATATGGCTATACAGTGTTAGTTGATATGTTACCAGTTTTAAGACACTCCTACACTTTTTAAAGATTTATTTTTGTTTTTAATCTTCTGCATAGATGTGTGGCTGTGTGTGGATATATGCATGTATGAATGCAGGTGACCACAGAGGCTAGAAGATAGCACAGGACCTGGAGTTACGCTGCCTGCTTTGCTTGCTGGGTAGAATGCAAGAGCAGCAAGTACTCTTAATATTGAGTAATCTCTCCAGCACCAGGCCTCTTAAAATTGTTTTATCTTTTTTATTTATTCTTTAATCTTTTTTTTTTACAGTACAGACTTTATCCCCCCTCCCACTTCACCCTCTGATTGTTCCACATCGCACACCTCTTCCCCCTCCCTGGTCTACAAGAGGATGCACCCACTCCCACCCCTACCCCACCAGCCCTCCCCACTTCCTAGGGCCCCAAGTCATCTTAGGTGCATCTTCTCTGATTAAGTCTAGACTTGGAAGTTCTCTGCTGTATATGTGTTGTGTTGCAGGTCTCATATCAGCTGGTGTCATAAAGATGCATTACTTAGAAAATATAATAAAATATTGCATGTGTTGGGAGCACAGTTGAACTAAAATTTGTAATAAGCTATTGAGATTTAAGAAAACCAAACAAACAGTTGCTACTAGAACTATCTATCAACACATTTCAATGCATTTTTACAAGTCTTACATCAAAGCAAATTTTCAGTAACTTTCATGGCTTCAAAGTCTTCCTTCCCATGGAGGGTTGGGCCTCAGATTCTGGAGCAGGAGAAAATGAGACAGAAGAGCTGGTTGAGAGAGAAATAACATTGGCAGAGGACCAGGAGGACTAATGCATCTTGCATATGCAAAGAAGATTTTAAATCTTCTGCTGGCCAAGGGAAAAAGATGCTTTAGTTACTCCTTGTCTTCATATTTTCTGAAAGACCAGTCAACCCACAGGTGCTGTATTAATTTCCTCATTATTTATTTATTTATTCATTCATTTAATTCTATATGCATGTATTTATTTATTATCCAAGCCTGCACTCCATATGCATCAACATACACTACATTTCAAGTTCTCCAGGTCTCCCATTCTCTTTGCTTGTAGTATATAAGATTACAATTGTGCAATCATGTTTTTTCTCTTGAAAGACATTCTTTTCTGAATCACATCTCTAAATGTTTCTATTTCTTCTTCACATTTTCTAAACCAAGAGCCAGAGATAGAGGTTTCTGAGACCACCCAGCTGATACAAAGAAAGAGCAGGTAAGCCTGACCAGATGAGCCCTCAGAGAACTGCATGGTATAAACCAACTAGAAAGTGTTTGCCTTACCTGAGAAATTAGGAGCTCATGAAAGTAGTGATGTATTCCCCCATAGGATCTTGAGTTCAGCATTCATGTGCATTCTGATCTTGAAAATGTTGAACTGTTTAGTTTTAAAACATTTGCCAACCACCCACAACTCATCTGGAGGCCACATTTAACTCTAAGTTGGTCATACTTTCCCTTCTGCTCCAAGTCAATTTGAGTCTTTTTCACCGATTTTCCATTCTGTATATCCTGTCCCTTGGTGTAGGCCCTTGGTGGATTCTCTTCAGTTGTTTTAAGTTTACCCTGTAGGTTCTTATTTACATCAGCCATCGTGCCAAGTCCATTTCAATGTTAGCAATTCTCCTATCCAAACTTCTTTCTGCAAAATTTTATCTAAAATTTATTTCATGCAATATATTATGATCATAATCTTTCCCCTCCCCCAACTCCTTCCAGATCCTGCACTCCTCCCTATCATATAAATTCCCTATCTCTACATAAACAAAAGCAAAACCAAACATAACATAACATAACATGATGTAACAAAAACATGCTCCCACATATAGTAAAGCAAACACAGAGAGAGAGAGTGTGTGTGTGTGAGAGAGAGAGAGACAGAGATAGAGACAGAGAGACAGAGACAGAGACAGAGAGAAGACAAAACAAAACAAAACAAAACAAAAAGTGTGCCCACAAAACAAAAACAACACGGAATCCACTTTACACTGGCCAACTACTCCTGGGTGTGAGTCCTGCCCTGGACTTTGGCTAATGCACCCAGTGCATCTGACATTCAATTCAAAAAAATGGATTGTCTTCTTTATAGCAGATATCAACTGCAAATACCTCTTAGTTAAAGGTGGGACTTTGTGTTTATCCCCTTCTCAGTGCTGGGATTCTTTTCTGGTTTGAACTTGTACACACGTTATGTGTGCTGTTACAGTCTGAGTTCATATGTATGAGTCCTGTTGTATCTAGAAGATGCTGTGTCATTAGAGTCATCCACCATCCATGGCTACTAAAATCTTTCTGCCTCCTTTTCCACACAGATCGCTAGCCTTGAGGGGAGGTCTTTGATGAAGACATCCTATTTGAGCCCGAGTGTTCCAAAGACTCTCACTCTCTGCACACGATCCGGTTGCAAATCTCTTTGTTAATTACCATTTATTGGAGGAAGCTTCTCTCAAAGGATACAGAGCTACTCTACCTCTGTTTATAGCAATATGCCGCTAGGAATATTTTTATTGCTATTATTATTGCTACGTTTCTTTAGCAGAATGACAGGTAGGTTTTTCCTATACCTGTGATCAATCTAATCTCAGTGTCTTGGCTGCTTTAGCTGTTATGAATAGTTTGCATTTTAGAGAGCAGGACTTAAAAGTGAAAGAAAAAGTAGCCGTTACTCCTATAGTATTGCACCACTAATGCACCAGCACACCTGCAAACATGTCTCTAGTGTAGAGTGTGAAGTTTGTATCTGTATGACATTGGTTATTTTTATTTTTGGAGGGTGCAAAATTCCTTCCATGACTAAAGATTTTAGTTGGGCACTAACTCAAGTTCTCCATGTTTGATGACATAAGGAGAAATGTCTCCAGCAACAGGACTTTAGCATCAGGTTTGGATTGTTACCAAACCTTGGCAATAGCCCATTACATCTAAGGTGGAAAGATCCCTTTGGCCAAGGCGTCACCAACATAAAAGCCATTCCTGGCACTAGAGGCTTTATTTGGTAGCAAAAGATTTCTAGTTGAGATACTGTCTATGCCATTATATAGTGACTCCTTTTAAATTATTATGTATGTATGCATTATAGACAGCTTCTGTAGCAGTAGCTTTCCATGGAACTTTACAAAGAACGTTTTGTGTTCTCTTTACTCCGCTCACTTATCTCTCTTCTCATTTAATCTTCCTATTCTAGTTTTTGCTGTATCTCTTTATAATACTATATTCTATTATTTCTTTCATGGGGCATCTCCTCCTTCCTGGTCTGGTACTTACTATCTAACCTCTGTGTTTACTTATATGGAAACACATATCTATATCTGAAAGTTAGCATCCATTGGGTATAGAGAAAACATTGAATATTTGTCTTTTGGAGTCTGGGTTACCTCACTCGGGATGATTGTTTCTAGCTCCATTTTTCATTTTTCATTTTTCCTAGCTGCTGAGTAAAATTCTATTGTGTAAATGCACTCCAACACATTCTAACACAATTCACAATTCTTCAGAGAATTTTACTAAATAATTTTCAGGTTCATATGGAAACATACACACATGCACACACATGCATACATACAAAAAAGTATAGCAAAACCAATCCTGAATAATAAAATAACTGCTGGAGGTACCACTATCCCAGATTTCAAACTGTATTATATAGCTACAGTATTTAAAACAGCAATGTATTGTCATAAAAACAGACATGTTGATCAATGAAAGAGAATTGAAATTCAACACAAAATTCTACATAGACCTACATACACTGATTTTTTTACAAAGAGGCCAAAAACACACAGTAGAGAAAAGATAGCATCTTCAACAAGTAGTGCTGGTCAAACTGAAAATCGATCCACACCTATCACACAAACGTCAAATGGATCAAGTACAGCAATATACATCCATATACCTTGGACCTGATATAAGAGAAAGTAGGGAACAGGCTTGAATTCACTGAACAGGAATGTACTTTCTGAAAAGGACACTGAAAGCACAGGCATTGAGACCGAAAATAAATAACTTGGACCACAATAATCTAAAAAGCTCTGTATAACCAAGGACACCAGCATTCAAAGAAAGCAGCAGCCTATCTATAGAATGGGATAGAAAAATCTTTTCCAATTATGCATCTGATAGAGAATGAAATTATATAAATATAAATTATGTATATATATATAAATTCATTTTATGAATTTTATAATTTATTTATATAATTTATATATTTATTTATATAATTCAGTTATATATATTTATATATACATATATAAATAAAACTGAAATATATATATATATATGTAGAATTAACAGAGATTGTAACACTGAAACAAAAATGGCTGAGAAACACTTTTTAAAATGTTAACATCCTTAGCTACTGAGGAAATGCAAACTAAAATTACTTTGAGATTTTTTTTTTTTCTTATAGCAATCACAATGACCAATTTCAATAAAACCAATGTCAGCACTTGTGGGCTAGCATAAAGGAAAGGAGACCCCTTATTAATTGCTAGTGAGAATGCAAACTGCTATAGCTCCTATTGAAATCCGTGAAGAGGTTCCCCAGAAAGCTGGAAATCTGTGTACTACAAGATCCAGATATAGCACTCTCAGGCATATACCCATGCATCCTAGCTAATTCTCATTAGACTCTGAATGTATGATGAGTGGAAGGTTCTTTATTATTTTCATTTTACGGATAAGAAAAAATAGGTCAAACTAAGCACCTACCTAATGCTTCAGAAAGTCTCAATGCAAAAGCCAGGATAAGACTCTGGTAGTCTGGATTGGAGCGGCAGGCCCTCACGACCATGCTGAATTGTACCTTGAGAGCTGCAGTCAGGATGCTTCCTTTGTCCTCTGATTTCCATGGATTAGTCTCTTAAACCAGCTGTAGTGGCCCTTGAGCAAACCTGCTCAGAGCTCAGTGTATGCCTTCAGAAAACTGGGTGATTTATATCAGCTCCATGTTTGAAGACAAGAGACTACAGAGTGACACTTCTACCAACTTCACAATAAAAGAATATGTTTCCTATAGGCTGGGTGCCTGCCATATTGTGGCTTTCTTTCATGGGTAGAAGTTAAGAATAGGATGGAGAGAGAGAGAGAGAGAGAGAGAGAGAGAGAGAGAGAGAGAGAGAGAGAGAGAGAGAGAGAGAGGAGAAGCACAGCATTTCTTTCTTCCCCACAGCTGAGTTGGAGTTGAAACCGACAAGAGAAAGTGTTTTAAGATGGTTTAAAAATTGTTTGACAAGGCATAGCTGTTCTTTTAAGTTTTCAACAAATTTCAATGATTGTATTGTGGTAATAGTAAAGATTATATGCAATAAAAATTAATGATGACTATAAAGGTCTTTCTATCTCTCAGGATCCACATTCAGAAATAGATGAAGGTGAATAAATACAGATAATGACTGAACAGATATAAAATAATATGTTACATAATAGCCAAGCTCATGTTTAAACCATCTTCCAAAGAAACTCTCTGGACTGGGGAGACAATGTCTCAGCCACTAAGATACTCATGAGCACGAGGATCCGAATTCAGATTCCCAGCTTCCATTCCAAAAAAAAAAAAACAAACCAGGCATGGGACAGCAACTGTCTGTAACCTTAGCAACATTGCAGGGCAGAGAGAAGCTTGTTTGTAGAATTCACTTCTCAGAAAGTCTAGTCTAATGGTTAGGCCCCAGGTTGAATGACAAATCTTGTCACAAAAACTAAGATGTTGATCAACCAAGAAAGATACTCAATGTTGACCTCTGGCCTCCGTAAGCATGTGAGTTTGTATACTGGAAGAAATATGTGTTCCATACCTACTCCTAGTACACACCCACACACACACACACACCAAGGCCTTAATTGACTAATGTAGCATCTTGCCATTTTGTCAACTAATCATTATTCCATTCCTTTTTCCCCTTTCCTTCATCTCTCATCACCTCTGAGTCCAAATGCAGCCACTCTCTACAAAGACCTATCATTTCGCACCATTGGGTCTTTACTGACTAGAAACCTTATGTGAGATGAAGTTCATACCTGACTATTCTATAAATTCTATATACAGCATTAGAAGTTTAGCTGATATGCCACCTCTTCAAGGAAGCCTTTAGGATTCTACCTCAGAAGGATGAATCAGAGCTGCAAATCAACAAGCATTACATTTTCTTCTTTTACATATTTTTAAGTGACTTACACACCTTTCTTACTCACTGAATTTTATATATAATCCTTGAGGGCAAGATGTTGTCCTACCTTGTTTAATATATCAAATAGCACTTAATAAGTCATATGTAAAGCAAGTCTCACTGGAGACTAAGAATAGAGCTTAGTGACATTATAACCTGGCATGCCATTAACCTTCAGTGAACTGAAAAATTTCTCAGCATAATCTAAGGCTTAGGAACTTTCCAATTGTTTTGTTTTTAAAAAGTAACATGAAAGTAATAATATTTAGATATAGTGGGATAAATAACAACCTAAGAAAAAGAATTTTCTGTCAAGCTACTCTTTGTGTTTTCATATAAGGACATTCTAGTGCAAGAATAATGCATGCCAAGTAAATAAAGAGAAATACCCAGTCTTAAGTAAATAAAAATTGCAAGCTGCATACTGCATGATCTCTACTGAGAATATAATCTCTGTGCCTGGATGCCTACAAATGGTTTGTGTATTAGAGAGTGAAACTTCTGGATGGCTCACTTTGGAAAACAAAAAAAGCATTTGTTTAGTGCTCTGTCAGATTCTCAATTCAGGAATAATCATGGATTAGTGGAGGCAGCTAGCCAGCTATACTTACCAACAGACAGAATTTTAAACAAGGTTAAGATTAGGGAGCGCTGTGAAAACAAAGAGGACTTGAACATGAAGCATCTGCAGAAGGTAGAGGCAATTCAGGTGCTTATTTACAGGAGCTGGAGAACAGCATTTATATTCAGCTGAGAATGTAGAGGATCTGGCATAAGTTTGAATCCAGTTGGACTGGCTGACCTCAGAGTCCCTCTCAGAACTGTCATTGCATTGTGTAGTAGTCAGATCAGGCTGTGAAAATCAGTGGAACATGTTGCAGACAGACAAACAAAAGCATCATTCTTCCATCATTAAATGTAGCATGGGCTATTGTGATAATGACAGCTCTGTAACGCTCCCTGCTGTGACAATCAGTCTTTTTATTGCAATATACAAATGTGGGGCTCAAAACAGAAAAGAGTAACTTCTATTTATAGATTGTTTTCCATGGAACAAAATTTCTTTATCTTTTTTTTTTTTTTTTTGGTTTTTCGAGACGGGGTTTCTCTGTATAGCCCTGGCTGTCCTGGAACTCACTTTGTAGACCAGGCTGGCCTCTAACTCAGAAATCTGCCTGCCTCTGCCTCCCGAGTGCTTTATCTTTTCCTGATTGATAGTATATGGCTACAGTAGTAAACACTGAACACTATTTTAATGAATAAACTTATGGACACTATACCTATTATCTAATGTTGAATTACAAATTACTTAATTTCAGATAGGTTTCTTATATCTTCCTAGATTTTGTTTCCTTGCCTGTAAGTTATATGTGCTGGTTAGATATTTGTCAACTCAACAGAAACTAGAGTCTTTTGGGTAAAGAACCTAAATTGAGAACATGCCTTGGTCATCTTGCCTGTAGGTATGTCAGTGAGACATTCTGGTTAATGATTGATGAAGGTCCAATCTACTGTGGGCGGTGCTGCTCCTAGGTAGGTGGTACTAGATGATGTAAGATAGCAGGCTGAGCAAGCCATGTGGGTGCAAGCCAATACCTGTGTTCCTCCATGGTTCCTGCTTCAGTTCCTGCCTCCAGGTACCTGCCCAGCTGAATTCCAGCCCTAACTTCACTCAGTGACAACTCTAATATGGAAGTATTAAAATGAAATAAACCACTTGGACTTGAGCTTTGTACAAGGTGATAAATATGGATCAATTTACGTTCTTCTACATGCAGACAGCCAGGTAGACCAGCACCATTTGTTGAAGACACTTCCTTTTTTTCACTGTATGGTTTTAGCTTCTTTGTCAAACATCAAGTGTGTGGGTCTTCAATTATATTACACCGATTGACCTGTCTGTCTTTGTACCAATACCATGTGGTTTTTACCACTATTGCTCTGTAGTACAGCTTGAGGTCAGGGATGGTCATTCTCTCAGAATTTTTTTTTTTAATTGTTAAGAATTTTTTCGCTCACCTGTTTTTTTTTTTGTTTTGTTTTGTTTTGTTTTTTTCTTCCATATGAAGTTGAGAATTGTTCTTTCCATGTCTGTGAAGAATTGTGTTGGAATTTTGATGGGGATTGCTTTGAATCTGTACATTGCTTTTAGTAAGATGGCCACTTTTACTATGTTAATCCTACCGATCCATGAGCATGGGAGATCTTTCCATCTTCTGAGGTATTCTTTGATTTCTTTCTTCAGGGACTTGAAGTTCTTGTCATAGAGATTTTTCACTTGGTTAAAGTTACATCAAGATATTTTAGATTATTTGTGGCTACTGTGAAGGGTGTTTGTTTCCCTACGTTCTTTCTCAGCCCATTTGTCATTTGTATAAACAAGGCAACCCCCCAGGAAGAGCAATAGTATCAACTAACTTGGACCACTGGGAGCTCACCAAGCAAAGAACATACCGTGGTGGGTCCATGGCCCCCAGCAGATATGTAGCAGTGGACTGACTTATTTGACCTCAGTGGGAGAGGATGTGCCTAATCCAGTAGAAACTTGATGCCCCAGGGAAATGGTGGGGTGTGTGGGTGAGGGGGTTTCTGGGTGGGTGGGAGAATACCCTCTCAGAGGCAAAGGAGAAGGGGCATGAGAAGGGGTATCAGGAAGGAGGCAACATTTGCTATGTAAATAAATAAAATACTTTTTAAAAGATGAAAAAAAAAAAAACCTCTTTCCTTCCTCTGAGTGCTTTCAGTTGTGTTTATTACAGTGATCGAAAGTAATCTAAAACACTAAGGTTAGTAACACTACCAAATTCTGACGTATGTTCAGAGGAGTCCATGAGAAATGACAGAAAGCACATCCCCATGGGTGGCATGGGAAGGGAGGGAGTCGTGTGCTTGAGTATACCTTGGCTGGAGAGTTCAGGTAGGGAGTGGGGGATGCCATCTATACCTTGTAACAGGTAGGGACTTAGGGATGCTAGGAGAACTTAGTACATCAGTTAGCCTTTGGCCCAGCTTGGAGCCCTAACAAGTATGATGTTGGTACTTAGTATAGAGGCATGGATGTATAACACAGTATCTTATTTAGTATATCTATATTGATAATGTGTTATATTTATTTTCTAGATGATACGTGTATAAGGAAATAAAAACTTGGCAATTAACCAAGAATAAAATTGTGCTCCCCTTTGATCCTGTTGGTTTTCTAAACCTTAAAAAACTACTTTTAGAATAGGACTAGAGCCTGTGGTTTTGAGAATCTATCCATCTTCTCTCCCTTTCCATCTTAACAACTGTCATAATTCAGTAGAGCTTCTTTCATCCAAGTCACTGGCTGTTTCTTAGTTTCTTAAATTCTGTATTTATCCTGCCTCCTTTCACGTGACTGACAAACTCTATGAAAGCTCAACCCTATTCTTCTTTACAGAGTTGTCAAGAACATTGGTTAATTGAAGCCAGGAAGTCTTTCTTGAACATGCCTGGTATGCCCAGAGCTGGGGATATAGAAGTGAATAATAGTACTTACCACTGACAAGCAGACAACTAATTATAATACACTGATACTAATACTATGAAGTGAAAGGACCTCGTGGTTTGGTTTGTTCACCTACAGTGAGAGATGAAATCCTTGAATTCTAACCATAAAAATAAGAGGGGATAAGAAAATGGCTCAGAGGGTAAAAGCACTTCACCCAAGCCTAGCAACTGAGTTGTATCCCTGCATCCCATAAGGTGGCAGAAGAGAACCAACTTTAAGAATATGCATGTGCATAGTCATACTACACACACACACACACACACACACACCAATGAGAACATATTTATTAGAAAGAAGAGCAAAAAAGAAAGATACCATGTTCAGATGCACTTGTTGCTTAGCGGACAGGGATGAACAACAGATGTATGTGAGTTATACGTTATATGTGAGACAATTGTAGTAGGCTATATGGGAGGAAGAACTAGAAAGGAAACATGTGATGGTATGAAGGTGAAGCCTATGCTGCAATAGGAACACCAAGGTGTTCAATGTTAGAAACATGGAGGAATATAACAATCCAAATGAGAAAGCCTGTGTGCTGCCAATGACCTAGAGCCAGCCTATGCCTGTTGGGACTCCTGTCAGGATACCATGTGCCCAGTGTCAAACCTGGAACTACATGACAACTGTAGGGTTGTCTTGTTTAGACTTGTTTTGTTCCAACCTGCCACACCCCTGTCATTCTGTTTTGCAGCGGGAACTTTACTTTGCAGTAATTAAATTAGACACCAGATGCTTACAGAAAAGAGTGTTGAATGTCTGAGGAGATTTTGAACTATGGACTTTTGAACAGTATCAGAACTGCTCAGAGTTTGAGGACTCTCAGACTGAGAGCTGAACTAATTCCTTTCTCCATTAAGTTGCTGCCGTTTAAATATTCTGTCACAATGGCGAGAAAAGTAATTAAAACAATGGACCTTTAGTGCCGTGGAGTTTTGACTTCATTTTATGTGGTGTCAGGAGGTCAGTGAGGTTTATAAAGTAAGAAGAAGATTAATTTTAATTGATCCACAGACATTATAAAGGTGATTGTGTAGGCGAGTGGCTAGGGCCCTATTCAAAGGGGATATGCTGAAGAACATGGAAGCTAACATGAACACCAGCTTCTTTAGAACACAGGTATGAAATCTAATCTACTTAAATCCAGATCCAGCCACAGAACTTCATGGGTTTACATGAGGTGCGCTATATTCCTTTGTTCCTTCTAACCATGGAGAGAAGAATTGGAGGTAAGGACATACCCATCCTTGCCCACCACCTTCCTATTTCAAAACTGAATTTGCACAATAGCTTTTGGGAAGGGCTGTCACAGCTTCTGTGTTGCCTCTGTCACACGTCTCTGTGGGAGCTGACATTTTGCTGATACTTCATCAGGCTGGCCCGCCTGCTGAGAACCAGATTGGTAAGGGAAATGCATCTCACTGCAGGGAAGGATGAGAAATGTATTATTTAAATACAATTTATTTTACAGCAACTTTAAAAAATCAGATCTGCAATTGCTGTGGAGAAAGAAGCATTTGGGTACAGCTGACATCTTTGCATTTGCTGATTCTCAAGACATTGGATGGTTCTAAAATGTTTTTATTCATCAGGTTGTTTTGGTTTTTGTTCATACTTTTCCCCCCTTTATATAAAGATTTTTTTAGAAAGGTATGTAATAAAATGCCAGCCCTTGCTGGGGTGGGTGAGGTAGAAGTTTTTGAAAAATAGCTCAGAAGTGTTTTTTTTTTTTTTTCCTTCAAAATCTGGAACAAAGGATCCCTCTAAATTAGAATTCTAAATTAACTCTAGAATAAAAGCTTATATAGGCTCTTTATACATAAAGCAATACTTTCTGGTTTGCATTTTTGAATCTGAAATTACTTCAGAATTTTTTAATGTCCTAATTAAGAATTGCATAGTGAGCCGGGCGGTGGTGGTGCACGCCTTTAATCCCAGCACTTGGGAGGCAGAGGCAGGCGGATTTCTGAGTTCAAGGCCAGCCTGGTCTACAAAGTTGAGTTCCAGGACAGCCAGAGCTACACAGAGAAACCCTGTCTTGGAAAACCAAAAAAAAAAAAAAAAAAAAAAAAAGGATTGCACAGTGTATTTTAATCACCTCCATCCTAACTCTGGCTGGAAGTTCTCCACAATCTATCCAGACAACCCTCCCCTCCCCCACCACCTGTCCTCTTTGTTATTATTTTTGTTTTAAAACAAAGTAGACTGGCCAAATGACAAGTGAACTATTGCTAGAAACTATTTGTGGATTAATTAGACCTAAAAAGGTCAAACTGGTTTTCTGTTTACAAAAAGCCCCTGAAAAGTGTTTCTGGAAAAGAAGGTAAAGATGGGAATTTACTTGTGGGTGTTGAATATGTGATGTTTGTGAGCCTGAGGTGTGCTGACCTCATGACTACCAGCTTGGAACAGCCAATTGCTAAATGACAGAAGATTTTAAGAACCCTTTGACATCACATTGGTGTTTGGAAGCATCACAGTGGGAACACCCCAAGCTTTACAGCCCAGGGCTCTTGTATTTCAGTCGTCCAGTTAATAAAGATTGCTCAGATTCCCACCGATGGGGGCTTAGGCCAGTGACCACGATGGCTTTCCTGGAGCTGTATCCAATGATGTGTAAGCATGGATGTAATTGAGATGAGCATATTCATTCTTATGTCTGTCTCTCCCCTCTTTTCTCTGACTTCAGTCTTCTTTGAGTATTGAAGGAATCTAATTTGATTTGTCTCATAATACACATGGCAGAAATTTTAGATAAAATAACCAAATTATTGAGAGTGAAAATGGGATTTCTAAAGAAAGGTAATTGAAGCATTTACAGGCAATATTACAAGTTTTTTGTTTTGTTTTGTTTTTTCTTTAGGTTTTGCTTGTTTGAGTTTTGGAAGTGTCTTAATGGAATAAACTCAACATGCCCAACAGGACAGAAAGGGAAAGGAGTCTCAAATTTGAGGAACAATAAATACGGCAAGATTAGAGGGAAAATGTTTGGTCAAATGGGATTACTAAACAACCACAATTAAACTATATAATTATCATGCACAGATATTTAGTCGAAGATGGCAGTATACACTACCATGGTTAAAGAAAAATAAGCAAAGTAATAAACATGGAAAATCTACAACTGGATAAGGGCAAAAAATATTCACCTATAGTCTTAGAAATGGCTAGGCCACAGCCTCAGCTGCAAACACTGCCTTCTTACAAGTTTTCTAACACACGAATAGGTACTCATACTTTTTTTAGTCATTTTTCTATCCATGGTATTCAATGTAAAGTCCCAAGATATTATGCATTCATCTGAACCCCAGCATGGTCAGAGTCGTCACAGCTGTGTCATGTAACCGAGTTCATCAAGCCTCTCCCAGTAGACAGTTTATGTCTGTTTTGTGCTTTGGCTCAGGAACTAGTGGCCTGATAAATATAAATCTGGGACAACTTCTTTGATTATTCAGTGACATGCCTAATACAAAGCTAAGCTTCCTTCACAGAGACGTTTTTATTTTTTAGCTAATAGAAGAATTATTTATGATTTTTCACCATTTAAGTTCTGTTGGCATATGCTTAAAGTTCACAATAATGGGTTTTTATTATGACATTCTCATACAGGCCTGTAGCTGTGAATCTATCATTCCTACCTCTACATGTTGTCTAGAAATAAAAACTAAAATAAACCATAAAACCCCTTCCACTTGATGCTTAACTATTGGCAGCTAACAGATTCTACGTGAGAGGCATGGCACAGTGTTCAGTTGAATCCCCAGCATGGAGCCCACCAGTCTCCAAATGCCATTTTCAATCCTGTGGTCATACAGATAGCCTGAGTTAAACTTTGTGGAAGACAAAAGAAAAACTTGCACATATGGAGAAGGCATGATGGCACAGAGTGAAGGAGACAAGGCAAAGTAAGGGGAAGGGGAACCAGAGTGTGTTATACACAGGTATGAAACTGTCAAAGAGCATTTATTGATGTTTGAACTATTATTTTTTTTAAGTCAAGCAAAGTGGTACATATCTATATGTACATATTGATGATGGTAGCGGGGGATAATTTCAGAAGATTACTGGCCAGTCATCCCAGCTGAAGCAATGGCATATAGGTTCAGTGAGAAATCCTACATCAGAAAATAAAGTGGAGGGTAACTGAGCAACACACCTGGCAACCTCCATGCAAAAGTGTGCAGGAACACAAGCACACAGAGACACACGTTCACACAATCCATCACAAACTAGGGCTCAAAGAAATGAGGTTTTAGAGTTTCATTGTTACAAAGCACTTACCTTGGTAGATCATGTTACAGGCAAAGTAACCAGGTTTTAAAATTCCATGAACATCCTAACTGAATAGTTACAGAATTGCTGTATGTTTCCTTCAAGCCTTTAAAACTGTTATGTGCTCTTTGGCAAACATGTGTGAAGTATCTTCATGAGTTCTCTCCTGTAGCCCTGTCCATTTACTTATGGTAGTAATCATGTTCTTTATGTTTGTGTGTCTTGGTGTAAAATCAAACGGGGCTTGTGAATGAGGGAATATTATGTCCATTCAATTTAATGCATGGATTACAATCCAGTTAATAACACTCAAGTCAATATTATTTGCCATCAGACACTTCTTAGGGGCACCATGAAGCATTTTCTACAAGTTGAAATCCTAGCATGAAAGAATTGTTACTGCAACTATGACAATGAGTGTTTGAAAGACTGAAGAGCTTGCCTTTTGCAATACTTTCTCAACTATCTATTTATATCGCCCGGCAAGTGAAAGAACACAATTGCTATTACCCTCTGCTTAACAATTATTCCATTAAGGTTGAGCTAGACAAGGGAAAATGTCATTTCACCGTGGAAACAGCAAATCAGAAGTAGCCACTTTAGAATATGTAAATTTTTACCTTTAAACTCTCCCTTCCCCCTCCCTGCAATACATACATGTACTTCACCTCTTTTCCTTAAAGCAAAAAAAAAAAAAAAAGTTTGTTAAGGCATTTGGCTGTTATTCTGGCAAACTTCTGCACCATGGAAATGATTGTCAACAGTGCTATGATGACAGTCCTGCAATCAAAACCATCTCATCATACTTGAAACTTGTCAGGCAAAGAACGTGGCCTGTAACTTTCTTTGTAGGTTATCCTTGGGGCATCAGGGTATACTCGATGCCTACTCATGAACCAATAGGCAGTCTAAAGCAACAGATTCATGCTTAAACTTCTGAAGCCAATTGAAACATTATGCAAAATATTGTCCAGCCCAGAGCTTTACAGAAGCTGTCAGGTGGCTCTGCTTCCCAGCAGAGAATGTAGTGCAGGCAGACATGGCTCTATGAATATCTGTACCTGCAGGGGACAAGGCAGGCAGCAGTCTACCAGCATCTCAAATAGCTTCAGATTTAGCTAATCATTGTTTTTTGTTTGTTTGTTTGTTTGTTTGTTTTTTTAGGACTCTTCAAAATGGTGTTATGCCTGCACAATTGGTAATTCTAGTCTAGAATCCTTTAAAGTGCCTTCTGAAAGAACTTTAAATATTGTACTGTATGACATTGGTTTCCACATAGCAGTAACTGTATCACCCAATTTGCAGGTCTTCAGCAATGAAATTTTGCTACTCTTCCATACAGGAAGTGGAATCCCTTTGTCTTCCACACCAAATCTGGCTTGCCTTGGGATGTGTCATAACCAACAAAAAGAGGTAAAAATGATAATGTGCATCTTCTGAGACTGTGTTTTGGTCCACTCTTGTTGATTTTGGAGACTTCTTAGAATATCCTGACACTGCTGTGCTATGGATCTGGGGTGAATCTTAGGGCATGCCACAGAGGAACAGCCAGGTTTGAAAGCAGAGATGCTTACCCCAGTCCAGTCTGTCCTGAAATGACTACCTTGTTGAAATAGACATATGAGTGACAGCAGTAAGACCAGCAGACCAGCCTTGACAACTCACAGAATTAAGAAAAACAATAAAGCATCATTTAAAGTCACCAAATACTGGGAGTATCATGCAACAACAGTTAGTCAAATAGCTTCTAGCAATATATATATATATATATATATATATAAAATCAGGAACTCTAGTAATTTCTTGACTTCGTTCTTCATCCTATCTGTGTTTATTACTTCTATGCATGGCACAGGAGTTTCTAGTGTAACCAGGAGCACAGTCACACTTTCCAGACATTCTGTCTCAATTACCTCCATTTTCAGAGTTCACAAGAGAACCCACATTCCAGTCCCCAGAGGCCATTAGGGCAGGCTTGTAAAATAAGAACAAGAGAGAAAGGTGGTTCCAGTTTCACTTTCACTGTCCTCTAAGTGAGCCGGCAAATTCTTTCTCTTTGCCTCTGTCTCTGTCTCTGTCTCTGTCTCTGTCTCTGTCTCTGTCTCTGTCTCTGTCTCTGTCTCTGTCTCTGTCTCTGTCTCTGCCTCTGCCTCTGCCTCTGCCTCTGCCTCTGCCTCTGCCTCTGCCTCTGTCTCTGTCTCTGTCTCTGTCTCTGTCTCTGTCTCTGTCTCTGTCTATCTCTGTCTCTGTCTCTGTCTCTCTGTCTCTCTCTCTGTCTCTCTCTCTCTCTCTCTGTCTATGTGTGTGTGTGTGTGTGTGTAGTGTGCTGCAAAGAAAGAAATGTTCAATAGCCTTTGAGGATTTATAGCACTTCCCAAAGTATTCCCTGAAGAAATCAGCACGGGGCTGTGTCCATCACTTTGGAAACACAGATATAGTAGTTGCCTTTTTTCTTTCCCTTTGTTCCTCTGTTGCTGAAAATGTGTTGAGGTGTTTTTTTCCCAGGCAATAACAATGGAAAGCATTTTGGTATATCTTTGGAGGCACTTGTACAGAACAAACATGAAAATGAGGTGTAATTTGTAAGAAGATTCTCAGAAGGTTGCCTCCAAATGTCAGCCTCACTTCCACTTGCCTCATCCGGATTTGCTTCTCTCTCTAAGATGGCCTAGGGGAGGCAGAGCCTTGTAAAGTATCTAAGGTGGCTGAAGAGAAGCTGGGTGCTGTCCTGTTACATTCCCTTTGAACTATTGATGGAAAAGGACAAGCAATGGATACTATTGGCACATGGGCCCTTTACAGACAACATATGATCCACTATCCAAATCCTGACAATTAGAAACCCTGGAGAAATTATCCTCTGAACACTGAGAAAACAAGAAAATTTCTCTAAATGCTTGGAAATGGTAGAAAGTTACAGTTCACCATATTGATGGTGGTTTTTGGTGGACGGAGTCACAGGTTTCTGGAAGAAAGTGGCTCTTCGGGTTTAGAAGCTATCACTGAAAAGCTAACTGGGGTTGGTGTTGATTGTTCAGAGCTCTGTTTTTCTGTGTCACTGAAATAGTGCTTAATTGACGCAATTCACATGCAGGCCTGGGGGTAGGATTTTTGAAGATGTATCTGGCTCTTGGAGCACTTGGTCTACTGACAGAGAAAGAAAAACAACAGGCCTGATTTTCATCTTGCACAACTCTTAAAGGGCTCTTTTTGCCTTGATTTCAACTGCCAATCACAGTGATCCATTCATATGCTCTAGTCTTATTCATAATTTCATTTCGTGGCTAGACAGAAATATCAGAATCAGACAAAGTTATCTGATTGGAAAATACTATGTTTTCCAGAGATCCCGGTGACCTCTCTATTCTGCTGATTTACATGTACTGTCAACTCATTTTCTTTCACAGTGGGGAACTCAGAAGCATTTTCCAACACAGTATATGCAGCAGTTGCTTTAAGGAAATGTTGCCAGAATAAATTAAATTTACCCAGGTGTGTGTACATAGTATTATACCCTTTGCGTTGACTTCCAGAACGGGACATCTCATGAGGACACGAATAGAAAGCTAACTCAAGGCTTAAAAATCAGGGCAGTGATTGAGAAGGTGGCATGAGACCCACTCTTGTATTAAACAAATTTGCATGAGATTGGACTTACATTTCCTCAAGTTCCTTTCCTCTTTACTTAGGGAGTCACAATCCAGCCACCAAAAGAGTCTGCTTGGCTTGCTCAGATGCTACAGGTTTATAGTCATGGGACAGGCTCAAAGTACTTCTCTAAATGAGTACATAAGGGATATGAAGACAAATTCAACCCCTCTGCTTCTGTGAGTGGACTTAACACTGAGGTGTCTTCTGTCTAAGCCCCATATCTTCTGATTTCAAATGATGTCACAGATTATCACTGGTTCTGATTCTTTTATTTGTTATATGTGTGCATTGTTTTCACTAAAGAGCAAAAAAGACTATGACAATTTTTTTCCTGAATAAGAATACCAAGTACTTCATGAAAAGTATGTAAGCAGTAAAAATGAACCCCCACACATTTATTGATTTAAGAAGAGATTTACTGATGACTGTCTTTATTGCATGAGTGAAGAAATACAGGAATAAACAAACAGATATACTGCCTACATGGACCTTGGATTCAAGCAAGAGAACAGGCAGTCGATAGTGACACACAGTAATGGGTAAATGTGCTAGATTAGAAGGCAAGGCATGCTATAGTCAACAAAAGGAACTCCAGGAAAGCTGCTCACTGCCTTCTTAAGAAGTGGCATCAAAGGAAGTCAGTGACATGGTAACCAGACACCAAAACCATAAACAAGTACTCATGGGCTTTACAAGACAGGGATGGCTTGCTGACAGGTTGAAATACCATTTCCCCAAATTCCACACACAGCTGCACATGTATCTCTACGTGTTTCTTACTACTGGGATCATAGTTTTCTGCTTGGAGATTTATCTAAAATTACGTGATATCTAGGTACTTGAAAAGTGACAGTACCGGTATCCATCCTTAAGTTCTTGGTATTAAGAAACCATAAATAAATTTGTTTGGATGATTGACTTTTAGATAAAAAAGGAATGTCCTTCATGCTGGAGGAGAGCATGTCCTTGATTGATGAGTCTATGTTATTGAGCTGTAATTGTTTCCAGATATAATTTTAAGATGTGCCATCTTCTTCCTCTGCTCAGGCTGGCAAGGGGAATTCTGAGAGCAGAGGCCAAGAAGACAATGTTAAATAATTGTATTGCACTCAGGTCTCGGTTTCCTCACCTCCAACAGGAGATCAATAAAGCCTCCCCATCATCCACTGGTGTGGATTAACTAATTAATGACCAAATAGTGCTGAACAAAGGTTGATCATTTTTATTCAAGAAACACAAAAATCCATCATCAGATTGTACCTTCCTGGCATCTGTTGCCTTGGTAACCAGATTTGCAGGTGCAACTACCATTTTTGGCACTGCATTCCAGGGTGTTCTCTTCCACACACTGACATTCCAAAGAACAGCTAGCTCCATAGACTCCCCTGGGACAGCCTGCAAGCAGATTGAAGCAAACTGGTCACCTGAAAACCATGCTTTGTTTATTTGAAATTGTTAGTGCATAGGCATGACATTCTTTGCAGCCTGGTTATAAAGAGAATAAGGGGATCATCATGACTGCCAAAAAAAATGAGGGAACAAATGTCTTTCAAATCAGGCAATTCATTTGCTTTTTGGCAACTGGACATGAACAGCGAAGCCTGAATTACTTAAAAAGCTGCAGTGATGCTGGGAGAGTGACTGCCTCTCAAACGTGCTTATTGCTGCCTGGACTTAATATTCTCCAAGGACTGCTTTGGCTGCCAGATCCCCTCATCATCCCACTGCAGCCTGGAGATGATGGACAAGCACTTATGTGAAGGTTGGCCATTGTCCTTACTCCCCCTCATTATATGGTAATCGGAAATAATTTTACATCGCACAGATTACACAGAGCTTCCATTGTGACAGCGATATTATCTTGCCCACTTCTGTGGCAAGAGCTGCTTGCCCTGCCTTCTTTATCCTCCCCAGGCCATTGAGTTTTAGAGATGATGCAATGAGGACTGAAATTCTAACTTGTAAACAGCCTGCCCTTGTGTCTAGGATAGTATACCACAGTTCATGTGTTCCCTTGCTTCCTCCTTCACATCCTTTCTTCTTAATTCTTGAAACAGCTCAATTCCCTTTCCAAAACATATCTCTGACAATTACTTTGTTTCCCCATTATCAGTATTCAAGAGTCTTCTTAAATGAAGTGTGCTTTAAGATGCACCTGGGCTTATAGTAATCATTTGGTGTGTTCTGACCGGCTTTGCCCTGTAATGTTGCCTGCAGAAAATGAAATGAGTTGTGGGGCTCCCCTGGGGATGGAAAGTGACATAGTATAGAGTCCATTCAATGTGGTGATTGTAATGGCTCAAAACAAATCCCAGTTCTGGTTACCAGGGACAGTGAGAATAATCTTTAAAGCCAAACAGAAAATCAACAGGGTCCTGTGGACTCTTCAAAATCTGTTCCTGTTGATAACAAGTGATCTTTTTAATGACCAAGTTCTATGAACAGCATCAGACTTCCCAAGTCTGTGGTCTGTCTTGTTCTAGACTTGTCTTTTTGTTCTAGAATATTTGCTTAGAAACTGGTTTAAAGAAAAAGTAAGAGTAGAAAGAATCTCTGTAGGTAATTCAATATCTGCTCAGGGCTTGTTAGGCATCGAGATAAAACACCCAACACTCTGTATTTTGAAGTCCTAATTCTCAGGACTTCCTTCCTGTATACATCAAGGATATAATTTGTTAAGATGAGGTTGTTTTGCGATAGATGCATTTCTAACCTAATCCACATAACGAACTTACAAACTGACAGATTTGTCCAGAGTGCTGCTTGTGGTGAAAGCACCAATGATGGACACTACAATGCCACAGAAGGAGACAATAATCCTGGGACAAGTCTAACATCATCAGAGGAGCAGAAAATGATTGACACCTCGAAACTGAACTCTATGCTTACTGAACTGTCAGGCATTGGATTTCTATTATAAGGCACTCAGTTTTCAGTACTTTGTGTGGCTAGAAAAAAATAATGATTAATTATAGAGTTGAGGTCCTCAGGTCTAGTCAAATGACATCCATGAGTAAATCTAGAAGAACTAGGGTATGTATGCGTACTCTTCATAAAGAGGGTAACATTCAAGATACTAACGGACATCACCACCACCACCACCACAATCAGCAGTACCCAGTTACAACCTCCAGCAGTAGCGTTATTACCAACACCACAAACAACAAGCATGTTTGGTGGTTTTCTTCCAAGTCTTTACTCTTCACAGCTGGGAGTGAATTTAAATATGTGAGCCTGGAATTCAGATATTAGAGTGTCAATTTTGTTGCTGAATAATGAGCCTACCAAACTCTTTGACCAGATGTACTGACTTAATTTTTGTGCTCAAACATCTGATATTGTCATATGAAATATTAAAAAGTTATTACTTCATATTGGATATATCTTGATACATCTCAGGGCCAACAACAAAAATTATACTATCTTTGTTTCTAGCCTAGTTTTCCTCTCTAGGCATGATATTCTAGAACATACCATCTGTACCTCTACTATGTAGCTATTGGTGGCTCTCTTCTTTCTCTTCTTTATTTAGCCACACCTAATCTTTTCTCATAATCCACACTCAGCTTACTATGAAGAATTAACTTAGTCTCTTATTGGTGTGGTTATAATTTAGTATGTTTATTTCCAGAGACATTGCTTTTCTTACATATGCAAGTCCTATGAACATTCAACTAAGGATAAATTATAAACTATAGAAGGTCATGTACCTTGATAACAGCAGTAGGAATGATAATATCTTCATCAAGTAGTTATCACGAACTCTTAATCTGTTTAGACAACACTATTTGAAGGTGGGACTTTAATAACATTATGAGATCAGGATGTAGTGTTTTTTATGTGTGATATTGGTGCTTTAGTAAGGAAGATTTAGAATAGATTTGCTTGTCCCCCTAAGAGGTGGATGTGGTGACTGGAAATATCTAGGAACCACTATCCTAGGCATTATACTTGAGAAGTTCTGTAGAACCCCCAGGTTCTAGAATTAAATACATTTATTTTTACAACCTATCCACTTTATGGTATTCTTTCATAGCAGGCTAATCAGCCCCAAGATACCAATGTTCACTAGGAGAAAGCTTCAGAGGACCCAGTCCCTCTGTAACAAGATGAGGTAAGACAACAGGGCAGGAGCAGGAAGGGTTATTTCAGGTTCACAGATCTTAGCTTCAAAGTTGGAGGAAGGTCTTTCAGTGTTACACCAGGAAGAAATTGTGAAAACTAGAGCTGAACTTACAAACTCAGATATTTTGGATAATCACGTCTTCTTACATGCATGGTCAGAATGCAAGCAGAAGGGCTATGCTGAATTTTAAGGGTAATAGTGTTTTGTACTAGACGAAGAGACATGGTCCAGGCTCCTCGCACTTAGCTTCTATAAAGTGTCAGGTGTTTACTGAAACAATCTTTAACAATTTATGCTTGATACCTAAACATATAAAATATGAAATCAAAAACATTTAAAATGTGGAAGTAGTTAAGTAGTTTTAATCATCAAAATACAGATTTTGTAATTTAAAGAGCTCAAAGAATAGAATTAAATGTTTGTATAGTTGAGTAGATGAACTAAGTTTTTTTCCTTTCAACCTTTGACAGAACTGTCCCCACACTATTCTAAGCCACTGTGCTTCACAAAGGGAACAATCACAGCTGTTACTTACTAAGGTGGCAGAATCTTCCATAGAGCCCTAGGTCACACATGCAGGCACCATATACCCTGTGGCAATGAGCATTGTTAGCACAATGACATTTTCTTTTGCAGTTCTTCCCAAAGAACCCTTTCAGGCATCCTGCAGGGTATGGAAGCAAAGTAAAGATTAACTCACAGGCAGAAATTGTTACAACTTTCCTTTATAAAATGTGAGTCCTGAGTACCCACCCCTACATGAGGAGATATAGGCAGTGGATGGTTTAGTTGAGGAAGAGACAGTAACTCTCCTTTGGGGAACTGGCCACTGGTAGGTTGTTCATGTACCCCAGCTGATGACCACATGCTCATGTACATATAGGTAATATGGAATGAATGCATTGGAAGACATGAAGTTGGGAGGGAGGGAGGGAGGGAAGTGGGATATCCTGTGCGAGTTGCAGTGAGATTTTAGTGCTGCATAGATATACATTGCATACATGGATAAAAATAAAAAAATTAAACCTTTTTAATAGTCCTTTGAGAATTTCCTACAAGGTATGTTGTTTGTATTCACCTCTTCTCTTGCAACTCTTCACAAATCTACCCTTCTATTCCACACACCCAATTTTGTAGATTCTTTTTTCCTTTCTTTTAAAAAGATCAAGTCCAATTTGTGATGCTCATGCATTCTTGGATGTGGAATCTACAACTGAACCTTGGTAGAACTACTAGAGTCCACAACCTTTATAAACATGATTCTCCTAGCAGTTATTAATTTCTAATAGTTCCCCCCTAGGGACAGGATTTCAGACCCACATTCTTTTTCCATGCTGAGATTATTTGTGGCTTGATCTTGTGCAAGTCTTGGCCAGGCTGTCTCATTTACTGAGTTAATATGCACTGCTGCCTTGTGTCTGGAAGATTCTTTGTAGTCATCTACCATCCCTGGCTTTTAATTATTAAATATATATAATATATCAAATATATCACATGATATATATTTTAAATTTATAATATATATTGATATACATATGAATATATATTAATATACATATGAAGCTTAAGAAAATCCAGGTTTCAGTCACTAACTCATCTAGTAAAATGCTTATGGTACAAACATGAGGACTTGAGTTCATTATCAAAAATAGATTTTTGTATGTTTGAAGCCAACCTGGATGGTGTAATGAATTGTAGGCCAGTTAGGCCTAGAGTGAGAACCTTTCTAAAACAAACCAAAACCAAAACCAAAGCCCTATTGTTCAGGGTTGGTCTGATGCTGCTATGCATTCAAGTGCTAAACTCTGTACCAGAGGATCTGGTTGCCCAAAGATAAGTGAATTCCCATGTATACCAGCTTTTGCTGTGCAAACCTTGCTCCCCTATTTAAAATTATTGGTTGAATTGAGGTGACTATGGCCTCCAGAGTATAAACTGGAGAGAATAGAGGTAGTTGGGTTTTCAGTTACCTGGCTAGGGGTCACACGTAGGGACCAAGAGGGAAAAAGAAAAGGAGAGAAAGTAAGGAGGAAGAAGACAAAGGAACAGTAGCTCTCCATTAGATAAGATGGACCAGGAGCGCGTGCCCGAGCAAATTGGAGCCGGAAGACAGGCTGGCAGAGCAGAAATTACCTGAGAAGACACAAACAGAAAGTGTTTGAGGAGCACAGCTGGGAAGTAGCCAGTCTATCATTAGAGAATTAGATTAGGGGTCATCCCCCAGTAATTGCACAAAAGCTAAATAAATAAATCTCATTCATTTGGAAGCAAGCAGGGATAGGTATAATTCAATTTATTTCACACCTTGTCTTAAAAACCAAGGTGTACAGCAAACTGAGGACTGACACTGGGTGTTGACTTCTGGTGTCCACACACACTTACATAATGGGTATTTGCAATACATACAGAATCACACAGACATACAGGGGGACAATATTTTCACTCTGGCTAGATGGAGGCTAATGAGGTTTTTTTGTTGTTGTTGTTTCGTTTTGTTTTTTGATTTTGTAAATACACAGTAATGATTTGGCATCCTCTGCTTGAAATCTTACTGTGACCTGTTGCAGTTCCTATCTCCACTCAAGTTGCCCACCCTTAATGGGTTACATTGGTGGACCCTGAGAGGGAGAACAAGGGGGAATGGAGGTCTCTGGTGGCAAGTGAGCATGATGAGAACAGACTTGGGAAGCAGCTTCAGTGGGAGAGCTTGGTTAATTGGGACAACAAAGGTTATTGAAACCTTTGCGAAGTGGGTAAACAGGGAGAGTATAAACCATTGTCCAGGCCAGGGTGCTGAGCATGCCTAATGTGTATACAAAGGGCAGGGAGTACACCCTGCTTGCTAAGCTACATGACCCCCTCTAAGAGGCAACAGTCGGGGTGCAGGACAGCATGGGCCAGAACATGAGAGGATGGTGTGGGGATAAGGGTGGGCCAGTATATAATGCATTCTACACTCTTGCTCCAGACCCATTTCCAAGGGCTCCAAGCTTCCCTGGCACACAGCTTGTCAATGCCAGAAATTAAAAGCTCCAAACTGAGTACCTGAGCTGGGGTTAACAGAAATCATGCTCTCCATTTCCCGTTGCTTTTTCTGAGGTCCTTGACCTACCACATGGCTTTACATCTTCTCAAGAATGCCATTCCCACACATTGCCTCTTCCCTGTTCTCTTTTTTACTATTTTATAAGTATCTCCTTGTCAGGGTCTGAATGGCCTTACATCCAACCATGCTTCACTATTTAATTTGCAATACAATATTTGTCTCAACATTTGTAATCTATGTCTGTCTTGAACCAGATCACAACTTCTGTAGGGTAGGACTGGGATTTTTTTCTGGAACAGTGTCATCATTCCCAGCAGAGCTCATTTGCAAACATTTATCAAATGTGTATACACTATTGCTCTTAGGGATAAGAAATTGAATGGTAAGCAGGAGGCTTCCTACACTCCAGAAAGGAAAGTACATTTGATTTCCATGTTCCCACTGACTGTTCCTAATGCATTTTCCAGTGAAGTCTTGGAAAACTCGGGGTAATACTTTGTTAATTATATCTCTGTCTTCAGCAACTGAGTTCTGCCTAACCAGTGGGGGAAATGTGTCCTCTTCATTGATTTCCATGAAGAACCTATCACAGTCACTGGCATTTTGTGAGCTCTCCACCTTCAGTTTCTCTTCTCCCTTCCTCTCTTTCTCGTCTCTTGCTCTGGTTTCATCCTCCCCTTACTTTTTTCATAAAAGTCTTACTCTCCTCCTTTTGTTCTGTATAAAAGATGAGCTCTCCCCAGGTTCTATTTCTGGACCCACATTCTCAAGCCCAACATTTTCTTGATATGAAGACACATTCTTTTCTTGTATCAAGATTCATCCTGCTTACATAACAGCAACCCAAGTGTCATAGTTACTGTTGTATGGCTATGAAGAAGACCAAAGCACAACTTATTAAAGAGACTTTTAACTGGGGGCTTGCTTACAGTTTCAGAGGGTGAAATTATTGGCATCATGGTAGGGAACATTGTGGTAGATCAGCAGACAAGTGCCTTAGCAGTAGCTGAGAGCATACATTTTATCCTTAAGATGAAGGGACACTGAGGAAAGGACCAGACCTAGCATCAGCTGTTGAAACATCATTGCCCATCCCCAGTGACACACCTTCTTTAGCATGGCCACACTCTTAATTCTTCCTAAACAATCCACCAACTAGGGACCAAGTACTCAGATATATGAATCCATAGGGTTCATTCTCTTTCAAACCCCCACCTAGTGTCTCTTATTTTGTTGTTATACTTGCCATGGCCAAAGCAGCTTTAATCTTGTCCATGTAGATACAGACTTTCAAGCCTTCATTTGTATTTGAACCCTTACTCCCCAAACACCCAAGCTTGCAGTGGCTCATCTTATTGATAGGACATTCCTACCTTCTTTACACATCCTCCCATAAACACCTGGAAGGCATTGGCTCTGTCTAGTTTGAGTATCACAGATGCCTCTGTTCTGACAATTGTAGTTGCCCGTGAACTCCTTTTTGTTAGCATCTATAGAACAAAGTGTGAGTGAATAAGGAAAGGTAAATGTGTAATGGAACATCCTGCCTGTCACAAAGGAGCCAGAAGGAGAGGTCAGAAGGAGAGATAATCTTTCTATTAGGATGGCTACTAAGTAATTCAATTATTAGTACCTTGCAGACCCAGGGTAATACTCTGGCATAGTACTAGTTTCTATGATTTAATTGCCCATGGGGAAGGTCCAGATGCTACAGCTGGCAAAAATAATGATGACTCAAAGAAATGCTAACAAGGTTCAAATATTTATGACCTTGCTCCTTAAACTGGTTTCAACACTGCCCAGTCATATTTGCTGAATAACCCTTAATGAGAAACTGCATATTCTACTCTGAGAAATAGTGACAAAATACAGGGAGAAAAATGTCATGTTTTAAAACTAACAATGAACACAACAAGAGTGCTCCTGGGAACTCGGGGCTTGAGTGCTCTTGGGAACTCCCATGGTATTTTACATTCTCATAGTTTGATGAAATTAACTAAGGGACAGATTTCTCTGCTTTGTTGATGTTTTTTAGAAGTGCCAGATATTCAGAAATGTACACTGAAGAAATTGGGACTTTCTTTAACATGATAATTTTATTAGCTGTTTTAGTTGACATTCTACTATAAGCTTTATTCTCAATCTATACTTATTATGCATCTTAGCTAGGGTTTCCATTGCTGTGAAGAGATATCATGACCACAACAGCTTTTATAAAGGATAACATTTAAATAGGGCTGGCTTACAGCTTTAGAGGCTTAGTCCATTATCATCATGACTTATGGCAGCATGCCGGCAGACATGGTTCTGGAGAGGGAGCTGAGAGTTCTACATCTTGATCCACATGCAGGAGAAATGAACTAGGCAGACTTGAGTATTTGAGAACTCAAAGCCCACCCTGTAATGATGTACTTCCTCCCACAAAGACCTTAGAGGATAAATTGTTAATAGGAACATGTCCTAAAATGAAGGTGGAGGACATGGAAGGCATCACAAGCTTCCCTGCTCGTCAGCAATCCATGCCATTGGGAGTCACTTTTCTCTTTCCTCTTCATTAGATAATCAAACAGTGTTCCGTGATTTCAACATGGACTTTCTTCAAAAGAGATGTAGTGATAAGAGGCCCTGATATTAAAATTAAATAATGCACTGTGATCCTTCAATCATTTCCTTATAATTTGTTGAACTTATTCTTGAGCAGTCTAAGTAGATATTTTCCTAGTGGACCACTGAAGATACTGGGATAATCATTCACTCAGTGGGGAGCTTGATGGTCCTGATTCCTACCCAATCTATTTTTAACTTCCTTGGTTGCATTTTTAAATGGCAGTCATCTTTAAAGTTTGCAATTTATATGAACTTTAAAGAATATCCCACTCCCTTTTTGCTGTCAAATTAAAGAATATCCCACTCCCTTTTTGCTGTCAAATTAGTTGAAATCTGTGAGTTGATTTGGGTTGTTCTGTGTTCATTCTTAGCCTGGGCTTTCTGTAACAGACTTTTCCAGAGAAGCTTGTGGGCACTCAGGCCATCTGTCAGGTATTCCAAGTCTGAGGACATGGATGTCTTGTCCTTTTATCCCCTGGCTCTTTAAATCTCTCAGTTTAAGATTCATATCAGTGATGCTTTCTTCTAATGCCTCAGGGGTAGTTTTATTTCTTATGCTACTGTAACAAAGACCATGTGGTCAGGCCTTACATGTATATCAATGGGCTTGCATGATAAAGCAAATTTTATTGTGTTACTCATATGATGTCATTGCACAATTTTATAATATAGGATATATGAACTGACAGGTCAACATCACCAAGGGTCTCCACCAAGATTTTTCCTCACTATAGTGATGTGTTTGACATTTCAATAGAGAGTAAATTACAACAACTAAAAAGGAATTGGACCTGACCAAAGAGAACACTCCCTGAGAAAGAATGTCAACACAGTAGGGAGAGCGCTTTCTATCTACTAGAAAAGGTTAATGCTTGCAGAGGACTGCAGAATCACATAAAGCATCAGGTAACAGGCAGTACGAGATCTTCAGAGATCTGCGTAATATAGAAGCCATTAAACTAGAAGTGCAGAATATGAAATGGCCAGTGGTTTATCTTCTTAGAAATACTTAATTGGGCAAAGACTACAATATTATTTTTAGTTAACAATATAAAAGCTCTCTATTTTATTATTTTTTAAAATTAGGTATTTTATTCCTTTACATTTCCACTGCTATCCCAAAAGTGCCCCATACCCTCCCCCCACCCCCCTACTGACCCACTCCCACTTCTTGGCCCTGGCGTTCCCCTGTACTGAGGCATATAAAGTTTGCAAGACCAAGGGGCCTCTCTTTCCACTGACGGCAGACTAGGCCATCTTCTGATACGTATGAAGCTAGAGACACGAGCTCTGGGGGGTACTGGTTAGTTCATATTGTTGTTCCACCTATAGGACTGCAGATCTCTTTAGCTCCTTCTGTACTTTCTCTAGCTCCTCCATTGGGGGCCCTGTGATCCATCCAATAGCTGACTGTGAGCATCCACTTCTATGTCTGCTAGGCCCTGGCATAGCCTCACCAGAGACAGCTATATCTGGGACCTTTCAGCAAAATCTTTCTAGTGTATGCAATGGTGTCAGCGTTTGGAGGCTGATTATGGGATGGATCCCCAGGTATAGCAGTCTCTAGATGGTCCATCCTTTCATATCAGCTCCAAACTTTTTCTCTGTATTCCTTCCATGGGTGTTTTGTTCCCAATTCTAAGAAGGGGCAAAGTGGCTACATTTTGGTCTTCATTCTTCTTGAGTTTCATGCGTTTTGCAAATTGTATCTTGTATCTTGGGTATTCTAAGTTTCTGGACTAATATCCACTTATCAGAGAGTACATATCATGTGAATTTTTTTGATTGGGTTACCTCACTCAGGATGATGCCCTCCAGGTCCATCCATTTGGCTAGGAATTTCATAAATTCATTCCTTTTAATAGCTGAGTAGTACTCCATTGTAGAAATGTACCACATTTTCTGTATCCATTCCTCTGTTGAGGGACATCTGGGTTCTTTCCAGCTTCTGGCTATTATAAATAAGGCTGCTATGAACATAGTGGAGCATGTGTCCTTCTTACCAGTTGGAACATCTTCTGGATATATAATTCCCAGGAGAAGTATTGCTGCATCCTCCCGTAGTACTGTCCAATTTTCTGAAGAGCCACCAGATTGATTTCCAGAGTGGTTGTACAAGCTTTCAATCTTACCAACAATGGAGGAATGTTCCTCTTTCTCCAGATCCTTGCCAGCATCTGCTGTCACCTGAGTTTCTGATCTTAGCCATTCTGACTGGTGTGAGGTAGAATTTCAGGGTTGTTTTGATTTGCATTTCCCTGATGATTAAGGATGATGAACATTTTTTCAGGTGCTTCTCAGCCATTCGATATTCCTCAGGTGAGAATTCTTTGATTAGCTCTGAGCCCCATTTTTTAATGGGGTTATTTGATTTTCTGGAGTCCACCTTCTTGAGTTCTTTATATATATTAGATATTAGTCCCCTATCTGATTTCGGATAGGTAAAGATCCTTTCCCAATTTGTTGGTGGCCTTTTTGTCTTATTGACGGTGTCTTTTGCCTTTCAGAAACTTTGCAATTTTATGAGGTCCCATTTGTTGATTCTTGATCTTACAGTACAAGCCATTGCTGTTTTATTCAGGAACTTTTCCCCTGTGCCCATATCTTCGAGGCATTTCCACACTTTCTCCTCTATACGTTTCACTGTCTCTGGTTTAATGTGGAGTTCATTGATCCACTTAGATTTGACCTTAGTACAAGGAAATAGGAATGGATCAATTTGCATTCTTCTGCATGATAACCACCAGTTGTGTCAGCACCATTTGTTGAAAATGCTGTCTTTCTTCCACTGGATGGTTTTAGCTCCCTTGTCAAAGATCAAGTGACCATAGGTGTGTGGGTTGATTTCTGGGTCTTCAATTCTATTCCATTGTCCTACTTGTCTGTTGCTATACCAGCACCATGCAGTTTTTATCACGATTGCTCTGTAGTAAAGCTTTAGATCAGGCGTGGAGATTCTACCAGCGGTTCTTTTATCATTGAGAAGAGTTTTTGCTATCCTAGGTTTTTTGTTAATCCAGATGAATTTGTAGATTGTCCTTTCTAATTGATTGAAGAATTGTGTTGGAATTTTGATGGGGATTACATTGAATCTGTAGATTGCTTTTGGTAAGATAGCCATTTTTACAATGTTGATCCTGCCAATCCATGAGCATGGGAGATCTTTCCATCTTCTGAGATCTTCTTTAATTTCTTTCTTTAGAGACTTGAAGTTCTTATCATACAGATATTTCACTTCCTCAGTTAGAGTCACGCCAAGATATTTTATATTATTTGTGACTATTGTGAAGGGTGTTGTTTCCCTAATTTCTTTCTCAGCTTGTTTATCCTTTGTGTAGAGAAAGGCCATTGACTTGTTTGAGTTAATTTTATATCCAGCTACTTCACTGAAGCTGTTTATCAGGCTTAGGAGTTCTCTGGTAGAATTTTTAGGGTCATTTTTATATACTATCATATCATCTGCAAAAAGTAATATTTTGACTTCTTCCCTTTCGATTAGTATCCCCTTGATATGTTGAATAGGAATGGAGAAAGTGGGCAGCCTTGTCTAGTCCCTGATTTTAGTGGGATTTCTTCCAGCTTCTCACCATTTACTTTGATGTTGGCTACCGGTTTGCTGTTGATTGCTTTTATCATGTTTAGGTGTGGGCCTTGATTTCCTGATCTTTCCAAGACTTTTATAATAAATGAGTGTTGGATTTTGTCAAAGGCTTCCTCAGCATCTAAGGAGATGATCATGTGGTTTTTGTCTTTGAGTTTGTTTATATAGTGGATTGCGTTGACGGATTTCCTTATATTAAACTGTCCCTATATCCCTGGAATGAAACCTACTTGGTCAGGATGGATGATTGTTTTGATGTGTTATTGCATTCAGTTAGGGAGAATTTTATTGAGTATTTTTGCATCGATTTTCATAAGGGAAATTGGTCTGATGTTCTCTTTCTTTGTTGGGTCTTTCTGATGTTTAGGTATCAGAGTAATTGTGGCTTCATAGAATGAATTGGGCAGAGTATCTTCTGCTTCTATTTTGTGGAATAGTTTGTGAAGAACTGGAATTAGATCTTCTTTGAAGGTCTGATAAAACTCTGCACTAAACCCATCTGGTCCTGGGCTTTTTTTGGTTGGGAGACTATTAATGAGTGCTTCTATTTCTTTAGTGGATATAGGACTGTTTATATTATTAATCTGATCCTGATTTAACTTTGGTACCTGCTATCTGCCTAGAAATTTCTCAGTTTCATCCAGGTTTTCCAGTGTTGTTGAGTATAGCCTTTTGTAGAAGGATCTGATGGTGTTTTGGATTTCTTCAGGATCTGTTGTTATGTCTCCCTTTTCATTTCTGATTTAATTAATTAGGATGCTGTCCCTGTGCCCTCTAGTGAGTCTGGCTAAGAGTTTATCTATCTTGTTGATTTTCTCAAAGAACCAGCTCCTCATTTGGTTGATTCTTTGAATAGTTCTTCTTGTTTCCACTTGGTTGATTTCGCCCCTGAGTTTGATTTTGTTCCTGACGTCTACTCCTCTTGGGTGAATTTGCTTCCTTTTGTTCTATAGATTTTAGGTGTGGTATCAAACTGCTAGTGTGTGCTCTCTCTAGCTTCTTTTTGGAGGCACTCAGAGGTATGAGTTTTCCTCTTAGAAATGCTTTTAATGTGTCCCATAAGTTTGGGTATGTTGTGGCTTCATTTTCATTAAACTCTAAAACAGTCTTTAATTTCTTTCTTTATTCCTTCCTTGAGCAAGGTATCATTGAGAAGAGTGTTGTTCAGTTTCCACGTGAATGTTGGCTTTCTATTTTATATGTTGTTATTGAAGATCAGCCTTAGTCCATGGTGATCTCATAGGATGCATGGGAGAATTTCAGTATTTTTGTATCTGATGAGCCCTGTTTTTTGACCAATTATATGGTCAATTTTGGAGAAGGTACCATAACGTGCTGAGAAGAAGGTATATCCTTTTGTTTTAGGATAAAAATTTTCTGTAGATATCAGTTAAATCCATTTGTTTCATGACTTCTGTTAGTTTCACTTTGTCCCTGTTTAGTTTCTGTTTCCATGATCTGTCCATTGATGAAAGTGGTATGTTGAAGTCTCCCACTATTATTGTGTGAGCTGCAATGTGGGCTTTGAGCTTTACTAAAGTTTCTTTAACGAATGTGGCTGCCCTTGCATTTGGAGCATAGATATTCAAAATTGAGAGTTCCTCTTGGAGGATTTTACCTTTGATGAGTATGAAGTGTCCCTCCTTGTCTGTTTTGATAACTTTGGGTTGGAAGTTGATTTTATTCGATATTAGAATGGCCACTCCAGCTTGTTTCTTCAGACCATTTGCTTGGAAAATTGTTTTCCAGCCTTTCATTCTGAGGTTGTGTCTGTCTTTTTCCCTGAGATGGGTTTCCTGTAAGCAGCAAAATGTTGGGTACTGTTTGTGTAGCCAGTCTGTTAGTCTATGTCTTTTTATTGGGTAATTGATTCCATTGATATTAAGAGATATTAAGGAAAAGTAATTGTTGCTTTCTATTATTTTTGTTGTTAGAGTTGGCATTCTGTTCTTGTGGCTGTCTTCTTTTAGGTTTGTTGAAGGATTACTTTCTTGCTATTTCTAGGGTGTGATTTCCATCCTTGTCTTGTTTTTTTTTTTTTTTCTGTTATTATCCTTTGAAGTGCTGGATTCGTGTAAAGATAATGTGTGAGTTTGGTTTTGTCCTGGGATACTTTGGTTTCTCCATCTATGGCAATTGAGAGTTTGGCTGGGTATAGTAGCCTGGGCTGGCATTTGTGTTCTCTTAGGGTCTGTATAACATCTGTCCAGGCTCTTCTGGCTTTCATCGTCTCTGGTGAAAAGTCTGGTGTAATTCTGATAGGCCTGCCTTTATATATTACTTGACCCTTTTCCCTTACTGCTTTTAATATTCTATCTTTATTTAGTGCATTTGTTGTTCTGATTATTATGTGTCAGGAGGAATTTCTTTTCTGATCCAGTCTATTTGGAATTCTGTAGGCTTCTTATATGTTCATGGGCACCTCTTTCTTTAGTTTAGGGAAGTTTTCTTCTATAATTTTGTTGAAGATATTTGCTGGCCCTTTAAGTTGAAAATCTTCATTCTCATCTACTCCTATTATCCGTAGGTTTGGTCTTCTCATTGTGTCCTGGATTTCCTGGATATTTTGAGTTAGGATCTTTTTGCATGTTACATTTTCTTTGATTATTTGTGCCCATGTTCTCTATGGAATCTTCTGCACCTGAGATTCTCTCTTCCATCTCTTGTATTTTGTTGCTTATACTCGCATCTATGGTTCCAGATTTCTTTCCTAGGGTTTCTATCTCCAGTATTGCCTCACTTTGGGCTTTCTTTATTATTTCTACTTACCTTTTTAGGTCTACTATGGTTTTCTTCACTTCCATCACCTGTTTGGATGTGTTTTCTTGTTTTTCTTTAAGGACTTCTACCTGTTTGGCTGTGTTTTCCTGTTTTTCTCTAAGAACTTGTAACTCCTTAGCAGTGTTCTCCTATATTTCTTCAAGTGAGTTATTAAAGTCTTCCTTGATGTCCTCTACCATCATCATGAGATATGCTTTTAAATCGGGGTCTAGCTTTTCGTGTGTGTTGGGGTACCCAGGACTGGGAGAGGTGGGAGTGCAGCATTCTGATGATGGTGAGTGGTCTTGGTTTCTGTTAGTCAGATTCTTATGTTTGCCTTTGGCATCTGGTAATCTCTGGAGTTAGTTGTTATAGTTGTCTCTGGTTAGAGATTGCTCCTCTCGTGATTCTGTTAACCTCTATCAGCAGATCTGGGAGACTAGCTCTGTCCTCTGAGTTTCATTGGTTAGAGTACTCTCTGCAGGCAAGCTCTCCTCTTACTGGGAAGTTGCACAGATATCTGGCATTTGGACCTTCCTCCTGGCAGAAGATGAAGGCCCAAAACGGGGTCTGCCTCAGAAGCTCTGTGGCTTCTGCCTGTCTCAGAAGTTTTTAGCTTCTGTAGTCCACAGTCTCACCTGTACAACTAGTCTCGGCCGGATTCGGGAACCAAGATGGCTCCTCCAGGTGCTGTGGCAAAGCCCTCCTGGGTGGGGCGGACACCTCTCCTCTGGCAGGGAAGGTGCCCGGATGTCTGGAGCCTGAAATGGGGTCTGCCTCAGAAACTGTCCTCTAGGGACCTTGGGGTTGTCCGCTGACTCTGGGCCCAAGGTTACCCCGGTGCTGGCGCCAACTGGAAGGAATTTGTGACCCTGGTCAGGCCGGGTTTTCTGCTTCCCTAATGCTGTCTCAGGTCCTGCGTGATTGGATTGGAACAGAAGTTGTGTTCCAGTCATTGGTGGTACTAAGATTGCATGGAGAGTCCTCTAGGGGACCTCTGCCGACTCTGCGCCCAAGGTGACCTGGTGTTGGTCCAATTTTTTTTTTAAATGAAAAGAATTTATTAGAACCTGACTCTAGAAGGCTCTCCATGACTGTGTACAGAAAGTGGGCTGCTAAAAGGATGAGAGTGGCAGAGAACATGATCACAAGGATTCTGGGGGAACATCCTAAAGACCTGAAGGAGTCATGCTGGCAGAAAGATGTCACCATGTCAGCTTGGGTCCTGTGCCTGAGCTATGCAGTAGAACATGTCTCTGATCTTTTTTCTTACATACAGGGAGCTAAAAGGAAAAATCTGCTCACACCATCTTCCATATAATCATGAAGACACATATTTTTAAGTACAAGAGAAAGTTAAAAAGAGAGAAAGAAACTCAATGCATTTTATTTCATTACGTGGAAGTTTCAACTCCTAAAAGCTGTCTTCATTTAAAACACAAATGAAATGATATTTGGATGGCATCATATTTAAATTTTTGATAGCTTCTCTTGAGAGCCTTATATAAAAAGATGAAACTATTACCATTGGCTATGTTCACATAATTTTTTTAGAGGGGGAAGTGGGGTAAACAACAGAAGTAAGCCCAGTTAAACAATTTCAATTTTTAAATTTTTATTCAAATTCACTGTACTTCATAATATAAACCTTCCATCGGGAATAGCTGGCCAGGTGCTGGTGATTTATTCAAGTGCAAGGTTTTCATAAGACCAGCCTTATTAGAAGCCTTTATTAATTTCTATGTTTTATGTGTTAGTAGGATTTGGAGTACTGCCTTCCCCTGAGAATATAAAATCTCCCCATGCTGTTATATATTCAATTTATAAGCACCGGCATTCACTAGTATTCTTTATATACGATAAACATATTATTATCTTTACTGGATAGTTGATAAGTAAATTTTAGGGTGCTTTTGTTGAGGAGAACTCACCCGCAGGAGCTTGCTGCTCTTCCCCAGTTCTTAGGACACTGCTTTCATTGCATATAAGGCCAGTCCATTCTGCTGGGCACAAGCACCCACTCTTTCCTTCTTGGCATCTTCCTCCATTCATACAATCTTCACAGCTCAAGCTGCAGTCCAGGCCAAAGGTGCCATCTAAACAGACTGCCATGAGAAAATATGTTAGTTGGCCCCTGGCTACAAGTGTAACCAAAAGTAAAACAAAATTCTTAATACCAAATAAAATCAGATCAGATGTCTTACACACACACACACACACACAGAGACACACACAAATCCAGAAAAGGACATTAGCAAAGAGATATCTTTCAACATAGAACATATTTTATTTCTGTCAGATATGGTATGAGATTATTGTCCCATTCTTAAAGAGTTATAAAAGAAAAATAAGTCAGACCTATGATTGATTTCAGAATAGGGGCAGCTAGGCCATGCTTGCTAATGCTTTCTATTTTAGATAGGTGTTTCTATACATAGGTTTTAAAGTGAATTTTTATTGAAATTTAACATTCATGTGTAATGATGCACACATTTCAAGTATACCCTTCAGTAGTCCACAAACTCAGGTCAAGATACCGCACATTACCTGCCACCTAAAATGTCAAAGCTATTAGTCTCATAAATAAAAGACTATCATAATTTCTGATACCACACATTTTTTTTTCTGAATGATTTATAAATTGTAGAGTGAGCACTTTGGTGGTCACGTTTCTTTTGTCAATACGTTTGCAGGATTCTTCCACACCCTGTGCACAAATCTTTTGTGTCTGATTAGTTTCCTATCTCTTACTGAAGTGCAATAAATTCATGTCTCCATTCTTTTCTTGACAAAGCTCATCCTAACTTGAATAAATTTAAAGAAATTTTTTTACTTAGTTGTTTACCCTTGAGCTCATGTTTTGTCACTTTGGTGTGGGAGAGAAGGGTGGATGTGGGCCCTTGCTGCTCTGTGCAGTGCTGATTTCTACCATGCTCACAACTGTGCTGCTGAGCACTGTGCCTTGCACATGTCTTGCTTTCTTACCAGCTGTCTGCACGAATTCATGGTGCATCTCATGAACAGGTAAGTGACTGAAGGAAAGAGAAGATTTCTCTTTTTCCAAACCTGGTCAAATGATTTCAGTCTGTGTTTGTGTCTCCGAACTATACTTATTCTGATTTGAAATAGGCAAAGCAGCAGAAATTTAAGAATGAAACATTCAAGTGTTTCTTCTTTATGCAGGAGCATATATAGATATTCTGATAAATAAACTATAACACAAATATAATACTGACAGTTTCCATTTTATTTTTATATTTGTTTAATTGTTTATTTATTTAGGTACATGTGTATATATGTGCGCACATGGGATGAAGTCAGGGAACAGCTGTTGGGAAGGATTTATTTTATTCCACCATGTGAATCCTAGATTTGAATTCAGGATGTCAGGGTTATAGCTGACATCCTGAATAGGGTCATTTACTTAATGAACAATCAACACAACCTATAACCCCACACTTCCATTTCTACATATACCTCTATTTCTGTCTTTATTATTTAAAAAAATGGAAGCCAAGAGATGACAAATTATATAGGAAGGTCTGCAAAACTGGAGACTTTGGTCCTGTTTTTCTACAAAATCTCCCATTCCATCATTTGATGACATTAACTATTTATTGCGGTTTGTATATGCTTGTTCCAGGAAATGGCACTTTTAGGAGGTGTGGCCTTGTTGGAATAGGTGTGTCAATGTGGGTGTGGAGTTTAAGACCTTCATCCTGGACTGGAGAGATAGCTCAGTGGTTAAGAGCACTGACTGCTCTTCTGAAGGTCCTGAGTTCAAATCAATCCCAGCAACCACATAGTGGTTTTAAAGAATTATATATATATATATATATATATATATATATATATATATATATAGTTGACCTGCCGGGCGGTGGTGGTGCATGCCTTTAATCCCAGTACTTGGGAGGCAGAGGCAGGCAGATTTCTGGGTTCGAGGCCAGCCTGGTCTACAAAGTGAGTTCCAGGACAGCCAGGGGAAAAAAAAATCAACAACAACAACAACAACAAAAACCCAAAAAACCAAACCAAACAAAACAAAAACATTCATCCTAACTGCATGGAAGCCAATCTTCTCCTTTTTGCCTTTAGAATAAGGTGTAGAACTTTCAATTCCTCTTACACCATGCCTGCCTGATACTGCCATGTTCCTATCTAGAAGTTAATGGACAGAACCTCTGAACCTGTAAGTCAGCCCCAATTAAACATTGTCTTTATAAGAGTTGCCTTGGTCATGGAGTCTGGTCACAGCAGTACAACCCTAACTAAGACACTATTATAACAAGATGGAGTTATCTAGTGATGTCTGACGTTGAGAGCAACAAACCAGTCCTTTACTCACCAACTCTGTGCAAGGCTGTCAGACCTTGGACCGCTCCTTCTGCTTCCAAGTCAGCATCATCATTGTCTTCATCTTCATATGAAGCAGTCAGAGAAGGATCAAGATAAGGGAATAGCTGGGGTGGGTTCTGAGACAGACGGCCTGGAAACCTCAGAATGTCTATTTCCTCTTCTTCTTCCTCTAACTGCTCATCTAAAGCTGAGGCCAGAGAGAGAGAGAGAGAGAGAAATGACTTTCAGCAGTGTGGATAGAAGAAGGAAAAAGCAAGCAAGCATTAACAGATAGTGAGAATCTGAACTAGACAGCCAAGCAGGATGACTAATATGCAAAGAGCTTTGAGCAGGCTCTTCAAAGGCCCATTGTACCAATAGACAGATGCTGTCAGCATGGGGATGAATTACAGAAGGCAGAATATAAGGGAAATAAAATAAGGCTAGAAAGAAGAAAAAGAGGGTGGAGGGAGTCAGGAAGGAGAAAAGGAATGAGACAGAGAGAAAAATAAGAGAAAAGTAATGGAGAGTGAGGAGAAAAAGGAAAGAGAGAATAAAGAAGGAAGGGGAGGGTAGGAGGAAGGAAGAGATGGAGAGATGGGTAGGAGAGAGAGAGAGAGAGAGAGAGAGAGAGAGAGAGAGAGAGAGAGAGAGAGAGAGAGAGAGAGAGAGAGAACTGAAGGAGTGAGATAGGGAGGGGTGTGAAGGTTCCTCCCTAGCATTCTGAAGAGTAGTAGGTCGAAAGAAGTTAGGAAGGGCTCAGCACAATCCCTTGACTGCTGACAGAGAGAGGGAAACAGGTTCTTCGATCACTTTTGATTCTGTACCCTTATTCACAGGCACAGACATGTTCCCACGGAGTTGATGCACATCTGGCCACCATTCACACTGACAGCCAAACACTCATCCACATATAGGGAGAGTAGAGTTAACAGCATCTGGCCTTTGTGGCACTATGTGACCTTCATAAACCAGTAGCAGGACTCTGCCACACGGAGAGCAAGCAGAGCTCCTGATTAGCTGGTGCATCTGCCTAGTGGCTTTCCCTCTTTCTTTTGCAAGTTTACTGAAGACTGACTACATAAACCAAGGCTTTTTGATGCCTTGCTTGTGTAGCTTGGATGAAGAACATAAAACTTAAATTTGATGGTTCCAAGCTGTGCCTTATTCTTTCTGTAACAATGTAATAACTAAGTATGTGATTAAACTCTTACTTTTTTTTCATAATTCCATCAAGGGTCTGTGGAGAACTTTTGACCTAGAAGAATACTAATTAGTCTCTTGTCATGTATCTGATTTATGACTGAATCTAGACTCAGATAGATTCATTCAACGTGTTAGAGACACAGAAGGTTCCAGAATGAAACTACAATTCAGCTTCACTTCAGATGGTGCACACCTTAGCACTGTGGATGTGTGCAAGTGTGTACACTTCTGCCATGCAATCATGTCTTGGCTCACTGTGCTTAGGAACAGATGGTGCATAAAATGCAGCTTTTGTTGGCTCTGTTAATTGGATCGAAATGGTAAATGGTAATATACTCTACCGTGTTTAGTATATATAGATAGCACACTGTTTTTCTTTGATATGTACTGAAGGGCTGGCTTGTAGTAGTTAAAAACCTGGCTACCATCACAATTCAGGATTTGTTTCTTTAAGCAATAAAACTCCACTTTCTTAATGACATAAATGCTATATATTTGACTTGCTACTGAAGTATACAGTAGTATTATGAACTTTGTACAGACTTTAAGAAAATGTTTTAAATAATAATAATAACAGCAAATTTTTAAAATCAATTATATGTTGAGGTAATTTTTTGTTTTTAGTTATTTTTAAGTTAGCATACAAAGCAGTTGATTTTACTATAGTATGTTTACACACATATGCCATTCAATTTTTTTTATCACTCTTAGCTTCTCCTACTGCCCTATTCTACCCCTTTGTCCCCACCTGCTCCAGAATTTACCCTTCTGTTTTTATGTCACTTGTGTTCATCATACTCTCTAGCCACTCCCACCATACCCTCTAGCCACTCCCACCAAACCCACTAGCCACTCCCACTTACCTTGTCACCCTTCCCCCTTGCTGTCTCCTTTCTACCTTCAAGTGAGAAATAGATTTAAATTTTGATAATTTACATGAAAAAATAACTTAGTAACTGTTTCTTCAGGGTCCAGTTTATTTCACTCAATATAAATGACCCCTAGTTATATATTTTTTTCTGAAAATGCCCTGATTTCATCTTTCTTTAGAGATGAGATTCTATTGTATATATATATGTACCATATATGTTTTTACCAATTCTTCTGCCTATGAATAACTAGGCTTGTTCTGTATTTTGGTTACTGTGATCAGTGGAGCAATGAATGCGTGTGAGGAGGACCGTGTGGATTACTGACCTCCCCCCTCCAGTCCATACAGGGTGATGGGGCTCTGTGACATGGAAGTTCTAACTCCAGTTTGGGGAATCCTCCTCTGTGACTTCTAGAAGGGCTCTGCGACTTTACCTCTCACCAGCACGCATGAGATCCTCTTTCTTTGTCCTCAGCACTATTTTTAATGACAGCCATGTGACTTAGTTGAGATGGAAATTAAGAGTAATTTTAATGTGCATTTCCTTGGTGGCTAAGCCCATTAAACACTCTTATAAATATTTAGGCTATTTGTATTTGTTCTTTTGAGAACTAGTAACTGTTAAGTTCATAAGAGTTATTTAAATGGATATCTTGAATTTTTAAAATTTCAGCTATTACAGATTGTAGCTATTAATCTATTCTGTGATGTGTGCTGGCAAATGCACTTTTCTTCTCTTTAGATTGTCTTTTCACTTAGTGATTTTATTTTTCTCCTTTTCTGTGAAGAAGCATTTTGAATTCCTTATAATCTAATTTGAAAATTATTGGAATTTTTTTTCCCTTGGTTCTGGGGTCCACAGAAGAAGTTCTTTCTTATGGCTCTGTCTCCAGGTGTTTTATATAAAGTTTCTGCTAGCAGTTTCAAGTTTCATGTGTCTTATTAAGATGTGTGATCCACTTTGAATTGAGATTTGTACAGGGAGAGAGAGATGAATTTACTTTCTTTTTGCTACAGACGAATATGTGATTTTCACAGCACTTGTTGAAGTCCACCTCCACCATAATTTCAGTGCTGGCTGGTACAGACAACTGTATCCTAGTAGCTCAGTTGCCAACATTCCCAGCAGAAATAGTGAGCACCAGGTTCACTGGGAAACCCTGTCTCACAAATATTTTGGAAAAACATTTGAGAGAGACACTGATATCAATCTCTGGCTTCCACATGCACTTGACTGCCTACCCACCTCTCTATCTGTTTCTGTCTCTCTGTCTCTGCTGTCTCTGTCCCTCTCTGTGTCTCTCTTTCTGTATCTCTCTGTCTCTGTCTCTGTCTCTGTCTCTGTCTCTGTCTCTGTCTCTCTCTCTCTCTGCATCACTCAGCCAATAGACTCCAGTATTTATATGGTTTCATAAGGAAGATACCTTCAATTAGGAATATAAAAGATTTGATAAGTTTTTTGATATGAGGAGATGAGCGAAAGATAACTAGGAAAGAACCCATCAAGTTCAATACATTAACCAGAAAACCCAGGATGGTACTAGAAGAGAGAAAAAAAGAACAAAGAATAATCCAACTAACAACAAAAACAAAAAATAAAACTATAAATTGGTAGCTTCTCTCATAATAAACTTAAATGTAAATGACTTTTACTAAAAAAGAGTTGCAGAATTGTTGACTCTATTAAGTTCCAACTATCTGTTTTTTTTCCCAGAAATATACCTGTTGTACAACAGTTTCCTCTAAGATTGAAACATCCCATCCTTCAGGGGAAGCCCCTTATTAAGCAGGAAGATAAACAACTCAAAAAGATTAAGTATGTCCCTGAAACTGACTAGATTCACTAGGGCCCTCCCTGCCAGAGAAGCAATAAAAATGGAAAACCCCTCTCTGTAAGGTGAAGCTGAGCTGCAAAAAGACTGAACTGAGACCAGCTATCCAGAGGCAGAAAGTAACCCAGCTAACTAGAAGAGGTTTAGACAAGAATCTCTTGAAAAGGACACTCTTCAACCTGGTGAGCTGCCTACAGGACGTGCAGTGTGCTCCAAGATTCTCATCTTGAGTCATTCCTGCTACTGTACATAACTTCTCACCCACACTCCTGTGTGTAACCCCAGTAAAACCCTACATCCACCTATGGTGGACTCTGGTGGTATCCATACTTCAGCCTTTGCTGGGCTCCCTAGCTGGGATGAGTAGACATATATGTAGTGTCTCCCAGGAAAAGTTTTGTCACATAAGAACATATTATTGGCATAGACACTCATAGGCTGAGGGTCAAATGATAGAATTCAATTTATGAAGTAAAAGAAAGCCAAAACCAAGTTAGTATAGCTATTCTGAGAGCTGATAACATAGATTTCAAACCAGTGTTAGACCAAATAGATAAACAAGGTCACATATTTATAAAGTGAACAATTCACCAAGAAAATGTAACAATTATAAATAAATATAACTAAGCACTGTAGTTCTCATTGTTATAAAACAAACACAAATGGGAATTTTACAATTACATAAGTCCTGATACAACGATGCTAGTTAACTTTGCATCCTAGCCCTATGTTTACAGAGATTATCCAAACTAAAGATGAACAAAGAAATTTCAGAGTTAAACTATAACATGGATCAAATGGACTTAACAGATATCTACATGATTCTTATCAGCAGATATAGAATAAACATTCTGAGTAGCCCACAGAACTTCTCCAAAATAGGCCACATTCTATGCCACAAAGTAATTCTTAACACAAAATGACTGAAATAATACATCATCACTTATCATATCACAGTTGAGTAGAATTAGAAACCAATAGCAAGAGAAACTACTATCTGTAAATAACACACAAATACTTGGGGGACTGAACAGTGTGACTAATGTGACTTTTTGAAGGAAACCACAGGATAATGTAAGGACTTACAGGAACTATTAGTCTGTCTGAATGTCTGTTTGTCTGTCTGTCTGTCTCTCTCTCTCGTATGTGTGTGTGTGTGTGTGTGTGTCTATATGCATGTGTCTGTAGTATATGTGTATGAATGTGTCCATCTTTGTGTGTGCTTGTTTTTAAAGGCTGAGAGTCAACATCTGTGTCTTCCTTGATCACTTACCACCTTATTGTTTGAGGCAAGGGCTTTTATCTAACCTCAGTCAAGCTGGCTGAGTTTGTGACCAAATCTCAGGGATAAGTGGGTGCTGGGATACCATTAACTAGTTATACTCACTATTTTAAGAGTCCCCTTTATTAAAAAAATGTAAGCTAGTCTAGAGAGCTCCTAGAAGTGCACAAATTTTAACAATATAGAAATTTGTGAGATGACACATCTAAAGGTGGCCTTGGCTTTGTTAATATGTGAGCGATTCTGCTGCGGGTTTTCACTCTTATCATAAGATAATTCTCTCATTGGATTCTTCTTGAAAGTGACTTTCAGCAATCAACTTTGTAATTGGGGTCCAGAATTTTAGAAATGACTCATTAGTAGTATGTTGCCCACTCCCTCATTTCTTCTCTGCATACATACCTGTGAAAAGCATTATGGACCAAGGAACATTGTATTAACTATAGCGCTTTTAGTGGAGTGGTAATCTAGGTCAAAAACATCATGCTAGCACTTTACTTTTATTATAAACTTTCCTTAATTTACTCCCTAAAATTCTATTGCTATCTTCATTTCAGAGATGAAGATCTCGGGTTCTCCAAAGTTCAAGCCACCAAGGTCCACATGCCATCACAGAGTGAAAGCACAGAAATCTACATTTCTTCAGCATGAAAAACATTGCTTCCAAGCTCCCACCCACAGACTGAACATTACATCAGTTGTTCCAGGAGATCTCAGGAATTTACCATCACATCCACAACCATCCGAACTGATCTGAAAGCCTTCCTCACAGCTGCACTCATAGCCTCCTAAGTAGTTGATGCAGAGTTGGGCACAGCAGGCTTCTCCGCTCTCACATTCATCAAAGTCTGAAGGGCAGAGGACATTTGTGTTACTGCAGGAAAACAGAATTCAACAAAACTGCTGAAGCTCCCTCTGAGAAGACTCACTTCTAAATGAAAACTGTTTGATTAACCATTTCCCACTACTCTGGTCACATAATGAGACTGAAGAAATGATCACACAAAATAATGATACCTATTCTGGGTTCCCATTTCTTGCAAGCTCTTTCTATGCCTGTTATTTATTTTAAAAGAATGTAAATAATCTTCAAATGCATTTATAAATATAGGAAAAGAGAGATCTCTGCTATCTTTCCAGTTTAAAAAGCAATATGACTGAATAAATAGAACCCTTAGCACAAAAAGACAGGATTGCGAAGGAAGAGCCAAAGAATTTCATTTAGTAATGTTTGACAGCTTCAGAGAGAGACCCCAAAGTGGGCTTCTCCTTCAAGATCTGAGATCAAGAGTGTTTCCAAGTCAATATCCCCCTTGAACTCAACTGGGGAGAGAGGTGGGGACTGTATGCCTGTGGGAAGGAAAGAGACACACTTACCTCACATAGTGTGTAATAAATTCTGGAGTAAACCTGGCAATGATACATGCTATGGGATGGGTGAGATCTATGGGGTTTTGTTACAGCTGTGAAGTCATTCCCTTGAAATGTCCTGTCAGATGTGCAGTTGTCTATATAGCACTATCCAGAATTCTACAGTCATGAATGGCTGTTCTTAACATACAGCTGGCCTACGGGAAATCAAAAGGCTCCAGTGTCTGTCGGGTTGAAACCATTCAGCCAAACAACAATGTACTTGGCCCAAGTTTTGAAGGGTCATTCTAAGCAAAACAGTGAAAGAGTCTCAACAGACACTATTTTCCTTGCTCTAGGCAGCAGGGGATTTCATGGTGAAGGTGTTGGCTTTCTGCCCCAGCTCAATTCAAGCCTCTGTGTGTTGAGCTGTTGGTCTGGGTGGCTGTCACTGCTGAGCTTTCAGAATCCTATTGCTCCAGGACTACACAGGTGCAAAGAGGTCAATGTCTCAATTAACCTCGGAAGAGTCAGTAGACTCAAGGAAATGAAGACAAGAGACTGGAAGGAAAGGAAATGCAGTCAGTCAGTCAAGGCGAGGGGTCAGCAGAAACTATCTAAATGAAGGTCATCTGGGCACAATGCTTTCTTTCTCCTGCAAAATGTCCCAAGGAGCTCTGCTCCGAAAATGACAGATATTAGCTTTTGTCATATTAAGCCTTTCTCTGGCCTTTAGATTAAACAATGTGAACACAGAACATAAAAAAACAAAAGATGAGCCAGTTTTATTTCATAAAAAGATATTACTTTCCATGATTTTTAAAAAATTTCAGATATTTTTAATTCCCCTTTGATTTAAAAATAGGCCTTCTTAACGACATACATACATACATACATGCATGCATACATACATGTAGGTCTCAACTAGCAAGGGATACTGGCTCCTCCCATAATACTGAAAATATGTCTGATTACTATTGTTTGGGTTTATTTTAAATCATCTTGCCATTTACATTGCTCTAGGAAGATTTCTTAGCTTTCTCCTGCACACTGACTTTAGTTTAAAAGCTCAGCGCAAACTTCCTGCTTCTATAGTACAAAACATGTGGGTGTGGATATGGTGTATATGCATGCCGTGTGTGGGTATGTTGTACATGTATGTTATGTATGAGTATGGTGTACATGCATGTTATGTGTGGGTATGGTGTACATGCATGTTATGTGTGGGTATGGTATACATACAAGCCATGTGTGGGTATGGTGTACATGCAGACCATGTATGGATATGGTATACATGCAGACCATGTGTCTTAGTTAGGGTTTTACTGCTGTGGACAGACACCAAGGCAACTCTTATAAAAGGAACATTTAGTTGGGGCTGGCTTATGGGTTTGGAGATTTCAGTCGAATATCATCAAATTGGGAGCATAACAGCATCCAGGCAGGCACGGTGCAGGCAGAGCTGAGAGTTCTATGTCTTCATCTGAAGGCTGCTATGAGGAGATTCACTTCCAGGCAGCTAGGTTGAGGGTATTAAAGCCTACACCCACATTGACACACCTACTCCAACAAGGCCACACTGTGGGCCAAGCATATAGAAAACCATCATACCATGTGTACATGTATATCATGTGTTGGTATGGGTGTACATACATGTCATGTGTGGGTATGGTACACATGCATGCAATGTGTGGGTATGGATATATATGTATGTCATGTGAGGGTATGGTGTAATGCATACAATGTGTGGGTATGATGTACATGCATGTCATGTGTGGGTATGCATATATATGTATGCCATGTGTGAATATGGGTGTACATACATGTCATGTGGTGAGGAGTACATATGCATATCATGGGGAGAGTGCACATATATTGTAAGTGTTCCTCAATGTCCTCTGCACTCTGTTTTATAAAAGGGTCTTTTATTTGCTAGATCAGCTGGCCAGCAAGCCAGAAGTATTCTCTTGCCTCCAGCTCTGAGTTCTGAGATATCAGGCCCAGCTTTTTATGTGGGTTCTTGGGATCAGAATTCAGGGTTTCACATTCACAGATCAAGGAGCTTACTGCCTACACACTCACCTCAAGTCTTTTCTAGGAAATACTGCCACTCAACCTTTATACCACCTGATTTCTAAATGTCTTTATTTCTTTTCATATTGCCGATGAAGTTGTTGCTTGTCTGGTTCCTGTTTTGATCATACTTTATGGCTTTTGCAGTTACATGGAATGTCACAGAGCAGGAGTGATGGAATGAACTGCTTCCCGGGAAAATCTAGCCCTAGTCAAAACCACAAGACTCGCAGTACTGAAGTGAACACTTCTGTACACTCCTAAAAACTCCTAAAGGAAGACATACCCGCTAGAAACTAGCCATATGTTTACCTTGGAATTCCTCAGTGAGGCCAGACAACTACTTTCCATATGATTGTCACTCCAAGGCCATTTACACATCTCACATCTCTCGGTGTTTCAGGATGAGGCTTTTGCACTTGGGCAAGGTTAACAACTGGCATGTTACCTGTACTGTCTTTTATACATTCTCATCTTTAAAAAACACCTCATCTTAACATATGATAAAACTCATGGTTGGTTCTATAAAAGTAACCAGTAACAAGAAGAGCAATATGAGTAGCCTTCTCATGGTCTAAGTAAATTATTGCCTTTGCCCTACTGAATATCTGGTCTTCAGAAGAAGCAATTTTATTCTTGAAATGAAAATGAAACAAAATGAACCATAAGCAGTCTAATATTGCCTTGTTGACTGCAGGAATCTCATAAATATGCAGCTTTCTGCATTCTGACCCTGGCAGATGCTATACTATTTTCTAGCTGTAAATAAGAAAAGTTTCTTGAATTGTACTTTTCAAAGACTAAAGATATCGATTTTAAAATACATACATACACACACAGACACACACACACACACACACAGATCACCTTGTGGTGGTTGCTCATGTCTTTAATCCCTAAAACTTGGGAGTTAGGGTCAGACAGATATCTGGGTTCAATGCCAGCCTGGTCTATATAGAGAGTTCCAGGATGCTAGGGCTACACAGAGAAACTCTATCCCCCAACCCCCACAAAAATCCAACCAACTAACTGAATGAATAAGTGATAAACAAACAAACAAACAAACATTTCCAGTTTTCTCTATTTAGTACTCATATGAAGAACAAAATGAGGAGGAAAAAAGGAAGGAAAGAAGGACGGGAGGAAGGGAGGGAGGAATAAGAGATAAAAGTGAGGAAGAGAGAAAAACATAATTTTTTTTCATAAATTTAAGTATTAGTAAGACAGAAAATGTAGTATATTTTTCATTGCAAGAGACCCAAGGAAAGTAATTGGTTTTGATATGTTGGACACCATAGACTCATAGCAGTGTAGAAGACATTATTGGATCAAGACACACATACAATGACATTGTTTAGGTTTAATACTTTAGTGAAAGTAGAATACTATACCTTCCATGCAATTTAGTCACTTACAATGCTGAAGCACAAAACAAAACAATGTAACCTAGTGATTCAGTCACCTCTCTCAGTGCTTTGAACTATTTCCCATCTTGTTGGATGGTGAGCAGTGAAAAGGGAGTTCTTTTGAATTTGTACTATTATTTAAAGGGAGGAAGCAAGTGTCATCATTAAATAAAATCAGTAAATATGGTATTTCCGCTCTAGGATGAAGAAGCATCACTCGTTAAGAGAGTGTTTCAGAGCCAGAGCACAGCCTTGCTTCTCCCTCGTTGCCTAGCAGAGACACACTGGAAGATCTCCACGAAGTATGTTTTAATGAGGGAAGGCCAAATTGGGACTGCTCTTCTTATTGTTGCAAATGATATAACTTGCTATGCTCTCCGGTCGAGTCAGCTGGACAAGCCGAAAGGCTTAAAAGTCACTCATGAGGCAAAAGAGTTTCAAGGAAGCTCTCTTCCTGGAGTCTAGCGTTCCCTACCCATACAGTAATTTTTCATTCCTGCGTCCCATTCCCGCGTTAGTCTAGTGTATGGATCCACGTGCTCTCTTTCAGTATTTTCCTATTATAAGTGCTTTTTAAAATTGAATTCTGACATGGCTAAAGCCTTCCGCCAGTGTTCCAACAGTCTAAGGGTGTCCTTGACCAAGATCAAGGGCTTAGAATTCAGTAAGATTGTAAAAGCTAAGTCACTCCCTTACACAGGAATTTACCATCACTAAGGAAGAAGGAAGTTTCAGACCAAAGGAGAAACCAGAATAGATACTATAGCAGAGTTACACCCATACACACGTACTTACAATGGCCTAAGGGGAAGGTGGACTATACAAGAGACTAAAATAGGAACTATGGCAAGGATGCGAAGCCCTTGACCCTGGCTTCTAAGATTAGTGAATCTTAGGTGGAGCCCTTGTTGATCATAGCAAGTTATATGAAATGAATTCTATCCCAGGTGGTTCCCGTTAGACCTTTTGTGTTTGCATTCCTCTGTTTTATGTAAGATTCTGGTTACCTCAATTGTACCTAGGGAATATGTCACCCAACTTCCTTATTGTCCTCTGCATAAAAAGTCTGATGCTCGAGTTGTAAAATTACACTCAGATTCCACACGAACTTCCTGTGTGTGTCTGTTTGTCGCTCATCCACGCTTTGCCCACCTGCGTCGAGAGACCCCGTTCCATGCAGACACAGGGATCCAGAGGGTCTGCAGCAATAACTGATAGTAATTCTAATGGCTATGTGGTAAGAACATGTATTCTTGTGGTAGAACCAAGTATCAGGCAGCTTACAATCACTAGAAACACTAGTTCCATGGCATCTGACTCTCTCTTCTGGACTTAGTAGTTACTGGCCCTCACATGGACATGGACTCAGAAATATACATAAAAAACAAACAAAAAAAGATGGGTTAGACCTGGGATGTCCAAAGTGATTATCTTCTTACACTTTTAGTAAAAGTTGCCATTGCCCAACTGGATATTCATACAAATCATTACCAAACTGGAAAATCATGGGCGTGATTTCATTTCTGCTTGAAGACTCGGGACTCACAGTTGGGTCTAATGTTGGCATACAAATTTAATAGTTTAGGTAGACCTTAGGATATATTTTTCTGAAACAAAACAATAATTTTTATTTACATCGTTAATAGCCCTGCATGTCTCAATAAGAGTGTTTCAATCTTCTTAATTTCAAGGTAAGTATCCAAGTATTTGCTTGTCTTTGCTATGTATCAGTGGTCAGAGATCTATAGTTAAAAAGCACCTCTCAGTCTGAGGGTTGCGGTGTGGCTCACGATGTAACAGTGTGTTTTAGCATGAAAGTGCTCAGTGGGTCCAGAGAAACTTTGCATGAAGATGGCGATTGCCAACAATTACCTATGCATGTTTTCCCATCGGTATCCAGTTGATGTCCGTGGTTACAGGAACAGTGGACTCCACCAATTGCAGGCTCGCAGTGATGAGAACAACCGCCATTGTTCTTCTCACAGATATTGACAATTTCTAATTCAATTCCTTTCCAAAACAAGCAAAAGAGAGCTATTAACATGACAATAGGGAAAATGGAATATATGTGAACCACAGACGTGCTTTCTCTTTTGAGAGAGAGACACATTGAGAAAAATACACTGACACTTTGCACACATAAAAGTAAAATTCAGAGGTGTTTCAAGTCATAAGTATTATACATGCCTATACTCTATTGAACTACTAAGTGACAAGAAGTAATGATAAGGAAGGCAATATGAGTCCAATCAGTTGCTAATAAATAATTTAAAAACTCTCTTTAGAGAATAAAAAGTGTGCATGTTTGTGTGTGTGAGCCTCTGTGTGTGTAAAACTGATTAGTGTTCTTTTCAGTGCCTGTGGGTTCTTGAAAATACTGGTAAGAATAACTTGATACATTAAACCCATATACTCTCTGTAATGTGAGTCATATCATGTGAGAGTGCTAACCAGCTTTGATTCACATAAAATGCACTTATCTTATAACCATACGACTACTTTTAAAGAATGTCATCATCCCTGGCATTTGCTAGTAATTTTGGCATATTGGTGAACATCAGGCTCATATGGATGCTGACTGGCCTGAACACTTAGACATTGTAGCCCGATTTTCTGAATGAAGATACAAGAAGTAATCTAATACTTGAATCAGTGTTTGAGGAATGGACTTTCAATGCACTGCCCCTTGGAGGTGGAGGAGGAGGAGGAGGGGAGTAAGACAAAAGTACCTGAGATTGTGGCACTCTTCATGAGCATGGTTCATCATTATCGCTGTGTGAAGAATCAAGACTGTGTTCCATCAGCACAGTCTCTTGCTACAACACATAGTAGTTTGTAGGCTTGCAGTGAACACTACAGGTCCCTGTCACTGCCAACCCCACTATGCCTTCTTTATTTGGCCATAACAGCTTACAGCAAATATTCAAAAACACATTCCCAAAGATAGGTGAAATAAAGGATGGTTATGTTAACCAATGTACTGTTAAAAGAAGGAACCTCTTTGGGCTTAAGACTGAGAAAACTAAAGGATAAAACAAAGGGCTGAAGAGTGACAAGTGATGGACTTTTTAAGATATGCTAACACAGAGCATATGACACAGAGCTGAGCACATTTCCTGTTTGCCACTGTGTAGAGTTATTTAAACCAGGGTTGCTATTTTCTAATCCATCAGGACAATCCCCATCAGTTTCCAAAATACCTAAATTGATTAATGTCGAATCACCCTCTAATAGTACATAGGACATTGTTGATGTCAAGAACCAGGTCTCCCGGGCTAAATTCTACCCACTCAGATTGATTGCATTTAGGTGAGATTTAAGCAAGAACTCACTAAATTTTTTTTTGAATGCTAAAATATATAGCTATATCAATAGACCTTGGATATGAGAGCCAGTTCTCAACATCAGACCTACTTGTGTTTTATACCTTCATTAGGCAGCCTGGAGGTAATATTACACAGTGTTTTAACTGCACATTTATACTTTTTATTACTATCTCCCATGAAGAACAAGTGTGGTATCTTCCCCTCTAGTACTATGTCAATGTTTCCACTATATTAGAGTTTGGAATATTTCAGAGTTTAGATATTTCAATTAGTGAAAAGAAGCTGCATCAATACTGAGGAAGAAGACCATGGAGATTTGTTTGATGACTTTCATTTTTACTTCTGTATGAATTCATGATCATCACTCCAGGGGATCCAATGCTTCTCTCTAACCTCCGTGGACACTGAGCACACACACGGTGCACATACAGACATTCAGGAAAACATTTATGCAATAAGTAAACACATCTGAGAAAGGATAACAAAGTGGTGGCTCTAAACATGAGGAAAGCTCTAGTTCATTCTGGCAACAGGTGTCAGAGGCAAGAAGAACCTGGCCTCTTTAGTCCAGAATGTGAGCTCCAACTCAGCACTGACTGGCCTTACAAATGCCAGTTTCTTCTGTGCCAATTTCTTACATATACCCATACCTGCCTGTCTCCTGTGAGCATAATGAGTCCTGCAGAAGATTGTTTGAGGTTATTGGAAACTGTAAGAAATTCTCTAATACTCTTCAATGCTTAAGGGAAAAAAAACCAGAGAACTGTCTATCTGAAAATGACGGTGTACACTCTGCCCATTCTCGCTAAGTACCTAAGGTGCTGAAGGAATATAGCTGAATATAGTAGCTTAAGTCATATATACCTGATAATATACTAATCTCATTAAAACATATAGGATTAAATGGATATAAGCTCAGTGTAGTGGTGCACACCTATAATGGCAACACTTGGGAAACAGAACCACAAAGACTGTCCATGAATTCTGGGCCAGGCAAGAATACATAGCAAGTGAGGCTAGTCAGGGCTATGATTTCTCCAGAAAGTCAAGACAAGCAAAAATCAATCAATCAATCAATCAATCAATCAATCAATCCAACTTTAGATCTACAACTGGGCACTAAAAGTAAGCTGACATTTTAAGTTCTTGATCTGGATGATTAACAAAGGGCTACTTTCCTACCATACAAAAATCACCCAGGGGCCACAGATACAGCTCAGTGGTAAAGGAGCTTCAGCCAAGCCTGACAACCTGGGTTAATTACCAGGACACACATGTCAGAAGGAAGAAACAGACTCCTGAAAGTTGTACTCTAAGACACACACACACACACACACACACACACACACACACACACACACAGGAATGAGCCATACATGCCACATACCCCCACATACAAAATAAATTTTTAAATTATATTTAAACAGAACCTGTTTTTCTCATAGGTGACAAATGTCATTTTCTTGAGAGACGCAAAACATAAAACATATGTATCAAATAGCACAATGTTGAGAATTTATTTGATGAAAAAAATCTTAACTAATTATGAAATGTGTGGACCTTTTCAAATTCAAATCACAAGACAGTGAGTATGAATTCACAGCACACTGTGAGGACTGAGTGGCTGTATAAGACAATATTTCAATATTTCCTCTAAAGAAATTAAAAATCCAAAAAGCGTTTTCTAGGACAAAGGTGAACCACTTGCTTTGCAATACTCTCATTACATACAGATGCTACATTCATAGTTAAATATCATCATCATACTCTTAAAAGGTTTTCTCTGCCTATGGGTTTAGAGAAACCTCAGAACACAAATTTTCACATAAAGGTTTGTATGTCAGTAGTAAACACTAAGGTCTAGGGAAGGCTGTCGAGAGAACGTTGCTAAATATTCCCATCAGGAAAGTAAATGTAAAACAGCACTGCCACCTAATACAACTCGCTCTAGGGCAAGCTGCTTTCCTAAGTGAGTTCCAAAGGAAGCCTCGAACTCATAAACCACTCCTAATAATGGTCCCTCCTTTCATGCTAGCGAAGAATGTGCTAGTGAGACGGTAAGATCCATTTGCACATTTTAAAAAATGCTCATCCCCTAAAACTCTGGCTATATTTTAAAACCAAATATTAATAAGAAAAGTTGCATCCATATTTTCTTCTTCCCAAAAGGGGATTCTGGCAGGCATGCAAATGAATGCAACTCCAGAAGTCCTTTCCTAATTAGTAGTCGGTTTTTCTCCCATTTTATTTACTTGGTTCTTTACAAAACACCCTGGTGGAGAAACTGCACTATATACACAATGGGAATGCATACATGCACTTGAAGGATACATCAGCAAACCAAGAAACAGAATTTTATAAAGAGGAGATGAATCTCCTAACTTTTAATGGTATGTCTTCATTAAGAAGCCCAGAATGAATGTGAGTGTACTCATTTGTCTATTAGTTTAGCTGTGTTCTTTGTCTAACACCAATAAAAATACAAATAGTACGAGGAAACATCAGATAAAGGTAGAGGGCTTGCTTATGCAGAGATGAAAGGCCACTTAAGTCCCAGCACTAAGACTTAGTGGATTTTACTAAGAGGGTTTTGGCTTTAGTGGTGGGTATGAAAGAGTACAAAGAGGATCTTTGAGAAAGGGGTCCCATACCAATTGCAGTAGCTGTCAATCATGTAAGTGGGCTCACTGAGAACACAGTTAAGGGATATCATTAGAAGTAGAGAACACAAATTAGCTATTGAGATCGAGCAGAGATAAAGAGGAGAAATTACACCAATGTAAGTGTACAGAAGAAAGCATTTCAGAACAATGAAAGCAATTTTCCCTTTAGTTTGGCTTCTATTGCTGTGATAAACAACCTGGGAAAAAAGCATATATATTCATCTAGTGAAAGCTAAGATAGCAACACAAGCAGGGAAGGAACCTGGAGGCAGGAACTGAAGCCAAAACTGTAGAAGAACAAAGATCACTGGCTTACCTTCCATGGCTTGCTCAGCCTGCTTGCAATCTCCATGGATTAGCCCTTCTACATCACTCATAATTAAGAAAATGGCCTACAGCCATGTCTACATGCTAATCTCATAAAGTCATTTTTTTTTCAATTGAAATTGCCCCTCTTCAGATACCTTGGCTTGTGTCAGGTTGACCCAAATCACCCAACACCATAATGAAGGGCTGAAAGTCACCAAAAACCTGATAAAACTGGCAAGGTTTTAATTTTATCTGGCAACATGGGAGGACAGAGTTTAAAGAGTACAGAGAGCTGGGTGGTGGTGGTGGCACACGTCTTTAATCCCAGCACTTGGGAGGCAGAGGCAGGTGGATTTCTGAGTTCGAGGCCAGCCTGGTCTACAGAGTGAGTTCCAGGACAGCCAGGGCTATATAGAGAAACCCTGTCTCGAAAAAACTGTGTGTGTGTGTGTGTGTGTGTGTGTGTGAGAGAGAGAGAGAGAGAGAGAGAGAGAGAGAGAGAGAGAGAGAGAGAGAGAGAGAGAGAGAGAACCTGTTGTTAACATGGGCTGATGAGAAGATACATCATGAAAGAGGGAAACTATTTTAGCTAACTTCTCTCCCTTGTGGAAATTCTCATGAGCTCATTGGTGAGTACTTTTAAGATAGGAAATGGTGCTAATGACAATTTGGAAGACAGTAGTGATGATCATTCAGATGAGAAGGGGATTGTTATGGGAGTCAACCTCTTGATTTCTGTCTGTTATGAGATATAAATCCCCAAACACAGCAAAAGAAATGCCTTTGACAGCAATAGAATCAACTCCTTTGTACTAATAGGGATTGACATTTTCTCTTTTTAATTCTATTGGATAGTTGGGGAAACTTGTTACCCTGAATGGTAGTTTGCATCTGGTTTTTGATGCTATGAAAGTCAGAAATAGATAAAAGTAAAGGTAGTAAGAGTAGATGAGTAGATTTATAAGAGACTTAAACATGCTGATGTTTGGAAGATTATGGAAGTAGAAATGGGGAGGATGAAGATAGCCTTGGTTGGGTACCTACCAGGCAGCTCTGAGCTTAGGAAAGTCAACAGTGTGCTTACAGGGAATGGGATTCACTAGGAAGTATCTCCAATAGCAGCTACAGCTGACAACTCCTTAGTCTAGCATTTAAAATACATCTCTAACAATGGACACCTTAGACCATGCAACTGAGCTGAGATGGGGATATAGTACCCCCAGGAGACACAGCTAAGAAGTGCTGGGCAAGGAAGCTATAGGGTTGAGTTCAGTGTTGAGCATGTGAAATAGCAGGGACCATTTGAAGAGGTGTGACGAACGCCAAGGACAAAAGAAGCCACTACTGAAGACACACCTTGGAGCATCCCCGTGTGTGGGATGCAATCGCAGACTGCAGCAGCTCTTTCCTCTCATGTTTTCTTTACCCATGCTGGTTCCCCTTCTTTGAGGATTACCATGAAACCTCAAGTGTTTAACAGAGGTGGTACAAGAAGATAGGACTTCACAAAGCATCTGAGCCATGAATCCAGGAGTTTGAAATCAGAAGACCTGAGATTTAATCCCCCACTGACTATCCTGTGGACCACAAGGCAAACTAATTTTTATTTGTCTGCTTCCTCAGCAGTAGAATGAAACAGGTTACACTGCTCCATCCCCATTGTTGCTCTGTCCCACCAGGCAACATGCTTTGGAACTTCTGCTTAGCCAAGAGTTTTCAGCCTCATTCTTTCAGTTATTGCTCTTGCTTTATACGTGCAGAGCATCACTGACTCCAAAGACTACCATGGTTGCTACTTACTGTAACAATGTTTTCCATCAGCTCCTAGCTCAAAACCAGGGTGGCAGGTACATGTGAAGGACCCCTTTGAGTTCACACAGTGATGAGCACAGGGAGGGAGCTCTTCAGCACACTCATTTATATCTACAGAGAGAGAGACACACACACAGTAGCTGGCTTAGCAACTCCCATTCTATTGGTAAACTACAAAAATGAGTATCCTAAACGTTACCTTCCACTTAGCCTCTAAATTTAAAAATACAACTAAATACCACAGTCTACATACACTCAGTGAGGCAGAGGTATTTGTGACTAAGCCAGCTTTATAACTGTGCTGGCCAGATGCTCATTCATATCACTTCTTATCTATTTGAAACAATGTTATTAATTTAAAAAAGATTGAATGTAACTATAAATAATAGTTCTAATCTATTCCTCAATAGGTCAAATGGAAGCCATTGTAGTTTGATGCTATTAATACATCATATTCTTGAACAGATATCTCAAGTCCATGGTGTTTTTGTTTACTTTTGAGATCATACATTAATTACAACATTTGGTCCCCTCCCTTCAAAGCCTCCATATATCTCTTCTCATTCTTTGAATTTATGGCCATCAATTCTTCATCAATTGTTATTGCATGAACATATGTATAAGTGTTATATATTTATAATGTGTCTGCATATATACATACATATATATGAATTATATATGTAGGATTATACACACATGCACACATATTCCCAAATTTTGTGACTCCCTGTGGTAAAGGAGAAGGTGAAATGGTGGGCAAGTCAAATATGATGCCTTTCTCAAGACACTTGGTCCACATACATTTTTTCACTGTTACAAGGCATGCCTTATGATGCTGGTATCCTGTCTCTCTCCTGAAAGTTATGGCAACTTTAACTCATTGCAATTTCAGTTTTGTTTGAAGAGGTTCTGTCCTGTCACCTCTTTTCTGACGAGTAGATTTTCTTTGCACACACCTGCATGCCTGTCCCCATCCTCCTGTTTTGCTAGAGCACCCAAATATGCAGTGGTGCTGGGGAGAGATTTATAGGATTACTGTATCGGCTGTTTAAATAGAAGTCTGAAAAACAGAAGTTATGCATTTTCTATGTATCTTGCTTGTCAGTTTTTAAAAAAATACTACTTAAGTTCCTCTACCATCCCTACTGCCAGTTGCTAAGAAAAAAGTGTGCTTTATTGTTTCTTGTTATGTAATGCTCAGTTGATATTCTTGGGAAGCCTATTCATTTTTGAAGGAAAACTAAGAAAGAGTGGATCTGGGAGAGAGGGAAGGGGGTGGGGACTGGACAAAGGGGAAACTGTAGTTGGGATGTGTTGAAAACAAACAAACAAAAAAAACAAACAAGAAATGAAAACCAGGGACTGGGGATATGACTCAGCAATAAAGAGCACTGTCTCATCTTCTAGAGAACCTGGGTTCAATTCTCAGTATCCAAATGACAGCTCACATCCTCTGTAACTCCAGTTCCAGGGATTTGATTCCTTTTTCTGGCCTCTGTGGTTACTGCATGTACATGGTATGCAAACATACATCTAGGTAAGATACCCATACATATATAAAATAATAAAACAATAAGTAAATAGAGATATGGAAATCAAAGGGGTATATCATTACCAAAATAATATGTTTAATATCCATAAATCCTTTTTTATTTCTTTTTCTTTATTTTGTGTCAGAGGACAACTTGTAGCAGCTGGTTCTCTTCCTTTACCTTATGGGTCCTGGGGCCTTGAGCTATTGAGGGTTCTCATCAAGTGCCTGTCCTAGCTGAGCCATTTCATTAGCCTCCCCCACCTCCCCATTTTCCTCCAAAGCTTTCACACTGACTTTTGTGTCTGGTTACTATTCAATTTCTCAAAATGTTTATCAGTCCTGTAAGTCAAGGAACGTGTTGCTATTTTCATTTTTAATCCAAATATACTGTTTCTCATTTCATGAAGATGTCATGATACAAAGGAAGGATCCTGTGGTCTCTCAGAAGTTATTAAAACATAGACTGTCTCACAGGAGTCCCTTCATCCTCCATTGGTGCCAGTCACGCAATAATTTAGCCTTTTCATCTTTGAACTGAAGTGTGTCTGCTTTGCTATTTCTGGAAACAGAAATGTGTAACCTTGTGTTTACAGGTTTTTTTTTTCTCTTCTCATTTTAATTATTCCTAACTTCTGAGAGCCTAATTTGCACATACTTGCTTTTCAAAGGTTATCCCACCTCTGTAGTCTATAATCAAAAACTCCCTGTGTAGTTATGGAGGGTTTTTAAATATTAATTCTGGATTTCATTAAAAAAAAAAAAGAAAGAAAAGAAAAAGAAAACCCAGAAAACAAAAAGCATTACTTCTGAAAGCACACTAGGTCTTTATTTTTTCAACACGTATTCACTGAGTTGGTTTTTTTTTTTTGTATCCTTATAAAAATACTTTTCATAGTGATCAAGTCAAGAATTAAAGTATTCCTTTTTAGCATAAACAAAAATACCTTTTCTCCTACCTGCTCCAAGTGTTCAATCTGACTAAGACAGAATTTCAAACAATTACCCAATTAAGACATCAGCTTCAGCTTCCTACCTTCGCAGGCCTTTTTGTCTTCAGACAGCTGGTACCCAGCGTGGCAGGCACACCTGGCCATGCCATTTTCACTTTGACATAGGTGAGCACATCCATTTGCACCTGCACAGGGGTCTGTCTCTGAAAGGAATGAGACTGTGATAGTTTGTAACTCATTCAGTTTAGGAAGACATGCAGAGTAGAAGGCTGGACAAGGAAAAGTCAAGGAGCTATTGAATTCATTCATTTCCCATTTAAAGACTTCAAGGAGCTCTTATCTCTTGCTCCTCTCTTGCTCCCTTGCGCTTCCCTTTCCCCACTCCCTATACCCTTCCCTGCTCTCTCTTCCCTTGCTCATAGCTGGCTTCTACTCTTTTACTCTCTCTCTGTCTCTTTCTCTCTGTCTCTCTCTGTCTCTCTCTCTGTGTGTCTCTCTCAATCTCACTCTCTCTTTCTCCCTTTCTGTGGCTCTACCACCCTCTTAAGTCCCCTCCCCATGCCCTAATAAAATCTATTCTACACTTAAAACATATGATGGTCAAGGATTCCAGAATAGTTTTTCCCACTTTCCTGCAGAACTCATTCAACAAATGCATTTCTGATTTGCGATTTGAGTCTTGATTCTGAATAAAACAAATATAGAGATCAAGGTCATAAAGGACTTAGCTTAATATCCCTGTCTCCAAGGTCGTGTCTCCTGCCCTCCAATACATGACGGCACCAACAAACTGTCCTTTAGAAGGCTTCATTCTGTTTATGTTTCCCTATTCACTGTTCTATGTTGTCAAATAGTAGGACCATTCATATAGATCAACACTTTCTTTCTCTAGATTCCTTCTGACATTTGGTTACTAGTCATGGTTTCAGAAAAAGGCAATTGGGGACACAAAGAGAGGATCCCTAGCTCCTGATGATAGGGATGTGAATTTATTCTTCCTTTTGAGAACAGGGTATTTGTATATAATCCAGGCTGGCCTTGAACCCAACCTGAACCCCTACCTTACCCACCCCCTGCCCCCAGCCTCAATTCTGGCTTCAGAATGCTAGAGTTACAGCTATGTATCACCATAATCTCTGGTTATTGACTTTCTAAATGTCTAGACACCCTTGGTTGTCTAAGAGCAATTATTGATCCTAGACTATAATTATTTTTATAAATGGTTCAGTGAGGTTTTCTTACTTGTTATGGACTTTTGAATTTGAGAAATGTTCATTTATTTTATACTTTTCTTTTCTGGTAATGTCTTTTCTTATCTTTGGAAAAAGCAATGCCAGCCTCACACAATGCATTCAATGGTGTTGTGTGTGCTTATACTATCCGAACTACAGCCTTGGTCTGAGTTCGTTAAGAGTTTGGTGGAATTTGCCTTGGGGATTTATGTTTTGGAAAACTATGGACATTCACTCAGTTCCTCCATCAAACACAGGCTGTTCAGTGTGTTCTTTCTACTATGAAATTGCCAGGTTGGCTCTTTAAAGAATGGATACATTTTTATGTAGGTTATGCAAAGAAATTCATGGAAGTCATTGGAGACGGGATATTCCTTTGAACGTAATTTATAAGACAAAAACACAGAAACAGATAGGGTGTCTTTTGGTTGCAGATTGCCTCTTTAGTTTATAAATAAAACAACTGGAGTTTAGTTCAAAAACAAATATAAAAACAAACAAACAAACAAACCCAGGATTTATAAATATCCAGAATTTGTCCCCAGAACCACAAGATAAAAAGGTAAATTGAGACTCTATGAAAAAGACAGGGGCTGGTGAGATGGCTCAGTGGGTAAGAGCACCCGACTGTTCTTCTGAAGGTCCAGAGTTCAAATCCCAGCAACCACATGGTGGCTCACAACCATCCGTAACAAGATCTGGCGCCCTCTTCTGGAATATCTGAAGACAGCTACAGTGTACTTACATATAATAAATAAATAAATCTAAAAAAAAAAAAAAGAAAAAGAAAAAGACATTAAGAATTATGGAGACGAAACTATGATATTGCACTGACTGGCTGACATTTATAACTCCTTTAGCAGCACTTGCATGGTACACAATCTTTTTCAGTACACAGAAGGCCTTGAAATGACAAACCATGAACTTAGTCAAAACAAGACATCAATGGATATAAAATGATTACAGTGGAGTTTTTCTATTTGTCTATCTCCTTGCCAAAAGCAGTTACATGGGTTTTAGATATCCAAACTCGGGTCCTTGTGTCTATTCAGTAAGCCACTTTCCCACTGTGCTATTCCCAGCCCAAGGCAAATATTTTTAAATAATTCAAAACATCACTGAAATGAGTAAGAGAATATTGAAGCAGTGTTTAAAGAATCAGGAAGCTTTAAGTATTTATATCAAAAGTCAATGCTAAAATTTAGAAATTTCAAAAATTATAGAAGGTAAATCCCAAATTAATAGAAAAAGAATTCATTTATTTCTACCTGAAAAAATAAAATTATTAGAATGTAATTTCTTTTTTGGTACATCATATCAAACACATTGTAAAAAACCTATCTTAGTGCTAAAAATATGTAAGGTGTGATGCTTCTCAGCTCCTCCAGATGACACACAGATAATAATATAAACATAATGTCACAGAACCATAATTCAAATTAGTATAGACACAGAAAATCTATATTACATATTTACTGATTACAATGTTTATCAAAATGGCAATGCCCCTAGAATCCTCATATTTTGAGTAGAAACAAAAATTTGGTCAGAGAGTCAAGGCACTTGCTGCTAAGCCTGACCTGAGTTCCTTCCCGAACCCCATGTGCTGCAGTGAGAGCACAAACTCTGGGAAGCTATCCTCTGACCTCTATATACGTTCAGTGGCTTGTGTGCCTACACAAAACACCATGTGAGCTCGCCCACCACAAAGCACCATGTGTGCACCCACACAATAAATAAATATATGTAACGCAATTTTTAAAAAGACACCATGGCTGTGTTTTATAAGGGTAAATGTGCAGGTGGAATATAATCCAATAATACTGCTCTAGGCTATTTATGATTTAATAAATGCTACTTCATAAAAACACAGAATGAAGTAGTGATAGGTGCAAAAGTAGATGAATTGACAAAACATTATGTTGAACGAAAGAGGCCAGACAAATGATCACACTCAGACTAATTCAATTTACAGGCCTCTGCAAAGCACGGGTCTAATCCCCAGTGGTAAAAAGCAGATCTAAGTTGCCTAAGTTGTACCATGTCTATCCTTGGTTTGTCAACTTGACTACATCTGGAATTAACAAAACACCCAAGCAGCTGATCACAGCGAAGGGGGATTTTTACTTCATTGAAGTATTTGAGGAAGGAAGACCCACCTTAAATCTGGGCCAACTTTTTGTGGCTATCTACATATAGGACTCTGAGGGAAAGCATTTGCTTTTTGCCTGCTTGTTTTCCTTCTCACTGGCAAGTTCATTTATCCTGTAGCTGAGACACACTTTCACTAGCATTAAAACCTACTTTTCCAGAATACTTTTCAGTGTATGTTGAAGGCCAGCTGAGACATCCAAAACTGTGACTGAACAACTGTTGAATTCTTGGAATTTCTCTTGGGAGATAGCCATTGTAAGACTATCTGTATCACAGTCTGCAAGCTATTCTAATAATTCATATATGTATATATATATCCATATTTTATGTTCAATTTTAAGATATATATTCATATTCTATTTCTAATATTTCCAATTATATATGTACATATATATATATGTGTGTGTGTGTGTGTGTGTGTGTGTGTGTGTGTGTACAAAACACCATGTTTCCACTCATATCCATAACAAATAAGTACATGGTAGGTGCATTGTCATCTTAATAAACCTTGAAAATGTCAGTAAAGATGTAATATATATATATTTATTGTGTCTATGGTATTTTGGGCTATTGTTCTGTGACTCTTTTTGTTTGGTATATATATATATTTTTTTTCCAATGTAAACTAAATATAAGTATATTATGTAACCATATGTAACTATAACTAACTATAACTAACTAACTAACTATATATATACTAATATATATATACTATTAGTATATATATATATATATATATATATATATATATATATACACTAATGTTGGAAATTACATATTGTGGAAGGAGAAAATAAATAAGTAATTTAATAAATAATGTATGTGTATAAGTATATACATATGAATTTATGTATATTATTAGCTCTGTTTCCCTAGAGAACTCTAACTCTCCAGGTTAGGAATAGAGAGCTTTTCTGAAAACATTGTAAGAGAGGTTTCAAAGGAGATGGAAACATTCAGATATTTATTCTGGTGATAAATGTAGCATTTAATTCTTTAAGTTTGGAAGTTCAAACTTCTGTAATTTACTTAACACAATAGTACCACAAAAAAAGTTGTATTTTTAAAATTACAATAAGAAAAATGAGAACTATCATTGTGAGTGTGTATGGTTCATAATCAAGACATATTCTTCATGACCTAATGAGTACTTGGGCCCTCTTCAGAGCAAGTGTCATGTCTCATTGATTCTTCTATTTGAACGTACTTGCTTAATAAAGAGATGTGAATTTTTTAAAGGGCAGTGCAGCTGACCTTCTCTTCATTTCTCTGGAAGAGGAAGCAGTGGCTGCATCAGCCTCCCTTATTTTCTGGTCTCCTTGACTACACACTCATTGTCCTGACAGTAGGACTAATATGCATTCTTTTTTTCTAGGCTGAATTCTATTTACTCTCTCCTCCATGGAACCTTTTTCAATGTCGTTAGTGGCCACTTCCATTCTTAATAGTATCTGCTTTCCTCAAATGGGATCCTTCACACTAGCAATGAGGGATATTTGTAAATGTCACACGAGAAAAGCTTCCAACATTAAATAAGTATCTGAGTGAAGGAAAAAAAAATGTTCTATTGAATATCTCAGAGCTTTTTAATGTGAAGTGCATTTTGCCTATCCCAGGATGGTAGGGTATTTGAACATGCCATGTATTTTGACCCTGACATATTTATTGGAAGTATATCAATAAATGAATCTTTTTAAGATTTTATTAAGAATGGTCCCCATAAACTCACATGTCTGGAATACTTGGTCCACTGTTGGTGGATCTATTTCAGAAGGATTAGGCAGCGTGTGACTTTGTTGAAGGATGTGTATCATTTGTGGTGAACTTTGGGGTTTCTCTCCCCATTTTACTTATAGGTCAAGATAAAACTCTTGGCTGTTCCTGCCACCATGCCTTTGCTCCATCATCATAGAATCTAACGCTCTGATTAATTATATACTTGTTTTTCTAAGTTGTCCTTTTCATGGTGTTTTGTCATAGTTATCGAAAATTAACTAAGACAGAAGTTGGTACTCGTAAGGGGGATATTGCTGTGATATGTCTGACCATGCTGTTGTTTTTATAAATTTAGAAGAATTTAGGAGTGAGGACAAGAAAAATGCTTGAATGCTGAAGCAGGGCTTCCACTTCCTGATCTCCTTGACTGTATAGTCATTGTTCTGGCAGTGTGGCTAAGATGCATTATATTTTTCTAGACTAAAGTCTAGCTCCTGCCTCCTTCATGGAACTGTTCTCATTGTTCTCAGTGGCCATCCCTAGCTTAGAAAGACAGAAGTATTAAAATGTGAATGGACTATGGAGGTCCAGCTCAAGAGGATTCAGAAGGAAACAATATTAGGAGCTGGGGAATAGCCCATTCTTGTGATATTTTGGCAAAAACTGTGACTGTATTCTGCTTTTATCCAAAGAATTATTGAGGCTAAATTGAAAAGTAATGAGCTTTATTACATATCCATACTACCTCTTAAATGCCTGTTAATTTTACCTGTCTCCATATTCCCTCTTACAAGCCCCTTTCCCCTCGCCACTTAGTACTCCCATTCAAATGCCCACCTATAATTATCTATTCCATTTCCCTTCCCTAATGAGATTTGTCTGTTCCCACTAGTCTCTTACTCTATACTTACCCTCTGTTGTTCAGTGGATTGTAGCCTGATTACTATTGGCTTTACAGCTAATAACCACATACAAGTAAATACATACCATATTTGTCTTTCTGGATCTGGATACCTCATTCAGTATGATTTTTCTAGTTCCATCCATTTATCTGTTAATTCTATGTTGTAACTTTTGTCCAGATGAGTAATGTCCATTGTGTAAATATACCCTATTCTCTTTATCCATTCTTATGTTGAGAAACATCTAGGCTGTTTAAATTTTCTGACTATTGTGAGAGAGTACCATGAACATGGTTGAGCAAGTGTCTCTGTGGTAGAGAGGACAAAGTGTCTTTTTATATGTTCAAGAATGGTATAGCTGCATCTTGAGATAGATCTACTCTCAACTTTCTGAGAAAACTTTCTAAAAATACCAGCATAAGGTGCTATTTGTTTTTATGATTTTAGCCATTCTGACAAGTGTAAGATGAAATCTCAAAGTAACTTTAATTTACATTTCACTAATGGCTAAGGAGATTGAACATTTCTATAGTGTGTGTGTGTGTGTGTGTGTGTGTGTGTGTGTGTGTGTATTTTCAAATAGTGGGGGAGACAAAGACCCAATTGACTATTTCTTGTCAACAAACAAAACTTCCCATATCAGGATTGAGTTATTATAATTGAGTTGTTGGGTCCCTGGGAATCCTAAAAAATCCAGACTGTTGTCAAAACTATAGGTTGCTCTCAGTTGACTGACAGTAAGCTTCGATTGCTGAAGACAACACATAGACAACCTATTGAAGTTGAAGATGTCAAGCTGGTGTCTTCATAGAGCCTTCACCATTACTTTCTAGCATCTTTTGTACAGGAATGTACTCTGCATGCTACCAAAGGAGAAACAACACCAATCCAGCCACAGACTTTATGACCTACAGTGGTGCCCTGCCTGCAAGATATGCCAGGGCAATATTGGCACAAACTTTTTAAGAGTAACTAACAGGTATCTGATTTAGGGTAAGGCCTACTCCATTAGCTGGAACCCATGCCTGCCACTGCTTGGGTGACCAAGAACCAGAGAAAGAGGGCTCCTGAATCTAGGGCAAAACCAAGTAATATGTGTCTAAAAAAAAAAGAGAGAAATAAAAATAAAAATGGAATAAAAATAAAAATGCATATTGATAAAATGAGTACTAATGACATCCTGCTATTCTCACAAATTAGAGCCTTGATCAGTTGCCATCAGAAAAGCTTCCTCCTGAAGCAGATTGGAACAAATATAGAGACACAGAGCCACATTACAGAGAGGACATTCAGCCCTAAATGGGATGGCTGCATCTAATCCCTCTCCTCAGAGCTCAGGGAACCTTGCAGAAGAGAAGAGAGAAAGAGTGTAAGCGCTAGAGGGGCATGGAGGACAATTAGAAACAAAACAAAACAAAACAAAACAAAACAAAACAAAACAAAACAAAACACCCTCTAAATCAATATGATCAAATCTTATATAAACACAGAGACTAGAGCAGCATGCACACAGCCTGCACAGGTCTCTACAGAGTTCTCTGCATACATATTATGAATTTCAATATAGTGACTTTATGGAATTCCTGAGTATGCAAATGAGTGAGTTTCCATTCATGTACCTTCTTTGGGGCTCTGTTGGTTTGTATTGTTCAACTTCAATGTGATTTTTTTTTACCTTACTATAATAACTTAATTTTGTTATAATTTTAAAAATGAATGGATGGAATGAATTCATACATGGATAGATGAGTGGATGAAAGAATGAAAATTTCTACGTGGATAAAGGTTAACAGTGGACTGTCATTTATACATACTGGGAAAGGGAAAATTAATTATTTCAAATAGAGTGGCACTGGGTACCAACCACTCCTCAGCAGGGCTTAGATTAAGGAGAAGTTGACCAATACATGAAGAATCCCACAAGGTTTTTTGTTTGTTTGTTTGTGTTTTCATTTGGTTACAGTTACAGAAACCAAAAGTTGGGTGGGTAGGGTTTTGGGCAGAGGATCTAAAGAATATAGGAAGGGGAGTATATGATCTAAATATATTTGAATGTAAATATTAAATAAAAATATTATTTAAAAAGAAAAAAATTTTAAAGGAGATGTAGTGAACTGATTTCCTGGGCAATATTATTTCAACCCAGCCTAATCATGCCTATGTTATATGGCTACTAGTAGTCACTCTAATGCAGGTCTACAATGAGCATGAATAAGTAGGGTAAAAATAAACATAGAATGTACAGTTGAAGAACAAAAGAGCCAGCAGGAAATTTAATGTTGGAGCAAAGGCTTGTCACAAAAGAGATAAGGAGGTTAAGGAGAGGCTTGATCTGAAATAAGGGGTACCCACAGAGCAGGACCCCACTCAGCTAACCTTCCACCCTGTAAAAAGAAAAGACCTGAGGAATTTTTGGTTTCTAGCAATGACAAGAAAGAAAATCTACTGAAAATATGATTTAAGAAGGCCAGCGTTTACCTCGAGGCTGTTTCCAGACTTGGCAATGTCATCTATGTGGTTCAGGCTTCAGAGCCATGAAACATATGTGAGTACCAGGCTGTAGAATCTTCCTCCATGTTTAAAGATTGCTGCTGAGTTTAGACAATGTGTGACAGGTTAGTGCCTGCATGAGGCAGTCAGAGTTCAAGAGGCCCTGGGAGGCCATTGTGTGAAGTTGTGAATTGTGTTGTGTTGGAGATGCCAAAATGTTGGGAATGCTAGTCACAGGATATCTGTCAAGGGTTGCTGCACATAGAAAGTGGAAGCTGTCTAAGACAGCAAAGCTGGCTGGACAATGCTCTCTGAGTCATTTGACATCATATATAGAGTTACAGGATTTGAAATTTGCCCTGTGTGATAGCTATTCCTGGTTGTAGCCTGGAATAACCTACAATCCAGAAATGGAGAGTGTACCTGTGACCCAGATCTTGAGGCTGGAAGACACATAACTTTAATCCAGATTTGAGGTATACCTTTAATCTGGGCTCTACCTTCTGCTGGAGGCCTACATAATACAATGGAAAAAGGAAGGCTTCCTCTCTGTCTGCTTCCACTTTATTTCCAGCTCATCTACTGGAGCCTACTTCAGGATTCCAGTGATACAGAAGGCCAGGTGAAACACCCAGTGTCAGGGACTAAGAAACTATTAGATTCTTGGACTTCCCACTCAACAGCTGTCCATTGTTGGATTAGGTGGACTCCATAGTGTAAGGCATTCCAATACATTCCATATATACATATATAAATACATATATGTGAAGATAGATATTTATTTATTCCATAATTTTGGGGACTCAAAGAATCTTATCTAATAAAATCCTGCTAGATTTGGGTTTTACTTTTGCACAGTGTTTCCTCACTCTGCTGCAATTCCTCCCTTTTGGAATGATAATGTATTTTCTGTGCCATTGTATGTTAGAAGTATGTAATTTGCTTTTGATTTTAATAAGGGCATATAATTAGCAGATTACCTTGAATTTCAGAAGAGACTTTTAATTTTAAAGGTTTAAAAAGAGAGACTTTAAAAATGGGGACTTTTGAGATTGGACTAAATGCAATTTGCAAAGTGATATAATCACAAGATTATTGGTGTGAGGAAGTAGACTATGGTGACTTGAATAAGAATGGCCTTCATAGGCTCATGGGTTTGCATACTTGGTCCCCAGTTGGTGAAACTGCTTGGGGAGAATTAGTTGCTATTGTTAGGAAGTGTTTCACTGGGGGTAGGCTTTGAGGTTTCAAAAGGGATAACATCTCTCTGGACTTTTTGCCACCATGTCTTTGCTCTGGTACCATGGACTCTAATCCTCATAAAACCATGAGCCTAATTAAATGTTTCCTTGGGCGTGGTGTTTTCTCACAGCAATAGATAAGGAACTGAGACAGAATGTCTACCTGTGTAAATAAGAATATGGACGTCAGAAGAAGTAACTGGATCTTTAGGAATTGGAGTTACAGGTATGACACCATTTGGGTGATGGGAACCAAACCTTTAATCTCTCAGCCATTTCTAGCCTGAATTTTTCATGAGCAAATATGAGAAACTATGCTTGATATCATAAGCTTCTTTTTTGCCTATCTTATCTGTACCTCTATGGGATCATAGCAGGATACATTCTATCATTTAAAATAGCATACAATTAGTTAAAGACAAGGATTTGTCTTACAATAACCAAATATAGTCTTCTATCTCAAATCCACATAGAAGCTATAACAAACTAGTTTTAATAAATAAAATCAAGCTCTAAAAAATGTTGGCTCTAGGTAATAATTAATCTGTTGCTAGATTTTTTTTTAAAAAGTCAAATATTGCATTGAGTTTTGCTCAACAATGTAATGTAGCTGGCTTTGGATACACAGCTGTAAATGGAATGGAAACTTCTCCCCATCTTCATACAACATATAGTCTGGTAAAAATAATTGCAGGTTACTTTGACAGTTTTAAGGAAATAAACAGGATAATGCCTCAGAGCCTATCATGGGGAAATGTGGTAGAAAAGGGAAAGTCAGAGTAGGAATATTTAGATAATGAGGTAGGCAGGTTGACACTCAGGTTGTTGTCTGATATTGTTTCAAAATCTCTAAGTCTGGGTATTGCAGAAAGATAGGAGTTTTATTTGCTTCATAATCTTGAAGGCTCACTGTGTGAGTTTGATTGGTTTTATTGATTAAGTCATTAATGAGGGGGATGAGGGCTCATGGGGTATAGCATCACAATGACAGAGGAAGTGGAATGACAAGAGAAGATGCCAGAAAGACTGATGAATCAACCCAGTCCTCTCTCTCTCTCTCTCTCTCTCTCTCCCTCCCTCCCTCTCCCTCTCTCCATCTCTCCCTCTCTTCCTTTCTCTTTTCCCCTCTCACCCCCTTTCCCTGCCCCTCCCCCTCCCTCTACATCTAACTCTTTCCCTGAGAACAGCAGTATCCCTCACCCTTCCTCAGGCAATATTTCCGCTGACTGGACTATATCTCTTAAAGGTCTTACCCCTTCACATTCTCACTACACCAATGACCAAAACCTAGAATATAACCCATTGGAGATATACCCCAAAGACCAAAGCAGAGTTCAATAAGGAAAAGGAATACTGCATATGGTACAATGCAGTGTAACTTAAGCTGTGCATTTAGTGAACTAGGTTTTCATTGATTAGGAGACACTGTAGACTTCTACATACAGATGCAGTGGGGAGTTTTAGGTAAATTCCTTGATCATCATTTTATACCATATTAAAAATTGATGTGACTTACAAATAAAACAACTTCTTTCAAAACCATAATCTTGAAATAACAGTCATTACTCTATCATTGACTTTGTATTAATAAATATCTTGGGTTTTCTTTCATGTTTATTATATACAGTTAGAACTTTCAATATTCAGAAGGAATCACTGTTCCATTTTCACTTCTGAGATTACTTTGAGAATGAAAACACAGAGGTAAATTGAATAAATGCATTATCAAGGATTCACAAAACAAAGAAACAATATAAAACAATGCAAAGCAGGAAAAAAAAACACATTACTTTAACCATCATTTAAGATGGTAAATTATAATATCATAATTTATCTTAAATAGCTCAAACCTTGGTTGAAATATTTCTTTTTAGAGGATGAGATTATGTGTCACAATTTTAGAAGCTGTATAAGCAAAAAAAATTAATTTCACATATTCCCAGTCCACATTAAATGTTATAGTGAGGTGCAAACTATTAGATTGTAAGATACACAAAAGCCAGAAAGATAGTACAGAAGGATTTTCTCATACTTGTCTCATGGAAATATCAGTCTGATAAACTCTCCATATGTGAGAGTATCCTCAAATGAGATATGACACCCAGCTGAGAGGTTATGGCTGTGGGGCAGAAATAGAGATATATTGAAAAGGGGAGGAAAGACGGTTTTGCATTTCCTGTGTTACTGTTCCCACAAGCATCAACAGCATGATGTAGAGAGATGTCTTCTACATGGAGGAAGAAGAGTTAACTAAGCCCACAATGCTACAACAGACAATGTCACCAGGGTTACCCTGTGAAACCAGGCACCAAGTCATCTCTCTTTCCCCTAATTCCAAACTGGCAAGTCCACATAAAAATTTCAGACTGAGAATTCACAACTGAGGAATCTCAAATGGCTGAGAAGCACCTAAAGAAATGTACAAAGTCCTTAGCAATCAGAGGAATACAAATCAAAAGGGTCCTGAGAGTCCACCTTATACCAGTCAGAATGGCTAAGATCAAAACCTCAGGAGAGGTTGTTGGAGAGTATGTGGAGAAAGAGAACACTCCTCCATTGCTGGTGGGATTGCAAACTGGTAAAACTACCCTGGAAATCAATCTTGAGGTTCCTCTGAAAATTGGGAATGGATCTACCTGAAGACCCAGTTATACCACTCTTGGTATACCCAAAAGATCCCCACCATTCCACAGGGGCACATGTTCCACTATATTCATAGCAGCCTTATTTGTGATAGCCAGAAGCTGGAAACAACCTAGATGTCCCACAACAGAAGAATGGATACAGAAAATGTGGCTCATATACACAATGGAATATGAGTAAGCTATTAGAACAAGGACATCCTGAGCTTTGTAGAAAAATGGATGGAACTAGAAAATATCATCCTGAGTGAGGTAACTCAGACCCAAAAGGACATCCATGGTATGTACTCACTAATAAGTGGATATTAGTAAAACAAAAACAAACAAACAAACAAACAAAAAGCACCAGAATACCCAAGATACAGCCCACAAAACTCAAAAAGCTCAACAAGCTGAAGTGCCCAAATGAAGACGCCTCAGTCCCACTTGGGAGAGAGAAGAAAGCAATCACTAGTGTGGAGGGAGGGAAGGACCTGGGAAGGAAAGTGGACTGGGTGGGGAGAGAGTAGGGGGAGAGGGAAACCTGATCTATTACTGGGTGAGGGAAGAGGACTGAAGACCTGACAATTAGTAGAAAGAATGTTAACAGGCAACCTCAGGAAATAGGAGGTTGGAGGGACCCCCCAGAATGTACCAGAGACCCTGGAGGTGAGAGACTCCAAGGACTCCAAGGGAATGGACCTTAGATGAAATGCCAGACAGTAAGGAGAGGGAACTTATAGAGCCCACCTTCAGCAGGAAGATAGGACATCAAGTGAAGGATAGGTTTGCCATTCCACAGTCTCTGTCCCATAATTGTTCCTGTCTGAAAGTATTACAGGGATTGAAATGGAGAGGAGCCTGAGGAAAAGAAGGTCCAGTGACAGGCCCAAAGTGGGATCCAGCTCAAGGGGAGGTCCCAAGGCCTGAGGCTATTACTGAGGCTATGGAGAGATCACAAAAAGAGATCTATCATGACTGCCCTTTGAAAGACCCAACAAGCAGCTGAAAGAGTCAGATGCAGATATTTGCAACCAACCAATGGACAGAAGCAGCTGACCCCTGTTGTTGAATTAGGGAAGGATAAAAGAAGCTGAGGAGAAGGGTGATCCTGTAGGAGGACCAGCAGTCTCAATTAATCTAGACCCCTGAGTTCTCTCAAACACTGAACCACCAAACAGACAGCATATACCAGCTGATATGAGGCCCCCAACACACATACAGTAGAGAACTTCTGGGTCTGTGTTCAGAGATGATGTACCTAACCCTCAATAGACTGGAGGTGCCAGGGAGTTTAGAAGTCAGGTGGGGTGGGAGATGGGGGCATCCACGTGGAGATGGGGTGGGATAGGGAGGAGGTGTGGGATGTGGAACAAATGGAGGGTAGATGGGTGAGGTGGGGAATGGAATATGCAGTGTAAAAAATAAATTAAACATAAAATTAAATTAAAAAAAAAGATTTAATACTGGCCCCTTGGCTGACATAGGTAAAGAGGCTTTGATATTTTGTTTGCCTCTCAAGGACCCAAATTTCACTGTTCCAATCTAGCTAGTCTCAGACCCCATGTCAGCATCACAAACTCAGATATCAGGCCTATTCCTAAGTTCTCAAGATACCACAGACTTGAGGTTCAGGCCATCTCATAAACCATAGTGCCGGCTAATTAGCTCTATAGCCTTGGTAGATTTCAATCCAGACTAATCTTAGATGCTAGGACTTACCCTTGAGATTCGAGACACAGTTTGGACTAAGGGCTAGGTTACTTTATGTTAATATAAGCTTCCAGATCTGCTCACATTGGATGGAATACCAAGCTAGGTTCACTGCACTGACTTCAACTCCAACTATGTCGAACCATCACCAGCCCTATTTAAGTGTCAAAACAGACCTGTTGGTGAACCCAAACCTTAGGCCTATTTTGTGGACTCAGGTTCCAGACCTGACTGAAGCATCAGGCCAGACTGCCTGAGGACCCTAACAGTCTTACTAACAGATTTCCAAGATGGTTTTTCTAGGACCTCTGAGTAGAGAAGTGCAAAACTACCCTTGTCAAATGTGACTGATGACAAGTGGAACAGGTACTGACTTCTTTGACCAGACAGACGTCAAATCATAGCCATTGGTTCATGAACTATGATGCCACCAGAAATTACACAATGAAGTACCTACAGACAATCCTAAAGAAATGGAGATCTATGATCTGTCTGACAAAATAAAATTCAAAATAGTCATCTTTTTAAAAGTTGACCATGACAAGAGAAAGATAACTCCAGGAAATAGCAAATTAACATGTGGATAAAATACAGGTTTAACAGAGATACCAACCACAAGAAAGAACCAGAGAAAGATTCCCGAAATTAACACAATTAGTGAATCAAGAAAAGAGATAAAATATTAAGAACTTCAACTGCAAACCTAATTAAGCAGAAGAAAGAATCATCAGGGTCCAAGATGAAAGTGTCAAACTGAGACACCAGTGGATGCATAAAGGGGAAGGGAGGGTGAAAATAGAGTACAAGCTGCTGAAATCAGGCTGGTGATGGTGCTTAGAATCACTACGTTTTATACAATTCTTGCAGCAACTATGGAGGAAAAAACTTGTGATGAGCATGAAGTGGTAATGGGGGTGGGGGTGGGGGAGTTAGCATACCACAAGGGACAATAATCAATCCACACAATAAGATGCTGAGGACAAAGCAATGCAACAAGAAACCAAAAGACCAAACAAAACAAAAACAGCAACAAAGAAAACCTCACAAATATCACATGTTCTATAATACAGAAAGACCCCAAGTATTGATGTCCTTCCATCTATCACGTTCATGCTATTTGAACTGATAAATGAATCCTGTACTGTTTCAGAGTACAAAACTAACATATACAAGTAATTTTATTATATACTTACAACTGTTAGAAAACCAAAACAGCAATAACCTACTGTTGTTAAAATTCCTTCCTTAGGAGAGCAATAATCAGTGTCTGCCTCACCCTCTTCTGACCATGCTAGGATTTTGGTTGGCTCTCTTTAAATTGGTCTTGTGCAAGTAATTCTAGCTATTTCGAGTCCTTATATGCAACAGCTCAGTAATGTCCGAAAAACCCTGTTTCTCAGCAGTTCTCCACCATCTCTGGCTCTCTCAATCTTCTGTCCTCTTCTGGAAAGGTCTCTGTATACGGAAAGAAGAGAATGCAGCACATATGTCCCATTTAGAGCTGAGTACTCCATGGTTTCTTTTTCCTTGTTCAAGCCTACTGTTTCTTTTCTTCAAGTTTCTCTGACTGTGCTGTAAAAGTTGAACTGGTGCCGGGCGTGGTGGCACACGCCTTTAATCCCAACACTCGGGAGGCAGAGGCAGGCGAATTTCTGAGTTCAAGGCTAGCCTAGTCTACAAAGTGAGTTCCAGGACAGCCAGGGCTATACAGAGAAACCCTGTCTCGAAAAACCAAAAAAAAAAAAAAAAAAAAAAAAAAAAAATTGAACACTGAGTGTCTGCTTTGAACAAGAACTGGATAATTCTGGTATCAGTGTCACACCATACTTGTCTTACACTTTCTCAAAAAATTGGTGTCTTCTGTACACATCTTCACAGGCTCTGGTGTATGTGCAAGGATATTTCTTCATCAGAGCCTTTGATTTCATCTACATGGTGAATGCTATCCTGATCTTTAAAGACTTTTTAGATCACCCCTCTATTCTCATAAAGCCAAAAAATACCAATTGAACAAAATACCCAGGTATCTGAACAATGTACACATTCATACATACAGTAGGAAATGATGCCATCTTATTGAGATATACTATGGACGTCTTATCTGTGTAACAATATGTAAGGTATTTAGAATTCTAACTTCTCTTCTTGGACTAGTTCCCAATCCTCATTTAAATCTCATTGTGTCTGTCATCTCCTCTTAAAGCCTTCTCTGAGCACCTGTGTGCTATCTTAGATACTCATCTCTCGTTTCCTTTAATACCCTAAACACAGCTTTACCATTGTGCCACTACACAATGGTAGTGAATGCTAAGCACTGTCTGCAGGTTTTCCTCATACACTTGTCTTTCTGTCAGTTTGTAAGCTCGCCAAAGGCATAAATCTCCAGATTTGTTTTTTTGTTGTTTTTTTTTAAATAAATAACTCATTATCTCCAATTCCAGTTCCTAGTGTGAGGTAGGCTTTCAATCTACCCCTTGCATGAAGAAAATGGAAGACAAAACAACATGTAGAGAAACAAAGATAGTGAGCAGATTTTTCTATCTGGGAGAAATACTAACTGGCTATTCCAAGCCTGTATAAAGGAATCCTCAAAGAAAAACTGAGATAAAGCAATCGTTTGGTATCTGCTCTTTAAGAGAGAGAGAACCCTCTGCACTAAACTTTATATTTTCCTTTCAAGTTTTTCTCATTACTAATATTCATTTCATGTGCTCACTTTATCAGTTCAAGTCCCTTAGAGAGTCAAGACTTATTTCTTGAACAGTATTGTGGATCTCTTTCATCTAGTCTTAGATAAAACGCAAGAAATCAGTGTTGTTCATGTAGAGAAACCTTTGGAATCAGTACAAGCTTAATGAACTGCATACTTCCTTTAAAGTTTGTCCAAACCAACTTGCATCTGGACCATTAGGGGGCTGATGGAAGTGTTCACACATGGAACACTCCCTGGGAGTCTGAGACTCACAATGGGCTCTGTTTCTAAGACAGTAAGACTACCTTATATTATCGATGTATAATATGAGATTTGACTGAAGGCTGAAGGTAGTCATATCTTCCTGTGACTACCATTCAGTCTAGCTGTTGATTTTGGGAATCCTAGGTTGCAAACTGCAGACATGGTATTCAGCATTCATGTCTGGTTCACATCCTAGCAGCAGCAATTCACCATGTAAACCTTGCAGCATACGTCAGCCAGAGATCCAATTTTCAGCAAAAAAGAGCCTTCACTGACAAGACATCTAGTAGTCAAATGTCATAATCTCTGACATCCTTACAGGCTGTTTGCTTTGTAAAGCATTAATATATGTAGGCCTAAAGACAAACTGATAAACTAGAAATTTCTTCTAAATGATATATTGCAAACAAGGAACTTATATGTGAGAATTTCGATGATGGTTATATCAATAATAGTGAAATAAATACATCAAGTGAATATAATATGAAATAAGTGAGATTGTGACCAGCACAGAGGTAGTTAGGGCGCAGAGTTGGCTGACACCCGCCAGCTACCCACGACATCCACCACGGGATCTTAAGACTTCTGGTGAGTGGAACACAGCGTCTGCTCCAATACAATCACACAGGACCTGAGACTGCATTATTTAGGGAAGTAGAAAACCCGGCCTGAGTAGGAGCACAAGCCCCTTCCGGTCTGACTAGCACAAGGGTAGCTAGGGCGCAGACACCTGACAGCTACTCGCAACACCAGCCACGGGGATCTTAAGACTTCAGGCGATCCGGCCACCCTCCCGGCCAGAGGTCAGGTCTCCGCCTGGCTGGGAGCCCTTTGCCTCAGGATCAGCGGGAGCCATCAAGATTCCATCTTGACTCCACTGAACTTAGTCTGCACAGGTGAGAGTGTGCACCACAGAAGCTGACAGCTTCTGGGACAGGCGGGAGCCACAGAGCTACTGAGGCAGCACCCTTTTCGGGCCCCAGACATCCGGCCACCTTTCTGGGCAAAGGACAGGAGTAAACCTGGCCCGGGAGGCTTTTGCCTCTAGATTGGCGGTAGCCATCTTGGTTCCGGGACTCCACCGAACATAGTCTGCACAGGTGAGAGTGTGCACCACACAAGCTGACAGCTTCTGTGACCCGCCAAAGCAACACAAATTCTGGGAAAGGTCCTGTTTTGGGCCTTCATCTTCAGCCAGGAGGAGGTCCAAACACCAGATATCTGTGCACCATCCCTGTAAAGAGAAGAGCTTGCCTGCAGAGAGTGCTCTAACCACTGAAACTCAGAGGAGAGAGCCTGTCTCCCATGTCTGCTGATAGAGGCTAACAGAATCACCAGAAGAATAATCTCTAAACAGAGACAACTATAACAACTAACTCCAGAGATTACCAGATGGCGAAAGGTAAACGAAATAATCTTACTAACAGAAAACAAGACCACTCACCATCATCAGAACCCAGCACTACCACTTCGCCCAGTCCAGGACACCTCAACACAATGGAAAAGCTAGACCCAGATCTAAAAGCATATCTCATGATGATGGTAGAGGACATCAAGAAGGACTTTAATAACACACTTAAAGACATACACTAGAACACTGCTAAACAGGTAGAAGACATTAAAAAGGAAGCACAAAAATCCCTTAAAGAATTACAGGAAAACACAACCAAATAGGTGATGAAATTAAACAAAACCATCCAAGATCTAAAAGTGGAAGTAGAAAAAATAAAGAAAACCCAAAGGGAGACAACTCTGGAGATAGAAACCCTAGGAAAGAAACCAGGAACCATAGATGTGAGCATCAGCAACAGAATGCAAGAGATGGAAGAGAGAATCTCAGGTGCAGAAGACTCCATAGAGAACATCAGCACAACAATCAAAGAAAATACAAAATCCAAAAAGATCCTAACTGAAAACATCCAGGAAATCCAGGACAAAATGAGAAGACCAAACCTATGGATAATAGGAGTAGAGTAGAATGAAGATTTCAACTCAAAGGACTGGCAAATATCTTCAACAAAATTATAAAAGAAAACTTCCCTAACCTAAAGAAAGAGATGCCCATGAACATACAAGAAGCCTACAGAACTCCAAATAGACTGGACCAGAAAAGAAATTCCTTCCGACACATAATAATCAGAACAACAAATGCACTAAATAAAGACAGAATACTAAAAGCAGTAAGGGAAAAAGTCAAGTAACATATAAAGGCAAGCCTATCAGAATTACACCAGATTTTTCACCAGAGACTATGAAAGCCAGAAGGGCCTGGACAGATGTTATACAGACCCTAAGAGAACACAAATTCCAGCCCAGGCTACAATACCCAACCAAACTCTCAATTACCATAGATGGAGAAACCAAAGTATTCCAGGACAAAACCAAATTCACACATTATCTTTCCACGAATCCAGCCCTTCAAAGGATAATAACAGAAAAAAACCAATACAAGGAAGGCAACCACGTCCTAGAAAACGCAATAAGGTAATCCCTCAACGAACCTAAAAGAAGACAGCCACAAGAACAGAATGCCAACGCTAACAACAAAAATAAAAGGAAGCAACAATTACTTTTCCTTAATATCTCTTAATATCAATGGACTCAACTCCCCAATAAAAAGACATAGACTAACAGACTGGCTACACAAACATGACCCAACATTTTGCTGCTTACAGGAAACTCATCTCAGAGAAAAAGATAGACACTACCTCAGAATGAAAGGCTAGAAAACAATTTTCCAAGCAAATGGTAGGAAGAAACAAGCTGGAGTAGCCATCCTAATATCTAATAAAATCGACTTCCAACCCAAAGTCATCAAAAAAGAAAAGGAAAAGCACTTCATACTCATCAAAGGTAAAATCCTCCAAGAGGAAGTATCAATTCTGAATATCTATGCTCCAAATACAAGGGCAGCCACATTCATTAAAGATACTTTAGTAAAGCTCAAAGCACACATTGCATCTCACACAATAATAGTGGGAGACTTCAACACAAAACTTTCACCAATGGACAAATCATGGAAGCAGAAACTAAAAAGGGACACAGTGAAACTAACAGAGATTATGAAACAAATGGATCTGACAGATATCTACAGAACATTTTATCCTAAAACAAAAGGATATACATTCTTCTCAGCACCTCACAATACCTTCTCCAAAATTGACCACATAATTGGTCACAAAACAAGCCTCAACAGATACAAAAATATTGAAATTGTCCCATGCATCCTATCAGATCACCATGGATTAAGGCTGATCTTCAATAATGAAATAAATAATAGAAAGCCAACACACATGAGGAAACTAAACAACACTCTTCTCAATGATACCTTGGTCAAGGAAGGAATAAAGAAAGAAATTAAGGACATTTTGGAGTTTAATGAAAATGAAACCACAACATACCCAAACTTATGGGACACAATGAAAGCATTTCTTTTTTTTTTGATTTTTAATATTTTTATTACATATTTTCCTCAATTACATTTCCAATGCTATCCCAAAAGTCCCCCATAGTGCCCCCCAATTCCCTACCCACCCATTCCCATTCTTTTGGCCCTGGCATTCCCCTATATTGGGACATAAAAAGTTTGCAAGTCCAATGGGCCTCTCTTTCCATTGATGGCCGACTAGGCCATCTTTCGATACATATGCAGCTAGAGACAAGAGCTCCGGGGTTCTGGTTAGTACATCATGTTGTTCCAACAATAGGGTTGCAGATCCCTATAGCTCCTTGGGTACTTTCTCTAGCTTCCCCATTGGGAGCCCTGTGATACATCCAATACCTGACTGTGAACATCCACTCCTGTGTTTGCTAGGCCCCGGCATCGTCTCACAAGAGACAGGTATATTTGGGTCCTTTCAGCAAAATCTTGCTAGTGTATGCAATGGTGTCAGCGTTTAGAAGCTGCTTATGGGATGGATCCCTGGATACGGCAGTCTCTAAATGGTCCATCCTTTCATCACAGCTATGAACTTTGTCTCTGTAACTCCTTCCCTGGGTGTTTTGTTCCCAATTCTAAGAAGGTGCACAGTGTCCACACTTTGGTCTTCATTCTTCTTGAGTTTCATGCGTTTATCAAATTGTATCTTATATCTTGGGTATCCTAAGTTTTGGGCTAATATCCACTTATCAGTGAATAGATATTGTGTGAGTTCTTTTGTGATTGTGTTATTTCACTCAAGATGATGCCCTCCAGGTCCATCCATTTGGCTAGGAATTTCATAAATTCATTCTTTTTAATAGCTGAGTAGTACTCCATTGTGTAAATGTACCATAATTTCTGTATCCATTCCTCTGTTGAGGGACATCTGGGTTCTTTCCAGCTTCTGGCTATTATAAATAGGGCTGCTATGAACATAGTGGAGCATGTGTCCTTTTTACCGGTTGGGACATCTTCTGGATATATGCCCAGGAGAGGTATTGCTGGATCCTCCGGTAGTACTATGTCCAATTTTCTGAGGAACCGCCAGACTGATTTCCAGAGTGGTTGTACAAGCTTGCAATCCCACCAACAATGGAGGAGTGTTCCTCTTTCTCCACATCCTCGCCAGCATCTGCTGTCACCTGAATTTTTGATCTTAGCCATTCTGACTGGTGTGAGGTGGAATCTCAGGGTTGTTTTGATTTGCATTTCCCTGATGATTAAGGATGTTGAACATTTTTTCAGGTGTTTCTCTGCCATTCGGTATTCCTCAGGTGAGAATTCTTTGTTCAGTTCTGAGCCCCATTTTTTAATGGGGTTATTTGACTTTCTGGAGTCCACCTTCTTGAGTTCTTTATATATATTGGATATTAGTCCCTTATCTGATTTAGGATAGGTGAAGATCCTTTCCCAAACTGTTGGTGGTTTTTTTGTCTTATTGATGGTGTCTTTAGCCTTGCAGAAGCTTTGCAGTTTCATGAGGTCCCACTTGTCAATTCTCGATCTTACAGCACAAGCCATTACTGTTCTATTCAGGAATTTTTCCCCTGTGCCCATATCTTCAAGGCTTTTCCCCACTTTCTCCTCTATAAGTTTCAGTGTCTCTGGTTTTATGTGAAGTTCCTTGATCCACTTAGACTTGACCTTAGTACAAGGAGATAGGAATGGATCGATTCGCATTCTTCTACATGTTAACAACCAGTTGTGCCAGCACCATTTGTTGAAAATGCTGTCTTTCTTCCACTGGATGTTTTTAGCTCCCTTGTCGAAGATCAAGTGACCATAGGTGGGTGGGTTCATTTCTGGGTCTTCAATTCTATTCCATTGGTCTATTTGTCTGTCACTATACCAGTACCATGCAGTTTTTATCACAATTGCTCTGTAGTAGAGCTTTAGGTCCGGCATGGTGATTCCACCAGAGGTTCTTTTATCCTTGAGAAGAGTTTTTGCTATCCTAGGTTTTTTGTTATTCCAGATGAATTTGCAGATTGCACTTTCTAATTCGTTGAAGAATTGATTTGGAATTTTGATGGGGATTGCATTGAATCTGTAGATTGCTTTTGGCAAGATAGCCATTTTTACAATGTTAATCCTGCCAATCCATGAGCATGGGAGATCTTTCCATCTTCTGAGATCTTCTATAATTTCTTTCTTTAGAGACTTGAAGTTTTTATTATACAGATCTTTCACTTCCTTAGTTAGAGTCACGCCAAGATATTTTATATTATTTGTGACTATTGAGAAGGGTGTTGTTTCCCTAATTTCTTTCTCAGCCTGTTTATTCTTTGTGTAGAGAAAGGCCATTGATTTGTTTGAGTTAATTTTATATCCAGCTACTTCACCGAAGCTGTTTATCAGGCTTAGGAGTTCTCTGGTGGAATTTTTAGGGTCACTTATATATACTATCATATCATCTGCAAAAAGTGATATTTTGACTTCATCTTTTCCAATTTGTATCCCTTTGATATCCTTTTGTTGTCGAATTGCTCTGGCTAGGACTTCAAGTACGATGTTGAATAGGTATGGAGAAAGTGGACAGCCTTGTCTAGACCCTGATTTTAGAGGGATTGCTTCAAGCTTCTGACCATTTACTTTGATGTTGGCTACTGGTTTGCTGTAGATTGCTTTTATCATGTTTAGGTATGGGCCTTGAATTCCTGATCTTTCCAAGACTTTTATCATGAATGGGTGTTGGATCTTGTCAAATGCTTTTTCCGCATCTAACGAGATGACCATGTGGTTTTTGTCTTTGAGTTTGTTTATATACTGGATTACGTTGATAGATTTCCGTATATTGAACCATCCCTGCATCCCTGGGATGAAACCTACTTGGTCAGGATGGATGATTGTTTTGATGTTTTCTTGGATTCGGTTAGCAAGAAGTTTATTGAGGATTTTTGCATCAATATTCATAAGGGATATTGGTCTGAAGTTTTCTATCTTTGTTGGGTCTTTTTGTGGTTTAGGTATCAGAGTAATTGTGGCTTCATAGAATGAGTTGGGTAGAGTACCTTCTGTTTCTATTTTGTGGAATAGTTTTTGAAGAACTGGGATTAGATCTTCTTTGAAGGTCTGATAGAACTCTGCACTAAACCCATCTGGTCCTGGGCTTTTTTTGGTTGGGAGACTATTAATGACTGCTTCTATTTCTTTGGGGGATATAGGGCTGTTTAGATCATTAACCTGATCTTGATTCAACTTTGGTACCTGGTATCTGTCTAGGAACTTCTCCATTTCATCCAGGTTCTCCAGTTTTGTTGAGTATAGCCTTTGGTAGAAGGATCTGATGGTGTTTTGGGGGTCTTCAGGATCTCTTGTTATGTCTCCTTTTTCATTTCTGATTTTGTTAATTAGGATGCTTTCCCTGTGCCCTCTAGTGAGTCTGGCTAAGGGTTTATCTATCTTGTTGATTTTCTCAAAGAACCAGCTCCTTGATTGGTTGATTCTTTGAATAGTTTTTCTTGTTTCCACTTAGTTGATTTCACCCCTGAGTTTGATTATTTCCTGCCATCTACTCCTCTTGGGTGAATTTGCTTCCTTTTGTTCTAGTGCTTTTAGTTGTGTTGTCAAGCTGCTAATGTGTGCTCTCTCAAGTTTCCTTTTGGAGGCACTCAGAGCTATGAGTTTTCCTCTTAGAAATGCTTTCATTGCGTCCCATAAGTTTGGGTATGTTGTGGCTTCATTTTCATTGAACTCTAAAAAGTCCTTAATTTCTTTCTTTATTCCTTCCTTGACCAAGGTATCATTGAGAAGAGTGTTGTTCAGTTTCCACGTGAAGGTTGGCTTTCTATTATTTATTTTGTTATTGAAGATCAGCCTTAGTCCATGGTGATCTGATAGGATGCATGGGACAATTTCAATATTTTTGTATCTGTTGAGGCCTGTTTTGTGACCAATTATGTGGTCAATTTTGGAGAAGGTACCATGAGGTGCTGAGAAGAAAGTATATCCTTTTGTTTTAGGATAGAATGTTCTGTAGATATCTGCCAGATCCATTTGATTCATAATTTCTATTAGTTTCTCTGTGTCCCTGTTTAGTTTCTGTTTCCATGATCTGTCCATTGGTGAAAGTGGTGTGTTGAAGTCTCCCACTATTATTGTATGAGGTGCAATGTGTGCTTTGAGATTTACTAAAGTTTCTTTAATGAATGTGGCTGCCTTTGTATTTGGAGCATAGATATTCAGGATTGATAGTTCCTCTTGGAGGATTTTACCTTTGATGAGTATGAAGTGTCCCTCCCTGTCTTTTTTAATGACTTTGGGTTGGAAGTCAATCTTATCAGATATTAGAATGGCTACTCCAGCTTGTTTCTTCAGACCATTTGCTTGGAAAATTGTTTTCCAGCCTTTCATTCTGAGGTAGTGTCTATCCTTTTCTCTGAGATGAGTTTCCTGTAAGCAGCAAAATGTTGGGTCTTGTTTGTGTAGCCAGTTTGTTAGTCTATGTCTTTTTATCGGGGAGTTGAGTCCATTGATATTAAGAGATATTAAGGAAAAGTAATTGTTCCTTCCTGTTATTTTTGTTGTTAAAGTTGGCATTTTGTTCTTGTGGCTGTCTTCTTTTAGGTTTGTTGAGGGATTACCTTCTTGTTGTTTCTAGGGCGTGGTTCCTGTCCTTGTATTGGTTTTTTTCTGTTATTATCCTTTGAAGGGTTGGATTCGTGGAGAGATAATGTGTGAATTTGGTTTTGTCGTGGAATACTTTGTTTTCTCCATTTATGTTAATTGAGAGTTTGGCTGGGTATAGTAGCCTGGGCTGGAATTTGTGTTCTTTTAGTGTCTGTATAACATCCGTCCAGGATCTTCTGGCTTTCATAGTCTCTGGTGAAAAATCTGGTGTAATTCTGATAAGCTTGCCTTTATATGTTACTTGGCCTTTTTCTCTTACTGCTTTTAGTATTCTATCTTTATTTAGTGCATTTGTTGTTCTGATTATTATGTGTCGGGAGGTATTTCTTTTCTGGTCCAGACTATTTGGAGTTCTGTAGGCTTCTTGTATGTTCATGGGCATCTCTTTCTTTAGATTTGGGAAGTTTTCTTCTATAATTTTGTTGAAGATGTTTGCTGGTCCTTTGAGTTGAAAATCTTCATTCTCATCCACTCCTATTATCCGTAGGTTTGGTCTTCTCATTGTGTCCTGTATTTCTTGGATGTTTTGAGTTAGGATCTTTTTGCATTTTACATTTTCCTAGATTGTTGTGCCGATGTTCTCTATGGAATCTTCTGCACCTGAGATTCTCTCTTCCATCTCTTGTATTCTGTTGCTGATGCTGGTATCTATGATTCCAGATTTCTTTCCTAGGGTTTCTATCTCCAGTGTTGCCTCATTTTGGGTTTTCTTTATTGTGTCTACTTCCCTTTTTAGGTCTAGTATGGTTTTGTTCATTTCCATCATCTGTTTGGATGTGTTTTCCTGTTTTTCTGTAAGGACTTCTACCTGTTTGATTATGTTATCCTGTTTTTCTTTAAGGATTTGTAACTCTTTAGCAGTGTTCTCCTGCAATTCTTTAAGGGATTTTTGTGCTTCCTCTTTAGTGTCTTCTGCCTGTTTAGCATTGTTCTCCTGTATTTCTTTAAGTGTGTTATTAAAGTCCTTCTTGAACTCCTCTACCATCATCAGGAGATATGCTTTTAGATCCGTGTCTAGCTTTTCCGGTGTGTTGGGGTGCCCTGGACTGGGCCAAGTGGGGGTGCTGGGTTCTGATGATGGTGAGTGGTCTTGGTTTCTGTTAGTAAGATTATTACGTTTACCTTTTGCCATCTGGTAATCTCTGGGTTTAGTTGTTATTGTTGTCACTGTTTAAAGATTGGAGCAGAAGCTGTGTTCCACTCACCAGCAGTCTCTAAATCCTGCGGCGGGGGTCGTGGGTAGCTGACGGTACCCCGGTGCTGTTCCAGCCTGAAGAGGCCTGTGGTCCTACTCAGGCCGGTTTTCTGCTTCCCTAACTAATGCAGTCTCTGGTCCCGCGTGCAATTGGATTGGAGCAGAAGCTGTGTTCCACTCACCAGAAGTCTTAAGATCTTGTGGTGGGTGTTGTGGGTAGCTGGCAAGTGTCAGCCGACCCTGCGCCCCAGCTGCCCCGGTGCTTTTCTGACCGGAAGAGGCTTGTGGCCCTATGTAGGCCGGATTTCTCTTTCCCCAACCAGAGCAGTCTCAGGTCCCGCATGATTGGACTGGAGCAGAAGCTGTGTTCCACTCACCAGCAGTCCCAAAATCCTGCGGCGGGGGTCGTGGGTAGCTGGCGGGTGTCAGGCAACCCTGCGCTCCAGCTACCCCGGCGCTGATCCGGCCGGATGAGGCCTGTGGCCCTACTCAGGCCGGTTTCTGCTTCCCTAACTAATGCAGTATCAGGTCCCCATGAAAGCATTTCTAAGAGGAAAACTCATGGTTCTGAGTGCCTCCAAAAAGAAACTAGAGAGAGCACACATTAGCAGCTTGACAACACACATAAAAGCTCTAGAACAAAAGGAAGCAAATTCACCCAATAGCAGTAGATGGCAGGAAATAATCAAACTTAGGGGTGAAATCAACCAAGTGGAAACAAGAAGAACTATTCAAAGAATCAACCAATCGAGGAGCTGGTTCTTTGAGAAAATCAACAAGATAGATAAACCCTTAGCCAGACTCACTAGAGGGCACAGGGAAAGTATTCTAATTAACAAAATCAGAAATGAAAAGGGAGACATAACAACAGATCCTGAAGAAATCCAAAACACCATCAGATTATTCTACAAAAGGCTATACTCAACAAAACTGGAGAACCTGGATGAAATGGACAAGTTTCTAGACAGATACCAGGTACCAAAGTTAAATCAAGATCAGGTTAATGATCTAAACAGCCCTATATCCCCCAAAGAAATAGAAGCAGTCATTAATAGTCTCCCAACCAAAAAAAGCCCAGGACCAGATGGGTTTAGTGCAGAGTTCTATCAGACCTTCAAAGAAGATCTAATCCCAGTTCTTCACAAACTAGTCTACAAAATAGAAACAGAAGGTGCTCTACCCAACTCATTCTATGAAGCCAGAATTACTCTGATACCTAAACCACAAAAAGACCCAACAAAGATAGAGACTTCAGACCAATTTCCCTTATGAATATCGATGCAAAAATCCTCAATAAAGTTCTCGCTAACCAAATCCAAGAACACAACAAAACAATCATCCATCCTGACCAAGTAGGTTTCATCCCAGGGATGCAAGGATGGTTCAATATACAGAAATCCATCAACGACATCCAGTATATAAACAAACTCAAAGACAAAAACCACATGATCATCTCTTTACATGCTGAGAAAGCCATTGACAAAATCCAACACCCATTCATGATAAAAGTTGGAAAGATCAGGAATTCATGGCCCATACCTAACCATGATAAAAGCAATCTACAGCAAACCAGTAGCCAACATCAAAGTAAATGGTGAGAAGCTGGAAGGAATCCCACTAAAATCAGGGACTAGACAAGGCTGTCCACTCCCTCCCTACCTATTCAACATTGTACTTGAAGTCCTAGCCAGAGCAATTAGACAACAAAAGGAAATGAAGGGGATACAAATCGGAAAAGAAGAAGTCAAAATATCACTCTTTGCAGATGATATGATAGTATATATAAGTGATCCTAAAAATTCCACCAGAGAACTCCTAAGCCTGATAAACAGCTTCAATGAAGTAGCTGGATATAAAATTACCTCAAGCAAGTCAATGGCCTTTCTGTACACAAAGGATAAACAGGCTGAGAAAGAAATTAGGTAAACAACACCCTTCTCAATAGTCACAAATAATATAAAATACCTTGGCGTGACTCTAACTAAGGAAGTGAAGCATCCGTATGACAAGAACTTCAAGTCTCTGAAGAAAGAAATTAAAGAAGATCTCAGAAGATGGAAAGATCTCCCATGCTCATGGATTGGCAAGATCAACATTGTAAAAATGACTATCTTACCAAAAGCAATCTACAGATTCAATGCAATCCCCATCAAAATTCCAACTCAATTCATTCAAGGAATTAGAAAGGGCAATCTGCAAATTCATCTGGATTAACAAAAAACCTAGGATAGCAAAAACTCTTCTCAAGGATAAAAGAACCTCTGGTGGAATCACCATGCTTGACCTAAAGCTGTACTACAGAGCAATTGTGATAAAAACTGCATGGTACTGGTATAAGGACAGACAAGTAGACCAATGGGACAGAATTGAATACCCTGAGATGAACCCACATACCTATGGTCACTTGATCTTTGAAAAGGGAGCAAAAACCATCCAGTGGATAAAAGACAGCATTTTCAACAAATGGTGCTGGCACAACTGGTTGTGATCATGTAGAAGAATGCGAATTGATCCATTCCTATCTCCTTGTACTAAGGTCAAATCTAAGTGGATTAAGGAACTCCACATAAAACCAGAGACACTGAAACTTATAGAGGTGAAAGTAGGGAAAAGCCTCGAAGATATGGGTACAGGGGGGAAATTCCTGAATAGAACAGCAAAGGTTTGTGTTGTAAGATCGAGAATCGATAAATGGGACCTCATGAAACTGCAAAGCTTCTGCAAGGCAAAAGATACCGTCTATAAGACAAAAAGACCACCAGCAGATTGGGAAAGATTCTTTACCTATCCTAAATCAGATAGGGGACTAATATCAAATATATATAAAAAACTCAAGAAGGTGGACTCCAGAAAATCAAATAACCCCATTAAAAAATGGGGCTCAGAACTGAACAAAGAATTCTCACCTGAGGTATATCGAATGGCAGAGAAGCACCTGAAAAAAAATGTTCTACATCCTTAATCATCAGGGAAATGCAACTCAAAACAACCCTGAGATTCCACCTCACACCAGTCAGAACTCCTTCATTGTTGGTGGGATTGCAAGCTTGTACAACCACTCTGGAAATCAGTTTGGTGGTTCCTCAGAAAATTGGACATAACACTACTAGAGGATCCAGCAATACCTCTCCTGGGAATTATATATCCAGAAGATGTTCCAACCGGTAAGAAGGACACATGCTCCGCTATGTTCATAGCAGCCTTATTTATAATAGCCAGAAGCTGGAAAGAACCCAGATGCCCCTCAACAGAGGAATGAATACAGAAAATGTGGTACATTTACACAATGGAGTACTACTCAGCTATTAAAAGGAATGAATTTATAAAATTCCTAGGCAAATGGATGGATCTGGAGGGCATCATCCTGAGTGAGGTAACACAATCACAAAGGAACTCACACAATATGTACTCACTGATAAGTGGATATTAGCCCAAAAACTAGGATACCCAATATATAAGATACAATTTGTTAAACGCATCAAACTCAAGAAGAACGAAGACCAAAGTGTGGACACTGTGCCCCTTCTTAGAATTGGGGACAAAACACCCATGGAAAGAGTTACAGAGATAAAGTTTGGAGCTGTGACGAAAGGATGGACCATCTAAAGCCTGCCATATCCAGGGATCCATCCCATAATCAGCTTCCAAATGCTGACACCATTGCATACACTAGCAAGATTTTGCTGAAAGGACCCAGATATAGCTGTCTCTTGTGAGATATGCCGGGGCCTAGCAAACACAGAAGTGGATGCTCACAGTCAGCTATTGGAATGATCATAGGGCCCCCGCTGGAGGTGCTAGAGAAAGTACCCAAGGAGCTAAAGGGATCTGCAACCCTATAGGTGGAACAACATTATGAACTAACCAGTACCCCAGAGTTCTTGACTCTAGCTGCATATGTATCAAAAGATGGCCTAGTCGGCCATCACTGGAAAGAGAGGTCCATTGGACTTGCAAACTTTATATGACCCAGTACAGGGGAACACCAGGGCCAAAAAGTGTGAGTGGGTGGGCAGGGGAGTCGGGGGGGGGGAGTGTATTGGGGACTTTTTGGATTGCATTGGAAATGTAAATGAGGAAAATACATAATAAAAAATTAATTAAAAAAAAGAAATAAGTGAGATTGATACATATATAAGGGTCTATTATAGCATGTGATACATAAAGAGTGACATTATTAGCATGAGTAAAAACAGTTATATAAAAAAGGGTCAAAAGCATATTAAAGCCAATATCAGGAATGGACATTTTGCATTTCATTTCATGTGAAACATTTTTCATAGTATTAAAATCCATTATATTTTCAAGTATGTAGGTCATAATGATAAAATTAAAGAAAAAGAATTTTATCTCCTTTTGTAGGGAAATAAAAGAATTAGGCAAATATCAAGATCAAGATTTACTGATGTTTTGCTTTCTCTAAGTTATTGAGGAAGAGAAAAGGAATTTATTTCCAACACCACTATATATGCTCCACTAGGCAGAAAGATGTACAACTGTTTAACAGAGACAAGGTGAAGAAGGACTACACTTAGGAGTAGGAAGGAAACCAAAGAAACTGGTAAACACAAAAAATGAGAAAAGAATAGGGTCTCAGGGTTACAGGAAAACACTGTCAAGAGACTTCAGGGTGGAAGTGAGCAAATTCTGAGCAGGCAAGGGTCATCCTACGGATGAGGGCTTTATGGGTGCTGTCTTAGTTAGAGTTACTATTACTGTCATAAACAATATGGCCAAAAGCAATGGGTAGAGGAATTATTTGTTTCAGTTTACAATTGCTGTCTAACATTCAGGGAAGTCAGTAAATGGGAACTGAAGCTGAGGTCCCGGAGGGCTGCTACTCACTGGCTTGCTCCTCATGGTTTGCTCAGTCTGCTTGCTTATAACACCCATAACCACCTGCCCAGGGGTGACCCCATCCAAGTTAGTTGTGTCCTCCCAGTAACCAATCAGTAACCAAGCAAATGCCTCACAAGCTTGCCTACAGGCCAAATTGATGACGACATTTTAAAAAGTCAGAACTAGAAAATATTATCCTGAGTGAGTTATCTTAGACCCAAAAGGACATGCATGGTGTATACTCACTTACAAGTGGATATTAGCCAGAAAGTACAGGATATCCACTCTACAATCAACAGACTCAAAGAAGCCCAAATAACAAGGGGGGGGGGGACCAGGTGAGGATAGTTGAATCTTTCTCAGGAGGGGAAATAAAATAGATATCCGAGTTGGATGGAGGGAAGGAACTGGATAGGAGAGATGAAGAGTAGGGGAGTAGGCTGGGGGAGATCAGGTGTAGGGAAAGCAGGGAAGAGCAAAGGAAAATCAGTGGTGTGGGTGCCATCTCTAGGGTGTGCCTAAGACTTGGTGGTTGGGGAAGGCCCCAACATGTCTGTGGAGACTACTCTACTAAGACTCCTAGCAGTGGGTAATGAATATGAATCCTGAAGTGGACATTTCATGTAGCCAGTCAGGTCTCCCAGTTGAGGCATTAGGAGGACATTAACCCACTCATAAAACCTTTGACCCAAAACATCTCCTGCCTACAAGATGTGCAGGGACAAAGATAGAGCAGAGAAGGAGGGATGGCCAACAATGATTGGCCCAAACAATCATGGTCCCAATGATTGAGACCCATCCTATGGGAAAGATCTAATCCCTGATACTATTATTGATACTCAGTTCTGCTTGCAGACTGGCATAACTGTCCTCTGAGAGGTGCTACCCTGCAGCAAATGGAAACAGATGCAGAGACACACAATCAAACATTAGATGGAACTAGAGGAGTTTTGTGGAAAAGTTGGAGGAAGGATAGAGAGAACCAAAGAAGACAGGGACTTCATAGTAAGACCAACAAACTCTACTAACCTTGACCCTTGGTTACTCCCAGAGACTGATCCACCAGAACCAAAGAGCATGGACTGGACCTAGCCTCCCACACGGATGTAGCAGGCATGAAGCTTGGCCTTCATGCAGGTCCACCAACAAATGGAGAGGGGCTGTCCTTGAATCTGTTGCCTGCCGGGAGATTCTGTTCTCCTTACTGGACCATCATGTCTGACATCAATGGAATAGGTTGTGTCTTGCCTTGCAGTGACTTGATGAGTCAGGATGGAATTATACCCAGGGGGCATTCCCCCTTCTCAGAGGTGAAACAGAGCGTGGGTGGGGGTGGGGAATCTGTGTGAGATGATACTGGGAGGAGAAGGGCTGCTGATATTGGAATGTAAAATGAACAACCAGGGAAGTAGGGGGGAGGGTATGGGGGACTTTTGGGATAGCATTGGAAATGTAATTGAGGAAAAGATGTAATAAAAAAATACTTTCTCTTATAAAAAACAAAACAAAACAAAACAAAACAAAAAACAAACAAGCAAAGGTGCTTCCTAGTAAAATCATGACTTTGGCAACTGTACACATATCTGTTCAATAGTATAGTTGAATAAGATTCATTTATCAGATGGTAGCAGGGAGGCTCAGAAATCTTTCACACATAACAACAATAATATTGTGGATATTTCCGTAGTGGTTATTATGTTCAAGATCCGGTCTTAAGTGCTCTGCATGCATTCCTTATTTATACTTCATAATTTATTGAAGAACAAACAATTTCAATCTCTGTCTCACAGGTAAGGAAACAAAGTACACTGCCATGAGGAATTACCTCCACAATGCGAAAGAGCTGGTGGTTGTAGAAACCTCAGAGTAGGTAGTATAGATTTCAGACCATGCTTCTTCAGTCCAACTGGAGCAGGAAGAGCCAGGTCTTCCTCATTTTGTTTGCTTGTTTTGTTGTTGCTTGGATGTTTTGTTCATTTTATAGTTATTTTACTCTCTCCCCTTTTAATGTTAATGACTTTATGCTTGTATGCACTGCCTTGCAATTCTGTTTTGTTCCTTTTATTTTCATAGTGCTCCTGCTGAGACCCTTACTCACACAGCTCACCCTGTCCTCCTTTCATGCCATGTGTGTAAGTCATTCAAGTCTCTATGTCTTTGTGGTTACATATCCACTCCATATCCACAGGGCAGTGTTTGTAGTGCTCCCGCTGTATATCACCATGCAGCCTAGGCTATCTCACAAGAGCTGTAGATCTGGATTCCTTACCCAGACCTTGCAAATAGAGGCATGCTAAGATGAAAGAGAGTTTACAAGGTAGGTCATAATGGAGAGACAGACAAAGTGACAGAAGGACAACTGATAAATGGAGACCCACAACACAAAGAATCAACTGTTTGTTCCTGCAAGGTACAAGAAGTTGAGGAAAAGACAGTGTATGAAGTTCCCAAAAGCCAGCACAGGGGCATTGGCAACCATGAGGGGGAGGCTGAGGAAGTCACAGTGGTTCCTACACATGGATTTTGAATATGGGACTTGAGGATTTGAATACACCTTGATTATAATTCTGAAAGATTTGCTACCATCTCAAAAAAATGTCCTTTGGCTTCTATCAATTGAACAGGATCTAGGCAAGTAAACTTTTATATGCATCATTTTATTTAACCTCCACTTACAAGCTATGGTGCAGTGCTATCATTATCTGCAAATTACAGGTGAAGAAATATAGAATCAATTAGCTTAAATAATTGCTTAATATCACAGTGGGTGACAGTGCTGATCCTGACTTCTAATCTTACTGTCCTTCAAGCTACTGAGTCACTTTGAATTTCTTTTTTTACCCAAGAGAAAAGAAAACCAGGCTTTAGGTTTGCTTTTGGTGCATGGTATATGTGCTTGTGTGTGCATGGGTGTGTGTGAAGACTGGAGGCTGAAGACAGTGCCAATAGGAAACTGGGACCCGCTTTTTGACACTGGCTATACATAACATAACCCCAAGATCCTGCTTGGAATGCCTGGCAGGAAAATATAATTCCAGTGTCCTGAGATATGTAGCAAACGGTGCACACTGGGTAGGCGATTGAGAAAGAGACATATAAGAATAATTTTGAAAGAACTTGATAATATTAATTTATTTCAAAGCTGAGAGAAAGGATTAATGAATGGTAATACTTCAGTACTTATTAAATTCTTGATTACCTCCCATAACTTGAAGGCAAGACCCTCTTGCTAAACTTATTCTCAGCTCAGACATAGGAGTGTGGGAAATCATGCTGGAACTTAGTGGGTATTTCCTCTCTGAGGAATAGTTGTTATAGTATCCAAAGGAGCTATGCAAGTTGCCAAAAGAGGACAGCAAGCAGTAGTCCTACCTAGCTATAAAACCTATGAACACAACAGTGACTAGCATGGCAAGATAGCCCCAAATGTACAATCATGGCACATACTTAGGGTGATGAACTGCTTTCTAAACATCCCCTAAGATCCTCTCTATAGGAGAGATTTCATGTTTGGGACAGTAAACCTAGCCAACTACTCAAGGCTCTTGAGAGCACAGAGGCAAACACTTCATTCCTAAACCAGTATTATTCTGAACTATAATCAAAATATTTATGTTCTCACAGTAAGTGTATGTCTTTTACCTCTCATAGAAGAAGCTTTCACTTGCAGAAGATTGAGACCATTATACAAATTCATAGTAGGTTAGATAACATATAACTGAATATGGAATATCCATCCTGAATTAACTAATGACAAATCCTACACTGAAGGCTCAAGAAATAGGGAAGATGGGGCAGAAAGATTGTCCAGACAACCAAGATATCTGCTATAAAATCATATCTTCTATATATGATAGGGAAGGTATCCATGAAATAAAAATTATAGTTGCCTAAGCAAGACCTGAATCCAATACCAGGTGGCATTCCAACATGATTAGGGAAATTGCATATGGCACCACCCCTGAGATGAAGAGTTACAAATTAGTCTTCTCTAGGGATGAGCCCCTGATCCAGTCTCAAGTGGTCAACTTTAAATACATTCAAACATGAAAAGTACTAAGTAGACTCAGTAGTATGTGTGTGTGTTTGTTTGTGTGTGTGTGTATGTATATGTGTGTATGTGTGTTTGTGTGTGTGTGTGTGTGTGTGTGTGTGTAGCAATGATTAAAGAAGGGCTTATGACTTGAGATGAGGGTGTGAAAAGTGTTTGACAAAACTGTGTACATACAGTATCCACTCACACAAGAAATTCTTAAAGGCTTCAAATAAAAAAAATACCTTGTCTATTCTAAAAATAAGTATGCAGGAAGTTCTGCTAAATCAATGTCGATATAAGTCCTCACTGTGCTTGCAAAACCACACTTGGCCTCTAAAGGCCATTGGACTGAAATGCTCTTACAGAGTCTATTTAGTTTCCATATGCTCTCCTGAATGTTTAAAGGATACTCAACACTGTGTTAGAACTAGCATCTGAGAGGTAGGAAGTGCAGGCTACTTGGCAGGAAAGGACTGGGCAGCTCCGAGGTTCCTCCATTGAGCCCACCAAACACCAAGGCACTTTTCTGGGTACCAGATTTCCCAAATTTGTGATTCTGAAGATTTTGTCAAATCTTAACTAAAGTTTTTCCCAACTCTGGAATTACTAAGCTTGCCTTGAGGAGACGAGGATTGGCAGGAACCACCCAGGCCAACTAGGTGCTGATATGATGAACGAATATGTGATGGAGAGGTGGCAAAGGTGGAAGAGAGGAGCAATGTATGGGCTGTGGAGAGAAGCAGAACTGGAGACATGAAGGTAATGACAGTTGTGAGAGAGAGCTGAGGTCTATAGTGGAACTGAATAGGGTCAAGTGGTGGTGTGCATCTGCTTGCACACTCAGTCCTCAAACATGTCACCTGGCCACAGGATCACCCTGGCTCTGGGCAATGATGGAGGCCTGAGATATTGAGCTGTCCACTTCCTGGATTGGATCTCCTCAAAGGATCACTTGTGGTCCATGGTGCCACTGAGGGCCATGTGGTCAGTGGTCCTGATGAGGCAGGAGAACAGGATAAGGTTCAAGGCTTGTGTTATCACTTAATGCCATGTGGATGTTTGCAGTCTATGTCCTGTTTTGAGGCCATGGTGATGTTCAGGTCTGTGCTGCCACTGAGGCCAAGACTGGATCTGAGGTCCAACTGCAGCCAGGGTCTATATTGATGTCTATGATCTATTTTAATACCAAAGGCCCTACAAATCTCCCGGGTCTATGCTGTTGCCAGGGACCATATTGATGTGAGTGTCCCATGCTTGAGTCCATGTTGATGCTTGTTGTCTGGGCTGCCATTCATGTCCTTGTTTGTGTCTGTGGTTCTACTGTGGCCTGGACCATGTTTCTTTTCTGTACTATTAATGAAAACCACGTAGAAGCACATGGTGTGTGCTCACACTGACTGTAAAGAGCAACTGCTTTGGTTCAATGAATACAGATGCCCAGTTGAGAAAGTGGGATAGTGGGGCAATGGAAGGCTTCTGTGACAATCCTTACCCTCACCCCAACCTCCACTTCTATTAAACAAAAAAACAGGTAACAGCCTAAACAGAAACCATTAAAGAGAACTCTTAAAAAGTGTGATGAAAGTGATGAGGATGCTGAAGTGTATTGCTCCACAATTGATGACTTCCAGTAGGGGTATGGGAGGGAAAGGACTCAGTTCTATTTAAGGGGAAGGCCACTGAGAGTTTGACCATGCTCCAGTGATATACAGATAACACAGATGGGAGGGCTTTGCTGTTGTTGTTTTGTTTTGTTTTTGTTTATTTTGGGGGGGGAGGTAACAAGGATAGGTGTACACATGGAAGGACTGGGAAGTGAGTGTGATCGGAGTGTATTAAATTTGAGTGAAGAATCAATAAAAACATTATGTTAAAGACAATTACTAGAGATTTCTTCCACTGCATACAGATAGGTGTGATTATTTGCTAGAAATCCACTATTCAAATTTATTGTTCTGTTATTTCCGGCCTTCAGTTCCTATCAGTCTGGTAGACTGGGCTGCCCAGTGATGTAAGTGTGAATAAATATTTAATACCAGAAATTGTGCAAATATCCCTCAGGCTTTGCAGTCTAACCACTGGAATTTATCTGAAAGAAATTAACAGGTACGGGAGCAAAGATTCTTTCAAGTGTATCTACGTAGCGCTCATTACAATGATAAAATAGTCACCTCTAACTCTGCAACCTTAAGGAATCACTTTAAGCTCATCACAGCAGGCTAAGCATTATAGCCAGGCTGAAAATCCTTGAGTCCACAGTTATGGTCCCTGGCTTCCAGTTCTCACAGTGTCTCTTATATGTGATACCTGGGCCAATAAATACATTCAGCTGGGTATAGCTAGGTGATTTGATAGCTGTGGAACTTAAATGACACAGTACATATTATGTTTGGTTTTAATGTCAACTTGCAGCAAATTAGAATCATCTGAGAAGGAAGCATCACCGGAAGAGATGTTCTATTGATACGGACAGGGCCAGCCCAGTTGTGGGTGTTACCGTCAAGTAGCAGTCCAGATTATTTTTTCTTATAAAAAGGTATTTCAAAGAGAAGGCCGTTCTCCCTTTTCTGCCTCCCACATGCCACACACTTGATTTGTCCTTCTGTTGTTGCCACTAGTGATGCCTTCATTAATAGCCTTGTAATTTCCTAGTTTTCTCCGTGGATTGGAGACCAGTGGCTATCTGGGAATTTTATTTGTTATCCTAACACCAAATAGAGAGTAAGGAGGCACCCAGCCTTGTGGGATGAGTAGCTCAGGGCTGTTGGCTGCCCTACCCTTTCTCCAGTGATAGACAGGTTTTGTGGGGCTACTCTAGTTGAGGAATTAGCCTCAAAGAATGGACAACCAGGTTCTTTGGGGCTCAGGTGTGGTTTTGTTATCACTATTTTAAAGCCCACTTAATACATTTATATGTATATATACATATTCACCCCCTTGACTCTGTTCCTTAGAGAACCTGACTCAGTGTTGACTGGCACAGAGAAAATCCTAAATAAACATGTTATTGATATAATGTCAACATTAAGAATAAGAGCAGAAATTTAGGTTAAAAAATTTAGACCTTTTTCTTCAGCAATTTATAAAACAAAAAGTACTGCAGAAGCCTACCAATATTTACTTATGCAAATAAAACATGAAAAGATATAAATGAATATGTCAACATTTGCTATATGTGCACAGAGGGATGGTGAGTGCTTTTACCATTTCTCATTTGTGTTTTATTATCCAATTTTTCCAACTTTCCTTCAATGAAAACATATTACTTTTATATCAGAAAATATAAAGCTAGGAAAATAAAATAAATCGCATGGCATATATTGATCCATGGGCTGAGTTAAAAAGAGCTCAGTAGAAGTTGTTTTTATCAGTATGTCAATAGTTCCTGAGGCTAGTGATGCTAATGCCACCAAAAAGGCCATGGGGTATGGGGGGAGACTTAAGAGACTTGTGCATTCAATAGGAAGTAATAGAATCTGAGGTTGATGACAGGAACAACAAAATCAATGTCTGTTTGAAACAGAAAAGTTGCATTTTAGCAGTGAGACCACTGCCACTGAAGAAGAGGCTGTTTGTAATAATTTTTAAAAGTAATGATTTCACTTTGAGTTAAATATACAGAGTAAAAGGAATTCGTTTCTTATAGTTGCTCTGGAGTTATTTCTACTTCAAGTGCGATGTTAGAGGGCATCTCAAGGTCTGGGCAGGTTCAGCCTCATGAGATCAGGCTGAGAAACACCCATCTTGTTGAATCTTAAGACACCCAAGACCATGTCACTCATAACTCATTATATACATTTATATATCAGTCAAAGATAGGTAGCTCCAATAGTAGTTCCTTGTCTGATTATTTGTTTGTTTATTTAATGTTAGTTTTATGAGACAGGACTTCTCTCCACAGGCCTGGCTGTCTTGAAATTTGTTTTGTAGATCAGGATAGCCTCAAACTCAGAGACCTGCCTATCTCTTTCTCCAGTGTTAGAATTAAAAGTGTGTGTCACTACAGTCCTGTGTTTGACAAGTTCAGTCTTATTCTTGTATTTTCAATGCCCACCTTAGTTCCTGACCCAAACCAAGCATTTACAAAATATTCAATGAGTGTTAAATAAGCCACTTTCTGTCTTAGAGACTCAATAACAATATCCATACGTTTATTTGGGATTTCAAACTAGATTATAGAGTTTCTAATATTTTAAGATAACAAAAGCTCTCTTTTTTTTTTTTTTTTTTTTTTTTTTTTTTTACAAGTGAAAGCTGAAGTTAAATGTAGAGACTACAGAATTAGGAAATGAAAGCAGGCAGGGTTCTAGTGTGTGTTGTGGACTGAATAGCCGAGGGTCCTTCAGCTACACGTGAAGCATGATACTACAGTGCTTGAAGTTGGAATTTATGGAAGGTGATCAGTCTAGATCACATAGTGAAGGTGGGCCCCACGATCTGTCAACACCTTCAACTCTCAGCTTGCAGAACTGTAAAAACAGATTTATGCTGCTTTATATATTTGGTTTATTGTCTTTTGTTCAAGAAGCTCCAGGTGATTAAGACAACTTAATAATTTCCTTCCTTACCTACTTGTGTGTGCATAAGCACACACACACACACACACACACACGTTTTCCTAGGAATTGAGTTAGGTTCTAAAATTCAACTGTGTTCTAAGAGAGTTGAGTCTGAAGACTTGTCAATGTCTAAAAATCTTTAACATATCTCCGTCTTTCCATAAGGACTATATATAGTTTTTCCCTTTCCAGTTTCCAATCCCCATCCTCTTAATCATGACATTACATTGTCATTAGTCCATTAGCTCATTTCTCTTACTCTTTGGCTTGTATTGAAGAAGTGCAGGCATATTTCCAAGTGATTTACTGAGCACACATGAAAATATTCTTGCCCCCTTGCTTGTCTGTACATACCAATCTTGCCATGAGACCTCCATGCAGGTCTTTTTCTTTCTCCCTCACTGTGGATCATAAACTCCTCAGTCTAGTCACTGGCCATTTCCTGACTTCCCTGCTGTTTTCTGATCTTCTGCAGCTCTCAAGTGGAAAACATTGAGACCCTCTTCTGCCCATGTAATTTTTTTTCTTCCTCCCCACTTATTCCTCCTCTGTGTTTGCCAAAACTTTACTTTTATCCAAATGATTTCAATTTATTTCTCAAAAACTAGACTGAAATCTCCTGAAATGGTTGCTACAAGATCACTTCAACATGCATATCCCATATCACCTTCTCCAGGACCTTGTTTCCATTTGACAACAAACTTCAACTTGGCTTGATTTCTGAGGCTTCCTGAATTTGGTTCCTTTTATTTGCCTTGTCATTTCTTCATACTGAAAATTAAACTAGTGTCTAAAGTTACTTTTGTCTGTCTACCTGCTGAGATAAACAGGGGCAGTATTGGATATAGTGGGAAAGGAAAGTTTTCTTATATACTGGTGAAAAGAGATTAGTACTTTTATCAAAAAGGGTGGTGGTTTTTTTAATAAAACTAATTTTTACATATTTTATACTCAGTAATTCTACATATAGATTTTTTACTTTTTCATGCATTTTCTAATCTTTGACTTTTTTGAGATTATAATATAATTATATCATTTCCCTTTCCTTTCTCTCTGAATTCCCCCATATAATCTCCATTGCTTTTTCAAATCCATTGCATTTTCATTAAAGATATATATTTATATATTTTACTTGTCATTAAATATATCTATTCAATGAAAAATGGCAATAACTTTACATGTGGATATCTATCTATCTATCTACCTATCATCTATCTATCTATCTATCTATCTATCTATCTATCTATCTATCTATCTATCTTCTACACATATGGATCTCTATCTATATATTCTCTACATATGGATAGATATCTATATAAGTACCTATATAGATATATATCTATATATGTATCCACATATAAAACTTTAACTTTAGGAAATAATCTGACCAATTTCCAAAAGTTATGACCAACATATTACTTCAAGCTTATCTAGTCCAAATGAATGGCAGCAACTTACACAAGAGAGTGCTGCAGATATGTGACTATAGAAAGGAAGTTTCTTTTTTATCTTTCATTATTAATAACCATGCATACTTATAATTTGTCCTAAAATTTATCACATAATTTCCATAATTAACTAATTAACATTATTTAGTACATGTGAAATATTTTAAACTAAATGTTGTTCTTAGGAGAAAAAAATATATAAACAGAATAGCAAATAAACTTTCATAAACCGTGTAAAAATTAAGTAATAAATTGAGGGAATATTTTTAAATATACTAATGTCGTTAACTTCAGAATATAGAACATACATATATATATATGTATATATATATATATATATATATATATATATATATATATATCAACAAAACTCACCTGCTAAACAGCGAAATGGCATAAAAATGTCATTCAATGTAAACTATTGGCAAATGGTTCAGAAATTTACAAACAAATGTTGATAACAGGTATGACAGATGCACACAAGAGCAGGTGCATTTTGTTGGGATGGACAAGAAGTTAGCAGGTGGGAGAGGAAGCAGAGTGTCAAATGGCAGCCTGCATCTTTCACTGCTAATGTATCAGAATGCAGACCTCCAGTGTTTACTACTGCTTAGGTAAGAATGAAAGAAAGAGCAGATGGGAGTGGGTAGGTGCTTCAGCTGTCAACAGTGCTGAAAGCAAACCAATAGCTTCATGCCATAATAAATGTCATTAACCATCTCTGTTTCAAACACCTATTTTAAGTTAAGGCCACACAAAACAGTCGCTAACTGACTTAAAATTAAAAGTCACAGTGGCAAAATGTATCCATGTTTCCTTATTGATTTACAAAGTCAAGCATCATCCTGGTCAAGATGCAGTTTTTCCTTGCAGCTTAATAAAAAGCCTCTCGAGTGTACAGATAGACAGGGGCAAATCCTGTGCTCTTTCTTGTGCACACTCTGATGTTTCCACGTGTGCTTCCTGCTCTAGGAAACCCTCACCGTTTCCTCCTGACCCCTCATTCTTTGGGCTATTGCTCTGAGGAAACAATCCCTAATCTTTGTCCTCTGTTCTTAGGTATTTTTGGGAAGACATAAGAAGGTGGATGTGAGAACATTCCCCATGGAATAAACACAGTTTCCAACTCAGTTTTGAATGTACATCAAAAGCCGTATGATATGTGATCCCATAATTACATTTTAAAGAATTCATCTATAAAAATAATTAAGGATGACTACTAATAGTCATGGGAGTGTCCACTGCGATGTTGTTTTGAGTGACAAAAATGTGAAAGTCCATGCTACCAGATAGAAAGTCACCGAAGATATTTTTCTATATTTAGTCAATGCGAAATTACAGCTGTGTAAATTAGGTAATATCATTGGAGTGTTCATTTTTTTGAAAATATTTGGACCAAAATTGATGGTAATTCCATATTCATTTTAAAGCCTGAAATTTTCACATACATGTAACAAATAATTTGAGAATGATATTAAAATCTAATCACAAAATTAATTTAAGCTTAATATACAACATATATACATATATATATATATAATACTCACATATATACCTATATATACATATGTACATATAATCTGAAAGGAACTCTGTGCAACATCTAGTATGCCTGCAATTTTAGTAATGTGTGGGATTCTTTATGTCTTTCTATATGTTATTGATAAAAATATTTCATAATTTAGAATATGAAGTGTTCTAGTTTAGCTGTCTCTGAAATATATTCAGAAGATACTAATTAAATTGTAAGCAGAATAGTTGACAGAGATTCTATACAATCAATACAACTCTTGGATTTCCATAAACAAAGCCAAAGTAAAAGAACCCCATGCATTTTATGGGAAAACACATGATTCTCAATGAACATTTTCATTGGCTCAGTAAAAGAAAAGACACAGACACAACTGTGTAATGACACCAGGAAACTATATAAGTATTAGCTCAACAAATGAATACATAGAGAAGAGGTACTTAAGAATTATAGGGAAGACTAGCTGTTGTGTTTTATAATACGTGGTGGTATAATATGTCAGGAGGGAGTACTCTAGTGTGTCATGTCAAGGTGTCTCCCAGTCAAGCCATGCTACAAAGGCATAGTAAGAAGAAGGTTTATTGGTGGGAAGGTAAGGGGACCTGGAAGAGGGATAGAGGCAAAGAAATGGGGACAGAGAAGCACAGAAAGAGAAGAGAGAGGAAGATGCTGGCTAGAACAAGGCAGAGGGGTGGGGAGGGAGGGAGGAAGAGAAGGTGGTTGAAAGGAAGGTTGGGAGGGAGGTTGAGAGAGAGAGGGGAGGGAAGAAAGAGGGAGAGAGAGGGAGAAAGATAGAGACAGAGACAGAGACAGAGAGAGACACAGAGAGACACAGAGAGAGAACTCCGAAGTCGAGCAGTTCTTATACACATGTTGACTCACAGAGATTCCAGCTGTTGTTAGGTAGCTGTTGGGTGGAGCCTAGAGGAATTTCTAACATTGGCTATATGTTTGCATGCCAGTGTATTTAGAGACTGCAAAGCACAGGCTTAAAGAATTGGGTAGAGGACACAATTGAATTGTAGTTGTTGTTGTGGTGGTGGTGGTGGTGGTGGTGGTGGTGGTGGTGGTGGTGGTGGTGTTCTGGTGATTGTGAACCAGCATCAAAGAAATATAAGCTGGTCATGGCAACCCTAGTCTCTTCTAGAGTTTTGTCCTCTCTACTAGAGTTCCAGTGGCTCCTTTGTGTCTGCCTGCCAGTGAAAATATCCCTGCATTCATAACCACAACTAATACTGAACATTTAGGACAAGTTTACAAGGAGAAACTGAAGCACAAAGAGCAACATCATGAAACAACATAGGTGGCCTCTAAAGACAATGTATGTGTGTGTGTGTGTGTGTGTGTGTGTGTGTGTATGTGCCTGCGCATGCGTGCGTGCGCATGGGACTCTCCCCTTTTTTATTCTACATTTTTTTATAAAGTGCAAGCAAAGAACAACCAATACATCCTGTTCTTAAACATGTGGGATTGTTTTGCTGACAAAATAAATAGCCATACCTCACACATAGCCTTCCTAAGCTAGTGCCTATGTGAGAAGCCAACTAATGAGTCCTTAACCCTCCCAGCCTCTAAGTTTGCTGCCAAATGGGAATGAAACACCTTCGGTGTTGGCTCCTCTTGTTAATAATCATGAGTGTTTTCTAGCACCCCTTTTGAATGGTGCAGTGTTTGGTAAAAATGCCTCGTTGGCCTCTGAAACCTCCTACTTTTAATATCAAACTTATCTTACTCTTTTCACTTCCTTGGTCTGTGAGGAATTGCTAGCCTTGTGTCTATTGTCTATGAGCATTGAATTTTTATTTACTGACACAATGATTTTTTTTTTGTGTGGGTAGTTTTGGGATAAGAATAAAGGTGATCTATGATTCATTGCACAGGGATGAATATCTTGAAACTCAGCTCCCTTCACACAATTACGTGATTCCAGACTACCATCCGAAGCATAATAAATCAATATGGTGAAGTCAATATAAACCCTCAAATGGAAAGAAAAATAGCTCCTGATAGAAATGCACACAGGAGTCTGTGCAGGAGAGCAGACGGGCCACAAAAGTGACATAGCTTCTGGGACAGAGTCCCTTTCGGGCTTTCATCTTCAGCCAGGAGGCCAAGCTGAGCCCCAGAACTCTGCATACTTGCCTGTAGAGAGAACTCTGACAACTGAGATTCAGGAGAGAGTTGGACTCCCAGGAGGGCTGACAGAGGCTAAGAAAATCACAGGAGAAACAAACTCCAGACAGTGACAGCTATAACAACTAACTCCAGACATTACCAGATGGCAAAGGGCAAAAGTAACAATCATACTAATAGAAACCAAGACCACTCGGCATCATCAGAACCCAGCACTCCCATCACAGCGAGTCCTGGATACCCCAACACACTGAAAAGCAAGATTTGGATTTAAAATCATATCTCATGATGCTGATAGAGGATTTTAAGAAGGACATTAATAACTAACTTAAAGAAATATAGGAGAACACAGCCAAACAGGTAGAAGGCCTTAAAGAGGAAAGACAAAAATCCCTTAAAGAATTACAGGAAAACACAACCAAACAGGTGATGGAATTAAACAAAACCATCCAAGATCTAAAAGTGGAAGTAGAAAAAATAAATAAAACCCAAAGGCAGACAACTCTGGAGATAGAAACCCTAGGAAAGAAATCAGGAACCATAGATGTGAGCATCAGCAACAGAATAAAAGAGATGGAAGAGAGAATCTCAGGTGAAGAAGATTCCATAGAAAACATCAGCACAACAATCAAAGAAAATGCAAAATGCAAAAAGATCATAACTCAAAACATCCAGGAAATCCAGGACACAATGAGCAAACCAAACCTATGGATAATAGGAATAGATAAGAATGAAGATTTTCAACTTAAAGAGCCAGTAAATATCTTTGACAAAATTATAGAAGAAAACTTCCCTAACCTAAAGAAAGAGATGCCCATGAACATACAAGGAGACTACAGGACTCCAAATAGACTGGACCAGAAAAGAAATTCCTCCTGACACATAATAATCAGAACAACAAATGCACTAAATAAAGATAGAATATTAAAAGCAGTAAGGGAAAAAGGTCAAGTAACATATAAAGGCAGACCTATTAGAATTACACCAGACTTCTCACCAGAGACTATGAAAGCCAAAAGATCCTGGACAGATGTTATACAGACACTAAAAAACACAAATACCTAGCAAAACTCTCAATTACCATAGATGAAGAAACAAAAGTATTCCAAAGCTAAATTCACACAATATCTTTCCACGAACCCAGCCCTTCAAAGGATAATAAAGGGAAAACAACAACACAAGGATAGAAATTATGCCCTAGAAAAAGCAAGAAAGTAATCCTCAACAAACCTAAAAGAAGACAGCCGTAAGAAAAGAATCCCAACTCTAATAACAAAAATAACAGGAAGGAGCAATTACTTTTCCTTAATATCTCTTAATATCAATAGACTCAATTCCATCAATAAAAAGACATAGACTAACAGACTTGCTACACAAAGAGGACCCAACCTTTTGCTGCTTGCACGAAACCCACCTCAGGGAAAAAGACAGACTCTATCTCAGAGAAAAGATTGGAAAACAATTTTACAAGCAAATGGTCCAAAGAAACAAACAGGAGTAGCCATTCTAATATCAAATAAAATCAATTTCCAACCCAAAGTTATCAAAAAAGAAAAGGAGGGGCATTTCATACTCATCAAAGGTAAAATCTTCCTAGAAGAACTCTCAATTATGAATATCTATGCTCCAAATGCAAGTGCAGCCACATTTATTAAAGAAATTTTAGTAAAGCTCAAAACACACATTGCACCTCACAAAGTAATAGTGGGAGACTTCAACATCCCACTCTCATCAATGGACAAAACCTGGAAAGACAAACTAAACAGAGGCACATTGAAACTAGCAGAAGTTGGGTTCCAGGACTCCGCCGAACTTAGGAACTTAGTCTGCACAGGTAAGAGTGTGCACCACAGAAGCAGACAGCCTCTGGGATAGGCGGGAGTCACAGAGCTGCTGAGGCAGCACCCTTTTCGGGCCGCAGACATCAGCCCACCCTCCCAGCCAGAGGACAGGAGTCCACCCTGCACGGGAGCTCTCTGCCTCAGGAGCAGGGAGCACCATCTTGGTTCCTGGACTCCGCCGAACTTAGGAACTTAGTCTGCACAGGTGAGAGTGTGCACCACAGAAGCTGAGAGCTTCTGGGACCTGCCAAAGCAACACAGCATCTGGGAAAGGTCCTGTTTTGGGCCTTCTTCTTCGGCCAGGAGGAGGTCCAAACACCAGATATCTGTGCACCTTCCCTGTAAGAGGAGAGCTTGCCAGCAGAGAGTACTCTAACCACTGAAACTCAGAGGAGAGAGCCTGTCTCCCAGGTCTGCTGATAAACGGTAATCAGAATCACCAGAAGAACAATCTCTAAACAGAGACAACTATAACAACTAACTCCAGAGATTACCAGATGGCGAAAGGTAAACATAAGAATCTTACTAACAGAAACCAAGACCACTCACCATCATCAGAACCCAGCACTCCTACTTCGCCCAGTCCAGGGCACCCCAACACACCCGAAAAGCTAGACCTGGATTTAAAAGCATATCTCATGATGATGGTAGAGGACATCAAGAAGGACTTTAATAACTCACTAAAAGAATTACAGGAGAACATTGCTAAAGAGTTACAAGTCCTTAAAGAAAAACAGGATAACACAATCAAACAGGTAGAAGTCCTTAAAGAAAAACAGGAAAAGACAACCAAACAAGTAGATGTCCTTAAAGAAAAACAGGAAAACACATCCAAACATGTGATGGAAATGAACAAAACCATACTAGACCTAAAAAGGGAAGTAGACACAATAAAGAAAATCCAAAATGAGGCAACACTGGAGATAGAAACCCTAGGAAAGAAATCTGGAACAATAGATACGAGCATCAGCAACAGAATACAAGAGATGGAAGAGAGAATCTCAGGTGCAGAAGATTCCATAGAGAACATCAGCACAACAATCAAAGAAAATGGAAAATGCAAAAAGATCCTAACTCAAAACATCCAGGAAATCCAGGACACAATGAGAAGACCAAACCTACGGATAATAGGAGTGGATGAGAATGAAGTTTTCAACTCAAAGGACCAGCAAACATCTTCAACAAAATTATAGAAGAAAACTTACCAAATCTAAAGAAAGAGATGCCCATGAACATACAAGAAGCCTACAGAACTCCAAATAGACTGGACCAGAAAAGAAATACCTCCTGACACATAATAATCAGAACAGCAAATGCACTAAATAAAGATAGAATACTAAAAGCAGTAAGAGGAAAAGGCCAAGTAACATATAAAGTCAAGCCTATCAGAATTACACCAGATTTTTCACCAGAGATTATGAAAGCCAGAAGATCCTGGACAGATGTAATACAGACACTAAAAGAACACAAATTCCAGCCCAGGCTACTATACCCAGCCAAACTCTCAATTAACATAGATGGAGAAACCAAAGTATTCCACGACAAAACCAAATTCACACATTATCTTTCCATGAATCCAGCCCTTCAAAGGATAATAACAGAAAAAAACAATACAAGGACAGGAACCACACCCTAGAAAAAACAAGAAGGTAATCCCTCAACAAACCTAAAAGAAGACAGCCACAAGAACAGAATGCCAACTTTAAGAACAAAAATAACAGGAAGGAACAATTACTTTTCCTTAATATCTCTTAATATCAATGGACTCAACTCCCCAATAAAAAGACATAGACTAAAAAACTGGCTACACAAATAAGACCCAACATTTTGCTGCTTACAGGAAATTCATCTCAGAGATAAAGATAGACACTACCTCAGAATGAAAGGCTAGAAAACAATTTTCCAAGCAAATGGTATGAAGAAATAAGCTGGAGTAGCCATTCTAATATCTGATAAGATTGACTTCCAACCCAAAGTCATCAAAAAAGACAGGGAGGGGCACTTCATACTCATCAAAGGTAAAATCCACCAAGAGGAACTATCAATTCTGAATATCTATGCTCCAAATACAAAGGCATCCACATTCATTAAAGAAACTTTAGTAAAGCTCAAAGCACACATTGCACCTCACACAATAATAGTGGGAGACTTCAACACACCACTTTCACCAATGGACAGATCATGGAAACAGAAACTAAACAGGGACACAGTGAAACTAACAGAAGTTATGAATCAAATGGATCTGGCAGATATCTACAGAACATTCAATCCTAAAACAAAAGGATATACCTTCTTCTCAGCACCTCATGGTACCTTCTCCAAAATTGACCACATAATTGGTCACAAAACAGGCCTCAACAGATAAAAAAATATTGAAATTGTCCCATGCATCCTATCAGATCACCATGGACTAAGGCTGATCTTCAATAACGAAATAAATAATAGAAAGCCAACATTCACGTGGAAACTGAACAACACTCTTCTCAATGATACCTTGGTCAAGGAAGGAATAAAGAAAGAAATTAAGGACATTTTAGAGTTCAATGAAAATGAAGCCACAACATACCCAAACTTATGGGACGCAATGAAAGCATTTCTAAGAGGAAAACTCAAAGCTCTGAGTGCCTCCAAAAAGAAACTAGAGAGAGCAGACATTAGCAGCTTGACAACACACCTAAAAGCTCTAGAACAAAAGGAAGCAAATTCACCCAAGAGGAGTAGACGGCAGGAAATAATCAAACTCAGGGGCGAAATCAACCAAGTTGAAACAAGAAGAACTATTCAAAGAATCAACCAATCAAGGAGCTGGTTCTTTGAGAAAATCAACAAGATAGATAAACCCTTAGCCAGACTCACTAGAGGGCAAAGGGAAAGCATTCTAATTAACAAAATCAGAAATGAAAAAGGAGCCATAACAACAGATCTTGAAGAAATCCAAAACACCATCAGATCCTTCTACAAAAGGCTATACTCAACAAAACTGCAGAACCTGGATGAAATGGAGAAGTTTCTACACAGATACCAGGTACCAAAGTTGAATCAAGATCAGGTTAATGATCTAAACAGCCCTATATCCCCCAAAGAAATAGAAGCAGTCATTAATAGTTTCCCAACCAAAAAAAGCCCAGGACCAGATGGGTTTAGTGCAGAGTTCTATCAGACCTTCAAAGAAGATCTAATCCCAGTTCTTCACAAACTATTCCACAAAATAGAAACAGAAGGTACTCTACCAAACTCATTCTATGAAGCCACAATTACTCTGATACCTAAACCACAAAAAGACCCAACAAAGATAGAAAAGTTCAGACCAATATCCCTTATGAATATTGATGCAAAAATCCTCAATAAAGTTCTTGCTAACCGAATCCAAGAACACATCAAAACAATCATCCATCCTGACCAGGTAGGTTTCATCACAGGGATGCAGGGATGGTTCAATATACAAAAATCCATCAACGTAATCCAGTATATAAACAAACTCAAAGACAAAAAACGCATGATCATCTCGTTAAATGCAGAAAAAGCATTTGACAAGATCCAACACCCATTCATGATAAAAGTCTTGGAAAGATCAGGAATTCAAGCCCATACCTAAACATGATAAAAGCAATCTACAGCAAACCAGTAGCCAACATCAAAGTAAATGGTGAGAAGCTTGAAGCAATCCCTCTAAAATCAGGGACTAGACAAGGCTGTCAACTTTCTCCAAACCTATTCAACATTGTACTTAAAGTCCTAGCCAGAGCAATTCGACAACAAAAGGAGATCAAAGGTATACAAATTGGAAAAGATGAAGTCAAAATATCACTTTTTGCAGATTATATGATAGTACATATAAGTGACCCTAAAAATTCCACCAGAGAACTCCTAAACCTGATAAACAGCTTCGGTGAAGTAGCTGGATATAAAATTAACTCAAACAAGTCAATGGCCTTTCTCTACACAAAGAATAAACAGGCTGAGAAAGAAATTAGGGAAACAACACCCTTCTCAATAGTCACAAATAATATAAAATATCTTGGCGTGACTCTAACTAAGGAAGTGAAAGATATGTATAATAAAAACTTCAAGTCTCTGAAGAAAGAAATTATAGAAGATCTCAGAAGATGGAAAGATATCCCATGCTCATGGGTTGGCAGGATCAACATTGTAAAAATGGCTATCTTGCCAAAAGCAATCTACAGATTCAATGCAATCCCCATCAAAATTCCAACTCAATTCTTCAACGAATTAGAAAGTGCAATCATGTTCACAGTCAGCTATTGGATGTATCACAGGGCTCCCAATGGAGAAGCTAGAGAAAGTACCCAAGGAGCTAAAGGGATCTGCAACCCTATTGTTGGAACAACATGATGTACTAACCAGAACCCCGGAGCTCTTGTCTCTAGCTGCATATGTATCGAAAGATGGCCTAGTCGGCCATCAATGGAAAGAGAGGCCCATTGGACTTGCAAACTTTATATGCCCCAATATAGGGGAATGCCAGGGCCAAAAGAATGGGAATGGGTGGGTAGGGAAGTGGGGGGTGCTATGGGGGACTTTTGGGATAGTATTGGAAATGTAATTGAGGAAAATATGTAATAAAAATAAAAAAAAAAAGAAAGTGCAATCTGCAAATTCATCTGGAATAACAAAAAACCTAGGATAGCAAAAACTCTTCTAAAGGATAAAAGAACCTCTGGTGGAATCACCATGCCTGACCTAATGCTTTACTACAGAGAAATTGTGATAAAAACTGCATGGTACTGGTATAGTAACAGACAAGTAGACCAATGGAATAGAATTGAAGACCCAGAAATGAAGCCACACACCTACGGTCACTTGATCTTCGACAAGGGAGCTAAAACCATCCAGTGGAAGAAAGACAGCATTTTCAACAAATGGTGCTGGCACAACTGGTTGTTATCATGTAGAAGAATGCGAATTGATTCATTCCTATCTCCTTGTACTAAGGTCAAATCTAAGTGGATCAAGGAACTTCAAATAAAACCAGAGACACTGAAACTTATAGAGGAGAAAATGGGGGAAAGCCTTGAAGATATGGACACAGGGGAAAAATTCTTGAATAGAACAGCAATGGCTTGTGCTGTAAGATAGAGAATTTACAAGTGGGACCTCATGAAACTGCAAAGCTTCTGCAAGGCTAAAGACACCATCAATAAGACAAAAAGACCACCAACAGATTGGGAAAGATGCTTTGCCTATCCTAAATCAGATAAGGGACTAATATCCAATATATAAAAAGAACTCAAGAAGGTGGACTCCAGAAAATCAAATAATCCCATCAAAAAATGGGGCTCAGAACTGAACAAAGAATTCTCACCTGAGGAATACCGAATGGCAGAGAAACACCTGAAAAAATGTTCAACATCCTTAATCATCAGGGAAATGCAAATCAAAACAACCCTGAGATTTCACCTCACACCAGTCAGAATGGCTAAGATCAAAAATTCAGGTGACAGCAGATGCTGGCGAGGATGTGGAGAAAGAGGAACACTCCTCCATTGTTGGTGGGATTGCAAGCTTGTACAACCACTCTGGAAATCAGTCTGGCGGTTCCTCAGAAAATTGGACATAGTACTACTGGAGGATCCAGCAATACCTCTCCTGGGCATATATCCAGAAGATGTCCCAACTGGTAAGAAGGACACATGCTCCACCATGTTCATAACAGCCTTATTTATAATAGCCAGAAGCTGGAAAGAACCCAGATGCCCCTCAACATAGGAATGGATACAGAAAATATGGTACATTTACACAATGGAGTACTACTTAGCTATTAAAAAGAATGAATTTATGAAATTCCTAGGCAAATGGATGGACCTGGACGACATCATCTTGAGTGAGGTAACACAATCACAAAGGAACTCACACAATATGTATTCACTGATAAGTTGATATTAGCCCAAAACTTAGGATACCCAAGATATAAGATACAATTTGATAAACGCATGAAACTCAAGAAGAATGAAGACCGAAGTGTGGACACTTTGCCCCTTCTTAGAATTGGGAACAAAACACCCATGGAATGAGTTACAGAGACAAAGTTTGGAGCTGTGATGAAAGGATGGACCATCTAGTGATTGCCATATCCAGGGATCCATCTCATAATCAGCTTCCAAAAGCTGACACCATTGCATACACTAGCAAGATTTTGCTGAAAGGACCCAGATATAGCTGTCTCTTGTGAGACTATGCCGGGGCCTAGCAAACACAGAAGTGGATGCTTACAGTCAGCTATTGGATGGATCACAGGGCTCCCAATGGAGAAGCTAGAGAAAGTAACCAAGGAGGTAAAGGGATCTGCAACCCTATAGTTAGAACTACATGAAGAACTAACCAGTACCCCGGAGCTCTTGTCTCTAGCTGTATATGTATCGAAAGATGGCCTAGTCGGCAATCACTGGAAAGATAGGCCCATTGGACTTGCAAACTTTATATGCCCCAATACAGGGGAATGCCAGGGCCAAAAGAATGGGATTGGGTGGGTAGGGATTTAGGGGGGGTATGGGGGACTTTTGGGATAGCATTGGAAGTGTAATTGAGGAAAATACGTAATAAAAAAAGAAAGAATGTTGGTGTGGGCCACCAAAAAAAAAAGAAACTAACAGAAGTTATGAAACAAATGGATTTAACAGATATCTACAGAACATTTTATCCTAAAACAAAAGGTTATACCTTCTTTCAGCACCTCATGGTACCTTCTCCAAAACTGACCATACAATTGGTCACAAAACAGTCCTCATCAGATACAAAAATATTGAAATTATCTCATGCATCCTATCAGATCTCCACAGACTAAGGCTGATCTTCAATAACAACATAAATAATAGAAAGCCAACATTTACATGGAAACTGAACAATACCTTACTCAATGATACCTTGGTCAAGCAAGAAGTAAAGAAAGAAATTAAAGACTTTTTAGAGTTTTATGAAAATGAAGCCACAACATACCCAAACTTATGGAACACAATGAAAGCATTTCTAAGAGGAAAACCCATAGCTCTGAGTGCCTCCAAAAGGAAACTAGAGAGAGCACACACTAGCAGCTTGACAACACATCTAAAAGCTCTAGAAAAAAAGGAAGCAAATTCCCCCAAGAGGAGTAGACGGCAGGAAATAATCAAACTTGGGGCTGAAATCAACCAAGTGGAAACAAAAAGAACTATTCAAAGAATCAACCATACCATGAGTTGGTTCTTTGAGAAAATCAGCAAGATATATAAACCCTTAGGCAGACTAAGTAGAGGGTACAGAGACAGTATCCTAATTATCAAAATCAGAAATGTAAAAGGAGACATAACAACAGAACACGAGGAAATCCAAAACATCATCAGATCCTACTACAAAGGGCTATATTCAACAGACCTGGAAAACTTGGATGAAATGGACAAATTCTTAGACAGATACCAGGTACCAAAATTAAATCAGGATCAGATTAATGATCTAAACAGTCCCATATCCCTTAAAGAAATAGAAGTACCCACACACCTATGGTCACTTGATCTTCGACAAGGGAGCTAAAAACATCCAGTGGAAGAAAGACAGCATTTTCAACAAATGGTGCTGGCACAACTGGTTGTTAACATGTAGAAGAATGCGAATCGATCCATTCCTATCTCCTTGTACTAAGGTCAAGTCAAAGTGGATCAAGGAACTTCACATAAAACCAGAGACACTGAAACTTATAGAGGAGAAAGTGGGGAAAAGCCTTGAAGATATGGGCACAGGAGAAAAATTCCTGAATAGAACAGTAATGGCTTGTGCTGTAAGATCGAGAATTGACAAGTGGGACCTCATGAAACTACAAAGCTTCTGCAAGGCTAAAGACACCATCAATAAGACAAAAAGACCACCAACAGAGTGGGAAAGGATCTTCACCTATCCTAAATCAGATAAGGGACTAATATCCAATATATATAAAGAACTCAAGAAGGTGGACTCCAGAAAGTCAAATAACCCCATTAGAAAATGGGGCTCAGAACTGAACAAAGAATTCTCACCTGAGGAATACCGAATGGCAGAGAAACACCTGAAAAAATGTTCAACATCCTTAATCATCAGGGAAATGCAAATCAAAACAACCCTGAGATTCCACCTCACACCAGTCAGAATGGCTAAGATCAAAAATTCAGGTGACAGCAGATGCTGGCGAGGATGTGGAGAAAGAGGAACACTCCTCCATTGTTGGTGGGATTGCAAGCTTGTACAACCACTCTGGAAATCAGTCTGGCGGTTCCTCAGAAAATTGGACATAGTACTACCGGAGGATCCAGCAATACCTCTCCTGGGCATATATCCAGAAGATGTCCCAACCGGTAAAAAGGACACATGCTCCACTATGTTCATAGCAGCCCTATTTATAATAGCCAGAAGCTGGAAAGAACCCAGATGTCCCTCAACAGAGGAATGGATACAGAAATTATGGTACATTTACACAATGGAGTACTACTCAGCTATTAAAAAGAATGAATTTATGAAATTCCTAGCCAAATGGATGGACCTGGAGGGCATCATCTTGAGTGAAATAACACAATCACAAAAGAACTCACACAATATGTATTCACTGATAAGTGGATATTAGCCCAAAACTTAGGATACCCAAGATATAAGATACAATTTGATAAACGCATGAAACTCAAGAAGAATGAAGACCAAAGTGTGGACACTGTGCACCTTCTTAGAATTGGGAACAAAACACCCAGGGAAGGAGTTACAGAGACAAAGTTCGTAGCTGTGATGAAAGGATGGACCATTTAGAGACTGCCGTATCCAGGGATCCATCCCATAATCAGCTTCTAAACGCTGACACCATTGCATACACTAGCAAGATTTTGCTGAAAGGACCCAAATATAGCTGTCTCTTGTGAGACGATGCCGGAGCCTAGCAAACACAGGAGTGGATGTTCACAGTCAGCTATTGGATGTATCACAGGGCTCCCAATGGAGAAGCTAGAGAAAGTACCCAAGGAGCTAAAGGGATCTGCAACCCTATTGTTGGAACAACATGATGTACTAACCAGAACCCCGGAGCTCTTGTCTCTAGCTGCATATGTATCGAAAGATGGCCTAGTTGGCCATCAATGGAAAGAGAGTCCCATTGGACTTGCAAACTTTATATGCCCCAATATAGGGGAATGCCAGGGCCAAAAGAATGGGAATGGGTGGGTAGGGAAGTGGGGGGCGCTATGGGGGACTTTTGGGATAGCATTGGAAATGTAATTGAGGAAAATATGTAATAAAAATCAAAAAAAAAAAAAAGAAATAGAAGTAGTCATTAATAGTCTTGCAACCAAAACAAAAAACAAAAAAACAAACAAATAAACAAAAGTAAAAACAGGGTATATCAAGGTCTATCAGACCTTCAAAGAAGACCTAATTCCAGATCTCCTCAAAGTATTGCACAAAATATAAACAGAAGGTTCATTCTATGAAGCCACAATTACTCTGATACTGAAACCATATAAAGACCCAACACAGCAGAACTTCAGACCAATTTCTCTTATGATTATTGATGCAAAAATACTCAATAAAATTTTTGCTATCTGAATCCAAGAACATATCAAAATGATCATCACCATGATCAAGTAGGCTTCATTCCAGGGATGCAGAGATGGTTTAATATATGGAAATCCATCCATGTAATCAAACTCAAAGACAAAAACCACATGATCATTTCCTTAGATTCTGAGAAAGTATTTGACAAAATCCAACACCCATTCATGATAAAAAGTCTTGGAAAGATCAGGAATTCAAGGCCCAGACCTAAATATAATAAAAGCAATCTACAGCAAACCAGTAGCCAACATCAAACTAAATGGAAAGAACCTTGAAGCAATTCCACTAAAATCAGGGGCTAGACAAGGCTGCTCACTTACTCCCTACCTACTCAATGTAGTACTCAATGAAGTCCTAGCCAGAGGAATTAGACAACAAAAGGAGATCAAGGGGATACAAATTGGAAAGGAAGAAGTCAAAATATCACTTTTTGCAGATGATATGGTAATGTATTTAAGTGACTCTAAAAATTCCACCAGAGAACTCCTAAGCCTGATAAACAGCTTCAATGATATAAAATTAACTCAAACAAATCAGTGGCCTTTCTCTACACAAAGGATAAACAGGCTAAGAAAGAAATTAGGAAAACAACACCCTTCACAATAGTCACAAATAATATAAAATACCTTGGCGTGACTCTAACTAAGGAAGTGAAGCATCCGTATGATAAAAACTTCAAGTCTCTGAAGAAAGAAATCAAAGATGATCTCAGAAGATGGAAAGATCTCCCATGCTCATGGATTGGCAGGATTAATATAGTAAAAATGGCTATCTTGCCAAAAGCAATCTGCAGATTCAATGCAATCCCCATCAAAATTCCAACTCAATTCTTCACGGAGTTAGAAAGGGCAATCTGCAAATTCATCTGGAATAACAAAAAACCTCGGATAGCAAAAACTATTCTCAACGATAAAAGAACCTCTGGTGGAATCATCATGCCTGACCTCACACTGTACTACAGAACAATTGTGATAAAAAATGCATGGTACTGGTACAGTGACAGAGAGGTAGATCAATGGAATAGAATTGAAGACCTAGAAATGAACCACACACCTATGGTCACTTGATCTTTGACAAGGGAGCTAAAACCATCCTGCAGAAAAAAGACAGTATTTTCAACAAATGGTGCTGGTACAACTGGTTGTTATCATGTAGAAGAATGCAAATTGATCCATTTATATACCCTTGTACAAAACTCAAGTCTAAGTGGATCAAGGAATTCCACATAAAATCAGAGACACTGAAACTGATAGAGGAGAAAGTGGGGAAAAGCCTCAAAGATATGGGCACATGGGAAAATTTCCTGAGCACAACAGCAATGGCTTGTTCTATAAGATTGAGACTCGACAAGTGGGACCTCATAAAATTGCAAAGCTTCTGTAAGGCAAAAGACATTGTCAATAAGACAAAAAGGCCACTAACAGATTGGGAAAGGATCTTTACCAATCCTAAACCAGACAGGGGACTAATATACAATATATATAAAGAAATCAAGAAGATGGACTCCAGAAAATCAAAAAAAAAAAAAACTTTTAAAAAATGGGGTACAGAGATAAACAAAGAATGCTCAACTGAGGAATACAATATGGCTGAGAAGCACCTGAAAAAATGTTCAAAATCCTTAATCATCAGGGAAATGCAAATGTAAACAACCCTGAAATTCCACCTCACACTAGTCAGAATGGCTAAGATCAAAAATTCAGGTGACAGCAGATGCTGGTGAGGATGTGGAGAAAGAACACTCCTCCATTATTGGTGAGGTTGCAAGCTGGTACAACCACTCTGGAAATCAGTCTGGTGGTTCCTCAGAAAATTGGACATAGTACTACCACAATTCCCAGCAATACCTCCTGGGCATATACCCATAAGATGCCCCAACTTGTAATAAGGACACGTTCTCCACTGTGTTTATAGAAACCTTATTTATGATAGCCAGAAACTTGAAAGAACCCAAATGTCCCTCAACAGGGGAATGGATGCAGTACTCCATTTACACAATGGAGTACTACTCAGCTATTAAAAACAATGAATTTATGAAATTTTTAGGCAAATGGATGGATCTGGAATATATCATCCTGAGTGAGGTAACCCAATCACAAAATAACACACATGATATGTACTCATTGACAAGCAGATATTAGCCCAGAAACTTAGGATACCCAAGATATAATTTGCAAAACACATGAAACCCAAGAAGAAGGAAGACCAGAGAGTGGATACTTTGTTCCTTCTTAGAATGGGGAACAAAAGTATCCATGGAAGGAGTTACAAAGTTCGGAGCTAAGATGGAAGGAAGGACCATCCAGAGACTGCCCCACCAGAGTATCCATCCCAAATACAACCACCAAATCCAGACACTGTTGCATATGCCACCAAGATTTTGCTGACAGGACCCTGATATAACTATCTCTTGTGAGGCTATGCCAGTGTCTGGCAAATACAGAAGTGGATGGTCACAGTCATCTATTAGATGGAACACAGGGCCGCTGATGATGATGCTAGAGAGCGAACCCAAGGAGCTAAAGGGGTCTGCAACCCTATAGCAGGATCAACAATATGAATTAACCAGTAACCCCCAGAACTATGTATCTAGTTGCATATGTAGCAGAGGATGGCCTGGTTGGCCATCAATGGGCCCTGGATTGTGAAGATCATATGCCCCAGTACAGAGTAATGTCAGGGCCAAGCAGTGGGAGTGGGTGCGTTGGAAAGCAGGGCAGGGGGAAGATATAGGGGGCTTTGGGGATAGGATTTGAAATGTTAATGAAGAAAATATCTAATTAAAAAAGAAATGCACACACAGACACACACACACACAGAGAGACACCTAAAAGTAGTGTTCCAAACATCCAACAGAAATAACACTCATGAGGCATCAGCAAGATGTCCTTTGCTAGGTGTCTGTAACAGCCACCTTGCTTCTCAGCTAATCTCTTCAGCACTGTACCACCCACTTGCCCATTGTGCAGTACAAGGATACCATGATCAACCTCGATGCAGCAGAATCAGCAGTACAGCTGAATTTATAGCAACCTCCTTAGGGTACAGATAAATTACTCTTAGGGTTCACCACTGCACAAAAACTGCATGATTTATAGATGTTGAGCAGATGAAAAAACATCTCAGTTCTTGTCAGTTAAGAAATAAACAGTATCTACTTCCACTGGACTGTGCACAGCAAAGTAGTCGATCATGCCAATAAGAAAAAGAAAACTCTACTACACTTTCTGCCCAGTTTTCCAGAACAACACAAGAAAGGAACCCTGGATCCCTGATGCTGTTCCAAGTGCAGCAAATTTAGTCTTTAGATTATTTGGACTACTTGATAAGCTTTCCTGCTGATTCATATAATTCTAAAATAGGAAACTTTAATATTAATTTCTCCCTTCTACTTTTTAAAACTGTTAGCTACTAATCTCTAAGTGGGCAAGTGTAGGTGATAGACACTAGCCATCAAAATTCAATGAATTTGAGCATTGGTGATGCAGCTCAGTTGGTAGAAATTGGAAGATGCTGAGCTATAGTGTGCAAAGTGTTTGCCAAAACCACATAAACCAGGGGTTGTGGTGCACATTTATAGTTCCAGAAGTCTACATTGGCAATTTAAGTTCATCATCCTCTGGTTTGGGAGCCACACAAGCTACAGAAGATCCGATCACAAAATATATCTATGAACTTGTAGCTCATAGTGACATGAGTTTAGACCTACCCTGACTGGTACTCAAGGAAATGGCCCCTGATGCTTCCCACAGCTTAGAGTGAATAACTGGTGTAGAACAGTATGACTCAAGCCACGTATAGTTGCTCAAATAGCATATGCCTCATTCACAAAGAACTCTTTATTCTCCTCAGTTGTGAAACATAGGATATATTTTTCTTTGAGTGTCTAACCATCTTCCTGACTTTGCCCTATCACTTTGAAATGTTAAGCTAAGTCCAGACAGTCTCCAGCATTCTGTTTTGGAAAATAAACTGTGGGTCATAGAAAAATCAAAAGGTAAAACCTTGTGAAGTATCCTCACAAATTTATAGTGTGTGTGCTTGAGAGTGAAGAAGCTGGTTAAAAGATACAGGGCGTTGAAAAAGCCATGTCCAGAGAAGGTAGTTAGGGAACATTCCATCTGTTGGGAGGTTCACTAATAAGAAGACTAGAAGAAGAGAAAACACTGGAATCCAGGGACAAGAAACAAAACATAATACAAAAAGATGTGACAAAAGGGACAGAAAATGGAACCACCTAGAGGATGCTTGTTTGAGTGTGTGGTATGCATGTATGTGTTTATGCATGTGTGTGTGAGTGTGAGTGTGTGTACCAGTGCACAAATTTGGGAAGCATTCACTTTTTTTGAGACAGAGTCCCCCAGGACATTTGTTAGAAATGGGAGACACCTAGCTGTTTCATGTGGTTCTTGAGACCGAACTAAGCACTTCTCCCACTGAGCCCCTGATGAAAAGCTTAGTTGTCACTGTAAAATTCAAAGCCAAGGGAACCTTAATTAATTCAATAAAAATAAAAGACAGAGGCATACATTTAATCGAAACTACTACTAGGAATTGCAATGAATATATTCAGTGTTTCTCTTGAATGGAAATATATATTAGAGAACAAGAGCCCACACTCATTATGCTTACAGTGCATATTGAAGCAATATTCTGAATATCTTTGTTTGGGTAATGTTTAGGATAATCAGGATCATTTTAATTCTTGAATCCTATCATAGCTCACCACTACAAATCATTTAGACATAGCTGACTGATCTTCTTAAAACGATCTGCTAACCTAGAGCCACAAATAGTTTTAAAAACAAAAAATAGAAAAAGCGACAGTTGTTTATGGCAAACAATGAGTGAACTAGATTGTGGGAAAAGTATTCAAACAATCTTGTGAAATGCCACATAGTTTGAAAAAAAAAAAAAAAGGTTTTCTGCTCTCCACATGCTGTGTCTGTGCAGCAGGGAACGATGCTGATAGTACCTTGCTTTCAGCGTTTGCCATCTCGTATGAGCGAGCTGTGTGGAAGGCACCCAGGCCTGGAGTATTCAACTGTGATATGAATGCACCCTGGCTCATAAGCCCCATTGTTAACATAGCAAGGGCTGACAGCTTGAATGCTGGAAAAGGCAAGAAATGAAATAAAACAGATGTCATGAAAAAAAATCCCTCAGCTTGTTTGGGCATAACTAGCACTCTGAGGAACCAACTGCCAAAGGGAATATGTTTCTATTTCCTACTGACTCCTGAGGGGTTTGGGATAATATAGTTTGATACTATTCCCGTCCCCAAAGGTAACCATCCCACACATTAATCCAAACTCAAGACAAATCAAATGATCATTGTCTAAACATCCTTATTCTGACAAAATGTAATTCCTTCTTTGTGACATTGCTTCTAACTTGTGGGGAACAATATCCTTCCAGGAAGTCACAGATTGAGAGAAAAATTCTATTGCTGCTCCAGTTTTCAGTTCATACATGCCCACTGGTGATATGTAAGACCCTTCTAAAGGCATTTAGAATGCTCTATCCAAAATGACACTTTAGCAATCCCGATGGGATTCTAATGGTATCTTATCTTTTTCCTCCTGAAGATCATGGAAAGGTAGGTGCTCTGCAAGAAGCTGTAATACAATTAAATTTATAAAAGCAGATCTGAACTAGAGATGATAATAAGGAATTCTTCATAAACCTTTACTACTTAACTTTCATCTGCAGTTAGTAAGCACAACAGGCTCTTCCATGTTACAACACTAAGACCAACACACACACACACACACACACACACACATATATATATATATATATATATATAAATATATTTCATAATACACATAGAGATATATACATTTACACACTGTATAAACATACATATATAAAAATATATGTCACACATATACATACTATATATACATATATCTTACATGTACATATCTGTACATGCATGTATGTACACATATGCATTAATACATGTATAGGCACAGATATATATCGCACACATACACATACATCATTCACACACATACATATACCCATATATCATATACACACATACACACATAACACAAACCTATGTATATTATACACACATATATGTACACATACATCACACATACACACATTCATAATTTAAATAACTGCCTTAAATTATACTCCAGAAGAAACTATGAGAGATTAAACATTAAATTTAGTAAAATAAAACTCTGAAAATACTCAATAAGCTTATTTATAAATATTTATCTATAAACAATGGGGGTCTTAGAGGTTAAAGAGAAAGAAGAAATTTAAAATGCTAAGAAATATAGCATACTAAATAAATTCTAAAAAACAAACTTATATAACAAAAATTGAAAACCAAAAAATATTTTCAACCTACTTGCAAAAAAGTAAACATTATTTATAAAGAATGCGCTAACTAAGCAAGTAGTTCAAAAATAAAGAGTACATAGCGCTAGTTGACATATACTGTAGAGTTCAGGAACATAGTGTGATGCTATTTCAAGTCATTGTAGTAGATAGATAGCATGGTGTGCTTCCACAGGAGAACTGGAACGTACAGCTCTCTTAACTGTTTGTTTCGTTGTTGCCAGCTGAAAGTTTTCGGCTGAACTTCTCTTTAGGAATGGGCATTAGTAGAGCCACCTTGGCCAGGGTCACACTCCTACCTTAGAACAGTCTATATCTGATGATCGTTCCTGTGCAGATGTAAAGCTCTGACGTCCTGCATGATGGTGGGTCAATATCAAGGGCAGTTCCACCACTGACACCCCTGGGAAGTGGCTCGGGCTTGCTGCCATCCAGCTGTCCCTCCACCCAGTTCTTCTGCTCATCGCCCTCCTCACTTGTGTTCTTTCTCACACTGTGCTTTAAGACGCATCCTGAGAACATGTCTCAGAATTTGCTTCCTAGAAATCCCTACTTACCACCGCTGCTCTGAGACCCAGATTTCAGTAGAAGCTCTAGAGCACTGGTTCTCAGCCTTTTCTAATGTGTGACCCTTTAGTGCAGTTCCTGTGTTCCTCATAAAATTGCTTAGTTGCTACTTCATAATTGTAATTTTGCTACTGTTATGAATTGTAATGCAAATATAGTTGGCAATGTTTGCCAAGGAGGCCTTGACCCACAGGTTGAAAACTGGTACTCTAGCATTTGGCAAGTCTTCGCTCAGATCAGACATACTTCAACCTTTGGCTAGCCATGGCTGCTGTAAAGCTAGGGAATCCTGTATCAGCTTAGAGGTTCATAAGAAAGCTGATCACATTGTTTAACTAGTATCCAAAGAATCCCCACCCCAACCCCAAATGTGTGAGCATTTCTACATGATAGCAATCACCTAATATTGTCTTGAAGTTTTAAATCCCCAGTGTCACCTTGGACCCTGATATTTTCTCTCTGAAAAGAATGATCTAAGCAGCTGTATCTCTGTTTACGAATTTCTCAATAGTCTCTGAGTTCACTAACCTTTTTGCCCAAGAATTCTTTGTTCACGAACTCTAAGATCTGGAGAAAACTCTCACAGTCAAGACTGCAGGTAGGTTAGGTGTTGTGAAAGGAGGAATTGTCAGGATTAGGAAATACAGGGGCAGCAATCTGGTGACTCCCTGGGAGTTTCCTGCTCACCAATGCATCACACCTTAATTTTAAATTTTTGTAATTTTTCTTTTTCTTTTTCTTTTTTTTTTTGTTTGTTTGTTTTGGTTTTTCGAGACAGGGTTTTTTCTGTGTAGCCCTGGCTGTCCTGGAACTCACTCTGTAGACCAGGCTAGCCTTGAACTCAGAAATCTGCCTGCCTCTGCCTCCCAAGTGCTGGGATTAAAGGCGTGTGCCACCACGCCCAGCTTTGTAATTTTTCTATGTTGCTACATATTCTCTTATTTCCATCTATACTTAGATTAAACACACACATACATGCTCATAATAATTTTTAAATTTTATTTATGAAATTTAAAATAGTGAAATATGGCAATATATTTGTAATTTTCTTTATAAAGGAGTGTATTTGACACCCTACCTGCTTGGCAATGCTCAAAGCTTCTTTAGTCACAATAGTCAGGAAACAGAGACAACTTAAATGTTCTCCTGAAGAATGGATAATAAAATTGTGATATAAATACACAATGGATGGACCTAAAAAAGATTATATTGAGTGAGGTTACTCAGACCTAGAAAGACAAGCATTTCATGTTGTCTATCATTGGTAGATCCCAGAACTAAATTCACAGAAGTGAATATTTAACATGGAGGAAAATCGTCATCTGAGAAAATGTCAGGGGACACAGATACATGTGGGAATAACAGCATATTGGCAATATGAAGTAGCAAACAAACAAACAAACAAACAAAACCTGAGCACAGCTCAAACTGGGGTGGGGAGGGCAACACACAAGGAGGGACAAGAGACAACTAACACACAGTTGTTTGATAAAGCCTCAAGGAATATTATTATTCTGTATTTCCTTAATGTTACACAGTATTCAGTACTATAAGTGTATGCGCACACCCTTTACCTCCACAGAGGTAGCTAGGAGAGGCTGCAGGATGAAAGGGAAAGTTAAAATGATGCAACTCTGTTAATTAAAACATTTTCAGATGAAAGCATAATTTTAAATATTTAGAAAAAATGCCCTATACATGACATGCACGTTTTAGACTCTCACCTTGAGAAAAGAAGCACAAAGATGATTACGGTCTTTCTTATATTAAGAGACTGAAGAAGACAGAGAAATTTGATGCTAACGATGACAAAATGAGAGATGCTATAAAATGGTAATGGATTGAGCAGTTGCATTAAAATTTCTACAACAGTCTTATCAAAGGGCATAAAAATTAAAAACATTAATAACTCATGATTGAGCCGGGCGTGGTGGCGCACACCTTTAATCCCAGCACTTGGGAGGCAGAGGCAGGCGGATTTCTGGGTTCGAGGCCAGCCTGGTCTACAAAGTGAGTTCCAGGACAGCCAGGGCTATACAGAGAAACCCTGTCTCGAAAAACCAAAAAAAAAAAAACCAAAAAACTCATGATTGAAATTTTCTCAAGAAACCAATATTTCTAGATAACAACTATGGAAAATAACATTAGTATTGGGAAAATAGAAACATAGATAGATAGATAGATAGATAGATAGATAGATAGATAGATAGATAGATAGATAATGTTTATATAAAAATACAGAACTCTTTGTCCTAAATGTCCTTAGTAAATAGTTTGAACTTGACACATAATAATACATGTGAACACGTATAAGGCATGCTCCTGGCTTTATATTCACAAAATTCCCAAGAATCCAATCAGAAGAAATAACTGACACACACAAAGATTTGGAAAACATCTGGATGTTAACACTGACTTTCTCCTAGGGGTGAGGATGTAAGTGCTTTTGCAATATTTGTACTCTTGATCACCTTAATTGCTTTATCCTAGGCATATGCTCTTTAACAAGAAGTCATAAATAAAATACTTATAGAGCAAATAGCTACTTTAAAAATGCAAGCTTTTCACAGGACACCCCCCAAATTAGGTATTATTAAATTAAGGAAGGCATTATATGATAACCAGATCACTAGACTGTTAATCAAAACATCTGTGTTTTAAAGCTTGTACCAACAGTTCTTGGCCCTGTGCCTTTATTCTCACTTGCTTACTGAGTACTTGATAATAGGTGATTTATTTAATTCCTCTAAGCCAGTTTTCACATCTTTAGAAAGATTCTAATGAGTATTTCACAGGATTGTTGCAGGGATTAAATAACTATAAAAGGGAAAGATCCAGGCAGCAGCCCGACACCCTCTAGGTGTTCCAGCCATGTTTGTTGAAGGTAAAACAGCTGGTTGTTTCTACCATTGCAAATCACATTTTTCCAGCCTCCACTCTCAGTTCTGGGTCACAGTTTTCCACTCAGACAAAAGAGTATCTTTAAGATATTTGCACCTCAGAGTGACAGCCAACTAAAGAGAGGGCTGCAGTCAGAGCATTCCATCCTGCCTGGAAATCTTCTCCTTTATATTTTCATTTGCTTTTCACTTTCTATTAGACCTTTTTTTCTATTAGATATTTTATTTATTTACATTTGAAATGCCATCCCCTTTCCCGGTTTCCCCTCAGAAACCCCCCTAACCCATCCCTTCCCTTGCTTCTATGAGAGTGCTCCCCCACCCACACACCCACTCCAGTTTCCCCTCCCTGGCATTCCTCTACTCTGGGGGAATCCAGCCTTCACAGAATTCCTCCAAGTGATTCCAGACAAGGCCATCCTCTGCTACATATGCAGGTGGAGCCATGGGTCCCTCCCTCTATGTGTACTCTTTGGTTGGTGGTCAAGTCCCTGAGAGCTCTGGGGGATGTGGTTGGTTGATACTGTTGTTCTTCCTATGGGGTTGCAAACGTTTCATTGTTACTGTTTGTTTGCCTGACTTGGAAAAATAAGTTAAATTAATCCCCCAAGACCTGTCTTTGCGTTGGCTTACACATATGTTAACAGCAAGCTTTGACTATTATATATTTGACATGCTATCCTTGGGTAGAATGATTTAAGGTAATTATTTTTACTCAAAAATGAGGACTACAAAAGTTAAAAATTAAAAAGGAGGGCCATCTGCATTCACTCCTGTAGAATGACAGACGTTTTAGACATGGTAGCTGCAAAGAACTGCAAAGCAGAAATTAATCCCACTCCTGTGGAGTTCTGAGGATGTTCAGGGCAGCAGATCTCATTTAGAACCCTCCTTTGCCATCTATTAAGAAGTGAGCATGGCAGAGTTGGCCGTGGGGGAGGCTTTTTGATTCTCAATTCCTCTGAACATTGTCAGTGTTTAATCAATAGCTAGTCTGGGCTTCATTAAACGTGTGCTCTCAGTTCAAGGTCCTCTGGATGGGGATGGTGGAGGGAATTGCTCAGGTTTGCTGTAAAGTGCATAAAGGTGCCTACGTTCAGGTTAGCCCGCTCAAAGAAGACAGGATTTTAAAACATCTTGCACTAAAAGAGAACTGTTTTAATGGGTCGTGTGGAATATCAATTATTCTTGATCTCATAATTTTTGCTTCTGTTGCAGGGTGTACCCTACAGAATCTGCGTCGGCATGTACTAATTTATGCTTGCTACAAGAAGAGTTAGCAAATATGTCAGTCATATAGTGCAGCAAGCCTGCTCTCCCACATCCTAAATTTTATAGTTCAATGATTCCATCCAAGTTTAAATTCTTTGTACTATGGGCTTAATCAAGGGTGTAGCAAAGCCAGGGCAGATCTGTCTCAACATTTGGAGTGCAAGTAAAGAAACCAACTACAGATTCTTTCCTTCTGCATTTTAATCCATTGTTCTCCTACCTGTGTGATACAGCACTTAGTAAGCCAGAATTTCAAACAAAGAAATGAAAAATGTCTTTTACCAGAGAATCCCATGGAAGTTATAATGAGAAATGAAGATTATTAAATAATTTTCCTTTATAAATAAGGAGAGTTATTTTGTATAAACACTATTCATATATTAACATGCACAAAAATTACTGCAATAATTTATTTTTTAAACACTAAGCTATTGGAGTTGTCAAGGATCCAGTATCATTTTCCTCAGCTCTACTTTTGTGACAAATTTGTCAAACACTAATTTTAAAATGTATATTGTTTTTAATGCTTTTATTTGTACTTTGATAATTTTCTAAAATATAATTTAACCATGTTCACACCCATACTACACTGCTCACAAATATAACTTTGTGTTCTTAAAAAAAAATCATCCAATCCAACGTATGCAGCAATACATTTTTGGATATGTGACTTTATTTATGAATCTCTAGAGAATGTTTTATACTCTATTATTATTCATTGTATTAACTATATTAAAATTACTGGGACATATATTAACCTTATTTCAATAGTAAATAAAATAAAACATTCTAAAAAATAAATAAATAAATAAATAAATAAGGCCAGGTTGAGATTAGACTTCTTCCTGACTTAAGTACTTTTAAAATGGAACTTTTAGGAATCAGAGCTTTCTCTATAGAGAAAAGAGGGTCAATTAACCAGGCTTAGTATAAAAATTAAGGTGCATTTCTTTTTTTTACTGAATTCAGGAAAAATGTTGAAATCTCAAACTATTCCACCCAATATATATAATATAGAAAATGTTGGAGGCAAAAGTCAGTCAAATCCCTCTCTTTCCGTTATTAAAACTTTGAATCATGTACTGTATTAACTTCTAAGAGAAATGAATATGGATTCTAGGATACTGTAGAGGGAATCCAGAAAAATAAAAAAATTATACTATTGGTTTATAATCTATGAACTTCATTTTGTAGGGGTCCACTTGATAAGGGTTTCTGGTAAAACTGTAACCATTGTATATGAAAGTTTCAAATTTCACAATATCAAACAGGACTACATCCTGAAATGCCCGTAGATTCTTTTACAAATCATAGAATTCTTTCAAATCAAAGAGTAAAGGTTTATCACTTGATGTAAATCTCCTATACTTACAGAGTTCATCCAAGACATTATACAGACTCAGATAAAGTTAATCTTGATACTATATGGAAACTCCAACCGTATTTAAAGTCTATGCTGGTTTTGTAATATAGCCACTATAGGTTCTCCTCTAAGGTCCTTGATTTCAACCAGCCCTGGGTAGCTGGCTATATTTCCATGAATGGGCATGATTTAATTCTTGATGGGTAAGTGTTCAGTTAAATTAAAGAGCTGTTGGTTACTGCCAAGGTATGTGTGCCACCAGTGCACCCTCAGATTTATTGTGCCTTTTTCCTGGTTCACAGGCATCATACTGGGGTTGGACTGTTGGTTGATTCTCTCCTCTGGAAGATTACAAGGTACCTCCTGGTACCATGAACTTGGTCCTCAAGTAGTTGGCTTTCAGGTCAGGTATAGTTCTGGGGCCTCTGGGGCCTGTGTCTGAAGTGTATGGTACCTTCAGCTATAGGAAAGTACCCTGAACTGCTGGGGCAGCTGAATAGAAGTAGCTTATAATGTTTTAAGAGGCTCTTTGACAGCCCCAGCTAGCTCAAGAAGAGCTTATCATGTTTAGTGGGTATTTTAATTTTTGTTTTTTTTAGTGGTCTTAGGCTCTTGGTGGAAACACTGTCAGCAAGATGGAAAAATTTCACTTAAAATATATATGTGTGTTTATACACAGCCTGTGTATATTATTGACTATTTTCCTTTTTTCTTTTCTTTTAGGTAGATAATTAAGAGTATTATTCTTTTTTTTCAAGTTCCCTATCTCAGTTTTTTAAATGGATATTTTATTTATTTACATTTCAAATGTTATCCCCTTTCCCGATTTCTGCCCCCAGAAGCCACCTATCATATCCCACCTCATGATTTTAAGAGGGTGTGCCCCAACCCACCAACCCATTCTTGCTTCCCCGCCCTCAAATTCTCCTACACTGGGGCACGGAGTGTTCACAGGACCCTTAGGACTTTTTTCAGACATCCTTACTGATACTTTACTTTTCTCCATCCTTCTTCTCTCTGATCCTTCCCCTCTCTGATTTAAATACCCTTTGTGGTGGTTTGAATAAGAATGGTAACCACAGACTTATCTGCTTGAATTCTCAGTCATCATGGAGTGGAAGTCTTTTAAAGAATTAGAAGGATTAGGATCTAGAGCCTTGTTGGAGGAAGTGTGTCATTGAGGGTGAACTTTGAAGTTTGCAAAGCTTAGGCCAGGCACAGTCTTGCTCCATCTGCTATTTATAGGTCAGGATGCAGCTCTCAGCTATTGTTGCAGCAGCAGCAGCAGCAGCAGCAGCAGCAGCAGCAGCAGCAGCAGCAGCAGCAGTGTGTATGACTACCTGTGTGCCGTCTTGCTCCCAACCATGATGGTAATGGACTAAACTTCTGAAACTGTAAGCAAGCTCACAGTTAAATGCTTTTTACTTTTTGTTTTTTTATAATTGGCTCAGCCAGGATGCTTCTTTATAATAGAAATGTTACCAAGACACCCTCTTTTGTCTCACTTCCCACTTCAGCTCAGTTGTACTCTGCTATTCTTCCTGCTAATGCTCCCCCAAGTACATTCTAAACATTTATCCTTATACTCACTGGTAAGTACCTTTTTCAACCCTCATCAAGGAAACCTTATTTGACATAAGAGACCATCACAGAAGAACATAACCTATCAAAATGCAAAATTGTGGATTCCAGTTCCAATTGATAATCTATAACACAGTGTCTACATTGTGGAATGTGGGTCACAATGGTGGTAAGACACACAGCAATTTGCAGGAGAGTTTGCAGTGAAATTGTGTCTCCTCAGAATGTCAGAAGCTACCTCCAAAAACTCTCCCCAACATGGCTGCCTATGGAGCTGAAAAAGAATGACATCAGTAGAATCTCTAATGTGGCAGGCTGAAAGCACACCTACCGGTTTTCAAATACTAAATGGTCAGCCCTAAAAGCTCACATGCAAGTAACATTATACAGACTGAACGGGTTGTATTTATAAATTTAGGAACCCACACACACACATACACACAAAACCCTCCAACAACTGCAACAAACAACAATTTAAAAAGAGTGGCCACAAATTTGAAAGAACAACGGGGCTATATAAGAAGAATTGAATGAAGGAAAAGGAAAAAAATACTATTTGTATTATAATCTCAAAATTATTTAAATATTTTATAGTCTTTATGATATTGACATTTTTTATAATAAAACGTGTACTGCTAAGCTCCCACAGGGATAAAGGATTTTTACCTGCTGGCACTCAGCATCATGATGGATGTTACAGTCCCAAATGCCAAGATCACTCACCAGCTCAGTCTTTGTATGTATGTGTGTGTGCATGCCCAGCATATGCATGTATGTGTGCATGTGTGCATGTATGTGTTCAACTGGAGACCGTATGTGTGTACATATTCTTGTATCACTGTACATGTGTCTAATGGTGCCAACGCACTGTATTTGTACAGAGAGACTGACATCAGATGTCTTTGCTAATTACCGTCTACTACATCATTGTTTGAAATAGATCTCTCAATGAACCTGTATTTTCACCAATTTATCTGGACTAATTGGCCATGAGCCCTTGGGGTCCTCTTGATTCTAACTCCCAGCAATGGAATTACAAGTATATGGTGACATGTTTCATTTTCATTATAGGTTCTAAGGTTCAAACTCAAATCTGCGCATTTGTGTAGCAAGCAGAACCATAACTCCAGCTTCATTATTTGCAAACTAGATATCCATACAATAATTTTCACCAGACTCCTTAATTCTGCATATGCTTAACCCATTTACCACATGCATCAATATGAATCCTTTACTATCATTTCCTTCCTTAAAAAGCCTTCACAATCAAATCCAAACACCTCACTCATAGTAGACATTTCTTTCTGTTTGTTTAAACACAATTATATCCAACAATGTAGCCTAACCCCAAGGACTTATTCTGTATATCCCACATAAGCAGAATTGATTTGGATAATTGGCCAGTTAGACAGTTAACATATTATACCTAAGCAGAAATGGGATAGCTATGGCATAAGCCAAATTTTATTCTTTAATAGGAACAGAAGATCTCTTTAAATTCCAAACTTGGACATGAAGAAAGACTCTAGATCACCATAGTATAAAATCTAGGAAGAAAGAATTTTATCACAATTACATTGCAGATATACCCACTTGTCATTTATGTCCCATATTCATCTCAAAACATATAAATCATGGCTCAGTCTGCTCCTCTAGAGCATTTATTTTGAGGGGTAATTTATGTAGCTGAAAACACAAGTCTTATTCTGAAGCCATGATATTAACCCCTAGAGTATTCCTGGTCCAGTGTGCAGCAAATAAAGATAATAATATCTGCTTTTAAAGATGATTGTGAGAACTCGAGATAATATTTCAAAATGCAGTAATCATTGATGCTGATGGACATAACCAAAATTTTGTTCCACGCACAATTATCAGAATTCTTGATTGTTTAATCTCTATTTGTTTAAACATCTGAATGCTGGGTTATGGGACGTTGTTTGTTCAATTCTCCATAATATGTCAGCCCAGAGGGCCGAGCCCTGAAGAAAGCTGCTGTCCTCAGGGAATTGTCTAGATCCTAATATCTCTCATCAGAAACCCTGCAGGAGCAGAAGACATGTGGTTGTGAAGGCTGGATCAGCAGTGAGTCTTGTATGATTGCTAAGGTAACATGATTGGGCTTTCAATATAAGAGTTCTTGGCGGTTCTTGTCTTCCTCTCTATCTACTGCTCAGATTATAACCTAAATAGCTCCTCACTGGTTTGGCAACACTGTCGCCTTAGTCTTCCAACTCTGACCTTCAGAGCCGTGTGCCAATTTATGGTTGATTTCATGAGTTACTCCTAATATTCCTGTGTGTTCTGGATGGAGCTGTGAGTGAACTCAAACCATCGTTTGCCCTCAAGTCTCATTAGTAATTAATGAGCCATACACTCTAGGCTCTGTGAAATCTAGCTATTCTTTCTACTCTTGCAATATGCAGAAAACTCTCTGCCCTCCTGTCATAGTGTCTCCCTTTGTCACTGACAATGGTAGAATCATCCATATGCAAATCACCCACTTGATTGGTAGATATGCACCTTCCGTAGACTCCAGCTTTACTTGTTGCCCATGATGTTAACTGACTTTTGAGAGGAGGTTGGGTGGTAAGAATTGTTGTGAATTTAATTGATTTTTTATCACATTTAAATTTGTATCAACTTACATAGAAGATGTGAGGCATTATACAAAAGTAAAAGAAAAAAATCTATAATTAACAGAAATAAAGTTGGAACATGGAGAAAAATACAAGTATAGCCATTGCAGAATGATAACTGAATTAAAATTCTAAATTAAGAATATAGGTTAAGTGGTATCACTTTAATTAAGAATTCAATGGTTTTTTTTTTTTTCTCAGTTTCCGTGGAGCCAAAGCCAAGCATCATAAACTTTTTAAATCTAATTAAGAAAAGATCACAAGGCAGAGAAAATGTCCATTTCCAAACAAAGCAAACACTTTTGCAGGAATTTTCTTTTATATTTTGAACACTGATTTCACACAGTGACACTAGATAAAATACTTTGCCTCTGTCATGATTGCTGAGATTAAAAGCAACATAAATCTAATGTGAGACACAGGCAAGATGAAGCCTTTCTCACCCTCTGTGGGGGCTTCTGTGATAGAGTTTTTAAAGATTTCTTATTTAAACTTTTTTAATTGTATGCCTCTGCATGTGCATGTACATGAGTGTGCCAGTCCCTAGGGAAGCCAGATGACAGCATCAGGTCTGTAGAGGTGGAGCTGCAGATGGTTGTGAGCCATGATACCATGGGTGTTGGAAACTGGACTCTGGTCTTCTACAAAGCAGTAAACCCTGATCCCTCTCCAGCTCCCCTATGTTAGAATTGTACCTTGGCTGTAGAACATGATAGTATAAAACGTTATTTCAAAGATCTTACATATCTGAAATTATGACTAAATCTCATCTATATCGGATTATGACCAGGTACTTTCCTTAACACAGGCCAACATTCTTGGTTTGTTTTGTGTGTTCTCACTCCCCTGTCATGCATTCGAGTGACCAGAGAACTCCAAACATACAGGACCAAATTAACAGTTCTACCGTTAGCCAAGATGCAGGAAAATGGTATCACTAGGCCTTTCCTTCCCTCCTCCATTTGCATGTTAAGCCGTCTCTTCCATGTTCATGTTTCTTTGGCTGACATCCTTACCAGGATGTAACCCAAATGTGGCCCCACGTGTCATGGTTCTCTTCTTTGAAACTGAGTAGTAGATTTCATCCACTAGAACAGCTATTTTGTCCAAAAAAATATTTAAAACTTGTGAGGTTGTTGGTCCGTTTTTTAATGAACAGGGACATAGTTCTAGGAAGCCTTCTCAGCAAAAGTGATTTTAAATTGAATATTAAAAAAAAAACAAATTAGGTAAAAAGAGATGGAGGAGAAGAGAAAGGCATTGAAGAGAAAGGCAACTGTGGCATGGGGTGTGTGGAGCTGGAAGCTGCTGAACACTGAGGGATTTGAGAAGTTCACATGTGTAATGATAGAGTGCTAAATAGAAATAGTAGGTGAGGTAGCTACAACCAGAAGTGAAAACCTGAAACATACTAACCCACATCAAGGCTTAGCAGGCAGTTCTGAGTGCTACAAAGAAAAGAAATATGGGTTTTAAATTTTTTTTTTTAAATTATACTTCCAAAGTATTACTATAAGAGCTGGAAAGTTATCCCAATGAGTAAATATCTTGGTTTATAAGCTTAAGGTTCTGACTTTGGTTCCCAGCACCACATAAAATATCAAATGTGACATTTGTATCTGAAACCCTGATACCGAGGGCAAGAGACAGGTGTATCCTGAGAACTCTCTCTGCAGTTACTCTAGCCTAAACACTAAACTCCAGGCTTAGCAAGAAAACCAATCATAAAATAACGTGGAGAGTAATTGAAAGAAAATGTTATGTGGCCTATTGGCTTACAAACATAACCACACAGGAAAGAATTCACACAAAAATAACACACACACACACACACACATTAAAAATCACTATGACTATGACAGTACTTAAAATACCAGATTACAAAAAGCATGATGCAGTTGTCACCAGTTAAGAGTCACTAGTACAGCTGCCACAGCCTCTGTGAGTTTAAGCCAGATGAGATTCTAATGTTGAGATGCACAGGACCCCAACCGTAAACTCGAAGCTATCTCCAACTAATAGTCCCTCACAAAGGAATAATTCATTTTCTCCAACATATCTCATTGGGTAAAAGATCACATTTGAGGGCACACCTGTGACCACGAATGTACTACCAACATAAACCAAACTCAATGGTATTTTTTGAGGATGTTTGTTTTGTCTCACAGTGTTTTGTCTGGGTATATATACAGATCTTTTGCTTATATCTTTCTGCATCTGTGTTTCTTGTGCTTTTTCTTTGGCTCTTTTGTTTGCTTTACCACATGCTGGTTATTTATTTATTTATTTATTTAAGGTTTTTCTTTTTTTTTTTTTTTTTTTTCAGACAGGGTTTCTCTGTGTAGTCCTGGTTGTCCTGGAACTCACTCTGTAGATCAGGCTGGCCTTGAACTCAGAAATCTGCCTGCCTCTGTCTCCTGAGTGCTGGGATTAAAGGCGTGGGCCACCACGCCTGGCTTTATTTAAAATTTTTAGGTACTTATTTGTATTCTAATGAGAAAGAGAAAGAAAGGATATGGATTTAGGTAGGCAGTAAAATGGAAATAATTTAGAAGGTATTCAGGAAGAGGAAACTACAATCAGAATATATTACATGGGAAAAAATCCAATAAGGAATGAGTCCATTTTAATAACCCTTACACCAGAGCTTATATAGACACTATCAAAAGCACTCATAGTGTGGCTGATCAGTAGATACTATTGTGGAAGAAAGACCACTAATTTGAGTGGGATGTGGTTATGTGGTGCCCTAGAGATGGAGGTATGGAAGGCTTTATTTGTGGGGCTACCTTACAATGGGGATGTGCTGACACAGTGTGTTTGTTTAAAAGGAGGAAAGTCAGCTTCAGCATCATCAGGCTTCACAATGCAGAATGATATCCCCTGGGTGGGGACCAGGCATTGCATCCATATGTGACTCAAAGTACGCAAGCAGCCACCTGAAAAAAAAGGTGCTGTTTTGGGCACCACAGTCTTCTAGCTAATGGTAGAAAGTAAAACATCTTAAGTGAAAAAATTACACAGGAGGGAATAGAAAGGAGTCCAAGGAGTTCACTTTGAAGATTATCAGGACATTAGGGGGAGGTCAGAGAATTCAAGGAAGATGTTTTGAATTATCATGGAGATAGAGGAGAACAAAGAGGATTCAAGAGGCACTAGAAGGGTATTTGGACAATGACCAAGACCTCTGAAGTGCAAAATAAGAGGAAAGTACTCCACAATTTGATTCTGTGCAATTTTTAAAATGATCTTGCCAGAATCTCCATGTAGGGAGAGGTTCTGCTTCTCTGTGGAGAGAAAGAAGCTAGGTGTAAGGAAGGTAAGGAGTGAGATTTTTTTTAAAAGGAAAAGCTACTTTGAGATTCTATCTTACACCTGTCAGAATGGCTAAGATTAATAACACAGGTGTGAGCTCATGCTGATGAGAATGCAGCACGAAGGTGACTCTCCTTCATTGTTGGTGGCACAGCCAAATTGTACACCCACTATGGAAGTCAGAGTGGTGATTCCTTGGGAATATGGGAGTTGGTCTACTTCAAGATCCAGCCACACTGTTCTTGAACATATACCCAAATCATGATCTATCCCACCACAGAGACACTTGCTCAACCATGTTCTTTGCTGCTCTGTTCACAATAGTCAGAAATGGGAAGCAGCCTAGATGTTCCTCAACAGAAGAATGAATGAAGAAATGTGGGACATTTACACTATAGAATATTACCCAACTGTTTAAAAAATGAAATCACAAAATTCAGAAGTAAATGGAAAGAACAAGAATAAATCATCCTGAAAAAACTATCCCACAACCAGAAAGACAAATATGCTATGAATTCTTGTATAGGTTTAGATTAGCTATGGAGTCACTGATGACCAAACTACCATCTGATAACCACAGAGGTTAGGTGTGGAGTAAGGGAGGATGAGTCTTGTTAAGGAAGGGAAATAGAATAGATAGCTATGGGATAATAGGGTAGCAGGATTGGAGGATCAAGTGGAGAACAGAAAGAAGGGGATGAGGAAGAGAATACAGGGGAAGAGAGTTAAATTTAAGGGCCATTTGAGGGATAGTATGAAACCTAATATAGTAGAAATATTTTGGATATGGGAGATACAACACCAACTGGTCATCTCTTTTTCACTATGTGAAGTTCCAGTACTGAGATTGGGTTACATGTATTTGAGTTGTTAGTCAAAGTTTTCCCATGGGAACCCCCAAACAACACAGGATGTTACCAAGATTACAGATTTGTCTCAACAAACTGACAGCAAGTTACTATTGCTGAATACAACACCTACACAATTTATTGAACTTGGAGATGTCAAGCTGATGTCCACGGAAAGCCTTTTCCTCTATATTCTAGAATCTTTGGTTCAAGAGGGTACTTGGCATGCTACCAAAGAGAAAAATAAACACTAAGACAATCCTTTTAATCTACAATGGTATCCTGCCTGCAAGATATACTAGGGCAATGGTAGCACAAAGTTTGTGGGAGTAACGAGCCAATAACTAATTTGACTTAAGGCTCACTCCATGAGATGGAACACATTCCCAGCACAGCTTGGGTAATCAAGAATCTGAGACTAGATAGTGCAGGAGCCTACTGTAAAACCAAATACTATTATTTTAAAAAGTCTCAGTGATAAAATGACCCTGATGACATTCGTTTATACTCATAGATCAGGGCCTTGCTCAGCCATCATCAGAGAAATTTCTATGTCTCCATCAGTTCCTCCCTTCAAGGCTTAGTGAATGCCCCCTCTCTAATGTAAGCCCAGATAGGGTGGATGGCACCAAAACAAGGCCCCCGAAATCAGTATGATCACAGCTCATATGAACTTCCAGAGCCTGAGGAAGCATGTATAAAGCCTTCATGCATCTGTACTAGGTCCTCTTTGTGTATTTTATACCTTCTAGTTTAGTGTTTTTATGGGATTCCTAAGCATGTAAATGAGTGAATTTAATTCTTATGCCTTCTCTTGAGCTCTTTTTCTTCTGTTGGTGTGTTTTTGTCCAACTGTCATGTCATGTCATGTCATGTCATCTCATCTCATCTCATAACATATCACTATTCTCTAGCCTGTTTGTTTTCTAATGAGAGACAAGAGGGATGGATCCAAATGGGAGGAGAGACAAGGACGAATTGGGAAGAAAATAGGGAGGGGAAACTGTAGTCAGGATATATTATATAAAATATGTCTATGTTCATAAAAGGAAAATGAAGAAGGAAGAGGAGGAGGGCAGGATGTGATAAACCCAGGTGTAGACTTTAGTTAAAAAATACAGTACATTTTCCCTGAGCAAAATGACAGGAGCTGAGATAAATCCCCAAATTTCTAACACTCAGCTAAGAATCTCATTTGTTATATAGAAAACCACTGAATTTCCCCACCCACTGCTAACACCATCACAGTAGCATTTGGTTGTAAAGCATGCCATCTCACAGACTCTGAGCCTCTTTTCCTCTGATGCTAAATTTGAGTTTGTATCTTCTTCTACAATCTAGTATTTTCAATACTCAACTATTGTTCTCTAAGGTGCTGGAGAGTGTGAAGTCAGAGATCAAGGCAGCACTCACTGGTCAGTATCTACTGAGGTTCCATTCTGTATCCTCATGGAAGGCTGCAGTGAGACTCCTTCAGAATGACATTGATTACAATTACTAACGCTCTACCCAGATTGCGTAATCACATCCCCCAAATTCCCAGCCCCTAATAAAATAATCTCAGAGGTTATTATCTCCACACAGAATTTTGAGACATGTACACATTCAGAACACAACCTCTCAGATGTACAAAAAATATGTGCAAGAAGCTATGGATCATCAAAACAAATTTAGATGTACAGTGACTACCCACCTGTTATTGTATTTAATCCTATGGCTATGGCCAACCAACAGCTCTAGCTAATATATTCTAAGTGCTGCTGCTGTGTAAGACACACACACACACACACACACAGAGAGAGAGAGAGAGAGAGAGAGAGAGAGAGTGAGAGCAAGAGCAAGGAGTTTATCTGAATCATCACTTTTTTTCACAGGCTCCATTCTGATAAACTGAACTATTTATAGATAAGGAACTAGATCAAACTACATAATCTGCATAAGGTAACCTTGTAGTAAAGTTGTTAACATTTTTAGTCTGAAATGAGGCAAAAGATACTGCCCCAACACATATTCTTCCCAGAGTACCTCCCCCTCAAATCCTGAGTGTCATGATACATATTCATAAATGAGGAATGATAAACTAACATGCTATGTTTTTAGTTACACAGAATTAAAGTTCTCTCATGGTCAGCATTTCTACATTGAATCAGTACTTTGTTGGGAAATGATGGAGTAGACACATAATAAACACATAATAGCTAAAACTCATTGGTCGGAGCCATGATTTACTAGAGTTCTGCTGAATGCTAGTTATGAGTTTATTGTCTTCATTTTAAAGTTTATCTTATATGGTGATTGTTACACAATGAACTATGAAGTCAGCTAGGCAACATAGGAAAATTGATTGTTCTTTATATTAGGCTTTTAAATTTGACATTGTGTATATCAAATTTTTCATAAGTAGAATAAGAAAATGGCACAAAATATAAATTAAGATGTGTAAAGAGAGCCTCTTCTCAGAGAGAAAGGAGACAATGCATTGGCCATGAATAGAGATCATTGTGCCAACAATTCACTATTTGGTGTTTATGTCTATGTGAGAAAGTATGTGCATATATTCTCATGTGTATACATATATGTGTGTATGACTGTGTGTTTGTGTGTGTGAGAGTACATTCATGTGCATGTGTGTATGCCTATGTGTGTTCATGTTCCTTTTTTGTTGTTGGTTTTTTTTTTTTTTTTTTGGTTTGTTTGTTTGTTTCAAGACAGGGTTTCTCTGTATAGCCCTGGCTGTCCTGGAACTCACTTTGTAGACCAGGCTGGCCTCGAACTCAGAAATCTGCCTGCCTCTGCCCCCTGAGTGCTGGGATTAAAGGCGTGTGTCACCACACCTGGCTCATGTGTTCATGTTCCTATGCATGTGTATACGATCTCTTTCTGTTTTTAACCGAAGGCACAGAAACTAGAGATCCTCTCACTGCTATTCATAGAAATTTCTCATCACTCCACGGTCCTTAAAGAACCTTTCTTGTTTGTTCACTTTTAGCTCCAGTGCCCAGTCCAGGTCTCATCCACACTCTTTAGGCATCCTTTTTTGTGGATTAAATATATTCTTTTATGAGAGACATGTTTATGTGTAATATATATTTATTTTTATGAATTGCTTTCTGATATTATTAGAGAGAGATAAAATGGATGATTCAGAGGTGACACAAATTGTGCATAGAAGCGCCTTGAGATCACATAGCTCTTCTACAGTGTGCCCAGAACAGAAACTGTCTCTCAAATCTGTCAGCCTTCCCTCCCTGAGTCCAAAGTCTGAGGAAAAAAATGTAAAAGAATGAGGAAAGATTCTCAGTGTTGAGTTCCTGATACTTGAGTGGACAAAAGCTACTGAATAGACTTTAATACTCAACACTGAGTGAAAACTAGAGAAATTCTTGAACTTTTCCAAAGCCTACACAATGGGATAAGGAGGCAGAGGGGAAACATTCCTTAAATTCAACTTTCAAGGACTAAATTTAGTGCCTACCACAAAAAGTGCTTAATATGGAAAGGGTAATGAATTTGATAATGATGGAGAAATGCCATCAATCTGACAAACTAAACAAGTTTTTTAACCTGACATAGACCCGTTCAACACATCAGCTGTCATCTGAAATGAATTCCGTTTCTAATTTCTCTTCATAAATAATGCAGCTAATTGAAAGGTAGTTACAATGAAGTCTTTAACCTCCTCCAATATGAAAGCAATCTTCCTGCATTGGTTAGAAGCTTCTACTCCTTACAGGAAATAAAGCCCAGACATCCTAGATCAAAGAGCTGAGACTTACACAAGAGAGCCCTTTGTACAAAAGTCAGCACACCCAATGGTTTCCTCATTTTCAACTTTTTAAAATAAATTTAGCACTATATTAAAATATAGAACTTATAAAAAGCTCATGTAGGGTGCTTAAACTCAGAGACTGGTTAAGGATACCACTTTTTAAGGCTCTTCGTTGTACATATATATGATCTCTGATGCCTAATGTGTGCATATTTATATTAATTAAAATATACCAGTGACATTTAAATATGTCTGACTGGAGTGTAATAATTTGATATCTACACAAACTTTACAGTAGAAAGCTGTGACTCTTTTCCAATGGGAATAAAGAAGAGCTAGGAAAGAAAGATGTTTCCTGACGATTCCGTGTAAGTGGCATGGGGGGACAACACCTACTTTTCTGAGGTGTCTCAGTGTGGACACCAGTGATTGCTTTTGTTGCAAGTGGAAAATTTAATGGCTTGCATGCTGGAGGTGCAGAGGAGAGAAAGAGATCTATGGAAGCATTTAAGTTTTTAGTGACTTAATTATTTCATCTCTATGAGAAGACAGATTTCAGCAAATATACCAGAGGAGGAAAGGCATGCTTATAAATGGATAGCTGAGCTGAATATCTTTCCAAGGCTAGTATTAAAAATGGAAATTCAAGACAGATTTTTAAGTGGCATGCCAACTTATATTCAAAGGTTTACAAGTTACTAAAAATGTGAATTATATAACTAAATACTAAAAGTCTAGGTAATTTTCATTAGTATCTGGCCCTATCCATTAAAAGGCATTTACTGGAAATAGATATGCTCATTCCATATTATTATTTAGATTTCATTATATATCTGTCAATAATAAGACAAGAGACAACTAAAACATACAAAGATATGCTATGTTTTATAATAGAGAATATTGCCAAAATTTCAAAGGTTGTTGCTCCTGAACAAGTCCAGATCTTTCCCTAATAAGAAATTCCTTCTGGTTGAAGCTCTAATATCACGTATTATTTGGTGTTATATGTTGAAATTATTCTGGAGAGGGAATGAGGTAGTGCTCTAACTAGGTCAGAGTAATTTACTTTTCGTGAAAGTAGGAATGATGGATGAATGAAGGAGGAACAATGGACACAAATGAAGGAAAACAGAAAACATGGAAGGAAGAAACAAAGAAAGGGATGAATGAATGAATGAATGAATGAACGAAGGAACAAAGGAAGGCACTGGCTACATAATGCCAGGACTCTGCTCACCAGAACAGCACAGTAATGAGCAAGGGCAGCAAACTGCCAAGAGGCCAAGGGGAGAGTCAGAGAAAAATAATGGTCAACAATATAAAAGACCAAGAAGAGAATATAAAAGACACATCTTGGAATGGACAGGACACTATTGGTGCCTTTTGTCTGACCTGAAAGTCTAGCAGCTTGTATATGTATAGAAGAATATTAATTATATACATATAACAAAAGATATGTTTGTTATGATTTACTCTTAAGTACATGAATAACATGACATTTGGGAGAATGCCTTTGGCTAGAATCACAGAGAAAGTTTAACAAATGGATGACATTTAATGTGAAACACCACTAACTGGAGTTTGCAGACAGACTTGGGGATGAGTTATGTCCTCGGTTCAAAGGAAAGTACTTGAGACTCTGAGGAACCATGCGTGTGTGCCTCTGTGTGTGTGTGTGTGTGTGTGTGTGTGTGTGTAAGTTTATAATGTGTATGAAGTTGATGTTCATTTGTGTGCATGTGTTTATGAAGGCCAAAGGAAAACCTCTGCCATTATCCTTAGGAACTCTGACCATCTCCTTTTAATCAGGGTCTATCATTGGCCTGGAGTCACCAATAATTAACCCAGCTGCAGTGTCCCAGGGATTATTCCATCTCCTCAGCACCCAGATATGAGTGACAAGCATGCATCACTATGCTGCAGACTTTTAAATGTGTTCTGGAGATTTAACTCCCATTTTCAGCTTTGTGAGGCAAGTATTGTAGTGACTAAGCTACCTCCCTGGGCGGGAATCTTATTCCGTAGAAGATTCAAGGAAGGAGCAATCACTGACCAACTTTGCCTCATAGAGATGAAAGTTAAGTGTGTAAGACAGTACCATGTCATGAAATCACATTTCTCTTTCATATATACTTTTAAAGAAATGTCACCAACTAAGGAGATATAGCTAGGATATTTTGGGGTGTCATAAATAAACACAGAGAAGAATTTGAGGGAAACTAAGACCTTGTTCAATTTTGGCCCGCAACTTCTCACTAGAGTTGTATTTTCTCAGCAATCCAAACAAGCCTTTATGGGAGCCAAGTAACTGATACATGCCACTTTCTGTTACCTTTGCTAGCTGGCCTAGGCCCTCTTCATACCTCTCTGTGTGACCTTGTGATTCCAACAGAGCCTGATGTGCAGTGTCAGCCTATGTGTATATATGATGGCAAAGCAATGCTCTTAACAGATGAGGTCCTTTTCTGGAAAGAAGCACCTGCAGCTCGCTGGGCGCAGGGTCAGCATCCTTACAGCAGCACAGATGTTTTAAAGCAGATGTGTGACAGGCACAATATACACAGCAAAGTAAAGAAGGGAAGTTCAAATACACTGAGGTCATCAAGTTCCAATGGTATATGGCTGTCTTCTTTTCTGTGAGTCTTTGAGTTTTATGACAAATGTCTGCTACAACCTCAGACATCACTCTGTCTTCTGCAAGATAAAAGTCTCGAGAGAAACTGGGACTAGTGGGATCATGTCAGTAAGTAACACAAGCCCTTACTTAAGTGGCTCGGGATGGGGGCTTGTAAGTTCAAGGCTAGCTTTGGCTATATTACAAGAACTTGCTCCTAAACTGGAAATGAGCCTATTCAAAATTTCTGTATTAATAAAAACTACCTTCCTACAGTCTAATCCCAAGCACATTGTGGGCCCCTTCTTTCCAGGTTTTTTTTTTTTTTTTTTTTTTTTTGTACATATAAGGACAGCATATGGTCGTCCTGAAGGTTCTATCTCAACCTTTAACACAAAGCACTTTCAAAGTGAGTCTTCTAGAACCTTTCTGGAGGTTGATGACTGTGCTGTCAAAGACCTTCCCAAAAGTCTTCCTGTGCCCAAGTTTTCTTGTAGGTGCTCAGCAAAACCTCTGTCTCAGCAAAGCATCTCTGCCCAGAAGCTACTGTAGCTGACAAGCAAGGGGTTAGAGCCCTGACATGTGTGGTCACAGGTTTACATTTCACATGAGCAAAGTGCATTTGTTAGTTATATGAAATAAGTTTTGTTTGTATACAATGCTGGATTTCTGAATGGAAAGAACACATACAAAACAGAAATTAAGTCACTGTCACAGTGACTTCATGAATATGCAGTTTAATAACTAGAAATGAAATAAGGTAAACCATACTGTCTCAATTGACTAGAAGCTCAGTTTTTTTTTTGTTTTTTTTTTTTTTTTTGTACTGCTTTGTGAGTTTATTTCTTTTAGGAATTTGGTAGCAAGAGAAACTGTCTTTCTCACCTGGAGACCTAGTCACCCTCCAGTGAGGACTAAGTTGGGGTCTGATTTATTTTTTTTCCCCACTGTTTTTTTTTTATTACATATTTTCCTCAATTACATTTCCAATGCTATCCCAAAAGTCCCCCATACCGCCCCCCACTTCCCTACCCTCCCATTCCCATTCTTTTGGCCCTGGCATTCCCCTATATTGGGGCATATAAAGTTTGCAAGTCCAATGGGCCTCTCTTTCCAGTGATGGCCGACTAGGCCATCTTTCGATACATATGCAGCTAGAGACAAGAGCTCCGGGGTACTGGTTAGTTCATCATGTTGTTCCAACTATAGGGTTGCAGATCCCTTTAGCTCCTTGGGTACTTTCTCTAGCTTCTCCATTGGGAGCCCTGTGATACATCCAATAGCTGACTGTGAGCATCCACTCCTGTGTTTGCTAGGCCCCTGCATAGTCTCACAAGAGATAGTTATCTTTGGGTACTTTCAGCAAAATCTTGCTAGTGTATGCAATGGTGTCAGCGTTTAGAAGCTGATTATGGGATGGATCCCTGGATACGGCAGTCTCTAGATGGTCCATCCTTTCATCACAGCTCCAAACTTTGTCTCTGTAACTCCTTCCATGGGTGTTTTGTTCCCAATTCTAAGAAGGGGCACAGTGTCCACATTTTGGTCTTCATTCTTCTTGAGTTTCATGCGTTTAGCAAATTGTATCTTATATCTTGGGTATCCTAAGTTTTGGGCTAATATCCACTTATCAGTGAATACATATTGTGTGAGTTCCTTTGTGATTGTGTTACCTCACTCAAGATGATGCCCTCCAGGTCCATCCATTTGGCTAGGAATTTCATAAATTCATTCTTTTTAATAGCTGAGTAGTACTCCATTGTGTAAATGTACCATATTTTCTGTATCCATTCCTCTGTTGAGGGACATCTGGGTTCTTTCCAGCTTCTGGCTATTATAAATAGGGCTGCTATGAACATAGTGGAGCATGTGTCCTTCTTACCGGTTGGGACATCTTCTGGATATATGCCCAGAAGAGGTATTGCTGGATCCTCCGGTAGTACTATGTCCAATTTTCTGAGGAACCTCCAGACTGATTTCCAGAGTGGTTGTACAAGCTTGCAATCCCACCAACAATGGAGAAGTGTTCCTCTTTCTCCACATCCTCGCCAGCATCTGCTGTCACCTGAATTTTTGATCTTAGCCATTCTGACTGGTGTGAGGTGGAATCTCAGGGTTGTTTTGATTTGCATTTCCCTGATGATTAAGGATGTTGATCATTTTTTCAGGTGCTTCTCTGCCATTCGGTATTCCTCAGGTGAGAATTCTTTGTTCAGTTCTGAGCCCCATTTTTTAATGGGGTTATTTGACTTTCTGGAGTCCACCTTCTTGAGTTCTTTATATATATTAGATATTAGTCCCTTGTCTGATTTAGGATAGGTGAAGATCCTTTCCCAATCTGTTGGTGGTTTTTTTGTCTTATTGATGGTGTCTTTAGCCTTGCAGAAGCTTTGTAGTTTCATGAGGTCCCATTTGTCAATTCTCGATCTTACAGCACAAGCCATTACTGTTCTATTCAGGAATTTTTCCCCTGTGCCCATATCTTCAAGGCTTTTCCCCACTTTCTCCTCTATAAGTTTCAGTGTCTCTGGTTTTATGTGAAGTTCCTTGATCCACTTAGACTTGACCTTAGTACAAGGAGATAGGAATGGATCGATTCGCATTCTTCTACATGTTAACAACCAGTAGAAGCTCAGTTTTAACCAAATGCCATTAACACAATAACCATGATGGCAAAGAAGAGAAGAGTGGCTTCTTGGAGTAGCTAATGACTGCAAAGAAGTTCGTGAACTAATTGTAGCCCCAGCCTAAAGTTAGCAATGTTTGCTGTTCATCTCTCCCTTTCACAATAACCTTCTATTTCAGTTTCATATAAACCACTAATTCAAAAAAGTAATTTTACATTAGATAAAATAATTTCATCAGCTTAGCTTCTCCTTTCCCAACACATTTCTCATTTGCATATCTCAAATTCACCCTGCTCCTGCCCATCTGTCACCTGGAACTTTGGGCAGCATTTGAAAGAGATGTTAGTAGCACATGACCTAGGAATGGAAGTGCCATTGATTCTTGGAGAAAGAGAGAGAGAGAGAGAGAGAGAGAGAGAGAGAGAGAGAGAGAGAGAGAGAGAGAGAGAGAGAGAGAGAGAAGAAGCTTCCATTGTATAAATGTGCTCTGGCCACTGTCCTATCATGTGTGTTTTCCGTGCCTACCATCTGATTTCTATTTGTATCTTCACTTAACTTTGAAAAAGATCTTCTTTTGCCTGGGCCTCCTTTCAGACATGCCAGCAACAGCAAAATGCATGTATTGACACTAATACACTAATTGATAATGGTGGTTTATACCCCACATTTCACAGTATAAACTACATATAGTAGCATATAAAGTGCATTATATGCTAAAAAGAGCAATTACATAAGGATGACATAGTCAATAGAACTTATATTTAAAAAGAGTCACTAAATTGTCCTATACCAGGTGCTATATTAATATAATGATTATTTTAAACATGTAAACCTGAAAAATATCATGTCATGTGAGGATCAACACTTGGTGAAAAATAAACACACTTACTCAAATGATTTTAGTGAAAAGAAGAAACACTGCTAATTATACAAGGAAGACAGTTTTTAAAACTCTTATTTCTTTTCATTTACAAAAGTATTATTTATTTTAGGAAATCTATGAATTTGAAATCATGTAACCAAAGAGATGAATGATCATTTTATTGTTCCTAAATTACATTTAAGCACATTTTGTTGCAGAATAAATATTCTGTAACCTATATTTAATATGTATAGTCTTAAGTACACTTGGGTAACTTCAAATTCTTTGGGATATAATTTATTATAAATTTTTCAATGACAGCTTTTGTCTTGAATTTATTTTTGACTATAGTTCTACATGAGAATTCCACAGCTAGTAATTATCATGGCTTAGTTTCCCATCCTTTCAGTTTGATATCATACTTGTGTAAGTAATAAATAACAAATTTATAGTTTTCTAAATATGCCCCAAATTATATACTATAGAAATATTCACATATTTGGAAGATCAAGCTGTACTTTCAAACATTAATTTCTGCATATCCTTCTCCATCTTTGCCTATCTTTTAATAAGCAAAATGCCTTTTATATCCTACAACATGGAATTGAACTCAAATACCATCAGCTTCTATAGATATTTTTTTTACAGTAGAGAAATCTTTCTCCTTAGCCCCTTGCGTGGGCAGGTCGATTTTTATTGAAAATGGCTTCAAGCTGGCTCTAATATTTACTCACTTATGCAGGTACGTTCGTCAGCATGGCGTCTGTATCCTGTGTCACACTCACAGTGGAAGGTGCCCAGAGTGTTAATACAGCGCTGCTGGCAGCCTCCGTTCACCACGGCACACTCATCCACATCTACAGGGGGAAGACAGATGGCCAGGATTACAATGTCATTCCAATGTCAACTTCAGAGAAGTGGTACAAATATTTCTTTGATACACAGTATGAGTTATATTGTACAAAAGCACCATCTCTGTTACCACAAATCTATGCTTGTTTGATTCGTTTTGCTCCACTATGTAAACAAAAAATGTAGATGGGAATGCTATTCAGTTTTTTGTTGTTCAGTTTTTGTTTCTTTTTGTTGTTGCTGTTGTGGTTTGAACAGCAACCACAAGTATTGTGATTGTCTCACAATTTTCTGTTCCTCTCACACTGGCTAATTAGACAGCCCTGAGATAAAGATAATTCTCGGGGAAGGAAAACTGGAGGAGAGAGTTGCAAGGAGCTACTCTGTCTGGAGCAGCATACACTATGAGAGAAACACCTGTTTTCAGTCTGACCATGCTGAATAAAGCCAGCAATGGAGTTAAGAACTTGAGTCTCCTTCTCATATGCTACAGAAGACATCAGAGCAAAGACAGATGGCTCAAATGAAACCATAGCTTAGTGTCCTCAGGAAAACATCAATACATTGGACCCACTGGTTCAGCTTCTTAAACAAAAGGCCAGTTTTCTGGAACACCATGTTTGTATAAGAGGTTGCTTATTCACTTTTAAAATAAAATGGAAAATAGTCAAGAAAAACAACTCACAATTACCTAAGTTTTATTATCAGCAATAAATGCCACCGGGATACACAAATATGATATTGATTTCTCACTGAAAAAAAAATCATTTCATTTCCCCACACTTACAGTTTGTTTTGCCTCATGCAATTACTAATTACATATTTAAAATTACAAGAGGACCAATTTTAGGCTGTCTATGAGTAAAAATAAATAAATTCTAAACTGTCTTGTTTGGAGGTTTGTATAAGTTAAAATCAGGGTACAATAGATGACTGTAATCCAAGTAGTTTTTATTTTAAAGCAAGAGAAATCTAAATTCCAGGGTAATATAGGCTACATAATGGAAGGGAGGGAGGGAAGAAGGGAGGAAGGAAGTGATGGAAGAAGGGAGGAAGGGATGGAGGGAGGGAGGGAGGGAAGCGACTTCTACAAGTTTCACACTAACAGACATCCCTATCTTGGGATGTGGAATTGCAGGGTATAATCAGATTCTCATTGCCATTAAACTCAAACCTTCTGGAAAAGATTTTCCTGTGAACGGTCTTTCCTAAAATATGAGTCACCAACTGGACAGTTAGATTGAATTTTTTTCCTAAGGCACAGAGAAAGCACAGCATGACAATAAGTATCACAGCCCATCTCCATGTCCAGATCTCAGGATTGGTAAGGAATATTCGTCCAAAAGTAACAAAAGGGTTTTCATTTACCAGGTATTGATTCTGTCTCTTCTGAAATAAAAGTGACACTATATTTTCCACAATTGAGTATATCTTTCGAAAAGATAAGAAATCCTTGATAACCTCCTCATACTTTGAAAGTAAATTTTATTTCAGGGATAAGAATTACTGACATGTCAAAATGTGAGCGTTTTTATTAGATTCTGAGTCTGTGATAGCTTGTCCCTAGGTTTTTTTTTTAATATATATATAAATTGATGATAAAACAGAATTCTCTACTTGTTGCCTATTCTTTGTGCAGAGATTTAATATTTATACAGGTTAAGCTTTTGTCTTTCTCTCTTTAGGGCATTATTCTGTAGAGCTGCTATATAATTCTGAGTCTTAACTCTCAACCTCTGGACTAGAACTAGGCCTTTCATTTTGGATATATAAATAAAACACTTAATTCCCAAGCATATCATACTTTCCATGATAAATCACTTGACACCTATCATGAATCATACTGTAACACGTTATATGTGTAGAGATAAATTGAAGGAGTCTTAAAATACACAAAAAGGATAAATCTTTTCTTTGGGGGAAGGGAGACAGATATACTCTATAATGGAGTAAACCTTCAGTTGATGGGATATAGTGTTAGACAATTTTTAATTTTTTTTTATTAGGTATTTTCCTCATTTACATTTCCAATGCTATCCCAAAAGTCCCTCATACCCTCCTCCCCAACCCCCCACTGCCCCACTCCTACTTCTTGGCCCTGGAGTTCCCCTGTACTGGGGCATATAAAGTTTGCACGACCAATGGGCCTCTCTTTCCACTGATGGCCGACTAGGCCATCTTCTGATACATATGCAGCTAGAGACCCGAGCTCTGGGGGTACAGGTTAGTTCATAATGTTGTTCCACCTGGGATTGCAGACCCCTTCAGCTCCTTGGGTACTTTCTCTAGCTTCTCCATTGGGGGCCCTGTGTTCCATCCAATAGATGACTGTGGGCATCCACTTCTGTATTTGCCAGGTACCGGCATAGCCTCATCAGAGACAGCTAAATCAGGGTCCTTTCAGCAAAATCTTGCTGGCATATGCAATAGTGTCTGCGTTTGGTGGCTGATTATGGGATGGGTCCCTGGGTGGAGAAGACTCTGGATTGTCCATCCTTTCATCTCAGCTCCAAACTTTGTCTCTATATTGTTCCCCATTCTAAGGAGGAATGAAGTATCCACGCTTTGGTGTTCCTTCTTTATTTTCTTGTGTTTTGAGAATTGTATCTTGGGTATTCTAAGTTTCTGGGCTAATATCCACTTATCAGTGAGTGCATATTAAGTGAGTTCTTTTGTGATTGGGTTACCTCACTCAGGATGATATCCTCCAGATCCATCCCTTTGCCTAAAATTTCATAAATTCATTGTTTTTAATAGCTGAGTAGTACTCCATTGTGTAAATGTACCACATTTTCTGTATCCATTCCTCTGTTGAGGGGCATCTGGGTTCTTTCCAGCTTCTGGCTATTATATATGAGGCTGCTATGAACATAGTGGAGCATGTGTTCTTATTACCAGTTGGAACATCTTCTGGGTATATGCCCATGAGAGGTATTGCTGGATCTTTCGGTTTATTTTAATTTATATGCATGTGTGTATTAATTGTACGAAAGTTTATGTGGTACACAGAGCCCACAGAAGTGCGCATCATATCCCTTGAAACTGGGATAACAGAAGATTGCTAGATGCCATGTGGTACTGGGAACTGGACCCTCGTCCTCTGTTAGAACATACAGTTCTCTTAAATGCTGAACCATCTCTATAAACCCTAGACAACATTTTCAAATCATAAATCTGGAGCTCTCATTTGCTATAAGAGATAAAGGCACACAGATGCTGTGTGTGTATGAAGAAAATAACTTTTTTTATAAATATTTTTTATTATGTATTTTCCTCAATTACATTTCCAATGCTATCCCAAAAGTCCCCCATATCCTCCCCTCCACTCCTCTACCCACCCATTCCCACTTTTTGGCCCTGGCCTTCCCCTGTACTGGGGCATATAAAGTTTGCATGTCCAATGGGCCTCTCTTTCCAGTGATGGCCAACTAGGCCATCTTTTGATACATATGCAGCTAGAGTCAAGAGCTCCGGGGTACTGGTTAGTTCATAATGTTGTTCCACCTACAGGGTTGCAGATCTCTTTACCTCCTTGGATACTTTCTCTAGCTCCTCCATTGGGGGCCCTGTGATTCATCCAAAGTTTTAGTATTTTCTTATCAAAAACACAGAGTTTTTTAAAAATTTTAAAGTTTCATTAACTATGCTCACACAGTATAATGGGTATGGTCTTCACAATGAGTTTCTCTACATAAACTTTGACATGTTTATATTCTTAATCTATCTATAAATCTTTACTCTGTTGTAAACACACACACTCTCTCTCACACACAAATAAACATACAAACACACACATACAAACATGCATATACATACATACAAACACACATAACACACACATAAACTCATATACATATAAACCAAATAGCCTATGCTCTTTGAGACACATAGTGCTGCGGAAAATATTATACTTTTGGAACTTATCTCTGGGTCATACTTGCTTTCTGGAGACTGCTTCCTCACCATAAAATAGGGTGATTAGGGGTGTTCATGTGTCCTGTGCTATGACGGACTGTGTTATTTTACTTGTTCACGGATGGCATCCCAGGATAAATGGCTAATTCTTGACTTTATATGTAGACATCAAACAACAGATCATTTTATTTCATTAACTAGTAGAGTTGAAAACACAAGATTTTGAGGTGAGTCTGTGGATCAGGAGGAGTGAGCAACAATTCAGAGGGGTCTGTTTGGCTTAATAAGAGAAAGGGAGAATAAAATGAGAACTGCCTGAGTTGGGGGGGGGCATTCAAAGTTGCAGCAAATGAAATATATGCCTTTGGATCTCTTGAGCTGGACAACCTGGTTGGAAAATGAAATGCAGTTGAGAAAAAAAGCCCAAGCCTCCTTTCATTAGTTGGGTAGTAAGGCGTTCCTTGTCTTGCTTTGCCACATACTCTGGGGGCAGGTTGAAACATAGCAGCCTGTGTTCTCACAGCAGCCAAGCAATCTTATTAAAAGTTAAAAACCCAATCATTTGTGAAGTACCACAAAACATGAAGGTATTGCTTTGACTTTTTCCTTTATTATCTTCTTTTAGAAGGTAGCAGGTTTGCTGATTGTTCTGACATTGTGAAATCAATAGTTCTGAAACCTGCACGCACAAAAGAACCTCTTGGCATGCATTTTGAAATGCCAATGCCAAGGTTCCAAATTTAGTCTGATTTAATTGGTCTTATTATTAGGTCTGGGAAAGAAAACAATGTTAAAAAAGCACCCTAAGTGATTCTAATGTGCAACCCAAGCCAAGATCACCCAGAGTAGTTAAAGCTTTAATTACCCAAAGATGTTGTTAAATGCAGACACTGATTCTCTAGGCCTAGGGCTTCAAGCTGAGATCCCAAATACACAACTAGACCCAAGATGATCTGGATGTAATTGGCTTGTGGCAAGCATGCAGATACTCCTGTTCAGCCACCAAGACAGGATGATCATTGTTGTGAAGGTCTGCTTTAACCAAATTAGACCAAACCAGTCTAAATGTTTAAATCAGTACACCAGTCAGATTATAGGCATATATATCTGTGTATGCACACACACACACACACACACACACACACATAGACACATAGCACCATAATTGAAATTATCAAACATTTTATTCATCAGAAACCTTCAAAAATTGATTTCCAAAAGTGTCTGTATAGTCACTCTAATAATGATAGCAAGAGAATGTCAGCATCATTTCTCATGAAATATAATCTGCCTCTGTAACGTATGAAGGAAACCTTAGATCTTTTCTTCTGGAGTGTGTTGTATTTAGGACAAATCTGAGCTGAGCTGTCATGATGCTAGACGCTCATGCTGAGGCTACCTAAGGTGATTTTCTTTCCCTCCAGACTTGGCCCAACAGAGTTAAAAACCAGAAATGTCAATATTACATTAAAATGTTATTATCAAGTGTACTTCATGTGAAGAAACAATTTCTCACAAAATTCTCGGAGCTCTGTCTTCACATCGGTTGCCTACCAGAAAGCCTTGCCCTTGGAATTGGAACCTCCGGACACTGCTGAGAACAGTGATAAAGTCATTAGAAATTTTTTTCAGTATGATCATTGTGATATAGACCCTGGATATCATACTGTAAGAGACTGTCAAAAACAATCAACTATGTCTGTTGTTTTTCCTTTTAATATCCTTTCTGCTGGATTTACCCTCCAAACTATTTCCCCAGATGGTCACAGAATATAATAGCTTAAGAGAATTCACATTATTATCAAATGTGCTTTGCACATGAAAGTTCTCTGAGAGAACAATGGACCACTTTTGTTACTGCACAATTGAAATTGGTTCGTGTCATTTTTTTGTTTGTTTGTTTAGATTGTGTGACCATTTACCTGAGAAACAGAGTAAAACAAATTAGTCTTCCACTTGCCCCATAATATACTTTTCTCAGAAGGTTGTTGACTGAAAATAAGCAGTGCAGGGGCTGGAGTGATGGCACAGCAGCTCAGAGCACTTGCAGTTCTCAGAAAACAGTTTTATGCCCAGGACCTGATAGCATGTAACTCCAGTTCAAAAGGATCTGACATCTCTCCAGCCTCCAGCATCTCACATACATGATATATACATGCCATGACAGACACAGACACATGTACACATAAGTAAAAATAAAAATACAACTTTTTATTTAAAAGAAAGCTAAGGGGCATCTTTACTCTGCAGGTTGTTTCATAGAAGTGTTGGGTGTAGGTGGGGAAGGGGGATGTTTTCCACTGGCCTCATTGGTAGTAGGTGGTAATCATTCCACATAGTAAAGGGGCTTTTGCTTGTAATTCTTTAGTGTGTGATGAGAAAAACTCCAGAAGTTAATCTCCTGGTATACGTAATCCATAAGTAATCTAGGGATGAGTCAATGAACAGATGAATGCTTGGATTATGTCCTGTCATTAAATATTTCATGCCACCTGTATTTGCCAATATGAACCATTGTCTCTGTTTCCTCTGTTTCACTCTTGCAAGAGACATTAAAACTTATTACTATTAGAACATGCATGTGCCAATACACATATCACAACATGTATGTGCAGGTCAGAGCACAACTAGGGCAGATGTTTCTCAGCTTCTACCCTTAGGTGGGTTTTTTCCTTCATATTTTTGCTTTATTTTAATATTTTGGTCTTTGTGTTTGTTTTGATTGTTTTTTTTTAACTTCAAGCAAGTGTGTGTGTGTGTGTGTGTGTGTGTGTGTGTGTGTGACAGAGAGAGAGAGAGAGAGAGAGAGAGAGAGAGAGAGAGAGAGAGAGAGAGAGAGAGAATATGAAGTTGGGTGGGTAAGAAAATTGAGAGGATCTGGGCAGTGGAAATTTATAAATTAGTTTCAGCGTGTGTTCTATGGGGGAAAAAGGTATCAACAACAACAACAAAATCCAAGGCACAAAATATTTCCTAAATTTGCTGATGAACAAATTTAAACCATACCTGCAGTAATGTTGAGTGCCTGCCTGCTTGGCAGACATATTATTTTCTCCTTTCATTTGTAATAACAGTCAGAAATCCCTTTGGAAGGCTTCACCTATGCTGTTTCAAAGAAACCATGTGGTTTATGCGAGATTGAGCAACCTCCTTTCATAACCAGGTAGACTCTATCTGACATAGTACCTTCACTGGATTCTGTTTTACCTGTGGCTCTCTCATTAGGAATGACACCTGGACCCTAAGTAGGTGCCAAGGGCAGAACACTCCCTGAGATCCCCTGTGGCTGGGGTCAGGGTTCCAGGCAGGCAGACCATGCTGGGGACAACTCTGGGTGGGCAGAGCAAGCCCAAGATGACTTTCAGCCTGGCACTTTGAATCCACAGCAGGCAGAGCAAGCCTGAGTTGAGATTTAGCTTGCTTGGTGCTATGTAGGCTCAGGTGGGCACAGCACACTCAAAATGATCCCCTGTTTGTTGGCACATAGGCATAGCACTCCTGTGCTGACCCCAGAAACCCAGAGACCCTGGATGACACTAAGATGAACGAGTGAGTGGTGAAGAAGTGGACGAGAAAAAGGAGCAGAAGAGTGTGTGGACAATGAAGAGAGGTAGAGCTGGAGATGCAAGAGTAGTGAGGAGAACCCTTATGGAAATAAACAACCATGTCACCTGGGGCTGTGGTGAGCTGCTGGCCCATGCAGTCACAGAGGGCCCTGTCTGGGTCTATGGCCCTGCAGCAGGAAACCAGGAGAAGAGAGCTGTCCCTCCCAGCTGCAGTTCTCAGGAGAGAGGGCTTCTCACCTCCCTCAGGAAGCACAGTAGAGCTAGCTCTGGTTACAGCAGGCCATGAAGGTGTGAGCAAGAGAGAGCTGGCTTTGCCACCCATCTGCTATGTGGTGGCATAAGCTAAGGAACAATGTCCCCACCCCCACCCTGGCCACCTGTGGCAAGTGGAAGAGCTGGCCTTGGGTCATGAGAACAGGAAAATGGGCCATGTCCCTTACTAGCTGCAGCATTTGGAAGAGTGGACCTTGTTTATTGCCTAGACAGCACAATATTGCTGGCCCTGCTGGCATGGACATAGGTGAACTGGCTCAAGGGCATCAGAGCTTGCCCTGGTGATGTGTCTATGGGAGAGCTGGCAGGATGATCAGCTTAGCAAACAAGCGGGCTCAGATCCAGGAATCTGAGTTGTCCCCCACAATATGTATCACATCTACGAACTTCCAGAGTACCTGGTCCTACAGAGCTCCATGGCACATGGGAACAACAGGATATCCTAGATGAGTCTTAGTAAGGATTCAGTATGGATAGTGTAAGAGAAACCAGAGGACTTGAATCAGACCAGTGACTCACTGCAATGAATAAGTAAGAAATATGGATAAAAGGGTACCCTGTGGGTCACACTGTGACACTTCTACAACACGACCTTTTTCTTTGGGTGGGGAGGTTGCAAGGGTGGAAGCAGGTGCAATGGACAGGGAGATGAGTGGGACTGTAGCACATGATGTAAAACTCACAAAGAATCAGTAAGGAGTTTGTCTTAGTCAGGGTTTCTATTCCTGCACAAACATGATGACCAAGAAGCAAGTTGGGGAGGAAAGAGTTTATTCAGCTTACTCTTCCACATTGCTGTTCATCACCAAAGGAAGTCAGGACTGGAACTCAAGCAGGTCAGGAAGCAGGAGCTGATGCAGAGGTCATGGAGGGATGTTCTTTACTGGCTTGCTTCCCCTGGCTTGCTCAGCCTGCCCTCTTATAGAACCCAAGACTACCAGCCCAGAGATGGTGCCACTCACAAGGGGCCTTTCCCTCTTGATCACTAATTGAGAAAATGCCTTACAGTTGGATCTCATGGAGGCATTTCCTCAACTGAAGGTCCTTTCTCTGTGATAACTCCAGCTGTGTCAAGTTGACACAAAACTAACCAGTACAATTGACCCCTTGTCAACTTGACACACAAACACATCACTAGTAAGCCTTAACCCTTACATTCTTATTCATCCCCAAGATCTAAATAACTTTAAAAGTCCCACAGTCTTTACATATTCTTAAAATTTCAATCTCTTTAAAATATACATCTCTTTTAAAATTCAAAGTCTTTTTACAATTAAAAGTCTCTTACTGTGGGCTCCACTAAAACAGTTTCTTCCTTCAAGAGGGAAATATCAGGGCACAGTCACAATCAAAAGCAAAAATCAATCTCCAACCGTCCAATGTCTGGGATCCAACTCACGATCTTCTGGGCTCCTCCAAAGAGCTTGGGTCACTTCTCCAGCCATGCCCTTTGTAGCACACGCGTTGTCCTCTAGGCTCCAGATGCCTGTACTCCACTGCTCCTGCTGCTCTTTGTGGTCATCTCATGGTACTGGCATCTCCAAAACACTGCATGACCCCTTCAGTCCTGAGCCTTCAATTGCAACTGAGGCTACACTTTCACCAATGGCCTTCCATGGCCTCTCACAGTGTTGAGCCTCAGCTGCTCTTCGTGACCCCTTCATGCCTTCAAAACCAGTACCACCTGGGTGACCCTTACATATTACCAAGTCCCGCTGCAGCAGGAGTACAACCTTGGCTATCTCTGGAACACAGCCTCTTTGTGCTTTCAGAAAACTCTTCCCAGAAGATGTCACCTCAATGATCCTGGTCTCTTCTTAATCACCGCTAATTTCATAGCTCCAGCTAACCAGCATCAATAGTCCCAGTAATGCAAAGTTTTTGCTTTAGTAGTTCTGGTATCTTGTTAATCACAGGTGATTCTTCAGCCCCAGCTAACCAGAACTACAGAATCTTCATAATCAAAACAGCAATGGCCCTGAAAAGAGTCTTTAATTTTCCCTCTGAAATTTCACAAGCCAGGCCTCCATCTTCTGCACTGTTCTCAACATTATCTTCCAAGTTCCTACACAACATCTGACAGAGCTCTTAACAATGAATGGATATTCAAGCCCAAAGATCCAAAGTCCTTCCACAGTCCTCCCCAAAACATGGTCATGTTGTCACAGGAATACCCCACTCTGCTGGTACCAATTTGTCTTAGTCAGGGTTTCTATTCCTGCACAAACATGATGACCAAGAAGCAAGTTGGGGAGGAAAGAGTTTATTCAGCTTACTCTTCCACATTGCTGTTCATCACCAAAGAAAGTCAGGACTGGAACTCAAGCAGGTCAGGAAGCAGGAGCTGATGCAGAGGCCATGGAGGGATGTTCTTTACTGGCTTGCTTCCCCTGGCTTGCTCAGCCTGCCCTCTTATAGAACCCAAGACTACCAGCCCAGAGATGGTGCCACTCACAAGGGGCCTTTCCCTCTTGATCACTAATTGAGAAAATGCCTTACAGTTGGATCTCATGGAGGCATTTCCTCAACTGAAGGTCCTTTCTCTGTGATAACTCCAGCTGTGTCAAGTTGACACAAAACTAACCAGTACAGAGTTATATAAAAATAAAGTCGAGATGCAAAGATCTTAAATTGGAATGTTATCAAACATTTTACATTTTCTCAAATGGTTAAATTTATTGCATAATATTTAGGAACTACTTTGTTGTTCAGAAGATTTTTCATATTAAACAATCTGAAGAGATTTTTGGCCTTTGAAAGAAAGAGTGTCCCAGCCGGAGGACAGTGACCTGCCCTGCAGGGAGCGCCATCTTGGCTCCGGGACCCCGCCGAACTTAGTCTGTACAGGTCAGAGTGAGGACCACAGAGGCAGACAGCTTCTGAGACAGGCGGGAGCCACAGAGCCGCTGAGGCAGCACCCTTTTGGGGCCGCAGACTTCCGGCACCCTCCCAACCGGAGGACAGTGACCTGCCCTGCAGGGAGCGCCATCTTGGCTCCGGGACTCCACCGAACTTAGTCTGTACAGGTCAGAGTGAGGACCACAGAGGCAGACAGCTTCTGGGACAGGCGGGAGCCACAGAGCCGCTGAGGCAGCACCCTTTTGGGGCCGCAGACATCCGGCACCCTCCCAGCCAGAGGACAGTGACCTGCCCTGCAGGGAGCGCCATCTTGGCTCCGGGACTCCGCCGAACTTAGTCTGTACAGGTAAGACTGAGGACCACAGAGGCAGACAGCTTCTGGGACAGGCGGGAGCCACAGAGCCACTGAGGCAGCACCCTTTTGGGGCCACAGACATCCGGCACCCTCCTAGCTGGAAGACAGTGGTCTGCCCTGCACAGGAGCCCTCTGCCTCAGGAGCAGGGAGCACATCTTGGATCCAGGACTCCACTGAACTTAGGAACTTAGTCTGCACAGCTGAGAGTGTGCACCACAGAAGCCTACAGCTTCTGTGACCTGCCAAAGCAACACAGCATCTGGGAAAGGTCCTGTTTTCCGCCTTCTTCTTCGGCCAGGAGGAGGTCCAAACGCCAGATATCTGTACACCTTCCCTTTAAGAGGAAAGCTTGTCAGCAGGGAGTGCTCTAACCACTGAAACTCAGAGGAGAGAGCCTGTCTCCCAGGTCTGCTGACAGAGGATACTCAGAATCACCAGAAGAACAACCTCTGAACAGAGACAACTATAACAACTCCAGAGATTACCAGATGGCGAGAGGTAAAGGTAAGAATCTTACTAACAGAAACCAAGACCACTCACCATCATCAGGACCCAGCACTCCCACTTCGCCCAGTCCAGGGCACCCCAACACACCTGAAAAACTAGACCTGGATTTAAAAGCATATCTCATGATGATGGTAGAGGACATCAAGAAGGACTTTAAAGAACTACAGGAGAACATGGCTAAAGAGTTACAAGTCCTTAAAGAAAAACAGGAAAACACAACCAAACTGGTAGAAGTCTTTAAAGAGAAACAGGAAAACACATCCAATCAGATGATGGAAATGAACAAAACCATACTAGACCTAAAAAGGGAAGTAGACACAATAAAGAAAACCCAAAATGAGGCAACACTGGAGATAGAAACCCTAGGAAAGAAATCTGGAACCATAGATGCAAGCATCAGCAACAGAATACAAGAGATGGAAGAGAGAATCTCAGGTGCAGAAGATTCCATACAGAACATCGGCACAACAATCAAGGAAAATGGAAAATGCAAAAAGATCCTAACTCAAAACATCCAGGAAATCCAGGACACAATGAGAAGACCAAACCTACGGATAATAGGAGTGGATGAGAATGAAGATTTTCAACTCAAAGGACCAGCAAACATCTTCAACAAAATTATAGAAGAAAACTTCCCAAATCTAAAGAAAGAGATGCCCATGAACATACAAGAAGCCTACAGAACTCCAAATAGGCTGGACCAGAAAAGAAATACCTCCCGACACATAATAATCAGAACAACAAATGCACTAAATAAAGATAGAATACTAAAAGCAGTAAGAGAAAAGGGCCAAGTAACATATAAAGGCAAGCCTATCAGAATTACACCAGATTTTTCACCAGAGACTATGAAAGCCAGAAGATCCTGGACAGATGTTATACAGACATTAAAGAACACAAATTCCAGCCCAGGCTACTATACCCAGCCAAACTCTCAATTAACATAGATGGAGAAACCAAAGTATTCCACGACAAAACCAAATTCACACATTATCTCTCCACGAATCCAGCCCTTCAAAGGATAATAACAGAAAAAAACCAATACAAGAACAGGAACCACGCCCTAGAAACAACAAGAAGGTAATCCCTCAACAAACCTAAAAGAAGACAGCCACAAGAACAGAATGCCAACTTTAACAACAAAAATAACAGGAAACAACAATTACTTTTCCTTAATATCTCTTAATATCAATGGACTCAACTCCCCGATAAAAAGACATAGACTAACAAACTGGCTACACAAACAAGACCCAACATTTTGCTGCTTACAGGAAACTCATCTCAGAGAAAAAGATAGACACTACCTCAGAATGAAAGGCTGGAAAACAATTTTCCAAGCAAATGGTATGAAGAAACAAGCTGGAGTAGCCATTCTAATATCTGATAAGATTGACTTCCAACCCAAAGTCATCAAAAAAGACAGGGAGGGGCACTTCATACTCATCAAAGGTAAAATCCTCCAAGAGGAACTATCAATCCTGAATATCTATGCTCCAAATACAAAGGCAGCCTCATTCATTAAAGAAACTTTAGTAAATCTCAAAGCACACATTGCACCTCATACAATAATAGTGGGAGACTTCAACACACCACTTTCACCAATGGACAGATCATGGAAACAGAAACTAAACAGGGACACAGCGAAACTAACAGAAGTTATGGATCAAATGGATCTGGCAGATATCTACAGAACATTTTACCCTAAAACAAAAGGATACACCTTCTTCTTAGCACCTCATGGTACCTTCTCCGAAATTGACCACGTAATTGGGCACAAAACAGGACTCAACAGATACAAAAACATTGAAATTGTCCCATGCATCCTATCAGATCACCATGGACTAAGGCTGATCATCAATAACAAAATAAATAATAGAAAGCCAACATTCACGTGGAAACTGAACAACACTCTTCTCAATGATACCTTGCTCAAGGAAGGAATAAAGAAAGAAATCAAGGACTTTTTAGAGTTCAATGAAAATGAAGCCACAACATACCCAAACTTATGGGACGCAATGAAAGCATTTCTAAGAGGAAAACTCATAGCTCTGAGTGCCTCCAAAAAGAAACTAGAAAGAGCACACATTAGCAGCTTGACAACACACCTAAAAGCACTAGAACAAAAGGAAGCATATTCACCCAAGAGGAGTAGACAGCAGGAAATAATCAAACTCAGGGGCGAAATCAATCAAGTGGAAACAAGAAGAACTATTCAAAGAATCAACCAATCAAGGAGCTGGTTCTTTGAGAAAATCAACAAGATAGATAAACCCTTAGCCAGACTCACTAGAGGGCACAGGGAAAGTATTCTAATTAACAAAATCAGAAATGAAAAAGGAGACATAACAACAGATCCTGAAGACATCCAAAACACCATCAGATCCTTCTACCAAAGGCTATACTCAACAAAACTGGAGAACCTGGATGAAATGGAGAAGTTCCTAGACAGATACCAGGTACCAAAGTTGAACCAAGATCAGGTTAATGATCTAAACAGCCCTATATCCCCCAAAGAAATAGAAGCAGTCATTAATAGTGTCCCAACCAAAAAAAGCCCAGGACCAGATGGGTTTAGTGCAGAGTTCTATCAGACCTTCAAAGAAGATCTAATCCCAGTTCTTCACAAACTATTTCACCAAATAGAAACAGAAGGTACTCTACCCAACTCATTCTATGAAGCCACAATTACTCTGATACCTAAACCACAAAAAGACCCAACAAAGATAGAAAACTTCAGACCAATATCCCTTATGAATATTGATGCAAAAATACTCAATAAAGTTCTTGCTAACCGAATCCAAGAACACATCAAAACAATCATCCATCCTGACCAAGTAGGTTTCATCCCAGGGATGCAGGGATGGTTCAATATACGGAAATCCATCAACGTAATCCACTATATAAACAAACTCAAAGACAAAAACCACATGGTCATCTCGTTAGATGCAGAAAAAGCATTTGACAAGATCCAACACCCATTCATGATAAAAGTCTTGGAAAGATCAGGAATTCAAGGCCCATACCTAAACATGATAAAAGCAATATACAGCAAACCAGTAGCCAACATCAAAGTAAATGGTGAGAAGCTTGAAGCAATCCCTCTAAAATCAGGGACTAGACAAGGCTGTCCACTTTCTCCATACCTATTCAACATTGTACTTGAAGTCCTAGCCAGAGCAATTCGACAACAAAAGGAGATCAAAGGGATACAAATTGGAAAAGATGAAGTCAAAATATCACTCTTTGCAGATGATATGATAGTATATATAAGTGACCCTAAAAATTCCACCAGAGAACTCCTAAGCCTGATAAACAGCTTCGGTGAAGTAGCTGGATATAAAATTAACTCAAACAAATCAATGGCCTTTCTCTACACAAAGAATAAACAGGCTGAGAAAGAGATTAGGGAAACAACACCCTTCTCAATAGTCACAAATAATATAAAATATCTTGGCGTGACTCTAACTAAGGAAGTGAAAGATCTGTATAATAAAAACTTCAAGTCTCTGAAGAAAGAAATTCTAGAAGATCTCAGAAGATGGAAAGATCTCCCATGCTCATGGATTGGCAGGATCAACATTGTAAAAATGGCTATCTTGCCAAAAGCAATCTACAGATTCAATGCAATCCCCATCAAAATTCCAAATGAATTCTTCAACGAATTAGAAAGTGCAATCTGCAAATTCATCTGGAATAACAAAAAACCTAGGATAGCAAAAACTCTTCTCAAGGATAAAAGAACCTCTGGTGGAATCACCATGCCGGACCTAAAGCTCTACTACAGAGCAATTGTGATAAAAACTGCATGGTACTGGTATAGTGATAGACAAATAGACCAATGGAATAGAATTGAAGACCCAGAAATGAACCCACACACCTACGGTCACTTGATCTTCGACAAGGGATCTAAAAACATCCAGTGGAAGAAAGACAGCATTTTCAACAAATGGTGCTGGCACAACTGGTTGTTAACATGTAGAAGAATGCGAATCGATCCATTCCTATCTCCTTGTACTAAGGTCAAGTCTAAGTGGATCAAGGAACTTCACATAAAACCAGAGACACTGAAACTTATAGAGGAGAAAGTGGGGAAAAGCCTTGAAGATATGGGCACAGGGGAAAAATTCCTGAATAGAACAGTAATGGCTTGTGCTGTAAGATCGAGAATTGACAAGTGGGACCTCATGAAACTACAAAGCTTCTGCAAGGCTAAAGACACCATCAATAAGACAAAAAAATCACCAACAGATTGGGAAAGGATCTTCACCTATCCTAAATCAGATAAGGGACTAATATCCAATATATATAAAGAACTCAAGAAGGTGGACTCCAGAAAGTCAAATAACCCCATTAAAAAATGGGGCTCAGAACTGAACAAAGAATTCTCACCTGAGGAATACCGAATGGCAGAGAAACACCTGAAAAAATGTTCAACATTCTTAATCATCAGGGAAATGCAAATCAAAACAACCCTGAGATTCCACCTCACACCAGTCAGAATGGCTAAGATCAAAAATTCAGGTGACAGCAGATGCTGGTGAGGATGTGGAGAAAGAGGAACACTCCTCCATTGTTGGTGGGATTGCAAGCTTGTACAACCACTCTGGAAATCAGTCTGGCGGTTCCTCAGAAAATTGGACATAGTACTACCGGAGGATCCAGCAATACCTCTCCTGGGCATATATCCAGAAGATGTCCCAACCGGTAAAAAGGACACATGCTCCACTATGTTCATAGCAGCCCTATTTATAATAGCCAGAAGCTGGAAAGAACCCAGATGTCCCTCAACAGAGGAATGGATACAGAAATTATGGTACATTTACACAATGGAGTACTACTCAGCTATTAAAAAGAATGAATTTATGAAATTCCTAGCCAAATGGATGGACCTGGAGGGCATCATCTTGAGTGAAGTAACACAATCACAAAAGAACTCACACAATATGTATTCATTGATAAGTGGATATTAGCCCAAAACTTAGGATACCCAAGATATAAGATACAATTTGATAAACGCATGAAACTCAAGAAGAATGAAGACCAAAGTGTGGACACTGTGCACCTTCTTAGAATTGGGAACAAAACACCCAGGGAAGGAGTTACAGAGACAAAGTTCGTAGCTGTGATGAAAGGATGGACCATTTAGAGACTGCGGTATCCAGGGATCCATCCCATAATCAGCTTCTAAACGCTGACACCATTGCATACACTAGCAAGATTTTGCTGAAAGGACCCAAATACAGCTGTCTCTTGTGAGACGATGCCGGGGCCTAGCAAACACAGGAGTGGATGTTCACAGTCAGCTATTGGATGTATCACAGGGCTCCCAATGGAGTAGCTAGAGAAATTACCCAAGGAGCTAAAGGGATCTGCAACCCTATTGTTGGAACAACATGGTGTACTAACCAGAACCCCGGAGCTCTTGTCTCTAGCTGCATATGTATCGAAAGATGGCCTAGTCGGCCATCAATGGAAAGAGAGGCCCATTGGACTTGCAAACTTTATATGCCCCAATATAGGGGAATGCCAGGGCCAAAAGAATGGGAATGGGTGGGTAGGGAAGTGGGGGGCGCTATGGGGGACTTTTGGGATAGCATTGGAAATGTAATTGAGGAAAATATGTAATAAAAATATTAAAAATTAAAAAAAAAAAAGAAAAAAAATTAGTTTCCTGCCTTTAGCTTCAGAAAGTACCCTTTCCTTCACAGAAGCTCATTTCTTTTTCTAAATTGAGCTTCTTTCAATTATTATTACTGCTGTTATTATTATTATTATTATTATTATTGACAAAGTCTCATGAAGTGCAGGCTGGCCACACATTTTTTGTATAGCAGAAGATGACCTTAAACTTCTGATCCTCCTGCCTCTACCCCTGTATCGAGATTACAGATGTATTCTATCATGCTTGGTTTGTGTGGTGCTGGAGGCTGAATATCCGGGCTTCTGTAAGCTGGGCAAGCAGTACACCAACTGAGCCACACCCCTAACCTTGTATGTCATGATTTATAAATTTATTTTATTTTAGAGATGGGGGCCTTCCCCTCCCCACCCCCAACATAATCTTCTTATTAACCATTTGGGAATTTCGTACAATGTACCCTGATCATACTCACTCCTTAGTCCTCCCAGGTCAACCCTTCCACCCTACCGCAGAAAAGGAGAAAAAAAAAATACACCAAGTCCAACGTGTGCTGCCCATGTACTCACTGGAGCATGGTCAAGCTTCCAGTGGCCAGCCCCTTAAAGATAACTGCGTCCTTTCCCACCCCACCCCCAACTCCCACCAGATGCCATCAAGTGTGAAGAGCTACGTGTCACCATCTTTATCGAACATTTAAGAACTCTCTTCATTAAAAAAAAAAAAAAAAAAAAAAAAAGAAAGAGTGAAGACCTTTAGGTGTGATCCTATAAAGTTTAGCATATAGATTGGAAATCTTGCATCATACAGGTTCTCCTGCTAGTTCTACTGTGCAGAGATAAGCTAACTTTTCAGTAGCTTCTATGAATCAGGCTATAGTAAAGATGCAACCAATGGGTGGGACAGAATTGAATGACTCATAGAAAACCAGAGATGGAGCCTGTGGTGGTATGAATAAGTGGCTTCCATAGGTGCCCATGTTTGAAAGCTTGAGCCCCAGTTTGTGAAACTGTTTGGGAAAGACTAGGAGGTGTGGCCTTGTTGGAGTATGTGTGTCTCTGAGAGTAGGCTTTGGGTTTCAAAAATCCACACTGGGTCTAGTGTCTCACTCTTTGCTTGCTGCCTGCAGATTAGGATGTAAAACTCTCAGCTACTGTTCAAGCACTGTCTGTTTTGCTTCCTGTCATGATGATCATAGACTAATTCCCTAAAGCTGTTAGCAAGCTCCCAGTTGAAAGTGTTCTTTTATAAGAGTTGCCTTGGTCATGATGTCTCTTCATGGCAATAGAACAATAACGAATGCAGAGCCTAAAGTCATCTGTATCTGCAACTGATCAGTTCAGTGTTCAGTGACCCCTTTGACACTTTGAGCATTCGATGCATATTTTCTTGTTTATAAACAAAAGTACTTCAAAATACACATGTTGTACAATGAGTGAGTAGGAGGAAGTCACCAGTTCAAACACAGTGTCTACTTGTAAAACAATGTGTTGTGTGTGGTATATATTCACTTATAAGTGGCTATTCACCATAATGTACACAATAAACATGTTATAAACCACAGACACAAAGAAATTAAGTAACAAGGAGGGCCCAAGGAAGGATCTCACCAAGAAGGGGAATAGATTATGTATTATTATGTACTATGGAGGGAAGGGATTGGGTCGGGGAGGGCTAGGGATGAGAAAAGAAAGTATGAAGTGGGTAGAGATGGAGAAAGCAAGAACTGGGAGAGATATCTGAAATGTGGTAACATCTTTGGAATAAGTTAAAAACCTAAGACAAGGGAAACTCCCAGACAAATATGAGGGTGACCCTAGCTAAGACTCCTAGCAACATGAAATGGACACTTCCTGTAACCAGACATGATTTCCAGTGGAGGGATAGGGACACCAACCCACCAACAAAAACCTTCCAGCCCAAATTTGTCCTGTCTACAAGATGTACAGAGATAAAGATAGAGCAGAGCTTGAGGGAATGGATAACCAATGACTGGCCCAACTTGATACCCATACCACAAGATCAAGTCAACCCCTGACACTATTAATGCAATTCTGCTGTATTTACAGACAAGAACCTAGCATAATTGTTCTCTGAGAAGCTTCACCCAGCAACTGATAAAATGAAATGCAGAGATCCACAGACAGACATTAGGCTGAGCTTAGGGAATATTGTGGAAGAGTGGGAGAAAGGATTGAAGTGTCCAGAGAGGTCAAGGACACTACAAGAAATCCTACAGGATCAACTAACCTGGGTCAATAAAGGCTAACAGAGACTGAGCCACCAACCAGAAAGCATGCATGGGATGGACTTAGGCCTGTTGCACATATGTAACAGATGTGCAGCTTGGCCTTCATGTGGGACCCCTAACAATGGGAGTGGAGACTTTCTCCTACCTTTGGATTCCTTTTCCCTAACTAGGTTGCCTATCTTCAATAGGAGAAGATGCGACTAATTCTTCTACAATTTGATATGACAAGACAGGTAGATATCCATGGAAGGCCTCCTCTTCTCTGCAGAGAAAGGGAAGGGGATATAAGAGGAGGAGAGGAGAGAAGGAGAGACTAGGAGGAGAGGAGGGAGTGGAAGCAGGGAAACTGCAATGGGGATATAAAGTTATTACTTAATTAATTAATGAGAAAAAAGATGTGTTGTCTCTCTGCTTATTAATATGGTGTTTTAGTCAGAGTTTCTATTGCTGTGAAGAGACACCATGACCAAGGCACCTCTTATAAGGAAAACTTTAGGTGGAGCTAGCTTACAGGTTCAGAGGTTCAGTATGTTATGATCAAAGTGGAAAGCATGGGAGCATGCAGGCAGACATGATGCTGGAAAAGGAGCTAAGAAAGAAGTCTACCTCTTCTTCTGAAAGCAAATAGGAGAAAGTCTGGCTTCCAGGTAACTGGAACTTCCTCCAACAAGGCCACATCTACTTCAGTGGGGCCACACCTCCTAATCTTGCCATTCCCTGGGCCGAGCATGTTCAAACCACCATAGACAGTTAACCAGAGGTTCACCAAGGGTATGCAATTTGCACTTTTCTAATTTATTAGAAAAATTATATTTCATCAAGACATTTATGGTGCATATGCTTGGTGTCACACCCATGCAATGTTAGTACTTAGGAAACGGAAGTATGATGATCTGGAGCTAGATGCCAGCTTGGGCTAAATAGTGAATGTGAGGGTATCCTGGACACCAAATCTAGCCTGGTTTAAATAAAACAAACAAACTAAGTAAGTTAGTTAATAAATATCTAGTGAACTTGAGTATTGGGGCAAACTTGGTTCATTCTGTATAAGAAGTGCTAAAAACTTGTCAAACTATATAAAGTCCACATATATGGTGGTGAGTGCTGATCAAGCTACCCACTAGAACAGTTTTCTACTAGCCTCTGGACATAATTCTCCTGAGTTCCAGACCCAGCATCTGCTCTTTATGATTTGTCTTATCTTCTTGGGAGCACAAGCCATGGTACATTAATGCTCAGATCCCCTCTATTATTAATGCTGATAATAAATGAATAAATTTAAGGGCACTGTTAACTTTGTCTTTCCTGTCCTTGCTATCAAAAGGGTTATTCATTTTTGTAAGTGGTGGCAAAAACCTTTAATTCCAGCACCTGAGAGGCAGAGGCAGGCAGATCTCTGAGTTTGAGGCTAGCTTGGTCTACAGAGTGAGTTCCAGGACAGCCAGAGCTATACAGAGAAACTGTTTCCCAAACAAACAAACAAACAAACAAAAACAAAACAAAACAAAACAAATTTAGAAAGGCTACTAAATTCCTGGGTAGGGGGATTCACTAAACAATAAAAATGGGATATCTCAGAAAAAGTAAAAAGAAAAAAAAATTAGGAAACACACAAACAGGACCTTTCAGAACCATGAAAGTAGTACAAGGAATAATACACAGGGATTTGTTTCTTTGTGCTATGGATAGAAAAGTTTGCACTTTAATAGAAAATGCAATAGTTCAGGAAAGTAAGAGTTAAAGTAGCAAAAGATTATGTTAGAAATGAAACGTTACTGAGACTTGACCCTAGAGGGCCATTTTTATGATATGCTTGGAGATAATGGCTTCACTCCATACATGATGGACAACAGCAAGGGAAAGAATGAAGAGGCAGAAAGCTGAGTCCAGAGATGCCCATCAATCACTAGTGTCAAAATACATATGAATGTTAACAAAGAGCTGACCTCAGCTACTACTCATAGACACAGAGAGATACAAAAAGATGTAAAGAGAGGAAATGAATGTGACTTAGCTGTTAAGTGTGTTTGATGGAAGGGAGTGTGTTAAGGTCAATTGCCTTGAGCAATTGGATGGATGGTTATGGCAGCCACTGAAATAGCACAATAAGAAAACTTTCCATATTAAAAGGATAGTTCCATTTTGAACATAAATGATTTAATGGCCAAGTGAGATAGGAAATAGAGGATATCTACTAGGCATCTGAGAATATGGATAAATATTGGGAGACAAATGGGAGCTGAATTTTCCAGCTACCATCTATTGGTATATGTAGGCCTTGGGAATCCATCCTTGGCAGTTAGCATCACCCACATCCAATTTAATCCTACATTTCACTGTATCAGACTTATTTTCCATTACATGTCAAATCTATTTCTTTCAAGTCATCACTGTCTTGCTAATTCAACCTCCATGGATGATTGGAATGCCCTAATAAATTCTTCCACAGGCTTTCTTCCTAATGCACCATACTGAAGTTTTGAAGAAAAAACAAAAAGTGGTCAACTCCTGTATAGCCTCATTTCTGCCAGATCTTTGCTTCCAGTCCCATTTGTGTTCTCTTACCTAACTTGCCCTTACTTGACCTCATGACTTCCAATTCATCCCATAGACATCCAACTGTATACCATACTTTTGAATATTCTTCATTAGAGTTATTAACTCCTAGGTCCATCTAGATCCCCTCATGTGCATATTTGTTTAATTCCCATGTTGGCTTCATTAGATACTAACATCATAAAGTAAGAGCTCTGTTAGTTTATGTTCATAACAATAACCCCATTTTGACACAGATATAATTCTTTAAATTTCTTATAAATGAGAATGCATTGGGTTAGCTGTATACAGATAATAATTCAGACCACAGGAGCAGGTTACCTTACCAACACAACCAAATTAACTAAAGTAGGATGGGATTCTCTCCTTAGAAAGCACAAATGCTTACTTACGGCAGGCTGAGGAAGGAAGACAGAGTGCCAAATACTAGTTATCCTGGCCTGTTAACATGACATATCCTAGAGTCATCTCAGACAAAAGTCTGAGCAATTAAGCAAATGTCTAGATCATACTGGCCAGTGATTATATATCCAGGGGACAATCTTGTCGTCTGGAAGGTGTTTCTCTGTTCATTTGTGTTGTGGATAGGTAATGTGTGTGTGCTTGTTTGTTTGTTCATTTGTTTGTCTGTTTGAGATAGAGTCTCATATTGGCTGACCTGGGAAATAATTTATAGACCAGGGTGGCTTCACACTCACAGAGCTTTGAGTGTCTCTGATTCGAAGTGTTAAGGTTAAAAGACTACACTTCCATGCCCCAGAGAATGAGAAAGCTTAAATTTAACTCCAAGTGGAAAGTTGATGTTAGCTGACCTAGTGTCTATAGTTGAAGTAAAATAAGGTAAAAGGATCAATTGTTAGTTATGTATTGATCTATTCAATGGCTTACTTAAAGTACTCCTGGGATTGTCTATTCACCAAGCATGTAGTCACTTGCTACTTGGAACACAGTAACCTGGAGAAATAGCTGAGACAATGGGCTGTTGCCTTCAACAACCTGCTGACTGCTCTGTGAGTGTCTGCAATTCTGTCTGCTTGCCTTCCTACCTTGTGATTTTAGAAAATACAATGAGAATCCAAATTGTCCTTGGGATCACAACCTTTCAGGACCTGTCCTGGCTTCCACCCCCTGGTGTCATCACACTTCCACTTTCATTGGTATTGGGGAGCTTACTCCAGGAAAGATCCACACAGCACAATGCTGCAACTGTGGTTTCTCCAAAGAGGACAAGTCTTTGAAAACATACAAATGCAATAAATGAGATAAATAAAGACACAAAAGCTGCATAATATTTGATTAATTTAATCATTTAGTAACTTTGGCATCTTTTACTATTGTTCTTCACTGTGAGAAGCTAGCTATGTTGGTTTATATGTAAGCTTCCTCTGTGATGGAATGGTTGGTTATCCTTTCACTTATAATTTAATTCATTCTTATGTTTTTTTCTCTCCATCTTTTTTATCTGATATTTATAAATACTAAAAGCTGGATTTTAAAATTTACTTTTCTTTGTTGTTTCTTTTTCCCCTTTCAATGAAATCTCCAAAAAGATCAATTTAATTGAAAGTGCACCTTTAACTATCTAGGATTTAAGCATTTAATTAGAAATCCATTAAAATAATTGTATTCACTTTTAAAGTAGTCACGTACCCTGTAGTTAAAAGTGACTTCTATTATTATAAAATAGCTCATATAATCTGATGCTATACCACTTTGAATTATCTCAGAAATATTAGCAATTTCAAATGAAACATAAGTCTCCTGGATGCCATATCTTAAAGGTAACACTTGCAAAAATTAATGTCCTGGTTATATTTAGATATACCAACTAGAGTACAGCAAGGTTAACTTTCACATTTCCTCTTAATATCAGACAAATAAACTAGGAAAAAACCCTTAGAATCATCTCCCCTGAAACCTTAATAAACATAAAATTTTAGCTCTAAAATTTATTTCTAACAGAACTATTTAGTAATGACTTACTACATGGCATCTATTTTAAAGCAACTGGATGCAAATGAACATTAAACTTTAAGTCAGTGGGCAAAGACTGAGCTTCTTCTCTAGGCCAAAGTATTGAGCTTTTCTGTTTTTTGAAAGTTTTAACACGCTAAGACCTAGACTGCGTTCCAGTTGGACCCCAGGCTCTGGTGTGTTACCATCTCAGTGGTTGGGACAGCTTCCTGTCTATCTTTCACCATGGTATTCATCACATTTCTCAAAAGTCACCCTCCCCTCACTAACTCACCCAAGCACCCAACTAGACTGTATGATAACATCAGTGATCTCCAGAATCCTTTCCCATGAATCCCTTATCAGCTGTGCCCCTTTTGAATGATGCACACACAGCTTTCATCAGTGCCTACTTAGCATTGGCCAAGCAATCTATATAGGACCACACTCCTTTCAGAGGCCCCTCTATGTGCTTCATTATTTTAAACTGGAAAAAGAAAAAAAGCTCTCAGTTTAAAGAAAATGTTGTTGTTGTTGTTGTTGTTGTTGTTGCGGTTATGGTTGTTGTTGTTAAATAAAGAGTGTAATATTGTGCTGGCTATCCTTGCTTATCAATTTGACTACATCTGGAATTAACTAAGACTAAAGCACCTGGTAACACCTAGGAGATATCTCTCTTGATTGGATCATTTGAGGTCAAAAGATCATCCTGAACACAGGTCACACCTTCTGGTGGCAGGCTTTATAAAGAGACAGGATGAAGGAAACTTGGTTTTTTGTCTGCGTGTCTTCACTCTTGCTTGCTGACAAGTTTATTCACTGGTATTAGAGCTTGCCTCTTCATGATTTCAGGATATCCTGAATATCAGCTAAGACACCCAGCTTTGTGGACTGCATAACTGTTGGATTCTTGGTCTTTCCATCAGGAAACAGCCATTGTTGGACTAGTTAGATCACAGCCTCTTACAGCCTCAACTCCAATAAGCCCCATAAATAAATAATCAAACAAACAAATTTATATGCATATGTGTATACATGTATTATGTTCTAACTATATTACATACAGTTATATTCATTATGTGTATATACATATATATACACATATATTACTATATCATAGTAATTCTATCAATTTTATCCTCTAGAGCAGTCCTTCCTAACTTGTGGGTCAATACCCCTTTGCAGGTCACATATCAGATGTTATTGGCTTTTTAATAAATGTTTGTAGCATTTTTCCTCTTAACCGAGGTAGCTCCCAAATAATTGAGACTGGACTAGTATATTAACTTAATGAAGCATTAAGGGCAAAACAACTGAGCAAGGTTACTCTATTTTAATTCTCTAAGCTGGTCTGGCCACCTTCCAGTCTAAATCCCAGTGATACTTGTATATTAGTACTGATCTGGTTCTCTGGGCTCTGGATGCTTTCTCATGGGATCTCCAGGACTCCCCATGGCAAATCCTCACTGCTCCTCTCTTTTTCCCCTCCCTGGGCTGGGTGGAATTCCATCCCTATTCCTTCCCCTGCTCAGTCATTGGATGATCAGCTTCTTGACCAATCATGGAATAATTAGAGAACATTATTTACATAATATTGAGCATTTGAATAATACAAGGAAAATCTTTCAAAATTGTGCATTAACATTATGTCTATAATCATATTTATATTATGATTACATATTTACATTATGATTCATAACAATAACAAAATTATATTTTTGGAGTAGCAATAAAATAATTTTATATTTGGGGGTCACAACATGACAAATTGGCTCAAAGAGTTACACTATTAGGAGGGTTGGGAATCACTGTTCTAAAGAACCCTGAGTAATACAAAGGCAAACAATGCATATTTTGATTTTCTTTTGCTATGAAGAAATCAAGTTGAAGATACTGAAGCATTCAGCCCATATCATAATGTGGCTGTGCCACTCACTACTCTATTCTTCTCCCAAAGGGATCAAGTACAGAGCTAATGAACCAAATGTCATCATTTTGCTTGTGTTGATTCTGCATTAAATTATGCAGGGTGCAGGATGGGTATTCTTAACAGTATATCAGAAACACACACATAGACACAGACACACATATATATGTACACACATAAACCCCTAGGTATGCGCGTGTGCACACACACACACACAAAGACACACAGGCACAAACACATGTACACACATAGACACACAGACACACACAGACACACACATAGATGCATAGGCACACTCACATACTCCTGAACTCATGAACAAGTGGCCATGGAAACTCCAAAGGATATAACTTAGCTAATTTAGAAGGTCCCCATGCCTGGTTCTCGGTGCTCCAAGTTTACTACCTTGAATTTGTTAATACTTTTACCTTGAAATTTCCAACTAGAAAGTGAAGTAGGTGAGGGACCTTGTGTAAGGTTTCTTCTCCAAACTGCCCCTTTGTTCACAATGGCTGCTTTTGTTACTGTTATTGGTATCAGAGTCCAGGCCCAAGCAGCCCTGACTGAACAATACATTCCCAGCCATCCATCTTCTATAGACTCTTTTAAAGATGCAAAGTAATAGTGAAAAACAATGTTTACTCAAAGTGGCCACGTTGAGAAGAGGAACAAAGAGGTTCATAGATATCCCCATATACAAGTCCATCTATGGAGTCCTAACACAAGGCTTAGATTGAAATAGAGGGTAAGAGTTATGTAGAATTAATCAAGATATCTAAGCTTCAGTCCTTCTTGCTCACAATCAGGAGGGATCAGGGTGAGGAAGGCTCTTTATGGTATGAGACTATATCAGTACCAGCTTCACAGTAGGCAAACAGCACAACACATTTGACTGGCCCCTTACCAGGGTTGAACTTCCTTCTGTACAGATTTTTGTCACTTGGGACCAATCCAGTTATTATGGATCCACCACATATTGGAAGGCTGTGGCAGACTGAATTCATGTCCCAAGTTGATTCACTGTGTCCCTTAGGGCATATATACTGAATTGAGGAGCACAGATCCCATCTAATTGTGGATAGCTAAAACCTCTCCTCCCTCAAGCATCCTAATGCCCAGAAAGCACAAAGAGAAGTGAACCACCTTGGCCTAGAAGAAGGGAGAAAGAAGAATGTAAAATAGTGTTTGTATTGTATTAAATGTCTTTAGCAAGATGTACCCTGACCTTATAATAAGTGAGAAGCCCAGGTTCACTTTGCACTGTGTGTGTCAACTTCGAGACCCACTCTGCTCTCCCTGTTCACTTCCCATGTTCTACATCATCCTACTGTGAACCTTTGACCTAGCTGTGAACTGTTAACCTTTCTCTTGCTTCTGCAGGGTACTCAACTTCCATTCCTCTTCTCCTTCTCCCTTTGGGCTCAAAGTAAACCTCTACTTTCTGCTTTCCATCTTTCTAGTTGTTCCCAGCAGCCTTCACCTTCCTCTTTACCTTGTCACTTGTGTCCTCTTCCATCTTTAATATGCAGTCTCTGTTTCTACTGATACCCTCCCACAGGCACCGCAAAGCCTATCAATCACCTGCAGTCACCTCCCCTACTTAACTGAACCCCCTTTGATGGTATAATCATGGCTCTCACACTGCCAATGCTGCTTGGTCAAAATTTATCCACATCTTAGCTTTTCCATTAGAAACGAAGTACATCATGGGTCAAATAAACTCATTTATTGTCATCTGGTTGTTATCAGCTGCTTTAGAAACATAGATACACTGGTAAGTTCCAGAATTTGAGTTTGCCATTAAAATGGGCAGACTGGATAGCAGAATCCTGACACCTATCCCAGTTCTTGGCCCTGTAGGAGATGCTCTATTTCACCCACACTTATGTCTCAGTTTTACTTTATGTGTTCAGGGTTCCAAGCAGACTATATTACTTTTTATCACAAAAGCCTTTTGCTGACTCCACGCCCCAACTCATTCAAAACCAGCACTGGGAGTGATCTTTCCAGTTCTTTGTATAAAAATTCTCTCCTTTTTATTTTCTATCTTAGCTGAAACTTTTATCTTCTATAAAGACTTTGTTAGAGTGCCCCACTAGACATAGTTTAATTCTTAGGAAAACTTCTGCAGTATTATCATGCCCTTTTCCCTTAAGTACTTCATACTTTGCTTTACAACTATTCACAAATACTTTTCTATTCTTCTCCACTGAAATATAAGCTCATTAAGGGCAGGGAACACAGATAATTAATTTTTGCTAGCTATAATTTGCATTAATCAGTTTCAAAGTGATTTGACATTTGTTCGGTTCTTGTGAAGTCAGGGAAAGTGAACTCTCAGCCCCACATGAGATACACATTCAGAATGAAGCTGAAGTAGTTTAAGTGGTTTGGTCAAGTTCTGTAGCTAAATAATAGAGACAGATGAAATCCCCTTGCTTTAGATATGAACTTAGTGCTCTTTGGCTATCACCTTCTGCTGTGTAAATTATCTGTGTATTGTGTAAAGGTAAATGGGTGGCACACTTAATATCTGGGCCACAGCACATACCCAGGATAGATGTATTAGTGAAAAATAAACTATACACATAATTATAGAATAATCACATTCAATAAAGTGCCTTGGTTAATATTTTTATAGTATGATAAAATAGTCACTCATGAGACACTTTATCAGTTGAAAAGACCTGGTGGTATAGAGAAGAGAATGCAGGTATTCATTGTTAGAGGGAGTCCAATCAATGTTGCCAAATGGACCCAGATTTAAATCTCTCCTAAGTTCTCAGAGTGAACCTGATTCAGCAAGGGAGCCCACTTTCAGCACTGGGAGATAATGGAAGGGAAACATGTTTCCTGGTTTATCAGTGTAGACTTTCTGAATGCAGGCAAGCAAAACAAAGATGTGGCTCTCAGTGGGAATTAAACAAGGAAGAGAATTTTGTAGAGGCTGGAGTGCTTTGGTAAAGAAAACATGCATCTGGCCCCTATGCCTGTTCTTGTACTGCAGTCCATAATGTGATTTTGTGGATTCACAAAGGCAGCAGAAATGAAAGAGATGGCAAAAATACAGACCAATAACACTCAAAAGGAAGTGCGGGCTGCCTGGATTCCAGCTGATAACACTGAATTTGTCTAGGGACGAAGTCTCTTGAAATTCGTACTTGATGCTCCAGAGGCTGTACCAAGAATTATCAGCTGTAAGAAGTCAGTCTCATTTAGCTTATGAAGCAGTTGGGGCTCTGCTTGAATGGACATTGATTGGGAATTGGAAAAATATGATGTAGTAGGTCAGGATTTTATAATGCAATCTCAAAAAATAGGATGCTTAACCCAACATATAAACTTCATTTCCGAGGAGATGTTAATTTATAGAATCCTGCCTATGTGTGAAGTTGGCTCTACCTATTCTGTGTGATACAATGTTGCAAAGAAACTTAAATTCTTAGAAAAGAAAAAAAAATCACAGAAGGGGCTACCTCACAGAAAAAGGATTTATAAAGAGAACAACATACAATATTTTAAATTATGATGCATGTACTTTACAATTAAAATTTCAGTCAAAATATTTAAGTAAGAATAATAATTGAACTATTGCAAAATTTAAGCTTCAGGGTGAATTGAATAATAAAGTTTACCCATCTATTTAACAAAATAAATGAATTGTAGCAAACCAAAACAATGTATTCAAGGAACATTTATTTATGTGCTTTAGCATGGTTAAATAAAAATACCAGAGTTATCTTACAGAGTAGTGTGTAAAAATTGTAGATGTGTAATGTACATTCTATTTAAATAAATTGGCATTAAAATAGTCTGTGCTAAGTTGGAAGTAGAGAGATGTCTATGTCAATATAATAATACATACTCACACAAACACACAAGTACATGGCAGCTTATAGAGGGGAGACAGAGATGTTCATTAATACATATATAGCATATATGGATATCTCTACATATGTTTTCACATTTAAGTAAATATCAAGAATATATGCGGGCTGGTGAGATGGCTCAGTGGGTAAGAGCACCCGACTGCTCTTCTGAAGGTCCAGAGTTCAAATTCCAGCAACCACATGGTGGCTCACAACCATCCGCAACGAGATCTGGCGCCCTCTTCTGGAGTGTCTGAAGACAGCTACAGTGTACTTACATATAATAAATAAATAAAATTAAAAAAAAAAGAATATATGCACAGCGTATATTTTTTAAATGCTTGAAATAGTAAGCAGTCACCTAGAACTGATGCCAGGGGTTAGCCCAAGGTAAAGGAAACAGTGATCAGAAGATGGTATCATAGTAAATAGAAGCTTCACCAGGACTTTACAACAAGCACACGTCTCTACATTTCAAGAATGACTTGCTTTATTCCTGACTCCAAAGCTGGAGATCTGAATTTGCCAATAGCGCTTGCCTGCCAGGCAAAATGTATGTTACATAGTCTATACAAAATGTCATGGTTACCTCTGTGCCTTTCTGAGAGTTTTATTTAGCTTCCTCAATAGCTTCAGTCATATTAGAAGCAAGAAGTATTGTTCAATTTCAAGAACAAACTTCATTATTTACCATAAGGATGATTTTTTCAAAGTAACCAGAGCAATGAATATTCTTAAAGTTTACCATACCATCCACTAACTGCAAATACATGATAGCATGAGGTACATAGATCACAATAACAACACAGGCTTTAGGGGGCTCTCTTTATTACTTTTATTAACAGTTTACCTACAAATATGATAGAAAATATGTCCAGAAAAAAATTTTACATATATTTCAAAACTGATTACTTTTGCTTCAATTTCTCTATAACTGAATCATGACTTATAAATAGCTGGACTAACATTCCTCTAGCTTTCCTACAGACAGTAAGGGCCTTCCTTCTATTTTAAACACTTTATGCAAACTGTACACACAGTTAGAAAATTTCCATGCTATTATTGAGTTGTGAAAGTGCCCATTGAAATCAGACAATGTCACTGGGGAAACTACATTGACATCTACAATATTTCTTGGGAAACTACATATGTAGACATTTTGCCAGTTAAACCTATCAAAGTCTTCATAATACAAAACTTCAAAAAACAAAGGATATGACTAGTTGAGTACTTAAATATGCAAAGGGAACAAAATGTCAGGGAAGCAAAGTAAACAATAAGCATCCGCTGCTCCATGATCTGATACTATGGACCTACACCTGTACATTAGCTCAAAATAGCTTGAAGGGGTTTTTCAGATGTGTAAAAGTCTGCTCCTGGTAGGTTAAGGTCACCAGTGTTACCAGATGTGACACCCTTATAACAAAGATAAATTCAGAAAACAAAACCTAAACCTATAATGACTCCAAAACTCAGAGGAATAGAGGCTAGCATAAAAACATAATTAACAACAACCAGGTCAGCATGGGACCATGACAGTCCAGCTATCCTGCTACAACAAGTCCTGGATATTTCAACACAACATAAGAAAAAGACAGTAAATCTATACTTATGAAGATGATAAAGACCTTTAAACTGGAAATTAATAAATCCCTTAAAGAAATACAGCAAAATATAATCAAATAAGTAGATAAATAAAACTGTTCAAGACCTAAATAGAAATAGAGGCAATAAAGAAAACACAAACTGAGGGAATCCTGAAGACAGAAAATCTAGGGAAAGGAGCAAGAACTACAGCTGCAAGCATCACCAACAGAACACAAGAGTTGGGAGAGCAAATCTCAGACATAAAAGCTAAATAGAAGACATTGATACATTGGTCAAAGAAAATGGTAAATCTAAAAAGTTTCTGACATAAAACATCCAGGAAATCTGGGACACTATAAAAAGATCAAACCTAAGAATAACAGAAATAAAAAAAAGGAGAAGGTTCCCAGCTCAAAGGTTCAGAAAATATTTTCAATAAAATCATAGAACATTTCACTAACCTAAAGAAAGAGATGCCTATAAATGTACAAAAAGCTTACAAAACACCAAATAGATTGGGTCAGAAAGGAAAATCCTCCCACAACATAATAACCAAACTGTTAAATGTAGAGAATAAAGAATATTGAAAGTTGTTAATAACTGGTTGTCAATGACCATTACTATTGCCAATGTCATTATTATTTCTCAACAACAATGGACTCAATCCCCAAATAAAGAGGCACAAGCTAAAAGAATGGATGCAAAGACAGAATTCATCATTCTGATGCACACAAAAAACACACCTCAATATCAAATAATAGAAATTACCTTAGTTTAGGTCTAGAAAAAGATTTTCCAAGCAAATGGACCCAAGAAACAAGCTGGAGTAGCCATTCAAATAGCTACTAAAATAAATTTTCAACCAAAATTAATCAAAAGAGACAGGAAAAGATATTTCATACTCATCTGATGAAAAAAATCACCAAAATGCTGTCTTGATTATGAACAACTATACCCCAAATGCAAGTGCACCCACAGTTTTACAAATGTGATTAGAATACTAAAGCTTCAATCACACATCAAACTCCACACATTAACATGTGGAGACTTCAACATCCTACTCTCACCAAAGACAGGTCATCTAGACTGAAATTAAATAAATAGCTAAACAAATGTTATGTCGTTAATTGACCTAACAGATATCTATGGAACTTTTCACTCAGACAGAAAAGAATATGCCTTCTTCCGAGAACCTCAGAGAACTTTATCTGAATTTGACCATGTACTCAGTCTCAAAGCAAGTTTCAACAGATACAAGGAAACTGAAATAACCCCTATATCTTATCAAATCACCATGAATTGAAGTTGGATGTCAACAACAACAGAAGCAACAGAGACTACAAACGCATGGAAACTCAACAACTCTCTACTTGATGATATCAGGTCAAGGAAGAAATAAAGAAATAAATTAAAGGTTTTCTAGAATTCAGTGAAAATGAATGCATGACATACCCACACTTATATGACACAATGAAAGCAGTGCTAAGAAGAAAGTTCATAGCACTAAGTGCCTTCATAAAGAAATTGGAAAAATCTAATACTAGTGATTTAAAAACATACCTGAAAACTTAAAGGAGGAAATACACCCAAGAGAATTGGTCAAGAGGAAATAATCAACTCAAGACTGAAGTCAATAAATTAGAACAAAAAGAAAATATAAAGAATCCATGAAACCAAGAGTTGGATCTTAGAGAAAAGCAAAAGATAGACAAACCCTTAGTCAATCTAAATAAAATGTAAAGAGAGAATATTCAAATTAACAAAATAAGCAATGAAAAGGAGGACATAACAACAGACACTGAGGAAATCCAATGAATCTTTAGGTCTTACTGCAAAAACCTATACTCCCACAGAATTGGAAAATATGAAAGAAATAAATAGTTTTCTTGATTGATAGACAGAACTTATTAAAGTTAAAACAGGATCAAATAAGATAAAATATAAATAGACCTATAACCCCTAAGGAAATAGAAGCAGTTATTTAAAAATCTCCCAACCAAAGAAGCCCTGGGTCATATGGTTTTACTAAGAATTCTACAAGACTTTTAAAGAATAGTTTTAATACTCAAACTATTACACAAAATAGAATCAGAAAAATATTGTCAAAGTCATTGTATGGGGCCACAGTCACCATGATACCAAAACCGTTCAAAGATAATTTCAGATCAATTTCCTTTATGAAATAACATTAATGCAAAAGTACTCAGTAAATATATACAAACAAATCCAAGAACATATCAAAAGCATCACTCACCATGATTAAGATTTCATCCCAGAGATATAAAGATGGTTCAACCAATGAAAAACCATCGATGTAATCCACCATATAAAAAAAGAAAGAAAGAAAGAAAGAAACCAACCACATGATCATCTCATTAGATATTGAAAAAGGCTGTGACCAAATCTAACACTCCTTCATGATAAAAGTCTTAGAAAGATCAGGGGTACAGGCACATATCTAAACATGAAAAGGTAAAATACAGCAAGTGATAGCCAATATCAAATTAAATGTAAAGAAATTTAAATCAATTCCACTAAAATCAAGGACAAGACAAGCATGTGCACTCTTCATATTCAACATAGTACTTGAAGATTAGCTAGAGCAGTAAGGCCACTAAAGGAAATATAAAAGGAATACAAATTGGAAATAAATGAGTCAAAGTATTGTAGATGATATGATAATATTCACAAGTGACTCTAAAATTCTATCAGAGAACTCCTACAGCTGATAAACACCATCAGCAAAATAGCTGGATATATAATTAACTAAAAAAATCAGTATCTCTTATATCTACAAGTGATAAACTGGCTGAGAAAGAAGATACAGAAACAATATCTTTCATAATAGCCAAAAGTCATATAAAATACCTTGGTGTTACTGTAACCAGGAAAGTAAAAGATATGTGTTACAAGAACTGGGCACACATACCAAGGATGTTCTACTATACCACATAGACACTTGTTCAACTCTGTTCATTAGAAATTTTATTTGTAATAGACAGGAACTGGAAACAATCTGGATATTCCTCACTCAAAGAACAGATAAAGAAAATGTGGTACCTTTACACATGGAATATTACTTGGCTTTTAAAAACAATAGCATCATGAAATTCACAGGTAAATCAACGGAACTAGTAAAGATCATCCTGAGTGAAGTTAACACAGACCCAGAAAGACAAACTTGGTATGTATTCACTTATAAGTTGATATCAGCCATAAAGTTCAGGATAACCAAGCTACACTCCACAGACCCAAAGAAGATAAGTAAAAAGAAGGGCTTAAGGGGCTATGCTTAAATCTCATTGAGAAGGGGAAACAGAATATACATCAGGAGTGGATCAAGGTAGGGAACTGGTTGAGAGAGGGGGAACTGAAGGGATTGAGTGTTGGTTGGACATAAGGAAAGAGAACTGGGAAAGAGAACTGGAGTCATTGAGAGGGATACCTCTTGGAAGAGATAGAAACCTATGACAATTGAGGCTCCTAAAAATCTAAGAGGATGACCTCAGCTAAAACTCCTTGTAATGGAGTTTATGGAGCCAAAACTGGCCCTCTTGTAACCTGGCAAGACTTCCAATTGAGGAATTAGGACACCAATGCAGCCAAGAAACATTCAAACTACAATTTTTCCTACCTACAAGATGTACAGGGGTAAAGAGAGAGCAGAAAATAAGGAAATGGCCAACCAGTGACTGATCCAGCTTGAGACCCATGCCATGGGAGGAAGCCAACTCAAGATACTGTTAATGATATTCTGCTATTCTTGCAGACAAGAACCTAGCATAACTATCATGAGAGAGGCTTCACCCAGTAACTAATGGAAACAGATGCAGAGACCCACAGTTGAACAGTGGGTGGAGCTTGGAAAATCCTGCAGAAGACAGGTAGGAAGGATTACAAAACCCACTGGAGTCACTGTCTACAACAAAACCTACTGAATTAGCTAATGTGGCCCATAGGGACTCATGTGAACTAAGCTGCAAACCAGAGAATATGCATAGGAATGCCCTCAGCCCTAGACATAGAACAGTTACATAGCTTGGCCTTCATGTATGACTCCTAACAGCAGGAGTAGGGGTTTTCTCGAACTTTGTTTCCTGCCTATGGGACCGTTTCCTCTAAGCCTCAATAGGAGAAGATATGCTTGCACTTAATTGCAATTTGATATCCCAAGGCTCCTTGATATCCATGCGAGGCCTCCCCTTTTCTGAAGAAAAAGGCATCAGTGCTAGATGGGGCACGGGGGATGGAAAAGTGAGGAGAGAGAGGGAACAGTGCTCAGGATGTACAGTAAATTAATTAATTAAAAAAATAACAAACAGAGGTGAAAGTATGGGAATAGACCGCATACTTAATAAATGCAAGTAAAATAACAAATGGCTACTGGAGAGACTATAAGGGAAGAGTTGAGGCAGTCAGTCCCTTCTGGACTGAAACAGACAAAGACCCAGAGCAGAAGAATGACAAATTCTTAGCCAAATATTCCAGAGATCAATATGTAGAAAAGTGCTTTTTGTGGGAGATAGAGTTGAGATGCCCTTTGAACTGTATATTAATTTGCATAGGATGTTAAAACAAAGAAGTATATAAACTGTTAACAAAGACTAATCAGCTGAAGATAATTACTAGTGTCACATATAAGGTTCTGTGGAAGCTCCCTTCACGGAGAAACTTAAAAGGTGTTTAATGATACTTTTAAAGATGAACTGCTTGAAGAGAATCACCCAGATTTATAAGCTACAAATTTGTTCTTTTTCCAGTTTGCTCACAGGATGGGAGCTCATTATGTAGCCTAAACCAGCCCTGGACTACCTCCTCCCTCAGCTTCCCAGGGCTGGGATTAGAGGCTTGTACCAGCCGGCCTGGTTTGTGCATGCATTTTAATTTCTCAGGCTGTCTTCCCCATTTGGAAAGACAACCTTTCTTAATTTTGTGTAATTATTCATTTATCATCCAAAGTGAAAGAAGGTTTTATCATACATGTTTGTTTTGTTTTGCTAATATAGCTGATTATTGTTTTTATATAAATTATCTACTGTTAAGCTTCAACCCTACTTCTAAATTAATTCAGAATATTATTTTCTCAAAATTCTTGAATTGACATTAACAGTGAGGGCAAAAAGTTACACTGTGCAGATATCTGAGACTTGCTTGATAATTATACCATTTGAGACTAGCACGGTTTTATTGAGGATGGAGCAATAGTTCTCTGGAATAGGAAGGGGTTCCAGAAATGGATTGAGTTACATTTTAACATTTATTGCCATTTCTTTCCTTTTAAAAATCTAACAGTAAAGTTTTACAAACTTAATTGTCCTGAAATATTTTGAGGTATGAAACAACTCAGGTCACTATTAAATATTTTTATATCAAAGTATGCATGTTATATCTTCATGAGTGGCTTTCCAGGTACTGTGAGAGCAGTTCAAATCAGCCATTACTAAAACATCATCATTGAACCCTCAGAATCTTCCAACTAGCCATCTTGAGAAATTTTTTTTATGAGGAATGAACTGAATATTTAAAAGCTACTGCTTTTAGAAAATATTTGCACATACCAAACTCATAAAATGCAAGATCTTTTGATTTTTCAAATTAAGTAGGAATGGAGATTTCTTTAGTAAAGTTGGTCATTAAATCATTTATAAACATAATAAAAATAGCAATTGAGATTTCAATATGGTGGGAGTTCATTTTAATCTATGAAAACATTAATGTATTTGTCATATTCCATGTGATTATTTTAAAGATTTACATCTTGAAAAATTAATTTTCATACTTCTGGCTTGTTTGTCATTTTCTCAATCCTCCTTTTACTTCAGATTCTTTAAGTATGTCAAATTAATATTATTCTATTAATATGTGCATTCTTCATAGGTCTCTTTCTAATGTCTACATTTAAAAAATTTAAAGTGAACAGTTTAGAGTGCTCATTAGCAAACCTCTTAAAATACTTTATTGAAAACCCTGACAACTTCCTTAGGGAATAGAAACAAAGAGTCCTTTCATATATTCAGCACCTGAGATAGTAAAGGTGAACAGAAAGGGTTAATTTATTTTCCATCTTCCCTGAAATGAAAGATAAAGATGGCTAAAGTTGTTGGACTCTATTGCCCTTTGTAGAGAGCCCTGTTTTTAAAATGTAACTACTACTCAAATATTTCATTCAAGGAGCTCCAAGTAGGAAGAGAGAACAGAAGAAGACTAAGACAATACAGGTGATTTTAGGACATGATCAAAAGGAACCATTACCCTCTCAAAGCCACTTCCTAGGCCCCATGCTTAAGTGGGCTCTATACTTTTGTACTTTTTCTGTAGTTAAAAACTGAGATAACCTAGTATTGTTTATGAGGACAGAGCAAAATTCTTTTTAAACATGTCACGAATCAGCATTCATTTCCCATGAGGATGGCATGATATTTCTGTCTCTACACACACAGCTGGCTAGCTACCTAGATATCAGAGTTTTAGAAACTGTAGTGTATATGAGTTTTGTAAACTAACAAAGTAGGTGCTTGTCCTGTGCTTATTTAAGATTGGCTCATGTATAAAACATCTTCTATATTTTTAGAACTGCAAAATAACACATCACCATTGTTGACAAGGTGGATAATCATGCGACTCATTTTTAAAAAGAAATTAAATGTCCCATGTAACCACCATAACAAAAGCATTGGTGCTGACACTGGGTGAATTTCTTGTCTTCACATACATGACCTATGTCTGTATTTCAACATTTGTGGAATTCTGTCCCTCTGTTTCTGTCTGTCTCTCTGCCTCCATGTCCACCTCACTTCCTGTTTTGGTTCTCAATCCCTCTGGAAACACATCTATCTCATAGGCACTCAATAAGAACTGAGCAATCCTCAATTTCCTTGTCTCTTTATTCAAGGTATCCTTAGAAGGAATCATCTCCATTATTATTTTCAGAACTAAAATAAAATAAAGCACACAAGCCAGGTCTCATTTCACCATCTCATGGGCCTGAAGTTAGCCCAGGCATCACTAGACACTCAAATTTCCCTAGTCCATTTCAGTCCTGTTTGACCTATATTATATGTGCTATATTTTATATTAATTACACAGTTGATAACACACTATGCAAATATGTATTCTGATAGTTCTGAATTGTTTATCATAAATATTTTTATCATCTTATAAATATATCTTCAAAAGTACTAATTAATATTTGACTGATTTTGTGCTTACAGTGAAGCTCCTTGCCTTAAACTCCTTAAATACATATGAGGAGTAGAAGATCAATACTCCAGTATAAGTCTGCTCAACTGTAGCACAAAGAAATAACATTAAGGAAGAGGATAAAAATATTATACACAGCAAACAGTATTCTAAATATCAGTGTCATGCTTCATTAGTCTATAAAGGTAACACATGCAAGTGATGTTCCTAGCTAGTTAAATTTATTTTGCTTAAAGGGCCAAGAGAAGTGTTTGTGTTTATGTTATACAGACTTGGTATTTCACATCACAGGGGGAATAAATGTCAAATTTAATAAGACATGACTAAATGGCGGGATTTTGTTTTATTTAAGTGAAATGTAGTCTGTTCTTATTTCCATTTAAGAAGAAGTTTTATCGTGTGTGTGTGTGTGTGTGTGTGTGTGTGTGTTGCTATGAATGTTAGAGACTAACCCTCAGATGCTATTCATTTCACCTTATATTTGGAACAAGATCAGCCATTGACCAGTAATTATCAAGTACCCTACTGCTCTGCCTACCTAGCACTGGCCTTCTCAATGTGTGTCACTGTGACATGACTGCTAGGAATCAACTACAAGTCCTCATGTTTGCACAGCAAGCATTTTACCAAGTAAGTAAACTATCTTCCCAGCCAGCCATCCTGCTCTTGGTTGGGGAAAGAAGCACATTTTAGTATGTGCTTTAGTTTGTAGGAGTAATCCATATGGAGAGTTATCAAGATATCTCCATATGCTACACACTGTTGAGCCTTCCCACTTAGGGGCCACATCCTTTTGTGTCTATCAATCTTTATGCATTTTATAGCTGTGTGACTTGCAACTTGTATTCATCTAAGACTGACCAGAATGCTTATGTCCTCCTCAGCACCCCAGAAAATTCTCTTGACTTCCTCCCAAGGTTGCTTCTGACTCTGCCTCTTCCTAATGAATTCTTGAATTCTCTCCACACTCTAGAGTACAACAAATAGATGTTTAGGCTTATAATGTTCAATACAAGTATCATATTGAGCAAAGAAACAAAAAGTATCCGGAATGAGGTGCCTTTGTTTCAGTGAGAAGTATGTCCTCAGACGCAGAGAAACTCTTTAGTGTGCTCTAGATGTCTATACCACGGCTGGAATATACAGTTCTATTTTATATACTATTAAATTAGAAGAATTTACAAACTTAAACAATGTTCATAGATAGATCCAGAATGCTTGGCAGTTTTAAAAATAAAATCTCTGTAGAGATATAAATGTTGTCTTGGCATGACCATTAAAATTTTTATAAGCAGAGGTGTGCTTACTGATTGCTGGATCTAAAGATACTATCCAATCACTCAGAATGGCTTCAGAGGCCACAAATAATTCATTTGACTAATATTTCTTAAGTCTGCACACTACCATTTGCATGTTATTGAAGATTTAATGAAAAATTCATAAAGGACTTGATTACACTAATCATTTGGGTTGTATTGCACTTTTCCTTATCAACCTGGATACAATAATGTTATTAAAACTTGCCTACATTTCTTCCATGTTTGTGGTACTCTTACAGACAGCCTGTTTTACTGTTCTAGTTCAGGGATAAGAATTAGCAGATGTACTACTAGTAAATGAGAGAAATGAGTCAATTTAATGCATTAGTTTACATTTGATATTTTTCTAGCATACTTGTGGTTTATCCAAGTACAAACAGCTAAATATGTCTAGAGTGTTCAGGGGTGCACACAGCATCCCTGTCTGCCCCTGCCCCTAGTCGATGCACTCTGCTTAGGTTGAGTTGGATAATTCTACTCGTGGAAACTTATAGTCCTTTCATACTGTCCACTGTCACAAATCTGCCTAACTCATAAGTCCTCCTCATTCTCTTTCTGCCATCTTGTTCCACCTTCTGTAAGAAGAGGTAGTATATTAGGAACTTGCCTTTCTAATTTCAGGAATATTTTATAAGCATGTCTGTTTTGTCATATAGTTTTGATTAAACAGTAAAATTTGGTTTTAGTATTGTTTAAGAAAACTGCATGACTCTTAAGGTCATAGAGGTTTTTTGTTTGTTTGTTTGTTTACTCTGTGTGTGTGTGTGTGTGTGTGTGTGTGTCTTTCTGTAGTATAGTGCTCATGTGTTGTATATGTTCATGTTTATGTGTGTATATGTGTGTAGAGACCAGAGGTCAACATCAGGCTGGCTCCTCTCTGTCTCCCCAGCACTGGGCTTAGACAGGTACAAGCTCAGCCACTCTGGTTCCTTATGTGGTAGAGCAGAGATCCAAATTCTGGTTTTCATTATTATTATGTGGCAGCCACTACTTTACCAACGGAGTTATCTCCCCAGCCCCCAAGATATAGAAATTTTAAAAGCAACCTTATAGTAAATATTTTTACATTATATATATTTTTGTTTTCTAATCTTACAAGATTAAAGGGGAAAAATCACCCCCAGGAAGCTGAAACACAATGATACAGAGAAGACTTGAGCCCAGGTCTTCAACTCCCAGTCCACTGACCCTGACTTAAGATCTGCACATCAGCTACCTTGAAGCCCATAAGGCCTGGAACTTCTGAAGAGTTACATATTAGTGGGAAGTCCTTAGAACACTGTTGGGTGTGCCTCTGAAGGGTTTGTAGGACACTGGCTCTTCCTACTTCTCTTTTGCTTCCTGCCATTAAGTTGAAAAGTGTTTCTCTGCCATTCCACGATTTGGCAGAGGACCAAGTTATCTGGGGAACAAGTCATAGACTACAAATTCACAACAGAACAAACAAAAGTGAAAATAAGAGACATCTTGGTTCCAGGACTGCATCGAGAGTATTCTGCATAGGTGAGAGTGCAGAATACAGAAGCTAACAGCTTCTGGGACAGGCGGGAGCCACAGAGCTTCTAAGGCAGCCCCCTTTTCGGGCCCCAGACATCCAGCCTCTTTCCCGGCCAGAGGATAGGGTCTGCCCAGCCCGGGAGCATTTTGCCTGAACATTGGCAGCAGACATCTTGGTTCCGGGACTCCTCCTAGAGTATTCTGCACAGGTGAGAGTGTAGAATACAGAATCTAACAGCTTCTGGGACAGGTCAAAGCAACTCAGCTTCAGGACAGGTTCTGTTTTGGGCCTTCATCTTCGGCCAGGAGGGTGGTCCTAATGCCAGATATCTGTGCACCTCCCCTATAAGAAGAGAGCTTGCCTGGAGAGAGTGCTCTGACCATTGACACTCAGAGGAGAGAGCTAGTCTCCCAGGTCTGCTGATAGAGGTTAACAGAATCACCTGAGGAACAAGCTCTAACCAGAAACAACTAAATCAACTAACTCCAAAGATTACCAGATGGCGAAAGGTAAACATAAGAATCTTACTAAGAGAAACCAAGACCACTCACCATTACCAGAACCCAGCACTCCCACCTCACCCAATACAGGGCACCCAAACACACCCGAAAAGCTAGACCTGGATCTAAAAGCATATCTCATGATGATGGTAGAGGACATCAAGAAGGACCTTCATAACTCACTCAAAGAAATACAGGAGAACACTGCTAAACAGGTAGAAGATCTTAAAGAGGAAGCACAAAAATCCCTTCAAGAATTACAGGAAAACATGACCAAAGAGGTGATGGAATTGAATAAAACCACCCAAGACCTAAAAAAGGAAAGTAGACACAATAAAGAAACCCCAAAGTGAGGCAATGCTGCAGATAGAAACCTTGGGAAAGAAATCTGGAACCATAGATGCAAGCATCAGCAACAGAATACAAAAGATGGAAGAAAGAGTCTCAGGTGCTGAAGATTCCATAAAGAACATTGGCACAACAATCAAAGAAAATACAAAATGCAAAAAGATCCTAACTCAAAACATCCAGGAATTCCAGGACAAAATGAGAAGACAAAACCTACGGATAATAGGAGTAGAGTAGAATGAAGATTTTCAACTCAAAGGACCAGCAAATATCTTCAACAAAATTATAGAAGAAAACTTCCCAAACTAAAGAAAGAGATGCCCATGAACATACAAGAAGCCTACAGAACTCCAAATAAACTGGACCAGAAAACAAATTCCTCCCGACACATAATAAACAGAACAACAAATGCATTAAATAAAGATAGAATATTAAAAGGAGTAAGGGAAAAGGGTCAAGTAACATAAATGCAAGCCTATCAGAATTACACCAGATTTTTCACCAGAGACTATGAAAGCAAGAAGAGCTTGGACAGATGTTATACAGACACTAAGAGAACACAAATGCCAACCCAGGATACTATACCCAGCCAAACTTTCAATAACCTTAGATGGAGAAACAAAAGTATTCCACAACAGACTCAAATTCACATATTATCTTTCCATGAATCCAGCCCTTCAAAGGATAATAACAGAAAAAAAAAAAAAAAAAAAACAATACAAGGATGGAAACCACGTCCTAGAAAAAGCAAGAAGGTAATCCCTCAACAAACCTAAAAAAGGACAGCCACAAGAACAGAATGCCAACTTTAACAACAAAAATAATAGGAAGCAACAATTACTTTCCCTTAATATCTCTTAATATGAATGGACTCAACTCCCCAATAAAAAGACATAGACTAATAGACTGGCTGCACAAACATGACCCAACATTTTGCTGCTTACAGGAAACCAATCTCAGGGAAAAAGATAGATACTACCTCAGAATGAAAGGCTGGAAAACAATTTTCCATGCACATGATAGGAAGAAACAAGCTGAGTAGCCATTCTAATATCTAATAAAATCGACTTCCAACTCAAGGTCATCAAAAAAGACAAGGAGGGGCACTTCATACTCATCAAAGGTAAAATCTTCCAAGAGGAATTCTCAATTCTGAATATCTATGCTCCAAATACAAGGGCAGCCACATTCATTAAAGAAACTTTACTAAAGCTTAAAGCACACATTGCACCTCAATCAATAATAGTGGGGGACTTCAACATACCACTTTCACCAATGGAAAGATCATGGAAACAGAAACAAAACAGGGACACAGTGAAACTAACAGAAGTTATGGATCAAATGGACCTAACAGATATCTACAGAACATTTTATACTAAAACAAAAGGATATATCTTCTTCTCAGCACCTCATGGTACCTTCTCCAAAATTGACCACATAATTGGACACAAAACAATCCTCAACAGATACAAAATATTGAAATCGTCCCATGCATCCTATCAGATCACCATGGACTAAGGCTGATCTTCAAAACAAAATAAATAATAGAAAGCCAACATTCATGTGGAAACTGAACAACACTCTCCTCAATGATACCTTGGTCAAGGAAGGAATAAAGAAAGAAATTAAGGACTTTTTGGAGTTTAATGAAAATGAAGCCACAACATACCCAAACTTATGGGACACAATGAAAGCATTTCTAAGAGGAAAACTCATAGCTCTCAGTGCCTCCAAAAAGAAACAGGAGAGAGCACTCATTAGCAGCTTGACAACACACCTAAAAGTTCTAGAACAAAAGGAAGCAAATTCAACGAAGAGGAGTAGACCTCAGGAAATAATCAAATTCAGGGGCGAAATCAACCAAGTGTAAACAAGAACTATTCAAAGAATCAACCAAATGAGGAGCTGGTTCTTTGAGAAAATCAACAAGATAGACAAAGCCTTAGCCAGACTCACTAGAGGGCACAGGGAAAGCATTCTAATTAACAAAATCAGAAATGAAAAGGGAGACATAACAACAGATCCTGAAGAAATCCAAAACACCATCAGATCCTACTACAAAGGGCTATATTCAACAAAACTGGAGAACCTGGATGAAATGGAGAAGTTTCTAGACAGATACCAAGTATCAAAGTTTAATCAAGATCAGGTTAATGATCTAAACAGTCCTATATCCCCTAAAGAAATAGAAGCAGTCATTAATAGTCTCCCAACCAAAAAAAGCCCAGGACCAGATGGGTTTAGTGCAGAGTTCTAACAGACATTCAAAGAAGATCTAATCCCGGTTCTTCACAAACTATTCCACAAAATAGAAACAAAAGGTACTCTACCCAACTCATTCTATGAAGCCACAATTACTCTGATACCTAAACCACAAATAGACCCAACAAGATAGAGAACTTCAGACCAATTTCCCTTATGAATATCGATGCAAAAATACTCAATATAGTTCTCACTAACTGAATCCAAGAACACATCAAAACAATCATCCATCCTGACCAAGTAGGTTTCATCCCAGGGATGCAGGGATGGTTCAATATACAGAAATTGATCAAGGACATCCAGTATATAAACAAACTCAAAGACAAAAACCACATGATCATCTCCTTAGATGCAGAGAACGCATTTGACAAAATCCAACACCCATTCATGATAAAAGTCTTGGAAAGATCAGGAATTCAAGGCCCATACCTAAACATGATAAAAGCAATCTACAGCAAACCAGTAGCCAACATCAAAGTAAATGGTGAGAAGCTGGAAGCAATCCCACTAAAATCAGGGACTAGACAAGGCTGCCCACTTTCTCCCTACCTATTCACCATTGTACTTGAAGTCCTAGCTAGAGCAATTTGGCAACAAATGGAGTTCAAGGGGATACAAATTGGAAAGGAAGAAGTCAAAATATCACTTTTTGCAGATGATATGATAGTATATATAAGTGACCCTAAAAATTCCACCAGAGAACTTCTAAGCCAGATAAACAGTTTCAATGATGTAGCTGGATATAAAATTAACTCAAACAAGTCAATGGCCTTCCTGTACACAAAGGATAAACAGGTTGAGGAAGAAATTAGGGAAACAACACCCTTCTCAATAGTTACAAACAATATAAAATACCTTGGAGTGACTCTAACTAAGGAAGTGAAAGATCTGTATGATAAGAACTTCAAGTCTCTGAAGAAAGAAATTAAAGAAGATCTCAGAAGATTGACAGATCTCCCATGCTCATGGATCGGCAAGATCAATATGGTAAAAATGGCTATCTTGCCAAAAGCAATCTACAGATTCAATGCAATCCCCATCAAAATTCCAATTAAATTCTTCAATGAATTAGAAAGGGCAATCTGCAAATTCATCTGGAATAACTAAAAACCTAGGATAGCAAAAACTCTTCTCAAGGATAAAAGAACCTCTGGTGGAATCACCATGCCTGAACTAAAGCTGTACTACAGAGAAATTGTGATAAATCTGCATCGTACTGGTATAGTGACAGACAAGTAGACCAATGGAATAGAATTGAAGACCCAGAAATGAACCCACAAACCTATGGTCACTTGATCTTTGACAAGGGCACAAAAACCATCCAGTGGAAAAAAAAATTGTAAACAGCATCTTCAACAAATGGTGCTGGCACAACTGGTTGTTATCATGTAGAAGACTGCGAATTGATCCATTCCTATCTCCTGGTACTAAGGTCAAATCTAAGTGGATCAAGGAACTCCATATAAAACCAGAGACACTGAAACTTATTGAGGAGAAAGTAGAGAAAAACCCTCAAAGATATGGGTACAGGGGAAAAATTCCTGAGTAGAACAGCAATGGCTTGTGCTATAAGATTAAGAATCATCAAATGGGACCTCATAGAATTGCAAAGTTTCTGCAAGGCAAAAGACACTGTCAATAAGACAAAAAGACCACCAACAGATTGGGAAAGGATCTTTATCTATCCAAAATCAGATAGGGGACTAATATCCAATATATATAAAGAACTCAAGAGGGTGGACTCCAGAAAATCAAATAATCCCATTAAAAAATGGGGCTCAGAGCTAATCAGAGAATTCCCACCTGAGGAATATCGAATGGCTGAGAAGCACCTGAAAAAATGTTCATCATCCTTAATCATCCGGGAAATGCAAATCAAAACAAGCCTGAGATTCTACCTCACACCAGTCAGAATGGCTAAGATCAAAAATTCAGGTGACAGCAGATGCTGGCGAGGATGTGGAGAAAGAGGAACACTCCTCCATTGTTGGTGGGATTTCAAGCTTGTACAACTACTCTGGAAATCAGTCTGGCGATTTCCCAAAAAACGGATATAGTACTACCAGAGGATCCCGCAATACCTCTCCTGGTCATATACCCAGAAGATGTTCCAACCAGAAAGAAGGACACATGCTCCACTATTTTCATAGCAGTCTTACTTATAATAGACAGAAGCTGGAAAGAACCCAGATGCCTCTCAACAGAGGAATGGATACAAAAAATGTGGTACATTTACACAATGGAGTACTACTCAGCTATTAAAAGGAATGAATTTATGAAATTCCTAGCCAAATGAATGGACCTGGAGGGCATCATCCTGAGTGAGGTAACAGAATCACAAAGGAACTCACACAATATGTACTCACTGACAAGTGGATATTAGCCCAGACACTTAGGATACCCAAGATATAAGATACAATTTGCTAAACACATGAAACTCAAGAAGATTGGAGACCTAAGTGTCCACACTTTGCCCCTTCTTAGAATTGGGAATAAAACACCCATGGAAGGAGTTACAGAGACAAAGTTTGGAGCTGTGTCGAAAGGATGGACCATCTAGAGCCTGCCATATCCAGGGTTCCATCCCATAATCAGCTTCCAAACCCTGACACCATTGCATACACTAGCAAGATTTTGCTGAAAGGACCCAGATATAGCTCTCTCTTGTGAGACTATGCCGGGGCCTAGCAAACACAGAAGTGGATGCTCACAGTCAGCTATTTGATGGATCACAGGGCCCCCAGTGGAGGAGTTAGAGAAAGTACCCAAGTAGCTAAAGGGATCTGCAACCCTATAGGTGGAACAACATTAAGAACTAACCAGTACCCTGGAGCTCTTGACTCCAGCTGCATATGTATCAAAAGATGGCCTAGTTGGCCATCACTGGAAAGAGAGGCCCATTGGACTTGTAAACTTTATATGCCCCAGTACAGGGGAAGGCCAGGGCCAAAAAGTGGGAGTGGGTGGGTAGGGGAGTGGGTGGGAGGGTATGGGGGACTTTTGGGATAGCATTGGAATCTTAAATGAGGAAAATACCTAATAAAAAGTATTAAATAAAAGAAATACATGAATAGGGGATTAGCTCTACATTTATTCCATTAAATAGACAGCTTTTTGTTTTTTTAATCTACCAATGCAAACAAGTAAAAACTACAGGCTATTGAATAACTAACAATATAAGAATATTTCTATAAAATATGTGCTCACATTTTCAATATTCTGATGAAATATAGGTGTCCCTTAGGGGAAGAGGGAATTTATATGGCCATTAGAGTCACAATAATAAATAACTTTATGATTTACAAATGGAATATATTTATAGATTTCACATACAAGTTTAGATGATTCTTAAACTGAATGATGTATTTAAAAGTATGTGAGTCACTGAGTTACTTGGGTAAATGGAATGAGAAAAAAACCACAAAACTACCCAGTGTGGGAAATTCTTGGATATGCTTAATTTAGAATTTCTGAAAAATTATTTATGCATGGAAATATCTTCAATAAAAACATCAACATAGATTTTTAAAAAGTGAAAATAAAAGCCAGACCTTTAGCTTTCCAATATCTAGTCTCAGCAATTTTCGAGAGAAAGCCAGCTAATACTGGGGCTGTGTATTTGTTATGATCTGCTCTATGGAGTAGCAGCTCTTGCTGCTTTGGGTTGGTTTCTAATGCTTATGTCCTCAATCTTCACTGTGCGTTAGACTACCCTGATTTGTGATTCCTAGAATACCTACATGAAATAGACTTTCCCTCCTTCCCTCGCTCCATCCCTCCTCCACACATATCTAAGTAATCAAGATGTAAACACAGTGATCTATGTTTACAAGACAGGAACTGGAGTTAAAGAAGTACCTTCTGGTTCACTAACACAAGACCATCAGTGGACCCTGGTCTTGCTGTCGCAGAGCACTGAGGTCTGGTAAAATGAGTTAAAGACCTTCTTCTTACCCAACAATCCGAAAGCATCTGGATGACACAGACCTTGAAGGTGGCACACCAGCCCCTGCCAGCCCCTGCCAGCCCATCCCAGAGCTACGTAAAATGATTCATTACAGATTTGCCACTGCTTCCAACACAAATCACTGAGCATATCACATGTACTCCTACATGGCCCAATTTCCAGTCCATCAGAAAGGGCACATTTTATTTATTCCTGTTGCTCTCTACACCTGTCATCCAGTTTATCAACTGGAGGGATTGTTTTAAGATTGCCAGGCTCTAGCACAGGTGAGTTTCTGCTACTTGGTCTCTGGAAATGCCTGGTCATATGTGTTTCTAACAACTTTAAAGTAAGCCTCCTTGGAAGACTGAGCTAGAAAAATGGAACTCAGTGTGTGTATAGCTAGTAGAATTGCCGGGAATAACATCACAGAGCTTGGAACAAAGAGATAAATCATGAAATGATGAATTCCCGGCTGGTTCCTCTCATTAAAGTTTCTATTTTTGCCATTAGTTTGATTATATTTATTTTATTAATTATTATTATTATTAATTATTATTATTATTCAGGGGTGTCAAGTAGAAAGTCCCCAAACCCAATAGGCCTATTTTCCACTTCAGGTTGTATGAAATCCCTTTAAAAGGCAGACTGATAAAAAGTCAATGCAGTTCTGTGAGAGTTTACTGCGAGCAAGAGTAGAAATTAAGTCCTTGATATCAGCTCCTTCTCACAGTGTGCTTTTGATGGAGTGGAGACCACTGGGACTTACAGGGGTGTTGACCAAGGTGAAGGTACTATCCTGAGGAGAAGGGAGACTTGACAACAAAAGAGCTGGGACCATTAAAGTGAGCTGAAAAAAAAGTCCTCTAGAGACCTCCCCCACCCCCACTTAACACAAGCAAATTTCTCTTTGCAAGTAGAGTCCCATCTCCAGTCTCCCTCTGCCTTTGTAAAGGCCATTATTATTATAATAGCAGAGTCATTAGAGAAGAAAATGCAGGACTCCTTTCTATAGCTGGAGGTCTGCTGTTTCAAACCTCAAGCTGTGTCCAGCCCTGTTATGTGGTAGGCCCCCTGAAAACTACCCCAGCAGGACATGACATGTTAAAAAGAGGTTATTGAATAAGGAATACAGAATATAATGATTGATCTCTCACAGAAAACAGCTGTTTCTTGTTAACAGCTACCTGAATGCCTCTCCCTGCATTTTACAGAAGTCTGGGTACTATACCAATCTAGAGAAATGCCAACTAAGGTATTTGCACCATTGAAGAAAGATGGCAAACTCTTTTTATCATGGCAATTTTATTTAAAATTGAAGTATATAAGAATTCTTAAACAACAATTAATATTCTCCCTAAAGTAATTCCTCACAGAGAGGCTCTTCCCCACACATGGACTAATATAGGACATGCATAAACCCTACATCAAAATGTATTCCAATAATGTTTGATAACTAGGGCATGTAAGATAATCCAATACCCACATGGTTGCCTTTGTTAGCAAAGTGAAGGTCTCTTTAAGCATGCCATGGGAAAGATGGACTTGCTGCGAATAAATATTTTAGTCTAAAAAAATCACTTTCTGTTTCTGTAAACAAAAATTTATAAACACAAACACACAAGCACACACACACACAGAAACTCACACAAGTTCCTAAATAGCATTTCTGAATGAGAACTTTTGCCCCTGGAGGAATGCAGGGTTATATTTTTGTGAACCTCTCATATGAAATTCACACATATTCAGAATTTACTGCAGTCATCATTTCACAAATTTTAGTGTCAGTGTTCCCATAAATTCTACTGTAATAAATTCCCTGTCATCCTTGTTAACATGGCTTTTCGCTAGTGTTTTTTTTAGAAACTTTTCTTCATTCTCTTCATATCTTAAGGTATTGCTCTAAGAGGCTAAGGGGTATGAATTTAATTTTAAAGACTTTGTTTTTTTTTTTTTTTTTTTTTTTTTTAGACTTTGTTTTTTTTTTTTTTTTTTTTAAATTGTGTGTGTGTTTATGAGTCTGTGTCATGTAATTAAGGGTGCCTAAGGAGGCCTGAAGAAGGCATCGAAACCTTGGACCTGGATTCAGGCAATTGTGAGCTGAGAGCTAGTGGTGCTTAGCAATAAACTCAGGTCCACTTCAAGGGCATGAAGTACTTTTAACTGCTGATGAATCTTTCCCAACACTTTAACATTAATTTTAGTACATTACAACTCTCCAACCACTACAAGTAGTACTTGCTTCTCATTTGACTCTCATCCTCACAGATAGATAGATGATAGATAGATAGATAGATAGATGATAGATAGATAGATAGATAGATATCCTCACAGATAGATAGATGATAGATAGATAGATAGATAGATAGATGATAGATAGATAGATATCCTCACAGATAGATAGATGATAGATAGATAGATAGATAGATGATAGATAGATAGATAGATAGATAGATAGATAGATAGATAGATAGATAGATAGTGTGTGTGTGTGTCCTGGAAAAAAATATGTTATTTCAAAGGTATTTCCTACGATTATGTGTTTGTTGATAAAAGTACATTTTCTTCTGACTCCAAAGATTCTAATCCTTGTTCTTGCTACTAGTTTTCTTCTTTCTATATATCTTAGTTGTTGAATTCAATGTGCATGAAAATGGGTCTCTTTCCTTCTGAACTACCTCCTTCCATTAGACTTGACAGCTGCCTGCAATGGGCTCCTTAGAAAAAGTTCCTCACCATGCTCTTGTGTAGCAGTTTCCCCATGATTGAAACACCCCTTCCTGCACTTCCAACAGAAGTGAAACAACTAAAAATAGCTTCAAACCCTCCTACACCTACCATATGCTCCCTACTCCCTGACTCCTGCCACCATTAAGCAAAATGGACAGCTGAGTGTCTCAGAGATGCTAAGCTACAAAGAAGTCTCTAAGAACACCTAAGCTGTCTGGAAGAAGGATAGACAACTGAATCACTTGGATGGACATTCAGCATCCTAATGAGCTGTCTACAAGCTGTGCTTGAGATTCCCAGTTTTTGTGAACTCTTATCCATGCTGGGGTGAACTTTGTTGATACAGTTGTCTTTGAGTCGTTTCTCCTCCTATAAGTAACCCCAATGCAATTCATTATTTCACAAAGTTGGGCTTCAGTGGTATCTATAGTTTGGTCTGTTGTGAGATTTCTATCTGGGGGAGTAGACATGTGTGTTGTATCTCCCCAGGAAAAGTCTTGTCACAGAACACAGAGGAACATACATTCCTGGAAATGGTACTCATGAAGACAGTCTTCAAAGAAGAAGGTGCACTTGAGAGGTCCTAAAACTTGGGGATAAAAATTTCCAGCTTCCTAGGAAAACAATCTGGACTCCAGGAAAGCCATTAACAATGGGTCGTTAATCACTGATAGCCCTGACATAAGAGAGGATGAGCCTGGAGCTCAGTCAGTTCCTAGGCCATCTGACCCAACGGAGATAACAGAGCAGGAGCTGAGTCAGTTCCTGGAATTGTTCACGGCCTCACCAAAAATTGGTAGAATGAACATAACATGTACTAACATCACTGCTGTGGTTAATCCCCGCATGCTGGTTGTTTCTGCAGAATAAACACATTCTTTGCTGTTGCATACTGTTTGAGTTTGGGGTCTGCCTTCAGCCATTCTTGGAACCTAACACACTGCCTTAGCTTTAACTTATCATCTGTGGCTCTGAAGCCTCCCCTCAGAGCTCCAGAAATTCTGAGCTAGCTTCTGGTTTCAGACAGGGAAGTTGGCCTTAGTCTGATTAAACTGTTCTCCTTTCTAGTTAAGAAATAAAACCATTATTATTATAGCTAGTAATGAGGTTGCACCTATTACCAGGTGTGATGTTAGCTAGAAATAAGTTCACTGCTAAAGTGATACTGTGTCACACTGTAACACTGTGGTCTTGGGAGAAGCTAGAACAAACCTTCCTATGGTGTCTTCAGAAGGGTAGGGCCCTGTAACCTTTGACTTTCCTAACCACTGAGCCATTCTAGAAAGAATTGCTGATGTGTAAGCTACACACTTTCTATTTACTTGCACTGACAAACTAACAAACCCATATGTGTTAGAGCTCTTAGTATCCCAGTGACTTGGCTCCTTTCAAATACTAGGTCAAAAAAGTTTGATTTGTAGGCTGCTAACTCTATGCATATCCACACTGAACTTGGCAACGTTGTTTTCTTTAAAAAAACAAAAATGTTGTATTAATGTGTATTTACTTACCTGTGTGAATATATGTGTACCATGAGTTTCAGGAGCCTGCAGAAGCTACAAGGGGAAACAGATTCCCCTGGAAATGGCTCAGGGGCTAAGAATGTTCTCTGCTCTTAGAGAGGAACTGAGTTTGACTCACAAAATCCTGTAATTCCAGCTCCAAGGGCTTTGACACCTTCTTCTACCCTGCAGAGACACCTATACTCAATACACATACACACATACACACACACACACACACAGACCACACACACACACTCCAGATTCATCTTGTCTGCAAACATCAGTTATGCCCTGTAAATAATACTCTATAAAATACTAAATTAACTTAGAGTCAGCTTGAAATATCCATTAAAATATTCAATGAAGCTTATATCTAAGCCTCAACACATGTTTGATACCACACAGAGACACACAGAGAAACAGACACAGACACACAGACACACACACACTATAAAGCAAATACAGTGCTATTATCTCCTACAAAATCCCTATTAAATACTATTAAAATTTGAAAAGAAAGCCTTCCTGTGGTTCTTTGCTCATTTCAATTTGAATTCTTTATTGGACAGTTTGTGAGAATTACTATACAAGATATGAGTGGAGTTAAGAGGCTGATTCCTTGACTTACCTACCTATCATGAGAAAATAATAATCTCTCTTTCTGGTCCCTTTTTCCTTTATAAGTAGAAATCTGAATGCTAATACTTCTTGTTTTATGTTAGATGATGTGAATCACAGCGTGTTGGCTAATGTAGTCAGTTAAGATCATAAAAAGTATAAGCCAGATAACCTGAGGCTAAAATAAAACTGAGCACAGGACTCAGCCCTTTAAAAGGTCAGGGTACATATTGACATGGCTGTTTCAATGTGTGAGAATGCAGGCACATCTAGTCAGATGACAGGCAGACCTAAGAGGAGAGATGTTGGTACAGAGGCCAGCCTGATTGTCTGATTCATGTTCAGACTCAGCAGGGGGCAGTCAGAGGTTTGCCTATGCTGGTTGACATAGAGGACCTGAGAGACCAAGAATATACGGCTCACCTGAGCTCCTATTTATGGATATATTAGTGGCTTAATAACCTGGACTGTTCTTCACAGTGATTCATGTTCCCGGGGGGCAGATCTACTCAGGAAACCAAATTAAAGATGAGGAAGTAGCCTTGTCACTATGAACAAAGAAAGTCACAGCCCTTTAACAGTTATGGCCATCAAGCTGAACAAGCAAGAAAATTGCCATCCTGGAATATACATTCTCTCTTCCTTTTAAAGCAGCACTGACCATAAGAAGATACTTCATTTTTCAGAGTCATAGACATGCAGTTAGCTACAACTCACTTCTATTTACTCTTCTCTCTCTCTTTCTCTCTCTCTGTATCTATATGTCCATGTGTGTGCACACAGGTATGAAAGCCAGAGGTATAATCCAGGTCTCTTTCTCATTTGTCTTTTACTTCGTTTTGTTTGTTTGTTTGGTTGTTTTGTTTTGTTTTGTTTTTGAAAGGATACTTTCCTAGAACAGGGTATTTGCCAATTAGTTTTAGCCAGCTGTCTAAGTGACTTCAAAGGACTGTGTTGTCTCTGCCTCTACAATTCTGAAATCACATGAGTGCATCTCCTTAGCAACTCCTTTACATAGATGCTGGGGGTTGAACTGGGAAAGTGATGTATATGCAGCAAAGACACTAATGAATTAGACATCACCTCAAGCCCCAGAATTAATTTTTATGAACTCAGGACTAGGCTGAGCCCAAACAGATGTGTGTGTGTGTGTGTATGGAAAGGGGGTTGCACTCAAGGTATTTTATGTTTATGAGATGTACATATGAAATTCTAACTGTAGTATCAAGGCAGTGTTGTGTAAATTTTGTAGAAGGGGGTTTTATATGGTAAAAGGCAAAAAGGAGAATCTACTATTATTTGGGATTTGAAGTGGTAGGGTAGTTAGAATTCTCTGTATACTACTCCATTCAATTCAACCTTCTCACCAATTTCAAGAAGTACAGATGTAAACCATACATTAGCTAAGATAACCATGTCCTTCAAAAATTTAGATAGGGTTGGCTCCCCAAACACTATTGCCCCAGTATACTATCAGTTGACTTGGTAAGTAGAGAAATGAGAGGAATTCTAGCTGATTTAGGAAGCTGAGAGCTGCCTCAGACCTTGGGCACACTATCACGAATTCAGTGTGCTTCCACTGACAGATTCATCCTTTATTGTGAGTAAAAATGCTTATGGTATGAAAAATGATGCCTCTTTATGTTTCAATACTGACAACAATAAATGTTTAATTATGTATCTACCTCTGCCCCTTTATTCTCCAAGTGTTTCAGTTTAGACAATGAATGAATGGAGTATACTACTCTATGTCCATGGTTCTTAATAGAGACACGGCGGCAGAAGTCATGTCTTTGAAGATGAACCCAGCCACTGGACACTGGGTTCTTTCTCTATTATTATCTAATAAGCAAAGAACTACCTCCTAGTTTGCCAAACATCAGACAGTAAAGGAGGTGGCTACTTCACTTGGTATACTCAACCTATCATTCAATTAACATCTTTTAAAAAGGCAACTCTTTGCATCACTGAGTCTTTAAAATTATTTCATCGTATCAATTTTTTTCTGCCTTCTTACCCTATAAAACATCATATTTCTAGGAAAAATATTATAATTTTTGAATAATATTGTTTTAAAATTAATTCATGTAGATGTTATAAAACTTAACATCTTTAAAAAGTCATCTTCATTAAAAAGAATATGCTCATACAAATCAGGATGCTCTTAGCAAATTTGGGTAGTATTATCATTTATGTGACACAAAAGAAAAAAAAACCACATTATACCTGAAAGTTCAAATTATTTGTATATATATATATATGTGTGTGTGTGTGTGTGTGTATAGTATTTTAACTATATCATATTATAAATCATACCCTAAATCCTTCTGAATGGTTCTAAGTCATTCTTACATATAGCTTTCAAAAAAGAGTAACCTAGATATGAAATCCCGAAGCCATCCTAATGTCTCATTAACCTCAAAGGGATTGTTTCTGACTCTTGGGTAATAAAAATAACACACTAAGATTAGTATTAACCATGCAGCAACGTTTTAAATAGCAAAAGAGAGTGTAAAATTTCTCCTAGAGAATGTTAATAGCATAATAAGGGAGAGAAAACAATGCATAAAGCACTATGGGAAAAGCCCAGGTCTTGCCTGGCACACTGTGGTGATAACACTCTAAGCTGCAGGTCTCTGCATATACAGCTGCAGAAACAGCTGAGGGGAGTTAAGATAAGTGTCTTAGTTTGCTTTCTAGACAGGAACAAAAGCAACCTGGAGAGCAAAGGGTTTAATCTTTCTTACATGTTCATATCACAGTTCCTTACTGAGTGAAGAAGTCAGGGCAGGAGCTCAAGACAGGAACCTGAAGACAGGAGTTGATAGAGGCCATGGCACAATGCTGCTTACTGGCATCCTTTTCCCGACAGCTCAGTTTGCTTTCTTATAGCATCCAAGAGCCCTTGTGCCCAGGAGACTGAGACCTTCATATCAATCATCTATCAAGAAAAAACCCCACAGACTTGCCTACAGGGTAATCTTGTGGGAGACATTCTTTCGAATAGGGGTTGTCCCCTCTCAGATAACTGTAGCTTGTGACAAATAGTACTAAAAAGTAAATGTAAACAGAATCCCTAAAGTGAAATCAAACCTTGGGAATGAGCAAGTATTACTTTATGCCCAGGAAAGGTTGGTGAGTGTAGCATTCCCAGGTTTTGCTCACAGTGCCATGAAGAATGCCATTTACTGAATGGCACCCAGGAATCCAGGATGCTCAATTATCTCATTTGGTCCTACTTGTCTCATGCCAGATTAAGTAATTATTAGGAATGAAACATTGAGGTCTGCCAATCAAGCAAGTTGGATAATGATTTCAAAATATAACATATTTCGTTACTTTTACCTATCATTGGACTAATGTCCTGAAGCCTTTAAGATCATTTCAGATAATAATATGAAATTAATAGATTTGAGAATCAGACATACTGATTTAAAAAGTAGAGCTAATATAATCAAGCAGTGGCAATTCATTTGTTCAAATCTCTATCCTATAATTCCAAATTAACACCTGAGCCAAAATGTTTTTAAAACCATGTTAGAAGTGAGCACCTTCCCAGCTTTATCTCCAAAGAGTGGGGTGTCTGAGTTGTGCAATCAAAGCTGAATATAAGAGGAAGATCCAAGGTCACGCTCCGGAGGACAAACAAGTGACAATTTTAAAGTATATGACATCTGCTTGTTAGTTTAAATCTGCTAGGAGGATACTCGTATGATAACCATGCTTTGTGTTCCCCCTCACTGCCAATAAAAAGAAAAAAAATAGTTTTCTGAGTTTAGAATTTAATAAACTTGTATTTCATTTTCATTGTGAATAGTCATTACTGGATGCAAGAAAGCATGCTAAAATGTAAGGAGAGTAAATGGTATCATTTTGAAGATTCTTAGTATTAATTTACAAACCAAATGTAAGATGAAAATGAAACTAATACACTTTAAAGAAGTGGTTGGAAGAATGTTGCCCTCCACTGTCCATGGTGCTGCATCTAGAACTCAAAGAACCATACATGCAGATCTGGAGACCTGCGCTTACTGGGAAAATAGTATATGTCACATAGCAGGCAAGTTAGTAGCCAAAGTCAGATTTATCTGACTTCCTTAGATGGATATTCTCTTAAATTTCCACTAATTTAGTGGTCTTACTGCAAATGAATTCCAAGGAACTCGGCTTGACTGCCCCTTCGCTCCTATATTTATGTAAGCATCTAAGTGACACTGAGGCAGACGATTTCCACATTAACAAGGGCTCCCTTCTCATTCGTCAAGCAGATTCCATCAGGGTTACCTTTGCTAACATGCTCTGATTAAGGAAATGTAGGTAAGGGAACACATCTGCAAGCATGCTGGGGACCAAAAGCATACCCTTGCAGATAGTTAATCCCACAGAATCAAAAAGACAATGGTTGTGATGAATCTAATTGCTTGACTTTTCTGAAAACAGTAGGTGAGGCAGGGGATATGTTTTTTTATTTTTATATAATATTGCCAATTGAATAAATGTTGTGTGAACTAGTTGTCAATCATAAAACATTCCTGTTTTAACAAGCCAGCGGTATTTTTGTTTCAATCAACTCTTTCTTCTCATGCAAAACCACTTAGAAATGTTGGCATTTTCAATGAACTACATATTTGAGGAAATGAATACAAGCCTGCCCTTTGAAAGTAAAGACAAGGTGCAATTGTGTTTGTTAAGCTACTCTAAATAGCAACCTAACTGTCTGGTTTTTTTTTTTTTTTTTTTTTTTGAATAATTGAGCATCCTGTCCCTTCAGCCACCAGTATTTCAATATTAAACAATCCTACTAACATTTGCCAATATTCATGCCAAAAACAGTGCTTAAAATCGGAGTACTAATGAGAGTGGTGGCAGCTCCAAGCTTCCTGAGAAATCTACTATGGATTGTTTTTAAACTTTATTAAGGGTATATCAAATGAGTCCAAAGAAACAAGGATTTTTCAATAGTGCTGTAGCTTTTAGGCGTCTCATGAAAAACATGGTTTGATATACCAATAAAAAATATAGCTGGTCCTAGGGATATCTGTTTTTCCTGATATTTTTCCTGATATATTCCTGATATCTGTATTTCCTGAATTTAGTATGAAAAAATGTATATCACATAGCAGGCAAGTCAATGGACAGAGTAACATTTACTCAGGCAAATATTCCCATGGAAAGTCAAACAGGAACAGCTTGGCTGATACAGTATTTCTTAAGTGTATTCAACAATTACATACATTTTTTACATGATCAAGGTTAAGCTTAAGCATGACACAACGTATTTATACACTGAATAGCTTGCCTGTTCAAAAACATTCGAAAATCTGAGTCATACACCATCCTAAGCAAAGAAATGTTGAAACCATGTGATTTAGAATATATTCAGTTCACATGACTTTTAAATTTAAAGTTTGTTTCAGAACAATCTGTATGTTATGTCAAAGACTTCTTTGTCACTTAGGTTTTCACCCAGAGTATAAAATCCCTATGACTGTCAAACTTCATTTCCTATCCCATTACAAGCACTGTCTTCCTTGTTCAAAGAAAAAAAATACTTTAGTGCTCAAGCATTATAGATTATGTTTGAGGAACTCATGAATGTAAGCTTGTGAGGTTGAGCCTTAGAAATCTATCAATAATTTTAGGATTATACAGATAAAGATTTTATCAACCAATGGACTTCTTGCTGTTGATTTGGGTATGCAAGTTGTACTGTGCTATATTCTGAAGATAATACTTTGCTATGTAAGAAACACCTTTTCATAGAAATTGACCATTTTTATCTGCCAATAGCATTAATCTATTTGTCCAGCCATTCATCCTACATGGACACTTTGCCATAAACCAGGCTCTCCTCAAGTCATAGATCAGAGATATTACAAAGTTAATCCAAGACCCTTAGCTCCAAGTTATCTTAAGCCAATGAGAGATATGGGCAAAATGAGAAATGAGACAGCATACTATGTGAAGTTTTAATGAACTTTTTGTCCAAAGTGATATGAGAACAGAGACAAATAAAGATACTGAGTCTTCATTTGGTATGAGGGGGGGTAAATCAAGCTGAGCAATGTTCCATGAGAAGTTTGTGACCCAATGTTGCTAACTGGAACCTATCTCCTCAACAAAAGGACATAGAGAAGTCTATGGAGTTTCACTAGGACCAGAAGTTCAGCAGTTGTGGTGGCGTGTACCTTTAATCTCAGCCCTTGGGAGGAAGAGGCAGGCATATCTCTGTGAGTTTGAGTCCAGTCTGTCTACAAAGTGAGTCCAGGACTACACAGAAATACCCTGTCTTGAAACAACAACAACAACAATGACAACAGTAGCAGCAGCAACACCACCACCAACAACAGTAGAATCAAAAGTTACAGACCAATGTCCAAAACAAATTGAGGATATTTGATAACAAAAATATGAAATCAATGTTCATGTTGGCAGTACATCATCAAAATTGGCAAAATAAGAATTAAAGTAAGGTAGAGGATTCCTCTGCACACTAAGGAATCAAGGATGACAATGATATTCTCATCTCTGACCTTCAGAATTGTAACCATGGAAGGCTAATATGACGTCGCATAACTGTTTCTCAAGACTTCTCTCGGGCTGGAGAGATGGCTCAGAGGTTAAGAGCACTGACTGCTCTTCCAAAGACCCTGAGTTCAAATCCCAGCAACCACATGGTGGCTCACAACCATCTGTAGTGAGATGTAATGAGATCTGATGTTCTCTTCTGGGGTGTCTGAAGACAGCTACAGTGTACTTACATATACTAAATAAATAAATTAAAAAAAAAAGACTTCTCTCATATGACTACTGATGAATTCTGTTTTGGTCCAAGGTGGGCCCTGTCTTTCTATACTCCCTGATGCAGTTGAATTCAATACACTGAAGGATGGACTGGAAGTTTGTGTCATAATTTGAATAGCATGATCATAATAAGCCAACCAGCAACTAGCAAGCCCTTTTCTATAAACACAGAAAAAGCATTAGATACAGGATTCCAGACTGAACAGTGAACTTGCATTTAAAACTTCTATTATGACTGAAATGGATGCTGCACTGCTATCACCCATGTGCTATTGGCCCATGCAAGCCATATAACAGCATTGGCCAATGAGTAGTGAGGACATCATTTCTTTCAGGAGAGTATCCAAATCATGGCAAAGGACAGGCACTTAGAATTCTCATTCTTTTGTGAGGTGAGGGTGCATCACTGGAAAGCATGCTGACTGCTGGCATACTAACCCCTTGCTCTCAATTTTCTTGTTGCCTTATCTGTGAGAATGGATGAGACTGTGGTTAATTTCTTTCTGTAAGTGAACAGTGATGCTGGGCCTTGTTATTAGTGGGCACTGTAGAGTAAGTGGTAAGACACTGTGAGGTAATCACAGTCTTTTCCTGAAACTAGTCTATTCTTATGGACAAACTCCTAGTGCAGCTTGCTCATTGTCTGGACCCTCAAAGTAAATGGCCTCTCCATGTGTGACCTAATCAGCACATGGCTCTGGCAGTCTGCTCAGGCTTCTCAGAGTCAGCTTCTCCAGCTTTTGTCTCCTCCAATATGGATGGCTTCTAACTTTTACTACCAGGTTTCTGCCTTACACTCAGCATCTCCAATACCAGCTTCTATGGAGCAGGTGGCCTTTCTAGCACCTGCAGAACAAGTGGGCTTCCTCCCCATCTGCCTGTGGCAGTGACTGGTGGCAGGCATAACCCAGTGACTACCAGCTTTTTGTGCTTCCCACTAGGGCACAATGAAAAGTGATCTCCCTGAAATTTCTCCAGTGTCATACAGAGCAGATATCTGCTTGTTAATAAAGCCATATTTCCAACTTCTGATGTTGAAATTCATGCAGAGACTATTCTGTCATTCACTGAACACTGGTCACAAGCCTCCCACACTGGGGCCTTTCTGTCATCAGTGAGCATGCTGGCTTCTCAACATGGTTTGGGGCTCATTCCAGTGAGAAGTTCTTTATGTCTGTGTCCATATACAATGGGTAAAGTACTGTAGTATTTAGAATGTACTTTGTTTCTTAATAATTCCTTATTACTTCAGTCTTCTGCCATAGAAAGCATCCTTTAATTTTTTCAATACTTTATTGGCTTGACCCAAGTATATATAGAAGTTAAATTAGAAGCCATTCCAGAGCCTTGACAAATGGAATGAGATGAAACTTAACCAGTGAGAAAATTAGCCTTATGTATTCAATTGTGCATAGTTTTGAGTAAGGCTCTTTCCTTGGGCATGTGTAGATGTCATTTTCTTTTTCTCCATAATTCTACTTTACCAATGTTGCTTGTCAAAGTCTTCTCTACCTTTTCTTTCCTTTTACTCTGTTTGATAGAGTCTGGGTCTCATGTAGCCACCTTGAAATTACTCTATACACAGGGATGCCCTCAAATTCCTAATCACACTTCTCTTGCCCTCAGAGTGTTCACATCACAGAGGTGTAAACCTAGCTTTGCCAAACATTTCCTTAAAATATGTAAGGAGGTCTTTGGAAATAGATTTAATTTTATGTTTTGTTTTGTTTGATGTGTGTCGACTTAAAACAAATATGTCTGATTTTGTTACCCTCTCCAAGAGGTTGACCTTGATTTCTTTGGATCTCTTGTTCCCATCAATAGCATATGATTAGAAAGGATTCATGAGAAGCAGCATCTCAAAGACAGCTATGCCTTAATAATCATTTCTGATGCTTCTATCAACCTTTGGTTACTGTGTAAGCTCATGTGAAGTATACTCATTAAACAAACACATAAAATGTTGGTTAAGAATTTGAATCATATATTTATCTACACTTAAGTATTTTTATTCCACAAAATGAGCATTATAAATATAACTTATATTATGAGCAAAAATGAAAAACAACAACAAAAATTTCTGAGTTTAGAATTTCAGCTATTCTGATTTTTAAAGGGATATACTTAACTTTATACATACAAATGTTTTCCTACATGGGCGTATATGTATCATTCATGTGCCTAATGCCAACAGAGAACAGAGAAAGGTGTCAGATCTTTTGGAACTGGAGTTTATGGACAGTTGTGAGCCACCATGTGGGTACTGAGAACCAAACCTGAGTTCCAAACAAGAACAGCAAGTGATTTTAGCCACTGAGGCATCACACCAGCCCCAAGCTGTGTTTTTAATTAATTAGTAAGTTTTGATAATTTTACCAAAAATGTTTTTTGAAACTATGGTTATTCCTCTCCAATGAAGAATGATGGAATCAAGGAATTGCTTGTGAAACCCATTCATGTTCTGTTTTCCTATTGAAAATCTGCTGCTGATTGACTACTGATATGAACAATTGATGGGCAGTTCCTCAACACATATATATTGACTACAAGGTAGTACATTAGAGGTCTGTGAATCTATTTATTCATTTCACAAGATGCAGACAGAACCTCTAAATAAAAAGCAGTCTCTTCAAATGTATCTGAAGGTACAGGCAGACACCGTGGTCCCTGGCACATCTGGAGGGCTCATCTGTGGCATGTGCTTTCTCTATGTCACTCTCTCTGATATTTTAAGATGATCTATGCCCTAATCATAACTGTGGAATTTGGGAGAGGGGTTAGATTTTACATCTTTACATCATAACTTCTACTTATCACTCACTACTGTCTTCCTCAGAATTCCAGCTCTCAGAGTGTATGGCAAGCACCCCTTGTAAAGCTGTAGGATTACACTTACACATCTGAAACGACACTGGTACCTGAATGTTCTCTATACCTTGATGACAATAAATTTCACACACACACACGTATGTGTATATATATGAATATGTATATATACACATATATATGCATTCACCCCCCATAAATATATATGCACATACACAGCAAATATATATACATACATATATGCACATACACATACATACATACACACAAATATATAAATACACATATACATATATACATACACATATATATCTATACATATGCAAATACACATACACATATACATACATGTTTTATTCTCCTTTAGGAACTATTACTTATACTCAACATTCTCACATTCTCATCCTGAAAGAAACCATACTTTTTTCAAGAAAGAATGCATTTTAAGCAAAAATAAATTTTAAAGCATGTATTGATTTTGTTTGCTTATATGTATATGTATAGCCTTTCTTTAATGAAACAGTCGTTGCTCACTTCTCCCTGAAAACCAGCTGGCAATTTCATTTTCATTGACATAACAAAGTGAAATGCTAGGAATAGCAAGAGGAATAAACACATAGATAGGTCATCTCATCAAAGAGAAGACTTGTTGACAACTAGACTTGTGCACTGATAAATATTATGCCCCAGCAACATAATTAATGAAAACATGAAGCAGAATGTTCTGTCTTTTATCTTACTTCTCATTAATGACTTTACATAGGCTTTAATGGACAAAACTAAGAGTTAGCACAAGAAGAAAACAGAGGCCCATAAGAAAGAGGAAAAGCAGGCACTGCCAGATGGGAATATCAAAGCTATGGCAGATTCATGTGTAGAGACCCAGTGAAGATTTTTAAATAATAAAATGCATTGGAAGCCTTTGTAAAGTAATAGACATGTTCAGAAATCTGATTTAGTTGTGACACCCAAGACCAAGGTGTTTTAAAGATTCACTTATTGGTCAGCACACACACACACACACACATATATATATATATATATATATATATATATATATATATAAAACATTTTATAGATCGATCAGGCTGTACTTGGGAATTCATATGTATGTACTGTACATATATGCATTTCATAACAATTAATGAATAAAGAGGTCATGACAGGGAAGGGGTAAAGGATGTTATTATATTATAATCCCCCAAATAAATTGAGAATTAAAAAGAAAGATATTCTTTATTACATGTGAAATATATCATTCAATATTTTGATCTATATTATTTTCACTAGTTACAAAGACCTTGATATTTCCATTTTCCTATGGTTCTAATATGCTTATTCTCTACACTCACAGCATGTAGATGTCAATAGCTGGGCAGTCTGACTCCCTTAACCATCCCAAATTTAAAGGCTATCAGAAATCTCAGTTTCATCAGATCATTCTCAATTCTGAGATGCTCCATCAAAAAGTACAAACTGCACCTGCCCATTTCCATACAGAATTACAAATTGAGTTGAAGCTCTAATAAAACATACACTAATAATATACCCTGCACAATCCAAGAGGCCTTATCTCTATCAGGCCATGTAGCTAAGCCATTCAATATACATCCATCCCACTTCTGTGTAAATGAGAATGACATATGTCCACAGTAGTGGCACCTCTGTTGCCCATTAGCTGACAAAGGTGCAGACGGGAAATGATATGTCTCTTTATAAAAATAATTTAGGTATAAAAATAAATGAAGTACTGTTGCTGGGCATAGTGGCATATACTTTAGTCCTAGCACTCAGAGTTTGAGACCAGTCTGGTCTGCATAGAGATTTCCAAGGTAGTAGTGAATCTCTGTTATAAACTAGAGTGTACTTATTGCTACATATTACAATAGGAGTGAACTTTATTTAAAAAATATGATACGTGAAAGAAGTAGGCTACAGGAAGATGCATTCTATAAAATTCTAGTCATAGAGAGTTGGTGGTTGGGGTGAGGGAAAGTCTTTAGGTCCTTAGTGACTAAAAGTAAATTCTCATTTTCTTAGATCCAAAGGAGTGTCAGTGAGGTAAGGTGATCTTAGATGCTTCTTTATTCAGTGACACCAGCGTCCTCACATTGACTGTAGTGAGAACTGCAGGAACGTGTGAGTCTGCTAAAACCATGGAGGACTTGCAAATCTTAAGGGGATGAACTATAGGGCACTTGAGTTGTGTCTTCATATAATTATCTTTTTAAAGTACCAGAGATTACATTTCACACCATTTTGTACACCCCTTCATTATACCTACATTATAATTAGCAAATGCTTTCTAATTATCTCTGAAACCAACAGAAAGAAAGAAAGAAGTTAAGCTTTTCGACACAGAATGTGGTCTAGGGAGCTACAGTACCACCTCTCCAGGAGCTCAGATCTTCACACGTGCTGTGGCAGAAGGTGTATTTGAATATGTCCTGTGGTGATATCACACACACTGGAGCTTAAGACACACTGTACTGTGTGACCTGGCTGTCTCCTAATTACTGAGTTCACCACAGCCCCTTTACACAGCTGTTCTGCTTTCCCAGGCCTACTTATTCTTTCCCAAGGTTAAATCAACTCACTTTTAAAAATTAGATATTGTCTTTATTTACATTTCAAATGTTATCCCCTTTCCTGGTCCCCCCACCCAAGTTCCTCTATCCCCTCCCCCCTCCCCTGCTCAACTCACTTTTCATAAAGACAATGGTAATGAAATGCAACTTGCCCAGTTCTCTTGGCTGCAGGTTTAATGCATTTTCCAGTGATCAATCAGGCCTTTAAATGTGATGGTTATTTATAGTCTAAGGAACTATGTTATGAATAACCAGATAACTGGCTTGGAGTTCCTGCTCCTTGCATTCTGGAGACTTGAATCTTCTCTAATCATTGATTTGCATGTGGAGTTACCAGTTTCCTTGTGTAAAACATATGATGTCAAGTCAGCTTATTTGATCTCTAATGGAACTCAACTTATGATAATCTTTTAACTATAGCCAACAATTTCTGATGAATTAGCAAGGGACCATTTTGAACATGCAAAAATACTTAAACGTACATGAAATATTTGATGTACAAGAAAACGTACATGAAGTAGGTAGATGACTTTGTGTCACACGCCTTTTGGGTGTCTGTGCTATTGCAAATGTCCCACTTGCTCAGCTTGTTGGAACTAGAAAACCTAACAACACAGCAGCCTGTGCTTAGTTACAGCACAGGCTACAGCTGTGCGATGCATCACTTTCAATGATCATTGTTTTTCCTGTGTCTGTCCCCTGTCTCTGACCTTAATCCTTCACAGACGGAAGGACAGGTAGCATCTCGTTTCTTTTCTTCTCTGTCTCAACTCTGAACTGGGTCATCATTATTTAGTGTGAAGAAGAGAGCAGGCAAGGTTCATATCGTTCCCCTTTCTAGGCATGTTCCTGGCCAGCAAGAGCCTTCCTCATTAAGCAGTCTCTCATATTGCCAGTTGGATGATTACTCGTACATTAACAAGGGGTTTTGTGCCATACTGCATCCTGCCTCTTCAGTGCAGGTGCTCCCCACCTAATCTCCTTACACAACACCCTGTAGAAATCAGTTCCTGGTTCTTCCTCAAAGCCCCATGGTCCCAGAAATAAGACTCAGACTCAAAGTATATCTACAAATACCTTGATTATATATCTATGCTCTTCTCTGACTTGATAAAAACTTAAAATAATCCAATTATGTTAACCTACAATAAAATAGGCTGGCTATCAGTGCTCTGGCACCACACATCCATCTTCCCCAGTAGATCCTGGGCACCTGGCTCTATCCCAGAATTCTCTCTGCTTCCCAGATGCCCCGTGCTCTATTCTACCCTTTCCTACAGGCCATAAGTTTTTTAATTGATAGGCGATACATCCTTACAATACACAAAATCATCTCTCTACAGCTCCCCAAATCCTCACGTACATCCATGCCATGATTAGTTGTCTTTGAAATTGTCACAGATGGCTGAGGCAGAAGGTTGCTGTTATGTTTAATTGTATTTTTAAATTTAATTAAAATATAATTACATTATTTCCTTACTTCTTTTTTTTTTCCTTCAACCCCTCCTGTGTTCCTACCTTTTTACCTCTTTCATGTCCCCACACACCTTCTCAAATGTATGGCCTCTTTGTCTGTACTATTGCATATATTTGAATAAGTATATAAATAAAATTTATTGAGTCAATTTAGCGTTGCTTGTATGTACATGATTTCAGGAATGATCACTTAATAGTAGGTGACCAATCAGGGGGATCATCCCTGGGTAAATTTACTTATCCCTCCAGACAAAGTAATCAGATTCTTATACCCCCAAGTTAGTATATTTATTAGTATTGACATTCTTCATATCTTGTTTAGGAAGCCATACTGTTAAGGTATCATGAGTGTAACTTCCCCGTCCTTTCCAGGAAACACAGCATATTTCTGGGTCCTCTGTCTCTTAGAATACCAATACAAGGAACACTCCAAGTGACGTTGACTCTTCCATGTCAACTCAAATTGAATTTGTAATCATCTAGGAGTCATACCTCCAGGAGTGTCTTTGAGGGAGTTTAGAGGATGGCCTTGGAGTCCTGGGACAAAAGAAAGTTGAACACTCATATTCATTTCTGCTTCCTAACTCTGGATGCATGGCCAACTTCTTCACACTGCCACAGTAACAGTCAAAGTTATTGACCCTCCTTGCCAGTCAAGATGGAAAATTATGAGCAAGACAACTCCTCCTTCCTTAGTTGGCTGTGCCACATTTGGCTAACATACCCTTTTTAATCTCTAAAGGTGATAGACAGCCATCTTTTTTTTTTTTTTTCATTTCTGTTCCTATGAAACCTGTAGAGGGAGCCCGCTCCTACTGGGACTTTGTATGAGCTAAACTCTATTTAATATACATATATATGAATATACATATATTTATATAACACACACACACATATATATATAATAGATAATATATAGCTCATTGCTTAAACTGTGTGTGTGAAATGATTCTTTTGAATTATTAGGAGAAAACTACTTAATTATTTAAAAGGAGGGACTAAAAAGAGATTGAGAGGGTTTTAATTTTCACAGCAAAGCTTCAGTTTTGAGTTTTCTGATATTCCTTTCTAGTCTGAAAGACTTGGGTACTAAAATGCCCTTAGATCTTCTCTGAAGGCTGCCATGGCTGCGGCCCTGACAGTTCTGTTGTTTAAGAACCCAGTTGCCTTTTGTTGTCAATCAAAAGCAAGTGAGACAGCAAGCCATGAAGTAATGGGTGAATTTCTAATAGGGAACTTTATTAAGGAAGTGGAAGGAGGAAACTCAGTCTCGGGACACTAATTTGTGCCGGACCCATTCTAGCTCATTTCAATTCAGCATTGGGTGATCTTTTTCTGCTCTCAAGCCCCTTGGCACTTTGCTTTTTCCTGCTTCATATTTACTCTACTCTCTTATAGTAGGGCTGTTTGTATACCCATCTTATCTCTTTTATTGAACTGGAAGCTCCTTGGAGAGGGAAAATACTGCTGGCCATATTTTTTAACCTTCAACAACAAATATTATAGAAGGAAATAAAGAGAAAAAAAGAACAACTTATGTGCATTTTCTTGAGCATCTCTTATGCACTAGGAGAATGTTTCATTAGTATTTTGAGAAGGTTAAAAAAGATAGATATGTCGCCTGGCTGAATTTTAACTAATTCTAACCCAAAATTGTCAGATGGAGACATGATCAATGCAGATTTTGTTAAACTTAAGACTTGAGAATAGAACTTATGGGTGAAAATTGTTTGGACTCATAGGGTAAACCACCTGTCTGACCACAGGTGGAGACTGTGGTCTCAGTTTTGCCTGTGTGGGATTAGTTCTGCCCAAACACACATTGTAGCAGGGTTAATGGAAGCAGTCATTATCTTCTGGCATTCACAGATCCAATTTCCAGATCCCAAAGGGGAAATACAAGGCGAGCCCAAAGCCATGGCCAATTTTCTTTCCACAAAACTGTACTTGAGGTAATGTATTCCATTTCTAGGAGAAAGGGGAGTGAGTGAAGGTGAGGAGGCAGAGGGAGACCAGCAATGACACTCACACACACACACACACACACACACACACATCCATCTCTTTGCCTGAAGTTACAAAGAAGCAGCAGAAAGAATTTTTACTGTCACAGTGATTTTGTCCAATCCTTGAGTCTCTATCACACTAAGTATGGCTATCTTGGTTTTATAGATGACAGAAATCTAACCTATACTAAGTAACTAACCTTACATTTTACAACTACTAAATGTAAGAGAACTAAAGTTCCTGTTCTTTGCTTGACATGATGCACACTTCTTAGGACAGGGATTTTTAGGGCATGTATGAGTGAATTACTGAATGCATGAATCCATGGATAAATAGGTGGAGTGGACTATTAAATATGCATGTAACTGTATAACTGGAATAAAAACTTAAAAACTTTGATCAATAAAGATGCCAACAGCCAATGCCTGGGCATAGTGGATAACACAAGATTTCCCAGATTTTGTGACCTAATTAACTAATATTTCCACCAATGCACTAAAAAGGGTCTAAACTGATGCTTTCTTGTAGTGGTGGGTTTTTGCTTCACTGCTTTGTCTTCCTGGTAGATCACACTCAAACAGCTACACAGAAGCTGTCTTTGGATCAGCAAATAAAAGACACACATACATAGCTTATTTTTAAAATGCATTGGCTACCTCAAAGGCTGGGTACTACTAAATCTTCCCCTGATACCCCAGCCCAATTGGAGAAGTGGCCAGTGGCCACGTATCCTAAGTCTCATATGGCTTGTTGGCTGTCTCTCTTGTTGCTCTCCTCTTCTATCTCCCCTTGCATCCTGGCAATTCTCACTATTTCTCTCTGCATCCTAGCTTGAAAAAGTCTAAGGGTTCCACCCCCACCCACCCCATGCCCAGCCATTGGCTGTTGGCATAGTTATTGATTGATCAAAAAAAAAAAAAAAACACAACTGGGGAAAAGGGCCTTTAGTGTTTGGTCATGCAGATTCCCTATTGAATCAAAGCATTAGGAGCAGACTCCAACACTTTCCTTTTTCTGTTATTAAAAAGTTTCATGGCACTGCTAGTATATTAGCTAACATGGCCGAAGCTAAATCAGTGTTTCCAGGATGGGGCCACGGTCACTCATAAGTGAATAAAGAATAAATGATCTTGTGCTCTCTTTGAGGTGAGAATTGTGTACTCACACCAACACTGTGCATGTGAACATGTTTAAAGTCATCACGTCATCAGCAACTGAGCTAGCACCATAACTAGTGAGCATTACAGTCTCTACTAAACAGTTACATCAGGAAATAAAAGCAAAATCTACTAAGATTAATGAGATTTGGGGGCGCGGTAGGGAGGGGAGGTTCTTTATGGGAAAGGGGCTTCCCTCCACATCCCTATTCTCAGTTCTTGGTCCTGAAAAATGTCAAAAAAAAAAAAAGCCAACTGTGTGACAACACTGTCCAAACACTACTTGCTAAATATTTCAGTGTTTATGGAGCATCTTGATTCAAATATAAAAGAAACAGATAACAGGGAACTGAGGTATACAGTCTAATCTGCTTTGCCAGGCTAATAATGGGTATAAAATGCTAATAGAATTGTTATATCTAGCCTTAGTGACTAGTTGGGCTAGACATGTGAAATGCTTCTATGACAATGAAATTGATGATTGTGACAATCTTCAGCAAAAGGACAACACATAGGTCACTGCCTGTCAGAACAGGAGAAGGTCAGCAACATGTCACTGAGCAGTATGTGTTGTCATCTTTCTCTTTTAACTTGGACACCTCTGATATTGAATCTATACTGCAGCACTACTACCATCCACACCCGAAGTTAGATATTAACCCAAGAAAGTGAGTGAATGGAAGGAACAGTGTTGCCCTTGTGAATTTATGCTTCCCCAGAAGGGCCTTCCCTGAAGAATGCAAATCTCAGAAGGTCAGATACTCTCTTACTTGACCATCCCTGGCCACTGATCTGAAAGCTTCCATATTATAGCATATCCAAGCCATGGTATAGGAGACTAACCATCCAAGCTGCCAGTGCACTGAGAAATCTCTATGAAGTCATTACCTCCGTCTAGCTCCCACACTAGGGATTTCTTTTATTTACTCTCTCTACCTCTTTATTCACATTTGTCTCACTACACTCGCTGGAGAGGCAGAAAGTGAGATTTCATAAGATCAATGTCCACAAGAGAATTAAAATATTTTCCTAGTCACAATCCTCCAAAAAAAACCAAGCAGAATCAACAGATAATGATGCCTGAATTTATGAAATGATAAGGCATATGAATAGAGTGAATTAGAAAAATAAATAAAAATAAAAGACAAAGAAGAAAACGGAGTCACACACATGACCTTTGAAGGCTAGAGACCCTGCTTAGTGCCTTCAGAGGGAAGCCCTCTGACGTCCCTACCTTCCCAAGGGAGTAGCAGGTAAGCTGAATGGAAACAGCAGTTATCCTCTGAGCCTAGGCTACACCACCCTTCATGCTAAGTGCTTTGAATACATTGTCTCATTTAGGTCTCAGAGCAACGTTGCTGGCAGTTTCAGGAGCTAACATTATCCTAAATTTTACAGATGATGCCAATCTCAGAGAGATTAAGTAACTTGCCCAAGGTTATACAATTAGGGGCAGAGCTGAGAGTAAAGACCTCATCTCATTGTTTCCAGTGCATTTAACCCCACTTAAAAATGCCTGAGCACATCAGTTTGTAAGATCTGAGCACACGTCTCCATCCTTGCCTCTAATCAATGAGTTCCTTCAGGGAAGAATTTATTGCTCATTAATTTTACATCTCTAAGGCATAGAATAAAGCCTAATGCAGAACAGGAACTCAACGACTGTCAAGTAAATAAGATGATGAATTTAAAACATTAAAGATGAAAGGAATTAATTTGAAAAGAAAAATTAAACTCGCAGAAAAGCTCGTTTGATGCAAGGATGCTGTCCCCACGTAAGCTTGTGTCCCCCATTTCTATTTTAGTAACTATGACTATTTTCTGAGAAGCAACATATTTTTGCTATAGAAATAAATGAAAGGCTTTTAAAAATGTACTTTACTCTGGGACTTAAATAAATGATTGGAATTCTATAATCAGAACACGGCAAAAGCACTACCAGCATACAGTCATACACTGCCTATAATAAGCTTCTTGAAGTGTTCTAATGGGTAATCTAGGCACAAGTAGAAGAAGATATGCTCTTGACAATATTTAACACAAGTGCTTCAGCTGGTTTTGGATGAAAAAAAAAGTCTTTTGCATTATATAGATGTTCTCTGTTTCCTTATCAGCAAGCAGACAGTCTTAACTGGTACCTTCACATCCTCTGCCATCTTCCTCCAGCTTTTGGCCAGCTTGACATCTGCAGTAATAACTGCCAATCGTATTACAGCATCGGTCTTGACAGCCTCCATTGTCAACAGCACATTCATTTATATCTGCAATTGGATAGATAAATAGAATCAGTCCCTGCAACCTAAACACCCAGAAACTTTAATGTCCCTACTAAAATTGATCCAACATTTTGACATTCCTTCCACTTCAGGATTAAAGGAGGAAAAAAAAGGAGCCTCTCTTTTTATTTTGTTTTGTGTCTGTGTGTATGTGCATGTGGGTATGAGTATGTGTGTGACTGTAAGCTTACACATGCCACAACATGAAGATGGAACTCATGGGACAACCTCAGGTGTTCTTACCTTCAGCCGTGTTCTTTCTGTTGGATGCTACAACAGTTACCCTGAGAGTTTGTGAGCTCTCAGTTTCTGTCACATCTTGACATATAAGCACTGGGTTTACTGATATGCACTGCTGTAACTGACTGTGCACAGTATTCAACCTCAGGTTGTGAAGCAACTGCTTTATCTAGTGAGCTGTACCCCAGCCCTAGGATTGCATTTTAATCAGAGCTAATGTGCTCTGGAGAAATACCCACTTCCTAGTCTTTGGTATCTGAAGTGCTACTTTTGAATAGGTAAATAAGGAGCCCTTAGCATTGTACAGTTTTGGAGTTCATATGACAGAGAAATTTCATAGCAGCCAGCATTTCAGGATGAGATCCAGAACGCAGGGAGAAACTATGATAGTGTTCTGTATTATCCAGCATGTTTTGACAGTCAAACAGCTGACTTGGTTGTGCCTACTTCTAAACCCATAGCTAAAAGTCATCTTTAATTACAGAACTCGATTTTGTGCATTCATCCTACCCAAATAACACCTGAGGTGTATTCTAAAACGTTTTCACACTAGGAAGAGAGCTGCCAGGTAACAGTGGAACAGTTCTGTTCAATTCAGCATGTTTACCACATGCTGAGTAGTTCTTGATAGACTCTTGCTCAATATGATGAATGCAGATGCAAGAGAGTGGTGGGGAAGGGGGAACATAAAGGAGTAGATGAGGATGGGAGACTGGGGACAGAAAGAGATAGGGGGAACCAGTGTGGAATGGCAGAAGCCAAGTAGAAAGAGATGGAGGATCTGTGTGTCCAACCTGAGTAACTTAACTGCCACCTTGCAAATGAAAAGGTAACAGGCAGAGTGAGCTACAGGGACTCTTAATTAGACGTTTCTAACTGCGTTTCCCCCTTTGAAACTGCCTCTGCTTGTTTTAAAACTATTCAGTGAAGTGTGTCACCCATGCAAAAAAGTATCCAATCCTACAAAGTATATATTTTGATTTTGCAAAAATAAAGTGTGCAAGGACAATTTTTAAAAGTAGGGGATCCAGTCTGAAGGCTTGTGTGTGCTAGCTAATGCTCTGCTGCTGAGCCAATCCCCAGACTACCAGCATGATCTTCCTGTGAGGATCAGCTGTGACTAATGTCCAAAGAAGCACTAGCTACAGCTGAAGGGCACAGATGTTTTGTTGTTTTGTTCTTTTTGAAAGCTTATCAGTCAGCTTTTTTATTTTGTCCTACTTTGTTTTTGTAGTGTGTACAAACCTGTACTGTGAATCTTTGTGTGTGTGTGTGTGTGTATTTGCCTTCTTTCATTAATCATCGTGCTTTTGAGACACATCGGTGTGCTGCATGAACTTGCAGTTCATGCCCCCTTACTCCTTAATAATATTGTTTCTGTGGATCTATCAGAATGTGTATCTATCAGTTTTACAGATAAAGCGTAATTGGTCATGATTTTTGGTTTCGATGACTCTGAAGAATGGTAACATGGATACTCTCATGTACGTAAGCATTCAGTGGAGTCACACGAGTACTTCCACTGGATAATATATCTCAACTGAAATCATAGGATCACAAAGTCTGACTTGCTCTTTGTTACTATTTATACTTAAACATTCTCCCACAGAGATTACTCTAATTCATACTCCCATCAGCTGTGTACTAGGAACCAGGTGCTACTAGTTTTCTCCAGTGTTTCCGATGTCCTTTTGTCTGTTTCAGGTCCTCTGAGAATTTTATAATAGCATCATGTTGTGACTTAATTTGCATTTTCCTGGTTATTAATTAGGTTAAGAACATTTTCATGTTATTGGCCATTTGGTTGACAGTTGTTAAAAATTCTGTTCAAATAGTCAATTTGTTTAACTTTTAAAATGTTGGTTATTTCACTTATTGGTTTTACAGTAAAATCTTAAATAGATGTTCACAATCCATCTCATCTCCCTACAAGGTTTCAAAGGAGGTTTTTTTAGCATGCACATCAGAGGAATGAAAATGAATCTATATTTCCATGTTATCTATGGAGATTCATCTGATCAGATTAAGAGCATTCTGATTTCATACATATATGAATTATAAACAAGTGGTAAGTCTTACCACTACTGAATCTACACAGAAAATTATTTGATTTTGACAACAACTGGCTTTTTCATCTCTAAAATAAACCTTACCAATATATTGTGCCTTTAAATATATTTTTGGATTCCGGTAGGATTTTAAGTATGATTTTAGTGGCTAAACTTATGATATGACTGTATTTTTTTTCACTTTTTTCAGGCCACTCCCCACACACTTTTTGTACTGCCAGCTTCTTATTGCCATGTTTGATGAGAACAAAGCAAGTTAGAACTACTTCTTCTTTTGTCCTTCCTCCAAATATAATTTGGTTTTCCATTTTTTATTAGATATCTTCTTTATTTACATTTCAAATGTTATCCCCTTTCCTAGTTTCCCCTCCAAAAATTCCCTATCTCCTCCCCCATCTCCCTGCTCCCCAACCCACCCACTCCCATTCCTGGTCCTGGCATTTCCCTATACTGGGGCATAGAGCCTTCACAGGACCAAAGGCCTCTCCTCCCATTGATGACCTACTAGGCCATCCTGTGCTACATACATAGCTAGAGCCACAAGTTCTACCATGTGTTTTCATTGATTGGTTTTCTTTCTTACTTAAATGTTTGAATTCATTTCTTATACCACCTGCATCATGCAGCTATGTGTGTGTATTGTGTACTAATGTGTGTGTGACTTATGAGCTTAATTTATCTGACACATATATATTATATTCAATTATATATATATACTTATTTGTATATATATATATATATATATATAAATATATATATTCAATTATACAGCAAAAATACATTGGGGTAAATTGTGTGACTGTAGGGATTTTTTTTCTATTTCACATATATGTCTGAATATACTATGTTAAGCTTTTCTTAACTCATACTAGCTTTTAAATACCCAACTTTTCCTCTCTGTGCTTAGGTCTCCATTCTTGTTCTTTGAATTCATTTTGAAGATAGAACATGTTTGAAGATGGAGTAAATAATATGTTTATATTATATTATAATTTTTCTTCTTTATTTTTACTAGGATAGTTTCAAATTCCCTTATATCTTTCTGTTATTTGTCATTTTCTATAACTTATCTATCTTCTGTCATCGATCTATAACCTATCTCCCATCTACCTATTATCTATCTACCTATATATTTACCTATCGTCTGTCACCTATAAGTATGTATTTGTGTACTGATTATCTATCTATCTGTCTATCTATCTATCTACCTATCTATCTATCATCTATCACATGTTTTTCTATATTTCAAATATCTTATCATCTTGTATACCTCTGTCTTAGTCACTGCTCTATTGCTGTGAACAGACAGAATGGCCAAGGACATTTACAAAAGAAAGAATTTAATTGGAAGCTTACAGTTTCAGAGAGTTAGTCCTTTATCATCATAGGAGGGAACATGGCATCATGCATGTTGCTGGAGCAGTAGCTGAGAGCTACATGTTGACCCATAGGCAACAAACAGACAGAAAGAGAAAGCCACACTGGGTTGCTTGGTGTGGGCTTTTGAAACCTAAGCAGCACTTCCAGTGACACACCTTTTCCAAAAACATCACGCCTCCTAGTCCTTCTCTGGGAGCTCATCAAGAATCTAAGGTTAGAAGATTCTCAGTCTGACCAGCACACCATCCATTCAGCTTCCCACCTCAGCTGTGTGTCACTTATTTTGTGTTTTCTAAAACGAATGTCTAAGCATCATTCATTTCCCAGCACTGATCATTGGTCCCCCTTAATTATCTTTTCATTAGTACACAGAAATTAGGAGTACTTTGTGTCTTTTGTTGTTCTAAGTCCAATTACTGTCTTTTATGTTCACCTCTATATGTGTGACAATCCACCTGAACAGTAAGTTGTTAAAAAGAAAATATGTTCTTTTCTTTCTTATTATTGGAAGTTGACAGTCCCAGTTTGGTGATGCTCCATGTGAGGTCCCTCAGACTGCCAGGAGACTACAGTAGCAGTGGAATTCACCCCGTGTGCTGGCTGTTCATCTACAGACTGGAATCTTGGTGGACGTGCTGGAACTTCTGTTTTGTAGTTAGATTTTTCTTTCCCCCGAATGTTTCCCCTCTACATGCCAGCCCTGAGCTTTCTTCTTGTTCTCAAAATCCAGAGATTTGATATGGTAGCTTTCATCCTCAGATAGCCTATTTTAAGAGGTTCAAAGAGAAGCTGCAATATTTCTTATGATCCACTCTTAGAAGCCAATGGCATCACATCTGTACCTGTTGAGCAAGTGTACAGAAGGGCAGCTGAGATTAGAGGAGGAGAAGGAGGAGAAAAAGATGAAGAGGAGGGGAATGAGACAATGACTAGAAGCAAGAGAAATTCTTCCTCTTATTGAACAGTCGCACATGTGACCTTGGAGAGAAAGAGACCATGGCAGCTTTAGAAAACAGGATATTGCACGGAGATGTTTAGGAAGGGGAACCCAGTTCCAGCTTAAGTATTGGCTCTGCCTCACAGATTTTCATGTTATGTCTTAATTATTATTCAATCTAAAACATTTCCTACTAGAAGAGAACATTTGTTTTCTTCAGACTGCTTTAACTTATATTTTGGTTCTTCAAAACTTTTGAGAACTTTCTAATCTCTTGTTATTAAATACTAGATCATTTTCATGATTGAGATGGTATATATGCAAAAAATCTAAATTCTTCAAACTTTTAAAAAAGGCTTTATATTCTAACACTTGATTAATATGGAGTTAAAGTTATATGTATACCTGTCACATATGTATGGACATATATATTCAATTAATTCTAATTTGCTACTCAGCCTTTCAATATTTTTATATCTTCAAGGATTTTCTCAATCCCTCTATTGGATTTGGTTTGCCCTTTCATGATTGAAAGTTTTGTTTAAAAACTGGATAGTTTGCAGCTTTATTAACATAGCCACATTTTCCTAGAAGATATGACCCTTTGTTCTGAAATATGTCTTTTTAGATCTAGCATCTCTCATTAAATTTGACTTTCTGTGACATTGCTCCATGCATCCATTTATGTCTGGTTACTGTTGACATGAAGTTCATTCTCTATAGTCCACTTTTGCCCTTCATTATCTACCCATTTGAAAATTTCTCATGAATTATTTGAACATATTCTAGCTCTCTCCAAACATAAATACATTCTAGATTCCTTACTTTTTTAACTATATGATAACCTGTATTTCTGACCTAAACTACTGACATATTTGAATTAAATATACCATTTCCATGTTTCTATGAGGTTACCATATACTATATGTTATAATTCCTATCCAAAAGTACCTTCCTTTAAACTTAGTATTTTAGTTTTTAATTTTCCCTCTTTTATAACTTTCTACTATATATTAATTTATTGCTCTCAGTGGTAACTGTGGATACCACAGCATTCATTATTGGATCATAATATAAGTTAGTGTTTAACCGCTTCCAGAGACTCTAGTCATTGGCATTATTTTGACTCTGTTACGCTTAGACTTTTTGCATCATTACTATGGCGACTATTATCACTATAGTAGTTTCTGATGTTTAAACTGTGTCCACATTATATTGTTATTTTATGTGATCAATAACTTAGGTTCATCCATGTATCACTCTTTGTGGAACTTATAATTTCTTTCTCCATTTATCTGCCTGTTTCTAGAACAATGTTGATTTGTTGAACGTTGAACAGAATATATATTTTTATATGTATAATTAGTTGAGTTTTTTCATGTTTTATCTGTTAGTAAATATGTCTTCTCCTGAATTTTCATTTTAATCACTTTACATTGTAGGGAAATTAAATTTAAAACACTTACCCTGTACCCCACATCCCACACATCCCATGATTATAAATATCTTATGTTAGTTAGGTACACTTAGTTAATTAGTGAGTCAGTTTCCATAGGCCATTGTTACATAGTCACACTTTATTGACATTTCCTATTTTCACACAATACATCTCTTCTGTCTCAGGATTCTTTCCATGATATCATAACACATTTAATTGCCTTGTCTCTCGAGTCCCAAACTTTATTAGTTTTGATGTACTTGAGAGTTTTTAGCAAAACTAGTCAGATATTGTGTAGTGTGATTTGTGATTTGATTTTGTGTGATGCCTTTCTTGTTATAGGTTATGATCACATGTTTTGAACAGGAAGACTGTTTAGGTTTGGTCTGTTGCTATGTTTTGTAATGTTAAATTCTGTACCAGAAAGTCTAGGCCTGTGAGTGAATTCTCACGTTTACAAACTTTTTTTGTGCCTCATTCTTTAATTTAAAACTATTTGTTAAATAAAATCGGCTACAGCCAATTACTGGAGGGATTAGAGGTATGGGGGTTTGAAGTGACCCGGCTGGAGGAGGAGAGAATAGAGGTAGAAGAAAGAAGAAGAGAGAACACAGGGATAAGCTGCCATAGGGGAAGCAACAATGAGCACATGACCAGAAGAAACAGCAAGCATCTTGAGTATAATGCTGGGGACGTAGCCAGGCAAGCAGTTAGAAGAGTGATTAGGGGTTAACACAATTAATGTCAAAGCCAAGTAAAATAACCATAGTCTGAATCTCATTTATTTGTAAGCTAGTCAGGAATAAGCTTAAATTGGTTGTACTATAGAAGACCACAGGGATAAATGGTAATTTTCACATCAACAGAACTTATCTGTTGCTGCTGACCTCTCCATTTACTCTATGTCAAATGTAAAGAGCCTTCTCAATGGAAAGAACTCCAGGTTGGCCATTAGCTTCTTCAAGCCCTTTATATATCACTCCACCATCATTATTGGAAATGATGTGGCTAGTTTCTGTTGGCTTTAAAGATTCCTTCTTATTTCTATCCATCAAATATTTTACTGTAATACACATTTCTAGTTGTCTTTCTTTGTATGTATGTGTGTGCATGATATGCTTGTGTGCATGTGTCCATTCCTATGTGTGTGTGTGTGCATGCATATGGAGGCCAGAGGTTAACATCCAGTGTTTTCCTAGATTGCTCCGATTTTAGTCACTGAGTCAGTCATTTGGTGAACCCAGACTTTGCTGATTCCACTATTCTAGAAAGATGGATCATGGGGAGTCTGATCTTCCTACCTTCCCAGTCCTAGGACCACATCTGCATAGCACAGGGCTGGGAATCCAAACTCAGGTCCTCTTTGGCAAGTGTTTGACAATCTCCTGGCTCCTGATTTTTCCCTGTTCTTACCTTCCATTGAATTTTAAGTGCATCTAATTGTGTGCTGACATTTTTCTTTGCCTTTCAGAGCCACGGTTTCTACCTTCCCCTGTCCAGGTATGGCATTTCACTTGCCTTCCTTGCCCTACCCTACTGTTTCCATGAGCATGGTTATGAGACCTATCTACAAACAGTTTGTCTCATGCTGTTTTCTCTTTTAGTTTGTTTTATAAGCATATATATTGTTCTTGGCTTCAGAGCAGGCACCCCATTGTCCTGCTGCTTCTTATTCTCTCTTCATTCCCAGAGTTGCCCCAGGAAAGCCTGAGTGGACATCCAAGGCTAAGGCGCAGATATCCTACCCAGTACATTACCTCCAAAGCCAGGCTGAAGCATTCTTAATCTGTTTTATACGGTGGGTGCTCTTGACTTAACATCTCTGGAATAAAGCTATTGGTTTTATTATTTAAAAATCTCTTCTACTAGACAGCTACAACTGAAATCAGGGAAGTCACATGCAAGGCCCTTTAATCATAGGAATATGGAGTGTACCTTTGGAAGATAAAGTCTGAAAGCTAATAATAAATTTAAGATACAAAATCTGATGAAGGCGAACCCCTTCAATATGTATTCATTTTCTGAATCCTTATGTACACTATCAATAAACCTAAAACCAAATCTGACTCCATACTTTCATGAGGCTCTCAAACTGCTGATAATATTAGATTATAATTTGGTAAAGTTAAAAAATAAAAGGAAATTAGAGGTTTTGATAGCCAAAATGATTTGTATAAAAAGACCACACAAAAGAACTCATCTTTTTTATTTAGCAGCATACCAAATCTCTAACTATATTATAAAAAATATTTTTTAGAGTATAAAAGAAACACCCTAAATAAAAGGCAAACATAAAAAGCCCAAGGATACCCCCATAGAAAATCTTATTTCAGGAGATGGAGAGATATGGAGATAGCTCAGTGGTTAATAGCATTCCCTGCCTTTGCAGAAGACACAAGTTCAGTTCCCAGCACCCACACTGAGCAGCTTAAGACCAACTACTAACTCTGGCTCCAAGGGATCTGATCTCTCTTTTGGACTGTACAGGTATCTATACTCATACATGCTCATACACACACATGCACACACATACAAACACACACACACAGAGGGGGGTGGGACCTACATAGACATAATTGAACATTATACAATAAAAATAATTTTTAAAATATTCATGTTTGTAATGCTGGGTTTGAATCACAGACCTTATATTTTTTAAAGAAATTGCTCTTTATCAATGAACTATACCCCATCTCTTTATAAATTTAAAATCACACATTCATAGTGATCAAGTTTCAAAGACAACTATGAAGTGAAGAAAACATTATTAGAGCATGTTATATCAGCCTCTTGCTTCTTCCCATCAATTCAGCCAGTTCTAAGAATACCTTTAGGAATAGAACCATGATACATACACATAACACATTATATATATCTTAATTACAGAAAAAAAGAAAAATATAAACTACTTTCATGCAATTCTTCTGTCAATGTAAGCTGACTGTTTCAATTGTTAGCTGAATAATTGAAGGAGAGGTTAAACCCTGACTGTCTTGATCTGTTGACTTTCCAGTTGCTCACTGACATTAATGAACATATGGCATATACATGCGTTTTAAATGACATTAATTTCTGACTTTCTCTAAAATAAAATAAGAATATGTGGTGTATGTTAGGTGACTTCATGTACTCGGAAAAAATATTACATGCAAACATAAAGCTATTGTTATCAGCTGAAAAAAAAAACCCCAAGATTCATAAGTAAATATTTCAAAAGTCATTGACTTTGAAGATGGTTCTAAAAACGAGGTCAACTCTTAGGGTTTTAAATTGTAGTTTTATAAGACTCAGACATGATAGATTTCAGGCCGTTTCATGTAGCCAATGTCATTCAAGGTTGCAAATAAATTTGGTCTTTGAAAGCAAGATGAATGAGAAAATTTTCTGACACACAGCCAGTCTTCCAGGTTAGTCATGACAAAGGTTCAATGATACCATCAAGGCTATCACTCCATCTGTAATGACAAATGACAACATCTTCACGAATTAAATATGATGCTTCCAAGAGCACTAGCACAGTTTTGCTCTGGGACAAAAATTACAGCAGGACCTGAAATAACTAAGAACCATCTCTACATAAAGTAGCTATTAATTTTTACCTTTAAGCAAAAGTAATGGCTTTGAATTCTTTGTTTGTGAGCATTTTCTGAAATGAGGCTTCTATCTCAAGTCTCATGCCTCATTTAGTCTCTTGTTTAGGTGTTAGTGAATTCTCATCTGGATTCTGGAAGCCTGACAGGTACACTGTAGAGAGGTGGCTCCAAAGAGCCAAGAGGTAAGATGAAAAACATTTTATTTTAATTCAAACCTTTCTCTAAAACTCAATATATGTGGCAGCTTAGAATGCATGTGTGTGCTTTATGTGGAAGAGACTTTTGTGTACCCTTTGTGAAAATTTCCACAAAGTGAGAGTAAATCTCGTATATCATCCTGATTTTTAAGTGAGTGTCTTTCCTGAGGTTTTGATATATGCATCTCACTACAGGTACTGTCTACAGAAAGTCAGTCTAGATGTCTTTAGGTGTCATGCTTAGTAGGAATGTTTGTAGGTTCAAGTAAACTACTGCATCTCTTCCCATCACTAGAAGATACATGTGTGCCATATCTTAGATCCTTCTAGTAACATTGTTGACATTACAGAATTTAATCAAAGTCTAGAAGTTACCTTTTCTGTAAATTAAATGAATTTGGCAAAACTGATAACTTAGTAAAGGTTCAATAAACTAGACTTGCAATTGCTATTATCATTTTCCCAATGGTAATTTCATTAAAATTTTATTCTTCTTTAAAAGTTCATGATACTTATAGTAATGTTATTTTCAAAAACATATTGCCCTTAATTCAAATTCTTCTTGTGGTTTATAAATAATTCTTATCAATTGGCTACGTAAAAATGTGCTCTCTTGAGCAGTATGACTTATGCAACATTTGTGCATACAGTAATTCTACCATTCTTATTTATGAAAATAAGGCACATGTGTACAATGAAACTTAGAAAGAAAATCTGATTACAAAATAAAATTACGATTATTGAGTATAGTAGATCAAAGCACGTACTATGAAGACCTCCTGGGACCTTGAGTTGGATCCCCAGAACCTATGAAAAAAATCCCTATACAGCGATTAAACTGTGGGGTAAGTAGACTGTGAGAAGAAGCCTTCTAAGGATGAGCTAAGGCTTGAAGCTCTGGAGACTATGAAGAGACTGTTGGAGCTTCACTTGCTCCCAGCACCAGACCCCTGTCATGTAGCCACAGCCCCACATAGAGAGAATTGTGGCCATCAGTCACATAGGGGCAGCACCCATGTAGATGAGGCATCTTAGGCCAAGCCAATAGGAAGCACTTGCTGTTAGACCCACCCTATGGATAAGATCCTATCCAGAATCACTAACCAGCCCCTGGTTGGCTCAGTGTACTGCAACCAGATTAGGTTGCAACAGTGGCTGCCCAGTAGGCCCAGCAGTCTTCGCAGATAACATCCAGTACACAGACCAACAGTAACCACAATCCCAGAATTTTCCCTTTTAAATGAGTTCTGGGAGACAAAGACAGGAAAGTAGGCCAGAAGCTCCCACATGCCCCAAAGAAGCACAAATAACATAAGAGCCTTTGACTCAAAAAGAAGGCTGTGGTAAAGAAACAACTGCTGCAAGTTGTCTTCTTCTCTGTTTGGATTGAGAGCTTTTTCTCCTTAAGCCCTCCACTCTTCTGTGTATCTTTCACAAATACATAAAACAGAGATATTTTAAGGTGAAATCAATCATCTGTTCTTAATATTTCTATATGCTATCAACAACACAAATATAGTCCTAGATTGCAAGGCAACATAAATATAATAACTGTATATATATATAGTTACATTTTATAAAATAGACATTTTCATTAACATTTTCTCACTCAGAGTAGCATTTGAAGTTTACAAGTTAGGGAGACAAAGTATAACTTGTAACTAATAAAATTGAATAAATCACTTGAGTCATCATTGTGACCGAGAAATTTCCATTCCTGAACAGTGTTAAGAGCTAAAGGTGATCAGTTTTCCTGAGACAGAGAGAATCAATCTCCTATAGTGATAAGTTCCACATAGTTTGTCCAATCAAAAATGGCAGTCATGGACCATTTATATATTGGCAACACAAGATGTACTTGGTAGATGTGTGTGTGTGTGTACATAAATACATATAACAAAAATGATGAAAGATTTTGGATTATGGATTTTGGAGTGGGACACTGGAAGAGATACATGGGGAGGAAGGAGATAGGCAAGTCATAGATGCATTACCCATGTGTGAGGTTCTCAAAAGCAAGTTATTCTAGCATTCAGAAAAGAAATAAAAGAAGAAAAGGAAGCAAGCTAGCAAGGAGAAAGGAAGGAAGGAGGAAGAGAGAAAGGGAAGAGTGAGGAAGGGAGGGAGGGAGAGAGAAAAGAAGGAAGAAAGAAAGAGGAAGAGTGGGTTGTTAAGTCACATGAGTCACTCTAAAGAGTGAAGCACAATGTATTATCCCAAAATCGTCCCTTTGCTGGCTTCCCAAATGATCTGGAATCACAAGAAGATGGTAGCCACAGATGTAATATTAGTGTTCAGTGTCTACTTTACATATAACATTGATCTCTCTCTCTCTCTCTCTCTCTCTCTCTCTCTCTCTCTCTCTCTCTGTGTGTGTGTGTGTGTGTGTGTGTGTGTTTCTCTCTCTCCATACATTCATGTAAAGGAATGTGCATATAAAGAAAGCTGCAGTAAAGTCAAAGCTCACATTCTGACTCCAGCACTTATTAGCAGCATTTCTTCTTTTTTTTTTTTCTTTTTTCTTTTTTTTTCCGAGACAGGGTTTCTCTGTGTAGCCCTGGCTGTCCTGGAACTCACTCTGTATACCAGGCTGGCCTCGAACTCAGAAATCCACCTGCCTCTGCCTCCCAAGTGCTGGGATTAAAGGCATGTTCCACCATGCCCGGCTCAGCAGCATTTCTTTTAGGGACTCTGTGTGAATAATCACCCTGAAATATGGAGGTGGAAATGACAATTACTTTGTTATCTAGCAGTTCCTGTGGGTCAGGACATAGGAACAAGCTTGTCCAGGCAGTACTGGCTCCAGTTCTTTCTCCTGGGTTCAGTCTTACTCTGGCAAAGCTGCTAGGGTTTCCTCCTCCTCCTCCTCCTCCTCCTCCTCCTCCTCCTCCTCCTCCTCCCCCTCCTCCTCCCCCTCCTCCTCCTCTTCTTTTCTCTTCCTCTTTCTCCTCTTCCTTCTCCTCTTTCTCCTCCTCCCTTCCTCCCTTCCCTCTTCTCTGTCTCTGTCTCTTTGTATCTTTCTCCATCTTCCCTCTTTCCTTTAAACCTAAGCTATCCGTGATGGTCATTTCCTTATGTTAACTAGTTGGGCTCAAAGTCACAGAAGGTCTGAGTCTCTGAACAATGTTCCAGTGGGTATGGACCTTCATTCCTGGCCTATGATTGGGAGCAACCGTAGCACCATTTCCAGCCACGTTCTGTTATTTTCTTATGTGTCTCCACCAAATGTAGATTCAACCAAAGGGATGACTCTCTCCTCTTAATGAGACAACAGCAAAAATGTTGAAAACTTATAGGAAGAGAGATGCTATTATAGACATCTTTAGAAAATAAAATCCAAGTTGTACTTATTCAAAGACTGAACTTCTATGCTTTAGTCCCTATTTGCAATGTGGGAGTACCATGTAGCATTTTATAAGGTTTTCTCAAGATTTAAAGAGGATAATCCTCTTTTTAAGTGTTTAAAACAGCAACAGAATGGCACCCCATAAATTTTAGCTCTTATTAGTGCCTTTGCATCTCAGCATGACTATCACCCCAGCCTGGAAGCCTTTCCTATTTTCTCCCTGATTTTTCACTTGATCTACAAACTCACCATAGCTGTGAAGTTAGTTGTCTGAGAGAGCCCTTCAGACTCCACTGTAATGTGCTCATATGCACACATCATCAGTGCATGGGAATCAGCTTAGGAGCAAGCATCAAAATGCCTGCCCAGTAATATAGATGTGCTTATTCGGGAGAGATTTAGTCTACAGAAATGGCACAAAAAGAAAGGAAGAACAAACTCTGAACAAGGGTGAAACGATGCAGGACAACTCCAGGATTGTCCTGTAAGGAGAGACTGTCGCCTTAGGAACAGCAGTGGTGAGACAACCTGGTCATAATTTGGAAATCTTGGGTCTTGAGTTCTATGGTGCAGACTACATTCTTATGACAGACAACCTCGGTTTAACTGGTGTTCTTATCACTGCAACTTAGAGCTGAGCTGAAAATGGGGACATTTTTTAATTTGAGGGAGGAACTCCTCTGAATTTGTAAATGATAAAAACCCATAGTACTCTATTTCTCCTCAAATAGAAATCAACTTTGTGAGTTTCCTAATGCAATGAGTATCTGTTCTGGGGACAGATAACTCCTTCCGTGGACTGAGGCTCCTTCCATAATTACAAATCTCAGGCCAGTAATACAAAGTTTTAAGTAAGACTTGCTTTTTGCTCTGTGACTAATCATTTAAATTCCATAAAAAAAGAAGAAAATCACAGTGCATTAAAATTTCAAAAAGCCATTTGGGAATAATACAACCCTGGCATTTTCATTCCCCCCAGAGCCCAGAGATATTTAAAATGAATTTGCAGTTGAACTCTAGGAATGTCAGGTCTCAGGAACAACAGACGAAGAGGCTCTAATTAGCCGTGATGAACACTGATTATAGAGCACAGATATAACAATGATTGCAAAAGAAAAAAAAGAAAAAAACATGAGGTGAGGCGTCGGTCCTCCATATCAAGTGCGGCTGTGTAATTAGAGAAATTTAATCCCAGCAGGCAAATGGATGTATTTGTATTTGTGCCATTTTGTGGCTTCGCAGGCAGAGAGCTGTTCTGGAAAAATACAAAAGGGGTGGAAGCATATCTATCCCTTGCGCTTTATCTATAATCCATTTGTGATGTTCTTTTCTTGATCATTTCTTGCCTCCTTCTTATTCTTCACAGAAAAATCCATTTCTTTCTCAATGTTTGATACTGTTACCTTATTAGAGTGGTCTTTTCAGAACGGCCCCTGGTCGTTCAGATTAATAGAAGAGACATGTGCTCACAGGGAAGAGGAGATGCTATTTTTATATGAAATATGTGCTTTTAAATCTATGATGTCTTGCTCACATTTCCAAAAGAACAAGAAGTCTGTACATGGCAGTGAAGCCAGGGATTATGCTGGTGTACTGAAATTCCGTGAGGCCAGCCAGAGTGTGCTGGCTCATGACTAAATCTCCCAAAGATAAGAAGTCTGTTGGTCAGCTGAACTTCTGCAGAGGAGTCAGTCCTGTTAGGGGATCATGGATTTCTCTTAAGCAGGAGTCTGTCTCAAAATTTCATTGTCTTTTGATTTCTTTTTTTTTTTTATATTTATATTTTTTTTATTAGGTATTTTCCTCATTTACATTTTCAGTGCTATCCCCAAAGTCCCCCATACCCACCCCCCCAACCCCCTACCCACTCACTCCCCCTTTTTGGCCCTGGGGTTCCCCTGTACTGGGGCATATAAAGTTTGCAAGTCCAATGGGCCTCTCTTTGCAGTGATGGCCGACTAGGCCATCTTTTGATACATATGCAGCTAGAGACAAGAGCTCCGGGGTACTGGTTAGTTCATATTGTTGTTCCACCTATAGGGTTGCAGTTCCCTTTAGCTCCTTTGATTTCTTGATGAAGTGATAGATAACAAGGGGGTGGGGGATCGTGGAACTAGAACCACATCAAACCCCACACAATAAAAACAAAACAAAACAAAACAAAACAAAACACCAAGCAGCTCCCAGTAACCTTAGCTACTGAGAACAAGTTATTGCTGTAAGTTACTGATTCCTCACAACAGCCTGTCCCTGGGAGCTTATTCATTTATTTATTATTTGCTGCTATTCTCTGATTAGGTGTTCTAACCGGAATGAGGAACAAATGTGAAAAATCTGCTTTTACATTACATCCTAAAAGTTATCACTGGTGAATTTGGATTGAGCTGCAAAATTTCTCGTGACAGCTTGTCTCTGCTCTGGGAGCACCATGTAAGTACAGAGAAGCAGCACAAATTGTTAGGGACACACAGCACACTCCACACATTAATGTGCTATGTGCCTTCTTTAATATCTCTATGTAGTAATTCTTTAGATTTAACCAGTACATTACAAGCATAGTCACTCATCTGGAAACCATTTCTTAGATTTTATTGTGGTATAGTTTAAACCACAAATACTCCTCTATTGGAAAACAAATTATTTTGAATGTGATTTATGAAAAATGTGAAGAAAGCGCTTCATTGTCATACACATTTTAATGAAGTTCTGCTACCAGAAACATTTCCTAATTCCTTTGCGGGTACATATTTATAAGAGAACTTATCATCCATCTACCACAAGTTACACATAAACTAAATATTTTTAATAAAGTTCTGTTACATGGTGGGCAAAAGACATAGACAATGTAGAACCTGGATCAAGCCAGGCCAGGCTGAATAGATCTCAAGACTAGAGTGGTCCAGGATGGAAACAGATGTAGGAGTGTCAGACATTCTGATACACTGGGATAATCCTTGAGACTCACTCATTAAATATTGGCACTATTATGCAGACTAAAGCATTCGGGCATGACCGCAATGTACTCCTTTGGAAACAGGAATATATTGTAACTGAGGCCTGGATTGTGAAGTTACTGGCAGTGGCAAGCTGTGACCAGAGGTGGCATGAGAAGGTCCTAGAATTGGGCAGGCAAGAGACAAATAGAATTAGAATTTAAGAGTTGACATAAATTGCTATGCAGGAGCTTGGCAATTTAAATACACAATAATCTTCTGTAATAATACACAATTACTCACTTTCCTGGTATCTCCCTGATAGTTAAGCATGAGGTTAAAAACTAAAGCCCTCAGGTTCCTCTTAACATCTTGCCAATATCCCCATGTTTTGCTCCAAGAACAATGCACACATAACAGACAAATGAGGCAACGCTTGCATAGCAGCTTTGCCTCCTGCTTATTGAAAGGAAGGAGCATCCTTCCTACAACTGAGGAGCTTTTCTAGGAGCGAGAGTCCCACCACCTTGATGCTCTGGATAAGCGCGGAGTCTGCTGTCATTCCTGAAAATGATCCCCGAGGGAGGCAGACTGTGCCCTCACACAGAGGATGTCAGACAGTACTGCATTCCATTTAAAAATGCAAGCAAGAGCAAAATCAGCATAGGGTCATCTCCAAGCTAGGACAAACAAGCCTCTGTTTCCTGATCTGTTTATAGAGTGAAGGGATGAGTGGGTGCCTGAATCAGAAACAAAGCGGAGCCAATAAAAGCAGTAAATAAAAACGATCACGTTGTCTAAAAAAAATATGTATCACCCTGATTTTGACAAAACCAGGGTTAATTCCAAAGCCTGGGCTATAGAAGAAAAGAAAGTCACATACCCTAACCCCCTTCTCGGCAAACTTGAGTTTTCCTCAAGGTTGCTGCATGATCTTGTCTCTATGAATTAATAGTGTTCAAAGCTCTGTTTGCATAAGGACACATGTATTCTTTCTATAATATTGTTATAATCTAAACATTCAAAAAGGGAAAAATGATACTCAAGTAGATTGTGTGCATATGACCTTTGACTTGAGAAGCAGAGAAATCACAATTTCAGTTCAGGGAGTCTCAGCTTCTTAGTGTAAGATCATTTTGGAATGACACCCATTATTTCAGCATCCTCATATATGTCTTACAGTCTAGTCAGACATCTCTATTCTTGCTATCCTTGAGTAACTGCCTTTTGTATATCAAAGGCACCCACTGTTGCATCAGTCACTGCCCTGTTTTTGTAGAACAAGGTTAAGGTGAGCTGTTAAAGACTTGTGTTGCACCAAGTTTTTCCTGGGGAAACAAAAACAAATGCCACAACTCCTTCAGATAGACCCAGTGGCAAAAATGATCTCAGCACAATCTAACTTCTGGGGCAACCAATAAGTTTCTTGGGTTTAGTTACAGAGCACAAATAAAGGGTAACACACAGGAATATGGGTATCTCCAAAAGTTTCCTCAACACCAAGTCTTACCTCAACATAAATGATGACTTACACATGGCTGTATATATGGGGTTCCCCTTTTGTTAACCATTTGCTGTCTGTATAATCTAGCCTGTCCTAAGGCCATGAGACTATGTTAACTGAGGCCAGAATGTGCTGGGAGGTTTATGAAGGAGCAGCTGGGATCTCAGGTGACTGACCAATGACTGTCCCCTTCTTTAAGAGAGTAGCAGTAAGTAGGCCTGATCTCAAGGGTCTCTTTCAAATTTTCACAGCCTCTCTGAAGAATGATGCCTGCCATGCTTGAAATTCGACACTCCTTAACAACCTGCTGCCTTGCTTACCAACAGAACAGGGCAGATGCAAAGATAATAGAAAGAAGAAAAATGAATCTTCAAAATGGGAGGAGAAAAATGTGACACTGTCTCAGCGTTGAACTAGAGAAAAGTTAGGGTGACTGGAGCTGCACCCAGTCTAGCACTGCCAAGCAGAAAGGGTAAACCTGGAAGAACAGGATTGGAGTGGGGGGAATGCATTTCACAGAAAGAGTGAAAGATGTGCCAAGGATAGGAATTAAGTTCTGTTCACTATCTCATCTGTCTCTTAAGGAGCACCAGGGGAAGAAGCAATTTCAAAAATGCATCTTTTGTTCTTACACATCAATTTTGATTTATGGTAGGTACCAGTACTTCAAATATTACATTTTATATAACTAGGAAAGATGAAGAAAATAAACTGTTTAAGCTGAATTTGAGCTAAATCCTATTTTGACTTTTCAAATAGACAATAATTTCAGCAAGAGTAAAGGTCTTTGTCAAGAGGAGAAAAATTAGACACTGTGTTTAGTTTATCAGGTCCAGAATGAGGATAATTCAAAAGTATAGCTGTCTGAAATTTAGCATAGGATACATCCTGAAAGATCGGCTTCCTAGAAAGAAAGACATAAACAGGAAAAGTGTTCCTAGTGCGAGCATTTAGATACAGGTGCACATACACATGGGAACTCACATTCACACACATGCATACAGATGTGCACTAACACAACATTAACTCAGAACACTAGAGACTGGGCAAGACACCTGCTCCCCTGCGGCTTGAGAAGGGAGAAGTGCCTCTTACCTGTTGCCTACAGCCTTAGCTCCCAAATGACATAGTTGCTATTGATCCTGATCCTCTGCCTAGTGCCCGAAAGCTAAAATCTAAGCAATTACTGAGGGTAGGTGAAGAGTTCTGTTTGGGTGAACGGAGGGAGTAGGCTTGATATTATTATTCCACAACTCTCAACTTGACAGACTTGTGGCCAGCCTGGGCACCTTTGAAACTGAACATCTAAAGCATTCAGACAAACTTTCAGTTTGTAACTCAGCTTCTCTCAGGCAGGTGTGTCCGTTCTCTGCGTACTCACTGTGAGTGCCCTTTCTTTCTGTTTCTGCTCTCTGTTCCCCCATCACCAGCCCCTGATGCTGTGGCTTCCCTTTGTGCTGGGCATAGCTGCAACTTCCTGGTTTGACTCACCGAGACACTAATGAACATTCCTTTGACCCTTTGTGATTTTATTTTGGCTTCTTTCTACAAACCAAGAGCAGGCTGCTTCCGGCCTTTAGAAGCTCAAGCTTATCCCCATTGACTTTACTTATAGCTCTTGTGATATGTTTGCTTCTGGGGAAGGTGGATTCATCCACAAAGGCAATCAGTAGAAAATAAAACTATTTCTTGAAATCCTAAGTATACAACACATCTGTCTATGTAACTGTGAACTCTATAGGCTCATATGATCTCTGTTAGAAAGCTGTATATTCAGGATCTTGACATTCTGGGATGTTACTTTAGCATCTAAGCTCATGCCATTGACAACAAAAACTCATGCACAATTCAACTCCATGTACATTTTTCTCTTGTGTATAATTACTCGTGATTTATAAACTAAACAAATAAAAATAAATGTGCTTTTGCTGGGCTGATGGTCTACTGGTTAAGAGCACTTGTTGCTCCTACAGAAGACTTGAATTTGGTTCCTAGAACACATGAGAGGCAACTCATAAGAGCTTGTAACACTAGCTGCAGGGGAGCTTCTGGCTTCTGTGAGTACCTGCATTCAAGTGCCTATACACATTTAAAAAAAAAAACAAATCTATAAAACACTGTTTCTTATTGTGGCTATTCCTTCAGAGTCTCATATTCTTAGGCCTTTATCCTGTATTTGTTTTATCTATTTACATCTTGAGATTTGTGTTTGTGTGTGTGTGTGTGTGTGTATTTTTTCCTCAAGCTGGCATTCGTTAGTGTAATTTTCTGAAAGTGTGTTCTTCATCTTACCAAAGAACTCGTCAGTTTGCGTCCAGGCCTCTTTGTCCATGTAATTTGTTTTGAGTGATAATCGAGAAGAAGAGAAGCTTCCTGACTTGGACACGTCTCCACAGGCCTCAGAGACTTCGTCTTTGTCTTAGTGTCTCTCTCTGTCATGGCTATGCATAGCCTTTATTGCTGTTTCTGGACTAATTGTCTTAAAATATGTTCACATCTTATTATGTTCATTCTTGGTACAATGTCAGTAGGTTTTCCTCTGGTGTTGCATTGGGTCTAAAACCCTCTGTTTGCTTTACCTGGTTTTTCATTGGTTTGTGTACAATAGGTATTTGTTGATAAACAAACTTAATTGAGATTAATCTGCTGTATTATACCTTGCAGCCAAGACTCAAGAAAACTGCGAATATATCGGATATAAAAAGGGAAGCGAAACTTGTTATTCTATAGCAGTTTTCTGTGCTGACTAGTTCTTGCTGTTGCTGCTGCTGCTGTTGTTCTTGCTGCTGCTGCTGTTGCTGCTGCTGTTGTTGCTGAATCAATTTGACATAATCTAGGGTCATCTGAAAAGAAGGAACCTCAACTGAGAAAACAGCTCGATCAAATTAGTCTATAAGGATATTTTATTGATTGTGGGTGGTACCAACCCTTTGAAAGTGATACTGAGTTATATAAAAAGTAAACGAAGCAAGCTTTGAAAAGGAAGGCAGTAAGCAGTGATTCTCCATGGCCTCTGCTTCATTCAGTTCCTGCCCCAGGTTACTGACTTGAGCTCCTGCCCTCACTTTCCTTCATGAAGGACTGTATAACATTTAAACCAAATACACCCTACGCTGCCAATGCTGTTCTGGATCAGGGTTTAGTGTTCATTTTAAGTCTTAAATATCAGACTACCATTACAATTGCAATGCCTGAGAGAGAAAACACATGACTGGTAGTGGAAACAATGTTCCATGAGAGTGGAGAAATGTATAGTACTGTATTGTGAAGGTTTTAATTACAGTTTTTCCATCTTATTTTATTTTGAGAGTAAACTGATGGCCCCCACTCAGAGTGGTACAAAGTGTGAAACTATACACAGATTAAGAGTCTGCAGATGTCCTGAAGGACATACAGAAATAGGAGTTGTTATTAGTTCAATTTATTTCTTAATACTTCATTAATTTTATGCTAATATTACTTCCTTGAAGCCTAACCCCTAGAGAATATCATTACCACTACCATTCAGGTGTCCAAATTCCCCTTATAACAAAACAAATTCCCTAAAAGTGGATCTTCAGTCTGATAGACACTAGACAGCATAAAATAAAGAGATTAAATCTCTATCACCTCAACTTGGAAATGAGTTGCATAGGGAGGGGACATTGTTCACAACTGAAAACTTGGAAGTGATTTTAGTCTATTCAAAACATCCCTACTTAACCTTAAGGTCATGACCTCTGGAAGTTTACATATGAAATATCCTGCACATCAGGTATTTACATTACAATTCATAAAGGTAGCAAAATAGCATTACTTTAGTTATGAAGTAACACCAACATAATTTTATGGTTGGGAGGTCACCACAACATGAAGAACTATAAGAAAGAGTGGCAGCATTAGGAAAGTTGAAAAACAGTGGTCCAAGAAAATTCTATACCCAGTCATGATAGCACTAAGCTTTCCAATAGATGATTTAAGTTAATCTTTCACTGAAGGAAATAAATCACATCTTTGCCAAGGAATCTCTGTTAAAGTGTACCCTAAAGTTTCACAGAGCCCAGAAGGAGAATGTATGCACTTTAGAAAGGATAAACACAAGAGAGGTGTGAACTATTTTCAGTGTCTATTCATCCAGGCCACAGATTTGTACTCTACTATCAACCTTGACTCTTTTGAGATGGTTTACAGTGGTTGAATGAAAACATACAGAATATTCTGATATAAGATGCCTGGCTAATGACTTCCTTTTGAGAGCAGAACACTCTTAAAGAGTCATTTGCTATCACAAACAGCATGTGCACACCAGTCTGGGTTGCAATTTGAGCTTACAGCTGGGACCTCTGTCTATAGTGAAAAAGGGACAATGTCAAGCTCTTTGCATCTCCATGTCAGAGGAGCCCATGAACACAAATTCAAACTCCCCAAAGATGTTTCACTGGGAATATGATTCCTCTCAAGGTCTCAGAAAACAATAGCCATTCAAGCACTTGGTCTCCAGACTCCTACAAGCCTGGTCATTGTCTTTTCCTGTAGTGTAGCACCTCATCTGGTTCTAATGTACACACATATGTCTAATGAATTAGTTCTCCCTGGGGGATTTTCCTTTCAATTCAAGAGCTTGAGATTTTCACTGGCATGTCTATGATCAGTTACAAATTACTGAAAGTCTTATAATTATTGTTCACTGATTTTTTTATATGAGCTGGATGTTTACTTTATGAGCACCTAGAAACCTTCTAGCATTTCAGAATAATGTTTAAAACATGGTATTATTAAGACTCTGAGATTACAGCTGTGAAAACAGACATATGTCATTATAATCAGCGAGAATGTCCCTTAACTGGGATTTTAGAGTATAAAAGGAAGTCATGCAGAGAATTCACAAAAAGCAAGAAGAGAAAGAAGGGGGTGGGGGAATCAATCAAGCAAGAAAAGGGGTGTTTTTTTTCCTGACAACCCACTTGAAAATATGAAAGTGAGTCAGTATTTGAGTACCGGTCTCTTCCACTGGGAACAAGTGTTATCTTTGCAATGGCTTCCACAACTCCTTTACATGTTACATCTCTCTCTTTTTGTTTTATTCTTTTTTATTAGATATTTTCTTCATTTACATTTCAAATGCTATCCCCAAAGCCCCCTATAACCTCCCCCTGCCCTGCTCTCCAACCCCCCCCCCCACTCCTGATTCCTGGCCCTGGCATTCCCCTGTACTGGGGCATATGATCGTCACAAGATCAAGTCTCTCCTCCCATTGATGGCTGACTAGGCCATCCTCTGCTACATATGCAACTAAAGACACAAGCTCTGGGGGTGGGGGTACTGGTTAGTTCATATTGTTGTTCCTCCTATAGGGTTGCAGACCCCTTTAGCTCCTTGGGTATTTTCTCTAGCTCCTTTATTAGGGGCCCTGTGTTCCATCCAATAGCTGACTGTGAGCATCCACTTCTGTATTTGCCAGGCAATGGCACAGACTCACAAGAGAGAGCTATGTCAGGGTCCTGTCAACAAAATCTTTCTGGCATATGCAATAGTGTCTAGGTTTGGTGACTGTATATGGGATGGATCCCCAGGGTGGGGCAGTCTCTGGATGATCTTTCCTTCTGTCATAGCTCTGAAATTTGTCTGTGTAACTCCTTCCATGGGAATTTCATTTCCCATCTCTTAAGGCACTTACTATTTTCTACTTAAAATAGTTATTAATCAATCTACTTTTCAGGTTCCAGACTATGTAGAACACATTTGCAAAGACAACATCTGCACACAGCAGATATTCAATGTTTATACTTGAAAAAAAAATAATGAAAACTCAAAAAAGTGTAGAAAACATGTTTTATGAGTATCACAGGCAGTATTGGGAACTGTTGGGGGATAGCAAGCTTCTGAGTATTGTACTAATAGAAGCAGAAGACATCCTAGTGCAACTGTGAACATGAAGAGCTGCAGTGGAAACAATTTAGAGCAGATGTCTTGACAAATGACAATGGTGTGACTTTCTGAGTCCTTCCTGAAAACAGAGTTCAGGAAATTTCAAACTGTCCAGAGGTAAGGCATTCCAAAGAAGAATTGGTAAACAGAGTAAAAATGGTGTCTTATTTCAGCTGTGCTCCACCAGATCACAGTGCCCCTCTTACCTCAGACTCCACCCAATCAACGGCTTTATCTCCTCACACTCCACCCAATGCCTCTATCACTTCATACCCCCCACCCAGTGGCTTTATCACCTCATATTCCACCTAATGCTTTTTTCAAGTTATAATATTATACTGTATCCCCATCTCCCCCATCTGAATTTGCCTATTTTCACTGTTCCATTAAATTGTATGAGGAATTTTTCTATCTAGCGAGCCTATCCTATATGAGTTCCAAATCCATGAAAGACTCAAACAATGATTTTTAAAAATAGGTTGTCAGCATTTGAGGAGAAACTCTCAAGGTTGTGTCTCACCGTTACCCATATAGGCACCTTCACACACATTAACATGCACACACATGGGACATAAATACCATGTAGGGAGATACCACAGAAAGGTGATTCCCAGTGAAATCCATGAATGTCTACACCTTTCTTCACAGAGAAACAAAAATTAAGGAACATGGGCAATTTTGTGTCATGGTAAATAACTTGGAGTAACTGAATGGACTCAAAGACCAGAGTTTGTGATAAAATCTGTCCCAATTTGGTGGTATTTCCCAATTTTCCCTCCTGAGATATGTGTTTAATTTTTCCAGATTAATGGACTCTAAGGAGAGGAACAGTAGACTCATTGGTAGCTATGTTCTGTGGATCAGGCACTTCCGAAATAAAACCATCCCTGTACTTGGTGCAGGAATGACAGCTATTATTACAAGGCAGTGTGGAGGTCCTTCCAAATTCCTTTCCCTCAAAGAGCTCACCCAACTACTATTGTGCTTCAGAAATCTTTTCTGAAAACAGACTGTATCTAAGTCCCTGATGGATATCCCCATCTGGACTGGCCAACGGCCCCTGGGCAGGAATCATTCCTTGTTGAGAACCTTTTTGACTTAAGCATGATTGTTTTCTCAGGTGGGTGGCCATAAACTTCCTATGAATTAGCACAATGTCATAGTCATCTATGCTCTGCAGACTAGCAAAATCACACACATTCTTATACACAGAACCCCCCCCCACACACACACACATACACACACACATATAACAAGCACATAGTCTTGTTAGTTTGGAAGAGTTTACTAAAAGCCGATCAAATCCATGTCCCCTCCCCGCTAAGAGGCCCTGAAAAGAGACTATTTGATTCCTTACTCTTCAATGTTTTTTAAAAAATACATTTTGAATACCTTAGTAGTGATCACGTGCACACACACACACACACACACACACTAGATAGTGATTGAAATTTTAAGGTAAAAACACATAGCTAAATTTAGAAACCAGAAGAAAATATATTTCTGGAAATTAAGAGAGGTATTTCCTCATTACAGTATCCAAAGGGGGGGGGGACCTTTCAGAGTAGTCTGAAGACTATAGTGAAATGCTACAACTGGCTTGTCTGGCGTCATCACAGCTGCACCTGTGGTAGAAGTCCACAGATGCAAATTTGTCTTGAGGAATTTTCTCAGCAATGGATATCACAGTCTGGTGTCAATATTTGGAATTACAACTATACCCTCCCAGTATAAGCCCTGAATGGCAAACAGTCACTTAGACCTTCAAGTCTTTAGGGCTGAACTAAGAAGGTATTTGCTGCATCATGGTGCCTTGTCTCCTCACACCACAGCTCAGCTGCTGTAGAGAACAACTGATCTGCATCACGTCCCATCTTTAAAATAATGTGAGAGTGGGAATGAGGATTGGCATACTATACATTATTTTGTAGGAGTAGTTGGGGGATGCAGGCATAACCAGAAGCCACAGTTTGACATTGGGTGTCTTGTTCTGTTGTTCTCATCCTTATTTTTTGAGTTAAGATCTATCCTTGATTCTGAAAATTACTAATTTCACTAAGCTGGCTACCCAGCAAGCTCAGGGGCTCCATCTCTCTATTCCTGCCTTCCTGGAACAGAGATTACAGGTATAGGTTGCCATACATGGCATTTTCAGGGATGCTGCATGCCTAATCTCGGGTTCTTATGCTTGCACAGTATATACTTTGAAACCTGAGTTATCTCCCTAATCCCTCAATATAGGGTGGGGCTCTCAAACATATCATCTAGGCAGGCATTGAACTCCTGGTTTCAAACTGACCTGACCTTCTTGTACCTGATGCCCAAGTACATTCCTACATTCCTATACTTAGCTGAAAATAAATATTAAAGTCATTTTATGTCATAATTAAAATGTTCTCAATTTCTGGAAAGCATGAAGCTATTTAAATAGAATAGAATTTTCTAAGGATATACACTTAAAGTATTTTAAAATATTTAGTGTCTAAAACATGAGACATGATTTCCCTTTAATTGAAGAGCTTCATGATTCTTAACTAGTACTTCTCATGTTTATTTCTTGTTTCATCCTCCTTTCACCTACAGTTTCCCCAGTAAAGCATGTTACCTTTCTTACTTCCTTTTACAAACTTTCATTTCTCTTTCTTTGAATTTTTAAATTAGCAGATATTTATATTCTAGACAATAGCCCATAAATCCCAGGAGAGTCAAGAAGAGTTAAATAATAGTCTTCTCATTATGGAATGTATCATCTATTAAAGAAAACCTAGCACAAAACAGGCTCTCTAACAGGCTCAAGCACTACAAGCACAGTGCCAGCAGGCTGTGCCTTTTCTCCTTCCCGCTTCCTCGCTAAATCATTAGATTACATTCCTAAAGCTCACCACCAAGGTCTATTCCCTTATTTGGTTACTTCCTTATGCCTGACTAAAACTCTCAGGTCTACCTATCAAAACACTAAGGTTCAGCAATCAAAATTCTTATTTTTGTCCACACTAACTAATAGGTCTATTCAGGACTTACCAACTCATCCTTAACATAGACTCCCTGTTTGTGGCTCACAGTGAACTCTCAGCAACTACTCCAGTTGCATGACTGCCTGCTACTGTGATTACAACCCTTCTCTCTATAAATTGCATTGGTCATGGTGTTATCTTAGCTACAGAAAAGTAACTAATACACTAGTGCTGCGATTGTGGAGCAGGAAGAAATCCCTTTATTTAGCTAACAACAACCATTTACTAAACAGAGGCTGTACTTGGCTGTTTTTTGCCTTTGCCCTAAGAACTTGTCTGATGCTAAGCTGAAAAGTAATGAGTTAATTTCTTGGGTGAATCTAGTTTCAAGACAGCCTAATATTAAAGCCAGTATGTGTCATTGTTAAGACAGCTTTTTAAAATCATATCATCCAAGGAATGACTACAGGACAAGGATGATATACTGAATCTCTAATATCTAAAGAGCATGAGTTTAGGGACTTAGTTTTTCAGCCAATGGGAGGTTAGAGTTTTTGAGCTGAGACTATTCTGATGATCTAGGTTGAGTTTTGTGGAGAGATTTGACTATTTTGTCTAGAATACAAGTTCAATTTGGAAGATGTGCTTAGAGAGTACAGGTTTACCTGGCCATCCTAAGTACAATATGATGAGGATGTAAACTGGCTTACTGAAAACAGTTATTGTCACAAAGCTGGGAACTGATTATATAACATATAACCAAAAAAAATTACAAAGCCAGGATTATGAGTGTTTATCATCAAACATATATTACAAATAGGGATACAAGTATAATTTTCAAAATCAAGGATTTCCTGCAAATATAAAATGAGTGTTAAATCTTTTACTCAGTTTATTAATAAGGAAAACCCAGTAGTACACAGAGAGACAAGCCAAAGTGCTACAATTAATTTGCTAATAAATGCACACTAACAACTGCTGTAAAAGTCACCAAAAGGCGTTAGGCCATCTTTTTTTATGGGATGGGAAGCAAATGTATTTCTCCGAGACAAAATATCTGTGAACAGAAAGAATCACTTGCATGACTACCAGTTTTCTGCAACTTTACTCCCTTGCTTCAGCCATATAATCAGCCACCACGTAGAAAACAATCAAAGGTAACTCATGAAATCATCCTCTGAGGGCTCCCTGCAGGCTTGCCTCAGTCCAGGACAGGGCAGGAGTCTTCTCATTTCCTTTGCTCCTTTCCAATCCTACACTCTTTGTCTGACTATAAATGCAGGAGAAGCTATTTTTTTTTCATTTTAGATATGTTAAATACACAGAGGAAAAGACATTCTGGCCAGTTCTACTTGCAATCAGAACTACGGTGCTGTAGGTCAGCAGAGCAGAAGAGGGGACACTTGTCACCCACCTATGATCTCCCATGTGCCCCAATACCCAATAGTGCATCTATAGCACTGAGATAAAATGATCTAAATTCTGAGGTGACTTTGGGAGGTGACTCTTCATTGCGGTTTAACAACAGATTCTACTTTCATCCTTTGCCTAACAGATCTTGAAAACCTTTAGTGTTTTCTGGCAACTTTCCCTCCTTGGGCCCTATGCTCTCCAGTGTAGACAGTTTCTTCTCGGAAGCTGACCTTCGCTTTCCTCTTTTGCAAAGTGGGTCTTAGCATACATATTTCAGCTGGTGGCTTAGCAAGGAAATAGTCCAACCAAGACCTGAAACTGAAAAACTCATCCTGTCTTGATCAGCTAGTGCTGAGCTGAGTCATGCCAGTAGGAAGCAGTCAGTAACTATTGTGCCACTCACAGTGATGAAAATCTGTCCACTGGTAAAAATGGCATGGCTTTAATTTTGTCCTTTGCATCTTCTGTGACTCACATATACTGGGTCTTTGTCTTTCTGAATGGGTCCTGAGCATCAGCCATGCGAGTTTTACTGTTCTGGAAGACCCCCAATCAAATACCGGGTTCACTCATTAGCTCATTCATTCATTGTTTCATGCACTCATTCATTCCTCAAAGGTTTCTAAAACCTTGGTGTCTCTAAATGTTGTGTGAAGTCCTGGAAGATGCCCAGATTAAGATGAGGATATATTTTGTCATTCAAAACAGAACCACACAAAGCTGCAAGGAAGTGAAGATTTGACCTTTGCTAGTGTATCACAGGTGTGTTTTGTATGCTCACAATCCTTGCTCAAAAAGAGTTATCTGTCAGAGCATGGCACACAGTAACTCAGAGGCACTGAGAAGCAGAGCTGAACTACATCTTTGTCCTCACATCAAGTCCAACTGTCCTTGTCTGCAGTTTGATTAAAGTTATCTGTGTAGACTTCCCTCACTCTCCACAAAGCAACAAAGGCAGTGAGTTTGGTAGCCCAAAAGCCACTGATTTAGACTTAGACTTACAATTATCTGACTTTATTTGCAATACAAAGTTAAATAGTGCATTCAAAGGAAGACATCACTTATTTTTACTATTAATGTATAATTCTGGTTGAATTGCTATCACCTAATATATTCAGTCTACCTCTCTTTACTGTATCAAAATATCAAGGTACTTTTAACAAGAATACATGCATAGTACTTTTACAGAACTTGTTTTGATCGAAGATATGTTACATCACCAAGCTTATAAAAAAAATCAACGCAAAAGACCAAAGTCAGGATGAATCCTCATCTTTGATATAAGACAACTGAAGGGACATAAACACATTCCCAGGGAAGAAAATGGATGGGATTATATTATTATGAAGAATTTGAACCCAGAATCTCATAGAAAATGGATTGGATACTGAAGCTTATAAGTTCTTTACATTTCACAAGGTTGATAAGAGTTTGAGTTTCCAAGCCCACCAAGGGACAAGAGATGCACAGCTCAGAGCAGGCAGTGCTCTAGAGAGATACCTCAATTTTAATAACTTGAATCAAACAAAAGTCCATAGCACCAGGAAAGAAAGTTACATTTGCAGTGTTGCTAAGCACATCCGAGGCAGCAGGGGTGTCTGCTATACTGGTGTGCCTTTGTCATACCGCTGCACACCTGTAAAAGAAGAAACAACTACAATAAAAAGTTTTCTTTTGGTGACTACACTTTTATGGGGAACCATTAAAAGTAAAGATTTTGAAAAATACTTTTAACTCAACATGAAAACAAAAATATCCACAAACAAACCAGAAAACTTTAGCCTATAATCAGTTTTGAAATGAATATTTTAAAGAATGGACCCTAAAGAGAAAAAAATACTTATTTATTATAAACAATTCACTTCTATTCTTCTGCTATAGGTATGTTTTGGTTTGGATTTTTGTGTTTTGGGGTGTGTGTGTGTTGGTTTGAATATGCTTGGCCCATGGGAACTGGCACTATTAGGAGGTATTGCCTTATTAGAGGAAGATTGACCTTGTTTGAGAAAGTGTGTCACTATAGAGGCAGGACTTTGAGGTCTCATATACCTGCTGAAGTCTGGCCAGTGTGGTACAGTCTCCTGGCTACCTGCAGAAAACCTGTCTGCTCTTTTCTGCTTTTGTATTAAGATATAGGAACCTCAGCTCTTCTAGTATCTTCCTGCATGGTGCTATGTTTCCTATCATGATGGTAAAGGACTGAATCTCTGAAACTGTAAGCTAGCCCCAATTAACTGTTTACCTTTAGAGTTATTTTGGTCATGGTGTCTCAGAAGAGCAATAAAACGATAAGACAATGTTTGTTTGTGTCTATGTATGTGTGTCCACATAAGTGTGTGTACAGGTATCCATGAACTATATGGGTGTACTTATATGCATATGGAGGCTAGAAGACAACCTCAATGGTCATTCTTCAAATACAATACATCATATCATTTGGCAGTGTCTCTCACTGGCCTAGAGCTTGCCTAGAAGCCTCTATTAGCAGGTCAGTTGGCCACAGTTATTCATCTATCTCTACCTTAGTGCTAGGATTATAAATAGTACGAACATAGGCAGCATTTTTTTTAAACATGGAGTCTGAGGATCAGACTCAAGTTCTCACACTTGCAAGACCAACACTTTGCCAACTGAGTTATTGTGCTCAGTCTAGTTATAGGTTTCAAATTTACTTTTAAGCAAAATCTATGCAATGGAATTAGATATCACATCCCTATGCATTTATGGAGGTAGCTTTGAAAAGATATAGACATGTAGTAAGAGGGTACAGCTTCAAAATTTACCAAGGTCATTAATATACCAAATATAAACTGTCTCCCATTTATCAAAAGTCCTGGAGATATCAGGAGATAATTGCAATGATAGATGAAGATCTGAAATATTAGACTAATGGACTGTATATCAATGAATCAATGTCACATTCACGTAAGCTTTTGGAAGAGAATTCCAACTTTTACTTCTTTCTGAAGTTTTAACCTAGGAAAGTATATAATATGAAAAAAAAAAATCCCTGAACTTCTATAAAAAAGGACCACATCAATCCTTCTAAAACATGTATGCTATGATTCTACTCATAATAGCTTGTATTTCTCTAAACTAGTTACAGGGAAATTTGGTATCAGCTCTGCATTGTGCATTGTACTCTCTTTCTGTGAAACCATCAGTTCATCAATTATCTAATGCATGAGTCAATTCTCCTTTGTTTTTCCTCTCCAAAAACAAAAACAAAAAACAAAAAACAAATCAGGGACTTTATATAATGAAAAAATATGTTGGTATACTATATGCAGATTTTAAATAGAAAATTCTTTCACCTTTTTTAAAATTGAGAATATTATTGACAAAAGTAATAAGTATGCATTTACAGTTGGTTAATGTTAAACTGGTTGAAGAGAAAACTGACCTTTTAGAGGAAGTTTTTTTCCCCCTCAGGTTCAAGAGGAACTGTGACCCAAGTGAGTGTTTGAAACAAACTTTGGATTTGGAAATTCACACACAGCAGTGGAAGCCTAGTTCACATGGAAAGGTGTCTATTGTTTATAATTCTCAAGATTCACAAGGGTGTCTTCTCAATGCATGCAGGATGTTCTAACTGGAGAACAAATGTGTTGTAACACCTTTTAATGAACATTTTCAAAGTTGCCTATGTAGCACTGTATGTCCAAGTCAATACCATTGTTGAGGTTCAGTACAGTGATGGCAAGAGAAGCCTAAATCAGCCCATGAGCATACAGTGAGCTCACAGTTCCAGGACAAGGTCATTACTTTGCCATGTGTTCTATTAGACATGACATAAGAATTTCGCTGCTAGAAACTTCCATAGCACTTGAACTGAGAAATACAAGCAGCCCAAAGGACAATGCCCTGGTTCAAAGGGTAGGAAGGGAAGAAATTCATAGGAGGTCTCTTAAAATGGAAAATGCTTGGATTTAAAGGCCGGATTCATATATGACAATCTGAAATCCTGGATATAACTCTTCAAATAAATTCTCTAAATGTCTGGTATATATTTGACTCATTAAAATATTGCTGTATTTGCTCATTGGTTATAAAAAATGTTTGTGGTGGGAAATTGAGATGGCACAGTGATTTGAATGAGGTGTTGCCACCCCTGGTTCCTAGAATGGTGACTCTGAGATTGATTAGTTATTATTAAATGCCTAGGCCATAAATGTTGGCTCATTTCCTGACTATGTCTTAACCATTTAAATCTATTTAACCATTATTTAACTATTTAATCTATTTTATGTCTACCCCTTATCTAGTTAGCTTTCCTTCAGTCCTAACCTACGTCTTCCTTCTTGTCTCCTCAGCATCTCCCTCAGCATCTCTCTGAGTTCCTCTACTACTTGGTTACCTTTGTCTCCTTGGTCCATCTCCTGTCTCATCTCTCGTCTCTCCACATGTCTCTCTTTTATCTCTTATTATTTCCCAAAATCCTCTTTCTTCCTGCCTGTGTCTTACTTCCTATTTCCTGCCTCAGATAATTGGCCATCAGCTTTTTTATTGACAGGTGATGTTTATAAGAGATTCTCTCTACAGAAATCAACTTATTTTTTTTAAATGTGGTTTAAACATCCTACCTGCATAGTGCATAGCAGATATTGCTAGCATACCATGCACTTGATACTGTAGCAGCTATTTCAGTATTCTATCCTCAGAAACCTATTTCCAAGTGTCTGCCTAGAATTAAGATAGTCTTCAATATTAAATTGAAAACATAAAAATACTATTTAGGGTCAGAAACAGAATATTTACTATAAAATAAAAATCATTGAAGGAACAATACAAATCATAAGAGAATGGTAAATTATCCAATAAACTGTTAAATAAATGTTTATAGATTTTTGAGGAAACCCAGTGAGATCACAGCATTTACCAGAACAGATTTGGGTAGATTTCAGTGTGTTTCAAAACTACTGGAAAACTGAAATGGAAATGGGATTATCTCCAATCTCCGAGGAGGGAAGCATTTTTACAATTAGATCTAATAGAAAAATCACAAGGGATATGGTGCTGAGAAAACTGCTTTTATAGCTTCTGAATGTTAGAGAAACTAAAGAAAATGAGAGCATGAGTCATGAAGCCTGAAATCACATCAAAACCACACGTTTCCATCCTTACTAAAAAGATACTTATTAATGAGAGAAACCTCACTAGATAAATAAGGAAAATCTATAAAGGGGATACTGCCACCTGAAGAAACATCTTAAAGCATCTTCCTCATTAGAAATCAGCAAGAAATGAATGCAATCAAGATACAGTGATGTTTAATCTGTAAATTATAAGATATGATAAAATTAAAATATGATAAAGCTATGCTTACTGTTATAGTTTTGCTGAAAGAAGTACAAGTAAGCAGATAAACTTTTGAGAGAATTGTGTGATTATAAAGTACAAAGCTATATAAAATCTAACAAATGTTCGATGGGATCAGATATGTTTGAGTGGTACAGTTATAGAGTTAAATGGAGTTACCCAATAATGGGGTTAACAGTGTCCCTAGTAGACATCAAAGGCTAATAAATAGCAGGAGCTATTTTGGAGTTGTTTGCCATAGGTTACAAGCTTTTATCATTGCTCTTAGTTATTGCCCAGGATTTAGCAGTAAGACTGAAGAAACCACATCTATGTGGAGGAATCAAGTTGGTGTTGAGCTAGAAGCATTATCCCTACTGACTTGCTTTCATAGTGTGGGAAGTGCAATGTGGGCTATTGGAGGAATAAAATCAACAACAGTCTCACTCCTGCAATAGTGATATGAATTTTATGGGAGTAACCAATCATATTATGAATAGATATAATGTCTATTCTACAAGATCAAACCAATAGGTGTCATTGATCCAGTAGCTTGGTTTTTCATAGACTCTGGGGGAGAATCTACCATTCTCACTCTGTTAAATGAACATAGTATTAAACCCACACATTACTGCAACCCATAATCTCAACAGAGAACTGTTTTTCTGCGGTACCAGGTGTTTAATATCATAACTGGCCAGCAGAGAGAGACTAAAAACCTACGAAATACTCAGCCCAAAACGGAACATCTATGTCACAGTCTTTCCTCCCAAGGCTTAGACTTCATTTCAGAAGTAGAGATAGATATATAAGAGCCAGAAATGGTTGATAAGTACAAATAAATGTTTTCTATAAACAATGAAACATTTGTACATGTGAACTCACAGTGGTTGCAAAAGCGTGCCAAAGATCTGTGTAAGCCCAAGCCAGACAGATCCCAGGGTTGGTTGGGTGTGGGGGAAATAAGCCATGAAGCTTTGAAGCTATTGATAATTAATAGCTGACAGGAAAAGAAAGTCAGTTTTACTTAAGGGCACAGCCCCTGGAAGGTACAACACACCCCAAGTAGGTAGACTCACACCCATTGGACTGGGTAAATTAAAAAACAAAAACAAAAACATGAGGGGACAGATTGGAAGATTATGGAATAGGGTTAGATCTGGGCAGAATTGGAGAAGGGATTAAATGTGGTTAAAACACAATGTTTGAATAAAAATATTTATGAAAAAATATAGGCTCTTCTTTGAAATTCTAATAACAAATCATCACTAAGATTATATGATTTTGTCTACACTCTTATTGGGAACATTGAAGCAATATGTCTGCATGAATGTAAAAGCAAAAATCACATGTGAAATCTGTTACTCAGCCTGACTTGCCTAAAATGTAGATCTCATACAATCAATAGCTGTTGAATGGGGAAAACAAAAACATACACCGAAGAATAGAATACTTCTCTACTGCAAAGATAAAAATCATCTGGAAAAGAACTATAGTTGGACACCAAAACCCTTTATTAGCATGGTAGAATTAGGGGTGGTTACTTTTCGACTGTTCCTTGTACTGCTATTATTTATTATCATACATACATACATACACACACATATATATGTATATATATACATATAAATATACTTTTTAAGATTTTTGTGGTTGTTGCTAAATTATGGTGTGTGTGTGTTTATGTGGGGAGGAGGTCTTTGTGTGTGTGTGTGTGTGTGTATGTGTCTCTGTGTGTGTGTGCATGTCTATTTGTGCATCCTCATGCCACAATATACAAGTTGGTCCTGAACTATGAGTAATAATTCTGCCTCTGTCACCTAACTGCTGAGATTTAAAGTGCCACTGTAACATACTTTCAATTAAAATCATAAGCATTATAAGCATATGATCTAGGACCATGTCTGATTATAATTCAAATCTTTTTAAGTTGTTGTATGTAACACCTTGGTGGGCTCTAATTTTGAATTTGCCCCTTCTGTAGACATCAGTGAAGTCTGATACATGACATATTTCTTCTGCTTCTTCAGTAAATCAACCCCAAATATTAATGTAGAGGAAAGAAAACTATGAGAAAGAAGTTCTGTGATGAAGTCACAGAGATGCTTAAGAGATGCCTTCTGTTTCTACAATGCTCCTGTTGTAGATTTTCTTTATTATTATTAATTTTATTGGATATTTTCTTTATTTACATTTAAATGTTATCCCCTTTCCCAGTTTCCCTCCCTCCCAGAAACACCCCATCACATCCTCCATCCCTCTGCTTCTATGAGGGTGATCCTCCACCTACCCACCCACTCCCACCTCCCTGCCCTCCATTCCCCTACACTGGGACATCTATCAAGCCTTCATGGGAACAAGGACCTCTCCTCCCATTGATGTGTGACAGGGCTATTCTCTGCTACATATGCAGCTGGAGCCATGTGTACTCCTTTGTTTATGGCTTAGTCCCTGGGAGCTCTGGGGGATCTGGTTGGTTGATATTGTTCTTCCTATGGGGTTGCAAACCCCTTCAACTCCTTCAATACCTTCTTTACCTCCTCTATTAGGGACGCCGTGCTTAGTCCAATGGTTGGCCACAAACATTCGCCTCTGTACTTGTCAGGCACTGGCAGGGCCTCTCAGGAGACAGCCATATCAGGCTCCTTTCCACATGCACTTCTTGGCATCGACAGTAGAGTCTGGGTTTGGTAACTGTATATGGGATGAATCCCCAGGTGGGACAGTCTCTGGGCCTTTCCTTTAGTCTCTGCTCTACATTTTATCTCCATATTTGTTCCTGTGAATATTTTGTTCTTCTTCTAAGAAGGACTAAAGCACCCACACTTCTGTCTTTGTTTTTATTGATCTTTATGTGGCCTGTGAATTGTATCCTGGTTATTTGGAGCTTTTGGGCTAGTATATACTTATCAGTGAGTGCATACCATGTGTGTTCTTTTGTGATTGTGTTACCTCACTCGGGATGATATTTTCTAGTTCTATCCATTTGCCTAAGAATTTCATGAATTCATTGTTTTTAGTAGATAAGTATCTCCATTGTGTAAATATACCACATTTTCTGTATCCATTCTTCTGCTGAAGAACATATGGGTTCTTTCCAGCTCCTGGCTACAGGAAAGACAATCAATGGAATAGAACTGAAGATCCAGAAATGAACCTACACATATATGGTCACTTGATCATTGGCAAGGGAGCTAAAACCATCCAGTGGAAAAAAGACAGCATTGTTAACAAATGGTGCTGGTTCAACTGGCAGTCAGCATGTAGAAGAATACAAATCAACCCAATCTGATCACCTTGTACAAAGCTCAAGTCCAAGTGGATCAAGGATCTCCACATAAAACCAGAGACACTGAAACTTATAGAGGATAAAGTGGGGAAGAGCCTTGAACATAAGGGCATAGGGAAAAAATTCCTGAACTGAACACCAATGGTTTGTGTTGTAAGACCAAGAATTGACAAATGGGACTTCATAAAATTACAAAACTTCTATAAGGCAAAGAACACTGTGAATAGGACAAAATGGCAACCAAAGGAGTGGGAAAATATCTTTACCAATCCTCTATTTGATTGAGAGCTAATATCCAATATATACAAAGAACTCAAGAAGTTAGACTCCAGAGAACCAAGTAACCCTATTAAAAATGGGATACAGAGCTAAAAAACGAGTCTCTCAATTGAGGAATATTGAATGGCCAAGAAGCACCTAAAGAAATGTTCAACATCCTTAGTCATCAGGGAAATGCAAATCTAAACAACCCTGAGATTCCACCTCACACCTGTAAGAATGGCTAAAATAAAAAACTCGGTGACAGCAGATGCTGGTGAGAATGTGGAGAAAGAGGAACACTCCTCCACGGCTGGTGGGAGTGCAAGCTGGTACAACCTCTCTGGAAATCAGTTTGGTGGTTCCAAATCAAATTGGACATAGTATTACTTGAGGACTCAGCTATACCACTACTGGGCATATACCCAGAAGATACTCCAACATGTAATAAGGATGCTCCACTCTGTTCATAGCAACCTTATTTATAATAGCCAGATATTCTTATGTGCCATTACATCCAATACTCTAGCAGATGGTCTTTAGAAAAGCCACATCAGAGCCTAGAGACTCAAAGGGACCCATGCCTGCTATTACTGGCAGATTTATTCAGGATATCTTGGAGAGATGCAAACTATCTATACTGAGGTGTCACTACAAAGAGTAAGAGCACCTAGATGCTCTCGAGAGTGTTGGATCCAGGACTCACTCTCTGAGCTGCAGGAGTTCAAATCCAGTGCATCTGAGCTGCATTCTCAGCTCCTTGGGCCAATGCTAGAAAGCTCCATGGAAGGCTCTGTTTTATTCCAGACAGCTCCTGACATAGTCTTAAAGACATATTTGATTTCTACTCTTTTCTCTTACTATTCTTCTCTCTGCCACATAGTTGAGGCACTGATGTACTAGTAAGCTCCCCTCCCCCGTATAACAAGTGCATTTAAATAAAGACCTTTTGGGGATAATACCTAATTTAAGAAGGAGAGAGGCATTTTATATACCAGCTCAAATAAACTGAGTGACTTCTAAGTGGTTAATTGGGTTGGTATCTGACATAATAAACAATGTATCACAAATAGCAAGTTTACCATTGGTCTAGCATGGGGTCAATCATAGCCTTTGTTATATGGTCGCTTCCCCTGACTTGAAACATTATGTCTTGGAGGAAGGCCAGGAAGTAAAGAAAATGACACATACCTGGGAAAGCAGAAGCATAGAAAGTTCTAGAAGAAGCTCCCTCCCCACTCTTATACTAAACAACAGATGAGGGAGAACACTGAGGATCTCAGATCAAGAAGAGATATTGGACTGTGAAGCTCGTGGCAGCCATGCAGATATTGCCACTGCTGGTTCCTGTGTTATCACCAGATCTGGGTGAACATTTCAGTGATGCACCTGCTCTGTGAGTTTACCCTGCTCTTGCAAGTAACACCCCACCCACATTCTCTTTTATTTATTTATTTATTTATTTATTTGGTATTTTCTTCATTAACATTTCCAATGATATCCCAAAAGTCCCCCATACCCTTCTCCCCCAACTCCCCTACCCACCCACTCCCACTTCTTGGCCCTGGCATTCCCCTGTACTGAGGCATATAAAGTTTATTAGTAACTCTAGTAAAAGCTCATTGGTTCATTAAATTGGACTTCAGTGCAATCACTGCTTTGGTTTGCTGTAGCTTCTTTTTTCTTGGGTGAGTGGTGTGTGTGTGTGTGTGTGTGTGTGTGTGAGAGAGAGAGAGAGAGAGAGAGAGAGAGAGAGAGAGAGAGAGAGAGAGAGAGAGAGAGAGATTTCCCTAGGAAAAGTTTGTCATACAACTCCTATATGTGATGTGGTCAACCAGGCCCTATATCACAAACAAGATAATTATTTTATTGGATGAAGGAAACCTAGTGTGCCACATATCACAAATCACATATGTGGCTGGCAGAGTGTAAATATCGCACTGTAACTGCTTGGCAGACATGAATGGAGTTAAGAGAAGAGGGAAGGGAGTCAGGTCATAGGGCTAGGGAAAGGAGTCAGGAGTCAGAGGATGATTGGAAGGGGATGATGGGGAGTGGGAGAGAAATGGAAAGGAGATGGAAGCAAAAGGAGAATGAAGAGAAGGAGGAGGAGAAAGGGGAATGGCAAAGAAGGGAACTAGGACAGGGAGAGAAAGAGGGAGAGTGGGAGATGGAAAAAGACAGGGAAAGGGAAGATTAAATGAGAGGGAAGAAAGAAGATGGCTTTACATAAAACCTAACGTCTAAGACTTGTATAATTCTACCCATGCATGGCTCCTTAGTGGTGCTCTGCTTCTGTGACAACTACCTGTGGGAGACAAAGGGCAGTCATAAGTGAATTCTCCCTAATATCTCCAATTAAAGTAACAGATGCAGTAGACAGCATGCTCTAAGTCTTGGGAACCATGTCAGTGAGGCTTTCCAGGAAGAGGACTAATTCACTTCTATGCAAAACTCATAACTTCAACTATGAACATATAGAAAATAAATCCTTCTGATGAGAATCCATTACTAGAAAAAAAGATGGAATATCATTTCTTTCATCATGAAACTGAGAGGTAGTTGATAGGTTTATTTATTTTACTCTACTGAAACATTAAGAAGTTTATTGTGTTTAACTTAACTGAAGCCTTCTTTTGTAGAATAGTAGAATAGTAGAATAGGAGTATTCTACTATTAATTGGTTTTGTTGTTTTGCTTAGTGAGGCAGTGCTATATTATACACCCCAGACTGGCATCCATGTAGCCACATACCAGAGGATAGCCCTGAACTTGAGCCTCTTGCCTCAAGCACTAAAGAGCTAGGATTCCAAACATGTACAATGGTACTGGGATCATTTCTTCCTTCAGTGTTGGTTTAGTAACTACTAGTGCTCCCTGATGAATCTCACCACAGTTACACTGTCCTACTGGTTTGAGGGAAACGGTGTAGTTCAAAGTTCAAAACCTTATGTGTCTATCTATTGAAACACCCGACTTCTCTAAAGGCAGAAATATTTATGATTATTTGATGGTTCTATGTTGTATTCTAGAGAGATACTTGGCAACTACCAGAAAAAAAATAACTAGGTATCCATTTTGACACCTACATGCTATTTCCCCCTGAAACCTGACGATTTTCACAGCTAGCTATGGTCTCATATGACAGCTATCCTTGATTGTCACACTGACATACCAAGTAAGTGAGTATATGCAAGAGCTTTAGCTGATATATTGCCTTCATCAGATTAGCTCATGAACATGTCTGTGAGGCATTTTCTTGATTACTAACTGATGGAAGATGGCCTATCCTGCTATAAGGCACGCCAACTCTGGGCAGGTAGGCTTGCCTTGCCTGGGTTGCATAAGGAAGCTGGCTAAACAGAAGCAGGAGTAAGCCAGTAAGCAACACTCCTCCAAGTCTCTGCTTCAGTTCCTTCCTTGAGTCCCTGCACTGGCTTCCTTTGATGATGCACTGTAACTTATAAACTGAAATAATGCACTTCCTCCCCATTTTGTTTTTGGTCACTGTTTTATCATAGCAGCAGAAATCACACTAAAACTCTGTAATACAGTGACAGTTTTCAACTTGTAAACAAAAAAAACTGTGAAGGTTTTCAGGGGAAGTTTGTAACTCAGGTGCTGACCCAGTCCACTTACCACTGGACTGTATGCAGAAGTAGGTGCAATTTCGGAAGAGGCAAAAGCCTTCTTGGAACCACACCTGAGAAGTCTGAAGTGAAAGTGACCTTCCCTGGAAGTCGGAGTGGGAATTCAAAGAGCCTGGGTGCTTGAACACATTCTGAAGATACACCTCGCCCTGATGACTTATAACTGAAGACAAATGCATTTTGTTGCTTCAACTACTCTCTCTATTTGCAGGTGAGCCATTCGGTTTAAACAGCCCTAAGTATTCATACCTTATTTCTCAAGCATTCGATAGCATTGAAATTGTTTTGACTTTAAACATCCCCAAGAAGATTTCAGAATTGTAAGACAAGGTCAAGGTCACTTCAAAATTGCCAAAGAGACTTTCATATAAACAGGAATATATGTGTATTTTAAAGCACTAGCACAGTGTTCACACAATCAGAAATAGCCAGTGCCAGGGTGGCCTGCAAGGACCAACTTTGTTCTGATCACAAAAGGATGTGTTCCTGTTCTTTTAACATTTCAAAAGTCAAACCAACAAATAAAACTTTTTGCTGTCAAACTGAATGTGGGAATATTTTAGAAATTCTTTTTCCTATAAATCTTTAAATGACAACTCATCCACCTTGAGAAAATTATCAATAAGCATCAGAAAACTCAGACCCACTTATCAGCAGTCAAGGGTATAAGGAATTGAGGCAAGTGGCAGAGAGTCTGACAATGAATTTAATAACTAACAATTTGGTGCAAAATTGAAATCAAATGCATTCCATCTACAGGATGTTTAGAATTGATTTTTTCTTCTTCCATTTCAATAATAAGATGTTAAAATTCTGCGTGAAATAACTGTAGACACTGGAGAGCTCATCTGTGAGATTTTAATTTTAAGAGTTCATGTAAATGAAAGAAAACAGAAATGTTTGTGTCAGCGTCTCTTCAATTTGCATTTTCTTACCCGATCAACCAAAAAGCAAGGTGAGATCATGTATGCTTTTGGAACTGAAACTCTGTATTGAATGTCTTATTCTATCTATCAATGAAAACACAGTCAGAGGATGAGGATATAACTCAATCAGTAAAGCTTTACCTTGTAAGGATGAGAATGCAAATTTCATACTCAGAACCCATGCAAAAAGGTAGGTGCAGTAGGAACAGGCTTGTAATTCCAAAGACTGAAGACTAGAAGGAGACACAGGCAGCTGACATCCCTGAAGCTGGATGGCCAGCTAGTCTACTAATTTATTGAAGCTCCAAGATAATGAGTGTTAGTGTTCTGTGATTGTCCCAAATAAAACATTGGAAGGTTTCTTGAAGAATGACACTTGAGGCTGCCCTCTGGCCCCTACATACACGGACTCACACTTCCATACCATTCTTCCCCAACTCATATACACTCCTGCACCAATATGCCCAAACAAGACAATCTAGTCTAGAGAACTGCTGATTAATTGGATAAATGAAATAATTCCTTCACCCTCCGTCTGACCACCTGGAATGGGTGAAATGGGTGGACTTTCTTTACCAAAGTCATATTAACAAAGTTGGCTCATTCAGACATCAAAGTTTGAATTAAAAAAAGGTAATTCCATTGATTTTTTTTCTGGTCCTTTAATTTAGGATGAACAACAGATAAATCACAATATCACATATAATCCTATAGCACTCAAGAAAAAGCCTCTGAGGTTTAGATCACTAATTGACAGGAGAACTTAATAGGGTTTCCTAATGGAGTGAGCTATAATGGACAAATATAAACCAATCAAGTTGAGGATCACCAATAATAAAATGAAAATGGCAATAAACTCAGCAGAATTGGACACCTCTAGAAGAACAAGTGAACTGAAAAAGCAACACACAAGAAGCACTAAATGGACTCAGTAGAGTGTGTTTGTGTGTGGTTATGCATACATATATGAACAATAATAATCGAAGAAAAAGAAGGCATAAATTTGAGAGGAAGCATGGAAGAGGGGTATGGGAGGCATTGAAAGGGGGTAAGGATATAGGGAAGAGATATAATCAGATTTTAATTAAAGATAGATACCATTTAAACAACATAAACACCAAAATTAGTCATTGAAAACACATATTAGAAGCCACAAAAATCTAAAACCAAATTCTTACCTTATCACACAATAACTATAGTCTACAAAGGAAACAATTAAGTGTCTTAGTGTTCTGTTTCCCTTTTTAAGAAGCTTATTCAGTGGCCAGATACCCTCCCACAACTACAGCCTGCTTGCCTTTCAGGAGGTCCACAGCAATCAAAGACACAGGTAATAATCTCCACCAAATACCAAATACCAACACCAGATGGGACAAATATGGGGCCCAGCTGATGTGGGACCCACCTCCCCTACCCCCACCCCGAACTTTACCTTTCTTCTGTCCCACAACCTACCTGGACCAGATCTTCAGCCAGATACCTTCCCACATCTACAGCCTATGTACCATTCAGGAAGCCCACAGTAACCAGGGATACAGCCTGCCTGCCTTCCAGGAGGTCTATAGTAACCAGGGACATGGAGATGTGCTCTAATCAGAGACACGACAACGCTGCCTGTCTCTATGGTGACTGGCTCTATCTGCCTCCAGAGACACCCAGGCCATTTAACACCAGAAAAAAACAAGATGGCCAAAGGCAAGTGCCACATCATAAGCAACAGAACCCAATGCAATCCTGTACCAGGAGAACCCACTTCTCCACCACAGCAAGTCCTGGATACCCAAACACATCTGAAAAATAAGATAATTACCTAAAATCCTATTTCATGAAGATGATAGAGGCCTTTAAAGAGTATGTAAAGAACTCCCTTAAAGAAATACAGGAAAACACAGTTAAACAAGTATATGCCCATAAAGAGAAAACAAGTAAATATCTTAAATACAAGAAAATACAACCAAGCAGGCAAAGCAATTGAACAAAATGGTCCAAGCACTGAAAACAGAAATAAGATGCTTTAACATGTAATAAGGAAATAGTATCCACTATGTTCATAGCAGTCATATTTATACTAGCCAGAAGATGTACAGAATCCATATATCCCTCAACAGAGGAATGGATACAGAAAATGTGGTACATTTACACAATGGAGTACTATGCACCTATTAAAAAATGAATTCATGAAATTCTTAGGCAAATGGATAGAACTAGAAAATATCATCTTGAGTGAGGTTTCCCAATCACAAAAGAAGACACATGATATGTACTCACTGATAAGTGATATTAGTCCAGAAGCTCAAAATACCAAGATACAATTCACAAAACACATGAAACTCAAGAAGAAGAAAGACCAAAGTGTGGATACTTCAATCCTTCTTAGAAAGGAGAACAAAATACCCATAGAAGAAGTTACAGAGACAACGTGTGAAGCAGAGAATGAAGGAATGACCATCCAGAGACTGCTCCACCTGGAGATTCATCCCATATACAACCACCAAACACAGACACTATTGTGGATGCCAACAAGAGCTTGCTGACTGGAGACTGATATTGTTGTCTCCTGAGAGGCTCTACCAGTGCCTGAAAAATACAGAAGTGGATGTTCACAGCCATCCATTGGACTGAGCACAGGGTCCCCAATGAAGGAGCTAGAGAAAGGAGCTGAAGGACCTGAAGAGGTTTTAGTCCCATAGGAGAAACAACAATATGAACTAACCAGTTCCACGAGGCTCCCTGGGACTAAAACACCAACCAAAGAAAACACATGGTGGGACTCATGGCTCTAGCTGCATATGTACCAGGGGATGACCTAGTCAGTCATCAATGGTAGGAGAGGCCTTGGTCCTGTGAAGGTTCTATGCCCCAGTATAGTGGAATGCTAGGGTCAGGAAGAGGGAGTGAGTGGGTTGATGATCAGGGGTAAGGGGGATGGATGGGGGTTTTCAGAGTGGAAACCAGGAAAAAGAATAACATTTGAAATGTAAATAATGAAAATTAAAAAAAATGGAAATAGAAACAGTAAAGACAACACAAAGGGAAGTAACCCTGGAGGTGGACAACTTAGGAAAAAGATCAGGAACTACAGATGTAAGCATTACCAACAGAATGCAAGAAATAAACTAGAGAATCTCAGGTGTAAAAGATACCATAGAAAATCTTAACACATTGATCAATTAAAATACAAAGTATAAAAAGTTCCTAACCCAAAATATCCAGGGACTTCAAGACACAATGAAAAGAACAAACCTAAGAATATCAGGAATAGAAGAGGGTGAAGAATCCCAGCTCAAAGTGCCAGAAAGCATTTTCAAGAAAATCATAGAGGAAAACTTCCCAACCCTAAATAAAGAGATGGTCATAACCAACAGAACACCAAATAGATTTGACCAGAAAATAAAATCCACTTGTCATGTAATGACCAAAACATTAAGTGTATAGAACAATTAAAAGGTATAAGGGAAAAGGGCCAAGTAACTTATAAAGAAAGACCTATCAAAATTATACCAGATTTCTTAACTGAGATTCTAAAAGCTAGAATATCTTACACAGATATCATTCAGACTCTAAGTGAACACAAATTCCAGCCCAGAATACTATACCCCACAAAAGTCTCAGTCACCATAGATCTCCAACCAACATATTCCATGACCAAACCAAATTTAAACAATATGTTTCTATTAATCCACCCCTACAGAGGATACTGGAAGGAAAACTCTAACACAAGGAGGGTAACTATACATAAGAAAACACACGAAATTAAACATCTCACAATAAACCTAACACACACACATAGTATCATCTCCATCAACAAAAATAACAGGAACTAACAATCCTCTGTCTTTAATATCTTTCAATATCAATGGCCTCAATTCCCCAATAAAATGACACAGGCTAACAGACTGGATATGTGAAGATGATCCAGCATTTTTCTGCATGCAAGTGACAAAGTCAGACACTACCTCAGTGACAAAGTCAGACACTACCTCAGAGTAAAGGTTGGAAAAAAAGTTTTCCAAGCAAATGGTCCCAAGAAACAAGCTGGCATTGCCATTCTAATATTCAATAAAATAGGTTTTCAAACAAAAGTTATCAAGTGAGATGGGGAAGGACACTTCATATTCATCAAAGGAAAAATCCACCAAGAGAAAGTATCAATTCTGAACTTCTATGCCCCATATGCAAGGGCATCCACATTTGTAAAAGAAACATTACTAAAGCCCAAAACACCAATTCAACATTACACAGTAATAAATAATGGAGGCTTCAACACCCCACTCTCACCAATGGACATGTCATTGAAACAAAAACTCAACAAAGACACCATGAAACTAACAGAAGTTATGAACCAAATGGGTTTAACAGCTCATTTATAGAATGGATCTACAGAAAATTTCAATCAAAAACAAAATAATATACCTTCTTAACACATCCTGGAACCTTCTCCAAAATTGATTGATATAATATGACATAAAACATGCCTCAACAGATACAATAAGATTGAAATAATCCCATGTATTCTATCAGATCAACATGGACTAGGGTTAGACTTCAATAACAACAAAAACAACAGAAACCCACATACTCATGGAAACTAAACAACTCTCTGCTCAACAATAATTTGGTCATAATAGAAATAGAGAAAGAAATGAATGAAAATAGATCCATATTTATCACCCTGAACAAAGCTCAAGTCCATGTGGATTAAGTACCTCAACATAAACCAGATACCCTGAATCTAATAGAAAAGAAAGTGGAAAAGAGCCTCAAACTCATTGGCAAAAGGAGAAATTTCCAGAATAGAACACCGTAGAGCTCAGGTTCTAAGATCAACAATCAATAAATGAGACCTCATGAAACTGAAAACCTGTAAGCTAAAAGACATCAATAGGACAAATCGGCAACCTACAGATTGGTGACCCTACATCTGACAGAGGGCTAGTATCCAAAATATATAAAGAACTCAAGAAGTTAAACTCCAAAAATCCAAATAACCCAATTAAAAACTTCAGTACGCAGTGAAACAGAGAATTCATGACAGAAGAATCTGGAATGGCTGGGAAGCACTTAAAGAAATGTTCAAAGTCCTTAGTCATCAGAGAAATGCAAATCAAAATGACCCTGAAATTTGACCTCACACTAATCAGAATGGCTAAGATCAAAAACTCAAGTGACAGCACATGTGGAAAAAGAGGACCACTCCTCCATTGCTGGTAGGATTGCAAGCTGGTACAACCACTCTGGAAACCAAGCTGGCAGTTCCTTGGAAAACTAGAAATAGTTACTCCTGAAGACTCAGTTTATACCACTCTTGGGCATATACCCAAACTCACACCTGCTCCACCATGTTCATAACAGCCTTATTTATAGTAACCAGAAGCTAGAAAAAAAATTCAGATGTCCCTCAACCAATGAATGGATACAGAGAATGTGGTACATTTATGCAATGGAACACTATTCAGCTATTAAAATTGAAGACATTGTGAACTTTGTGGGCAAATGGATGGAACTAGAAAATATCATCCTGAGTGGTGTAACAGACCCAAAAGGGCATGCAGTGCATAGTATGTACTCACTGATAAGTGGATATTAGCCAAAAGTACAGAATATCTAGGATATAACTTGCAGGCTGTAAGAAGTATAACAAGCAGAAATGTCCAAGTGAAGATGCTTCAATCCCTCTTTAAAGGGGGAAGAAAACAAACACAGGTGGGGTGGGAACCTGAGTGGGAAAGGGGAGGGGAGGATGGGAGGGGAACAGGATCAGATGAGAGAAGCCCAGAGGGCCAAGAGAATGAATGGACATAAGCAGTCTTGGGGGTGGGGGTATGGAAGGGAAGTAGACCCAGGAGGTGAGAAACTCTAAGGGCTCAGTATGCATGACCTTAGCCAAAATGCCCAAAATTGGGATGAGGAAACGCAAGAGTCCACCTCCAATAGATAGGACCTCAAGCACAGGGAGAGGATTATTAACTCAAAGTCAAAATTTCTGACCCAGAACTGTTCCTGTCTAAAAGAACTGCAGGAACAAAAATGAACAAGGGACTGAAGGAAAGGTGGCCCAATGACTGGTCCAACTTGGGATCCATCTTATGGGAGGGCACCAAGGCCTGACAATATGGCTTATACAATGATGTGCTTACAGACAGAAGCCCAGCATGACTGTCCTCTGAGAGGACCTACCAGCATCTGGCAGAAAGAGAAGCAGATACTTACACCAAACCATTGAACTGAAGTTGGGTACCCCTATGGTTGAATTAAGGGAAAGATTATAGAAGCTGAAGGGGAGATCAAACCGATAGGAAGACCAGCAGTCTCAACGCACCCAGACTCCAGGGAGCACCCAGAGAGCCACCAACAAGGTACATACCGAGGCCAGTCAGAGGCCCCTGGCACAAATATAACAGAGATCTACTTGGTCAAGCCTTAGTAGGAGAAGTTGCACTTAATCTTTGAAAGACTTGGGGTGCCAAAAGAAAGGGGAGTTGGGTGGGGGGAAGATGCTCTTGAGTCAAGGGGGAGGAGGAATGGGATGAGGAACTGTGGGAGAGGGGATCTAGGAGGGGATAACTCCTGGAATATAAATAACTCAAAGGTGTTTTGTTAGAGCTAGATAAGGGAATTACCTTAGAAGTACCTACTTCAATTTCTGGCACAAAGTGAGGACTCAATAAATAATTGTTATGGTTTAGACTTTTAAAATATCCCCAAATAGTTTATATATTGATGGCTTGCTTCCCAGCTGAGAAGTGATTCCCTCTCCCTCTCCCCCTCCCCCTCCCCTTCCCCCCCTATCTACCTATCTTCTACCTAATTGCTCTTTATCTCTTTCTCTGTCTCCTGCTACTAAGAGGTAGAAAACTTGCCCACCATCACAACCTACTACTTTAACACAGTCCCAGAGACTGTGGAGACATTTGAAATCTCTGAAAACAAGAGGCAAAATTAGATCCTTAAAAACAAACAAGCAAACAAACAAACAAACAAAAAACTGCTTCTCTTGGGTATTTTCTTCCATAGCAGCAAAGACTTGACATGCACAGTGATATTAAAGCTTGAGTTTTCTTTGGAAGTCTGGATGGTAACAAGTAGGACAAATTTGGACTGGCCTTGCTCTGCCTGGGTAACATCCTTCCAAATAGCTACCAAATTTCATTTTAGGTTAGCAGTCAGATGAACCAGATGGCTTTCTGAGTGTGTGGAATCCAGTGCTTTAGATTATTGGTATGAGATGCTTTAACATGGTGCAACTACCTTTGATTTTTGGATATGCTTCTGTGAGTGATTTTGACCCACAGTCACAATTTCCTCAGGGTCATCTCAATGCCAGTATCAGGGTGACCAGACCAGATCAACTAGTGTAATAAGACCTTAATGAAGTCAGCCTCCAGGACTAAAGTATACACCCCAGTTTCCATGCATCATACTCTAAATAGAATCACCAATTAATAAGGGAGACAGGGTCACAAATGTCTTATCTTCTGCCACCAAACTAAGCTTCCAGTACTGGGGTTGGGTTATATATAATTGTGTTTTTGGCAAAAAGGACCTTATGGAAATGGCCAAACAGCCCTTTTTGCTAAGACTAGAGGTTGTTCCTTAGGAACTGATAGAAAGGCTCCAGTTGTTGAAGACAACACCTATATAACTCATTGAACATAGGGAAGTCAAGCTGGTGTATACATAAAGCCTTCACTACTCTGTTCTCTGCATCTTTGGTACAGAAATACATTCTGATCTCAAAAGAGAAACAAACACCAAACTGACCACAAACCCTTTATCTACAGTGGTACACTGCCTGCAAGGTATGTTAGGGCCATGGTGGCACAAGACCTGTAGAAGTAAGCAAACAATATCTAATTTGACTTAAGCTCCAGTCCATGAGATGAAACCCATACCTGACGCTGGTCCAGTAACCAAGAACCAAAGACCATGCAACCCATGGACCTCAAATAAAACCAAATAATACTTACCTAAAAAAAGAAAATTAATAGTATTATGCTCTACTCAGAGATCAGAGCCTTGCTTAGCTATCACCAGAGAAGTGTTCTCCTGCAGCAGATCAGAACAAATATAGAAACCTACAGCCAGACATTGCACAGAGTGAGAGACCTTGTAAACCCAGGACTCCATCAAATCCCTCCCCTCTGAGCTCAGGAAAACACTTGAAAGAGGAGGCTAAAAAGTGTCAGAGTCAAAGTAGACAGAGGACATCAGGAAAACAAGCCCTCTAACAGCACGAGCAAAGCTCAAACGGAATCACAGACGGAAGCAGCAAGCACAGGGCCTGCCCTGCATGGGTCTGCACCAGGTCCTCTATGTATACTATGGCTTCCAGTGTAGTGTTTTCATGGAATTCCTGGCTGGGTCTCTGATTATTGTGCACTCCCTTAGACTCTCTTCCTTCTCTTCCTTTGTCTTGTCCAACTTTGATGTGATAGTTTTTGTTTTCTCTTATTATATTTTATTTTGTTGTATATTTATTAAAAAATGCATAAGTAAATGAAAACCTAGCCACTAGGAGAAAAGTTAACTGAACTGTCATTTATACCCTCTGGGAGAGGAAAAATCAGGTTTCTTTTTTTTTTTTTTTTTTTTTTTTCAGTATAGCTATGCTGGGTCAACTACTCCAGCATATGTTTCCTCTTCAGGAGTAGTTGACCAACATATAATTGAATTCCAGGCTTTTTCTTTTTCTGTTTTCTCTCTTTCTCTCTTTTCTCTCTTCTCTCTTCTCTCTTCTTCTCTCTTCTTCTCTCTTCTTCTCTCTTCTTCTCTCTTCTTCTCTCTTCTTCTCTCTTCTCTCTTCTTCTCTCTTCTTCTCTCTTCTTCTCTCTTCTCTCTTCTCTCTTTCTTCTCTCTTCTTCTCTCTTCTTCTCTCTTCTCTCTTCTTCTCTCTTCTTCTCTCTTCTTCTCTCTTCTTCTCTCTTCTTCTCTCTTCTTCTCTCTTCTCTCTTCTCTCTTCTTCTCTCTTCTCTCTTCTTCTCTCTTCTCTCTTCTCTCTTCTTCTCTCTTCTCTCTTCTTCTCTCTTCTCTCTTCTCTCTTCTTCTCTCTTCTCTCTTCTTCTCTCTTCTTCTCTCTTCTTCTCTCTTCTCTCTTCTCTCTTCTTCTCTCTTCTCTCTTCTTCTCTCTTCTTCTCTCTTCTTCTCTCTTCTCTCTTCTTCTCTCTTCTTCTCTCTTCTTCTCTCTTCTTCTCTCTTCTTCTCTCTTCTTCTCTCTTCTTCTCTCTTCTTCTCTCTTCTCTCTTCTCTCTTCTTCTCTCTTCTTCTCTCTTCTTCTCTCTTCTTCTCTCTTCTTCTCTCTTCTTCTCTCTTCTTCTCGCTTCTTCTCGCTTCTTCTCGCTTCTTCTCGCTTCTTCTCTCTTCTCTCTTCTCTCTTCTCTCTTCTCTCTTCTCTCTTCTCTCTTCTCTCTTCTCTCTCCTCTCCTCTCCTCTCTTCTTCTTCTTCCTCCTCCTCCTCCACCTCCTCCTCCTCCTCCTCCCCCTCTTCCTCCTCCTCCTCCTTCTTCTTCCTCTCTCTCTCTCTCTCTCTCTCTCTCTCTCTCTCTCTCTCTCTCTCTCTCTGTATGTGTGTGCGTGTGTGTGTGCATGTTCTTTTATTTGGTTACAGGTCTTTGTTTTTTTTTTTTTTTTTTTTTCTTGGCGTGGTTTTATTTTGTTTTCATTGCTTGGGAGTTTTATTGTTCCACTGGATTTTTGTGAAGGAACTTAAAGTGGGGTGGTCAGGGATGGGGAGATGATTTGGAAGGGCATCGAAGATGGAAAAAAATGATCAGTTTTAAAGTTGTTTTAAATGATAAAATACAACAACAACAACAATAAAATGGAACCAGAGACATATTTCTCTTTTACATTAAAGTACAATAATTTTCCAATAGCAAGTTGAATTATTTCACATACTGTCTTTCCAACAAACCTGTGTTCATTACTCATCAAAGCTTAACAGCTTGACTTGGAAAGAAAGTATCCACTTTCTAAGAATGCCAATATACTTTCAAAATATCATTTCCAACATGTCCTACACTTAGAATTGCTGACAATGACTTCATTTTCAGCATTTTTATATAGAGGAGGAGGCATCTCAAAAGGCCACCAAAACCTCTTGATATGTGTGATTTGCCTACCTCTTAGAGGGTGGCCAGTAGAACATCCATCCATTTATCTATGACAAGAATCACAGCAAGTTATCTCTCTGTTGAATTTAGTCATGATGAGTAAAGTTTTAATTGCTAACTCTTTCTGAGTCCCAGTTTATGGGTTTGTATTAGTCTCTAAAAATAAAACCTATAAAAACCCAAGGCCGGTCTGTCTCAGGTTGCCCCCCACCTCTTGCTGGGGAGCCAGTACTCCCCCTTCCTGCACTCTCTTTTCAGATATGTTATAAAAGATTTTCTCCTTCTTCTGGGTGACCTACTCTAATTGGAGCTCATTTTGTGTCTTGGCCTTTCTGACCACCCCGCAGGCTTCTGCTGTTCGCCTGTGCAAGTCCTTGCTGATCTGCACTTGTTCCATTCAGCAGATAATTGCTTTTTGCATTTCAGATCTTAAAAACAGTCTCTGCTTTACAGATGGCAGGCTCCCACAGCGTCCTTGTCTTTCTTTTCATCTGTGTGGCTATCTCTGTACTTTACCTTGAACTTGGCACCCTCCCCCAACTTTTAAAGTGATTTCCAGACTTGGCTCAGAGGATTTCACCTCTGAGAGGCAGCAACCAAAGGGTAGCACCCTCAAATATGCTAAGCTCAATCAATCAGTCTGTTTTATCCATCCCTGAATCCTGCTTCTTTTCCTCTTCTTCCCACTGTAAGCCACCATTTTCTCACCACTTTTGACCCTCAAGGCAGCAGAGTACTGTAATTGCTCCACTTGCCACCCAGTGAGTCGCTGGCATGCTAGCAGCCTCTTTTATCTGGAATCATTCCAATAACTTCAAATAACTACTATTCCCATCATGATGAGCCGAAGAAAATACACCTAGAGCTCTATAATCCAGAATGCTCTGTTCCCAATTGCTGTCTTATCAAAAACCCAGTTAATTTCTCACATTTAAACTCCCTTTTATAAGAAAGAGTCTCTTTCTTTTATTCTAGTTCAGTTAATCATTTTATTTTTATTTACATATTTATAAAGAGCTTAAGGCACATGCAGCACTTTCAGAGCAATAAACAGAACCAAAATCAAAACGCAGCCTTTACCCCAAGAGCTCATATTCTATTGTCATATATTTCTGGCATGTTTCAGAAGTGCTCTAAATGAATCTTGCAGGAGAAAGCTTGACTACGCAACAGCAACTGTAATATCTGGAGAGCCCAGACAACTGAGAAATAAATTTATTTTATCCCAGACATAGCTATCAGGGTTGTGAATATGTAAATAGTTTCCAGTCTTTCACACCTGAATGAATGGATTATAGCTGGCAGGAAACTGCTTGTATGAAAGATTTAATTAAGACAGAATGAAAGAGTTTTCTTAGGACAAACAGGATTATGACATTTCATAGATAACATAGGAAATTTATGGATGTGTCATGTCACCAAACTGAATGTTGTTTGGTTGGGTTCTTTTCTTTTCTTTTCTTTTCTTTTCTTTTCTTTTTTCTTTTCTTTTCTCTTTTCTTTCTCTCCCTTTCTTTCTCTTTTTTTTCTGTATGATTTGATGGCTATAGACTATATCAAGAAACAAAATCATGATAGCACTGAATTTTTTTTTTCAGACTGGAATGGTAGCATAATAATCAGGAATCTTTGGTCAAGTACACACAAGAACACAGTTGCACAGTGGGAGGTTTTATATATATATGTGTGTGTGTGTGTATATATATATACATATATACATATATGTATATACACACACACACACACATACACACACACACACATGTACAATTTCAAATTCAGTGAAGTTTCTCAAAACCACATATATATTTATATCCCCCCAAAAGCTAGTTGTGTTTGAATATAGGCATGGAAGAGAAGAAGAGAGTGTTCTCTAAGAGTAGGGACCACTTTCCTTGTCAGTAAAGACTATATCTGGGCTACTGTTTAACCTGAAACTCTGCTCTGTCCCTGTAGTTCCCCCAAAACTTGCAACCTAGAGATAGCCTACTTGCTTGCCTGCACTATCTGCTCCAAGATCATCTTACAGTTGCCTCACATAAAGCTCACACTGCCTTCAGGTACTAAAATCTTATCTCCTGCTTTACACAGGATCATGAATTCTTTGATGGTAACTTTGATCTTTGTATCCCCAGGGCCCTGCACAGAGTCTGACAAAAAAGAGGTTTTACAAAAAATGCAGTTGATTCAATGAATGAACTAAGGGATATAGATAGATAGATAGATAGATAGATAGATAGATAGATAGATAGAATTAATTGAACTGAACTAATCATAAATGGTAATTTTATGTTCTAACTTTAATCACTGTTCTTTCTCATTCTCTCAGGAAATCTATTCATGTCCCTCATTTTGTTTCTCCCTAAATATACAGACATCAGTTGAATGATTCTAAAGGGTACAGCACGGATTAGAAATCCTATTTTTGCTCCAAATTAGAACTTGTAAAAGTCTTTTTGAGTCTGCGTCACCAAGACTTTTATTGAACACTGTAAGCCATTGCCACCCGTATGAGACTAAAAATAAATTGATGGACAGCTTTGCTCTTTTGTCTATGGCAACTGTCTATATATTCTCTCTGTCTCTGTGTGTTTGTGTGGGCACACATAGCAGGCATTGGGGTGGGGGTGAGGTGTCTGTCTCTGTTGCTCCTCTCCTTATTTTTCTGGTTATTCCTGAAAAACCAAGAGCTTGGAACCCTGGATTTGGCTGACCCGGCTGGCCAATGAGCCCTGAGCTCCACCACTAGGATTATGGCTGCAGAGAACTATATCTTTTGGTTTTAGTTGCTGTTTGTAACTTTTGCAGTTGTTGTTGGTGGTGTTGTTTTTGTTGTTGGTGTTGTTTTCAAGAGTGTTGGGGATCAGGACCCAGCACGGAGCACTTTACCCACCAGTCTCTGCTCTAGTGCCTCCTCACTATCTTTTGATATGAACATGTTTTCTATCCAAACAGTCTCACCTCTCTACCCCCTCTGAAAAACTCTTTTAAGTATTTCTGAGGTTAAACTGAGAATCATTTAATTTCATTTTACATTTAAAGAGTGCTGTCTCTGAATGCTTATCAATAGCATTTTTTTAAATAACCTCACTCTAAGGTTATTGTGCCAGATACAAGAGCCAGAAGACTATGAGAGCAAAGGAAGAGGCAGGCTCTCATCTCAGACTAACAAATCTGGTGCCCTTGGATGACAAGGCGATGCTTTGGGCGCTTGCCCAACAGTGAGGAGCAGAGTTCCCTGCATCTCTGTCCTCTTGCACTGCACTGCGAGCTTGTGTGTGGAATCTGGCTTCCGGAGCTCCATCACCTCTGGTATACTGCTCCTGTCTCCACCGGGTCTTGCTTGTGGAAGGAAAAATTAATCTCTCATTCAATGGGTAATTATGAAGCAACTTTTAATGTCTTCCTGCAGAGCTACAGGATGGGAGGAGGGCAGGAAATGGTGGCTTGTCAGGAAGAAAGCAACTGAAGTCAGAAGCCAGAAACCACTATGAAGCCTAATTAAATCTGGATGCTTTGCTATGGGGAAAAACCATTCACACTTTACTTTGCAAAGAACAATCACAGCAAAATCATAGATTAATGTGAAGAGAAGGATGGATAGAGAGGAAGATACACTATACCACACACACACACACACACACACACACACACACACACACACAGAGCTTCATGTGCACATACAATTTCTTGATGGAAGACTCACTCACTTTCTACCCCTGCTTAGGGCATACTTATAAATTGCCTTCATCAAAGTCAAAACTATTAAGCAGAATCAAGTTCTGTTTATAAAATTCTTTCTAGCTTGCAACTGAAAGCAATTGGAGTAATACACAGCCATTTTGACTAACCAACAATAACAATATATTAGAAAAGTGCCAGGATCATTTCCTTCAGTATTGAATAAAATGCCTGAGAAGACTGCTCAGTGACCAACAGTACTTGCCAAAAAAGCACTAGAACCTAAGTTCAGAATCAACACTCCTGTACCTCCTGTACAAATATATGTGTGTGTGTCTGCACCCCTGAAATGCCAGCACTGTGTTGAGTGATGCAGGAAGGTTGACGGTGCTTCCTGGCCTCTAGCCTAGATCTAAGTGTGGGAAACCACCCTGCCTTAAAACAACGAGGCAGATAGTGATAGGTCTGTCTCTAACATTCTATTCTGGCATCTGTAAATGTGCTCATGGGCACAGCTACCTGTAAGCATGTGTGAATACACCACCCAGGCACACAAATACTAAAATAAATTTAAAAATAGGAAATAAAATTAAAGTTAAAAATTACGGATGTGATCACAGTGTTTTGTCAAAGCAATTCAGCAATAATGTCAAGTCTAGCAAAATAAAGCAATGATTTGTAGTACGGTGTGGCTTCTAACACAGTGCCCACAGGCCACAATAGGAGCATTTATCTTGCTTTAATCCATAAATGATCTCAAACTCATTCCCATCAGATGACATAATATGCGATCCACCCTTTTCCCCAGAACTCCTGTGGGAAATGCTGCCCTTGTGATCAGCTACTGACTTTCTTTCACTAACTGTCTAAAACACATTTGTAAAAGCCAAATACTTTGGTTCTGCTGTGACTTTAAACTCTGGGTCCTGAATTGTGCAGGGAAGACCAACAGCTTCATTTCATAAGTCCGGGCTCGGGGCAAGAGGATCCTGGCTTGCTGATTAGGTCATAATTTCAGCATAAATGCTCTGCTTGGAGTCCTGCCCAGTCCCTGAATGCAAGAGACATTCTAGGAAAAGTCTTCTTCTTTACCATTGCCAAATTATTGCCAAAACGGACAACAGGAACGACAAAGGATCTGGGTGTGGAACCAAAGAAGCCTGGTTTTCAGGAATTAACTCCTCTTGCACTTCTGATGGTAGGACAGGAATAGTTACCGAACGACACATGTTTGTGTAGATTAAATTCAAAACTCCCTCGCACTATAAGTTCAATAACTAAAGGAAAATCCTTTGGTTAATTCCTGTAAACACCGTCTGAGTGACACTTCCCTGGGCCAGTTAAATGCATGAGAATTGAAGGACAGACATGACTGTCTTAGTGAGAAAGTTGACAAAGCAGTGAATTGGAATAGATAACATTTTCATGTTCATGCAAATTTTGCATGATATATATATATATATATATATATATATATATATATGAGTTGAACCCAGGGCCTTGCTTATGCTTGGCAAGTATTCTACCCCTGAGCCTAGTCCCTACTTCAAGGGATTTACTTTGATCTCATGTAATCAAGTAAAATTTTAATGAAATGGCAAAGTCAAGGGTAGAGCTATTTGTGGGAAGAGTATTTGAAGAATAAAAGTAAGGTTATAGACAAAATTATTACTAGCCTCTTTTGTGTTTGTGAAACAGAACAAAAATTACAGGCATTTCAATTTCTTCAGTCTGTTATTTCTTTTCTTTAATCTCCTTACCCCATTCTCCCCAACTCTACTCAGAGGACTGGCCAGCTGGAAGATACAAGTTAGTTTACTAGGCAAAACAAAAAACAAAACAATCCCCAAAAAGCAAAAAAACCAATCAACCAACCAAACAAACAAACCTTGAGTATAATATAAAGGGCAGGGGATGAGTAAATTTTAGAAACATAAGCAAAAAGGAGCATGCTGAGGTCTGGCCTGTGCTAAGTACTGTAATGTTATATACTGGCTCCCAAGGCCTGGCTGCCCCCAGGGAGAGGGAAAATGAAAGTACCTGGCTTCTTAATCTGAAACTATTGGTTGAATAAAAGTGTCAACACCCGGTAGCTGGGCAGAGGAGAGATAGGCAGAGTTTTGGTTCCTGGGCTTTGTGGTCTGAGTCAGGACCACAAGGAGAAAAGGAGAGAAGGTAGGAAGAGGAGAAGACATATTGGGGTAGATGGTTGATGAGAACATGGCCATGAAGATTGGACAGTTGGATGTAAGAGCAGCCCAGATGGAATAAGGCAAATTTATAACAACATTATTATTGGGGAAGTAGACATAGCAGCATAAAGGGTAGAATCTGCCCAGCTCTAGTGCATTAAAAGTTTATTATAAATATAAAACTTGTGTGTCTTTTATCAGGGAACTGAATAATCAAAGTCAGGGTAAAACCCCCTTTGAGGCTAAATAATTATCACAAGAGGAACATTTTGCTCAGAGACTGTAAATCAGCGGTAGGGAAGGGAGACTCTGGTAGGAGGCCTGTGTGTCCGCAGCTTTGTTTCTGTATTTCACAGAACCAGAAGCTAAGGCTGCCTTCTGTGCACAGGAGAGTCAGTGGTGTGTGCAGAGGCATGAGCTGAGAAGTCTAGAGCATACATACGCAGAGCTCAGTAGGCAGCAGAAGACCAGATCCTTTTAGCCTAGGTGTAAGAATGACGTATTTCTAGGTCTTCCTTCTGGATATTTGTAAAGTAGGATGGTCAGAACATAAAGGCAGTGGCTTTTAAAATGGTGCACATGTCCTTCCCACAGCAGAAGAACCAACAGCAGAGTGCTAGGATTTCAGTGCCACATAAGCCCTTTAAATCCGTGCTGAATGGCCTCAGTGGTACAGCCTAGTCTCCATGCTAGTTGGTCCTGGGATGCAGGCCTCACATCCCTTAGCACTTGGCTTTCTGCAGAGGTATAGGTACCTATCTGGTACCTGCCCCTTTCAGTAGCACCTGGCTAGGGCTGAAGCCAGCCTGAAAGCACTCCCTTTTTCTAGTGTCATCTGGAGAGTGAGGGGCGAAAGTTCAAGGGAGCAGTGACATTTACTGCAGCACTTTGGAAGATTATAGACAAGACACACATACGTTCAATTTTTTTCCCTAATATTAATAGGGAATTAAAAAAAAAAAAACTTCCCGCTTAAATCTGTCTCATTTCCATATCAATGATTACTGTCTGCCTGCCAGGAAGAAGAGAAGAAAACACTCAGGCATGTTTTGATTGTATTCCTTTCTTCTGTCTTTACCTGTCAGCTCCTGGCTCATTTTTAGTGACTAAATGATTTAACTTTGCTTATGGCAAACACTTGATATACCTTTTATTTAAACTGAGACTTTAGTGCTTTCAAAAGAGACCTAAGCAAAATATTTCACACACTATTCCTGGGAGAGCTCAGAATTAAATTGTTAAATGTTCTACTATAATGAAATTTAGTATAATCAGCAGGGAAGTAGCTGTTGGCCATTTATCAGCTTTTCTAGCTACATTTTTTATGCATGGCAAGCACAATTAGAAAGCTCCACAGGTGGAAAGCCTCATACAGTAATAGCACATTTTATCAGAGTGGTGCTTTTTAACTTGGAAATTTTAGGGCATTTTATAGCAATGGTCTATTAACAATAATAGCTATCAGATCTCTGTATGTTTCAATATGGAAATTTATGTAGAAGGAAGAAAGCACTTAAAGAATTAGCTCACCTTGCCTGGATTCACAAGGTCACTTATTTCTAAATAAATAGAAATAGAACAATGTTTAAGTTTTATATTTTATATGATATAGAAAAGACAGGCACTCGTGGAGTTTGGGTATAATGAAAGCCTAAAGCTACTGTGGCATTTCCCAGTTTCTTTCAGTTTTACATAGGTATTTATCCCCATGAATAAGCTCTTCCTGAGCCATATCTATCTACACGACAAGTGCTTTACCTGGAGTTGTCTTTCTGGAGATTGTGTCTCTTGGCTGTCCTAGGGCTTGATTGGAATTCAGGATTCTACAAGAAATTACTGGCTGATGACAAGGTCACTTAAAGCTTGAGTGGGTTACAAAATTTGAAAAAATGCGACAAGAAGTTTATGATAAGATCTCACTTTAAGTAAATGATGAAATCATTTGATCCCACTCTTGCAGAAGAGCGTAAGTTGCAATGAAAGTTTCTATTTTGTGAGAAAATTGCATTACATTTTTTTTTTCTAAAAGTTTTTGACATTAGAGAATGCTGACATCCCTGAAGCTCAACTACTGGGTTTTCATCTCTCCTTGATCCTCCCTCTCCTGTCTCTTCTTTTAAGTTTTTGTTCATAACACAGAAGTAAAGTTGGTGTTGGGGGCTCAGGTCAAGTACAGGCAGAAGTGTTATTTAAAATAGCTTATGAAAATAATTTTGGGGCAGGATAGCTGAACAGTAGAGATCCTTACCACTTAGCCGAGCAAACTGAATTTGATCCCTGGACCCATATACTAGAATGAGAAAACCAAACACACACACACACACACACACTCATGCATGCATGAATGTACATGCAATGCACACACACACATGAGCATACAGCATACATTTTGAAATTATATAGGAAACTGTATCAACATTTTAAAAGCTGGAATAAAATAATATAATAGGAAACACTAGAGAATATTATATTAAAACAATTGAGTTTGGAAAATATAAGTAAAAATAGAGTGGAATGAGCGTTTGAATAGTATATGTGGATATTATTGGCCTCCACCAATAATAATTTAGTAAAGAAAATTTAGTCACTGGCAGTAGAGAATCTCAGATCCAGTGAAAGTGTGGTAAAAGCTATATCTTTTTCTAATCTTAAGGCTCTGCTTGATCTTCCTTTAACACACCTTTTAGTTTTATATGTAACCTGACAGTCTTATCTTCTTACGGTTTTATTAACTTTCTCATTAATAACTACTGAGTCATCTCTCTAACCCAACATTGTATTGATTAATATGATGGATGAGATCTTTGATATGTGTTCCTTTTATTTTTATATGGTGCATGTATTAGTCAGAATTTTTTAGAGAAGAATGACTAAGAAAGTATATAGACCTACACAAAGATTTATTATGACAACTGGCTCAGAGAATGCTGGAGTCTGAATAGTCCTAGGATATGTCCTTAACAAGTCTGAAGGCCAGAAAAGCCCCTGGCATAGTTCAGACCCAGATCACATCTACAGCTTGGGGTTAGGGGGAGTTAGTATTAGGCAGTGCTGGTGTGAATCCCAGCATGAGAAGGCCTGAGAACCAGAATACCTGGTGTTCAAGGACAGAAGTATTTCCTCTTTCAGTGCTAAGGATTTGAGTGTGGCACAAGGGGGTAAAACACTCTTCCCTTTTTCTTATAATACTCAGACTGTTGGATAAATGGTGTGAATTATGTCCGTCTACTTTTGTGAGAGCAGACTTCAAATCTATTAAGTTATTTATTCATTTAAATCATAATCTCTTACAGGCACACATACATACACTCAGAGTTCCTGTGTCACTGGATATCCTGGAACACAGTCAGGTTGAATTTTGATTAATCAAAAAATAGGAGTCATACCTTTAGCTGTTTAAGAGATTTTTATCAAGTAAAAATTGTTTTAGTAAGATGACTATTTTATAAAACTTGAATTTCACATACGAATAGAATGTCATTGAAAACTGCATCTCTTACTATTTATCCTCTTTAAAATTATTCAAAAGTCCTAGTTAAAAATGTATTCATTGAACTCTTAAAATCACTTCTAGTTCTCCAATTCAAGTGACTCTGTGATGCTGCTTCTCTTTATTCTCAAGCTTAAGCGTCAAACAACCAATATCACTCATATTTCTTTAAGAATTGCCCACAAGAAGTCAAAAATCCTTGGAGTAATTTTTAAACTAAGCAATGTGTCAGAGGACTGATAGCGAATCTCTTTGCACAGTGGACGATTTGCCCAGGGTGTGAAGTGGTGGTTCAGCTAAGGGACCAATCTATCACTTGCTCATAGGAGGCTCTCCTCTATGGCCAGCTGGTTTACAAGGAGAAACTTAGAAAATGTCAGAGAAAGGGTAAAAGCACAGATATTACAAACTCAAAATAAATACAGTGGCAGCACGAGGCATTTATTGACTTAACACAAAACACCATGTGACATTTTACAGTAACAGCAAGATAATTACATAGGAATTCAATTCATGAGTAACTGGAATCCAGTAACAAAGACAGCAGAAATGGGGGACAACTGAGTTATATTAAAGCCACAGCAAGACCCTGGCTCAGATGCAACTTGCTTTCCATCTGCCTGTTGGCATCATGAAATCTACATAAAGCCTTCCTTGTGGCTTTACCATTGGGAACAGTTTATCTCCTTTGATTCTCTACCTAAGCAAGAGATATCCTAAGCTTGGTCAGAATGCTTATTGGAAACTGGTGTTTTCAACCTTGAAGTGGCAAACTACCAACTCCCTTTTCTCCCAAAGAGCAATGATGGAGAGTCTCCTGCCTGGACACATGGTGGGTGTGTTAGCAGTTCCTGTGGCCTGCCTGGTGAGACAGCCTGGTCTATATGAAGATGACATGTATGTGAAGATCCTCCCTCCTTGTTCCCATTTTTCATGTTCAAGCACAGGATTCCTGAATCTGCAACAGTGTAGATTCCAAACCAGAATACTTGTCATTCTGGCCAGACCACATTTGCAGCTACTGTCTTGCTCATGGTATAAGAAGCACTTGATAACTCTGATAAAGACATCCACATCATCCCTGTCATTGCTCCTGTCATGACACAAGCTGGCTAGCCATGTTCATTGCTCAACTCATCTTTCCCATTTAATTTTCTTGAGACCTGTGGAGTTAAATTCCACCATTAGGCAATTTACAATGAAAAATAGCAAAGTAATATAATAATGTGCTTGTAATACCTTAAATAGAAAGTATGAAACACTTAATTCATTATATGTTTTAAAGTCCGTTTATCTCAATGTAATGTTTTCTTAGTGAGCTTGCTCACCACTTATAATAGTAATTTTCAAACTTATAAAGAAAATCCAGAGAAATTTATTAATATAAAAATTCTTTATAAAATGTTGTAAAAATAATACTATCTACAGATCTATTAAAATTTGTGAAGTTATTGACAATTATATTGTTATGTAGTTGAGCAACTTAGGACAGATAGAATAAAATTCTAGGCCTTTCAGCCCAGACTTGAGAATGTGACCTTTGTGACTCAATGCTCCAAGCCATGCTAATCATAAAACAGATAGCCACATTCCTCCACCTACCTGCTTCCTGGGTTCAGGGAATGTTTGTTCAAAGAAAGTCACCCTGACCATTCCTGGAACCCACTATGCAAATGTGCTATTGTTAGGGGCTCATAGAAACTGTCTTGAGAAATAACCACACAATTACCAGGTATTCCTTGTGACTCTTGTGACTTTGCACTTCCTGGTGACTCTTAACTGGTATTTTTGGTATTTTCCAACAACACCCTCCCCACCCCCTTAAGTTGTGGTTTCATCCATTAAATAACCCCTCTCCCAGCTACTTGGGGCGCCATAGTCCTCTACCGTGGTGTATGACTGTGGGCCCCAGAGCACTCTTGGAATAAAAAGTCCTCTTGGGTTTGCATCAAGGTCATTTCTCTTGTGTGATTTGGGGTGTGGCCTCTCCTGAGTCAGAACATGTGGGAGTCCTCATGTTGTGGGTCTTTCAACCCTTCTGACAAGGCACTTGCTCTTTACATGTGGAAACTTACAGAATGAGTGTTTCAGGTGGGAAGCAATGGCACAGGACCTATAGCCTATAGGAAAAACCAATTGTCTACTTCTCTGAACACAGATATTCTATAAAGCCAGCAAAATGTAACTTTTACAGATGGCCAGCAACTGTGCTCTAATAGGACCTGCCCTGCACTGAGCTAAACATGGCATAAGACTTCAGTATAGACACAGCAATTTTGTGGTGACCTTGCAAAGTATGGAATTTGATACTGTTGGCCATTTTCTGGTTCTTATATTTGTATTAATCATAATTTCTACAATAGTGAAAAGTCTTATGAAGTTTTAAAGTGAGAAAATGACTTATAGCAACATTTCAAAATCCAAGACACATGTTCATTAATACATCAATACATTAATTAATCTGCAGACAATAATTTGCTCTAGATGGAATTAAAGTGCCACTCATAAAGGACTTATAACAGAAACTCTAAGAAATAATGTTGTGAATATTCCTTAAAATGTATCACTGTTCAAAAGATTATTCTGGGTTGGCGAAATGACTCAGCCAGTAAAGAGCGTCCCACATAAGTCTGAGAACCAGAGTTCAAATCCCAGAAACATACATAAAAGCTGGATATGTACTAGGAGTGTTTGTAATCCCAGAGTTCATATTGGGAGATGGGCTGTAAAGACAGGAGGACTAACTATCCTGTGCATACAGAGGAAAAACAACCAAGATCCATCTCAAAGAAGATGGGAGACAAAGACCAGGACCTGAGGTTGTACTCTGATCGATATACATGTGCCATGGTACCAGTGTACCTGCACATACATGGGCACATTTGTACATACTCACACACACACACACACACACACTCACACACACAGCTACACTCATATATGCATTGTGCTCACACATAAACATTTATATACACATGCACATACATGCAGGCATGCACACATGTTCACACATATATACACACACATGCACACTCACACAAACTCGCATCTATGTGTAGACATACACACACACACACACCTGAAGACAAACATGAGTGAACATATGTGTTCACATGCTAAGGCCTTCTTGGTCATATGTAAGGGATGGCATGACATGGTTGCCTGCACCTGGAACAGAGCCAGCAGGGTATGGGCCCACACAAATGTCAATGGTGCTGTGGGCATAAGGCTTGTTTGTATAAAATAGATATATATTTTTTACTTTCTGTTCCTCATTTGAGGAATGACCTCTCTGCCAAGGTTAATGCCTCCATGATAATCAGGTACAGCATGAGTCTGAGAGTCAAGGGTCTGTCTAATGTCTTAACAAAATGGTAAACACTGTGATTTTCAGGATGGCCCTCAAGGCTGTGGGAGAGAATGCTGAAAACATGATTGCAAAACTACATAATTTCTAAACTATGCAAAATATAAGGATGAAATATGAATTGTAGAAGGACTCTCACAGGTCTAAAGGAACAGAGGCAGCTACACTATGAGCCAGCTGGTCAGAAAGATACTAAGGAAGGAGATAAAGAGATTTAGGGAGTGGTGATTCCAAGGCAAGATCCCACCCAGCTAAGTTTTGTTGTTGTTATTGCTTGTCTTTTGTTTTGTTTATGCTTACAAAGGCAGGTAGATTCTGGAGTCCAAGGTCAGCCTCTGACAGAGCTACTTTAGGTCCAGTTGTTGTCAGAATGGTAATTTCAGGGCAGAATCCCACTGAACCATCTCAATGTCTATGCTTGTGCTTGCTATCTCTTTCTAAGAATCAAGAGGCTGGTGTCATGGGATGCTGATTCTTGGGATAATCGAAAGGAAACTGGGGTTAATGACTGAATTGATATAAAAAATAAAAGAAAGGGACGTTTGATCTGTAAGAGATGAGGTATCCAGAGAGTTTTTAGAATAGCAAGAGAGAGTTGTCTTAGAAGAGCAGAGCACAGAGAACAATCTGAAAACCTGTCTCAAGCAGAGCTTAGGCCATTAGTTTGGACCCAGGATTTGACTTCAAGTTCCTTGTTTTGCTGCTCCCAAACACCCCTTCTCTCAGAACCCTTCTCCAAGCTGACACTGGTTCTTGGTATACACACATGTGCACACACACAAGAACACACACACATGTACATTCACAAACACTAACATTCACCCCTGTACATACGTGCACAAATACATGCACATGCACTCATGCACAATAACACATGCATGCACAAGTACACATACACACACACACACACATACACACCTGTGTATTCATGTAAATAGGAAAAAAATCAAATAATCAGAAAAGCAAAAAATATCTAAAGAAACACTTTGAATATCCTTGTTTAGGATTTCTATTTGCAAATAAACAATTCTTGCACTTATAATAGTATGGCTTTTCTTATGAACAGTATGTAATCCCATGTAAAAGAATAGAATATTATCACAGCAGGTCCTTTGGGATGGAGACCACAGTTTAATCAATGTTAATCTGTGTCAAAATATAAAAATTACAAAAGTAATTTTTGTAATTACCTATCTTCCTTATGACTTTTTAGCTGATAAACAATGGAACTAATGATCCCTTTTAAATACCATTCAATACTTACAAGGATTTGAACATCTCAGCATGAATTACAAATGTGTACAAGATTTGATGTGTATGGTACTACAGAGACAGTAACATATATATGCTCATTTCCGGGTATCTTTAACACTACCTCCAGCACAGAAGATGCCTGATCCCATGACTGTAGGGTTGGAAAACATTACCCAAGCTTGATGAGAAACTCCAATGATGAACATGTTCCCCCAACACATCAAAGTATGTCTGTAGCCAGATGTACCCAGAAGGAAATCTGCGTTTCATTTCTATCACAGTATTACTTTCCAAAGGTAAGAGGAAGGTCCTTTTCCTTCATTGTTCTACTCTACAATAACCAGAAAGGATATCAATTATTTTTGCCAGACAGGCTGTCACTGACCCTGGTAAGTAAATACGGTTTTTTGGAAGGTTTCATCTGAAAGGAAGTAAAATATATGTCACATTCCTAATCAGCTGTCAGACACCTTCTATTCTAACAGGTTTTCAAAGAGGAAGATAGCATTGCCATTTTCCAAAAGTGATAGAAACTCTGAGTGTTTTCTGAAGAAAAAAAAAATTATTAGAGATGGTCTTCAAACAAGTGGCAGTTGGGACCAATACTTTCCCCATCCAAGAAAGGTGGGAGGCAGAGACAGAGACAGAGACACAAAGAGAGAGGAAGAGACAGTGAGACAGACACAAACACAGATAGAGACACACACAGGGGAGGGAGGGAAGGAGAGAGGGAGGGAGGGAGAGAGACAGAGACAGAGATAGGGAGAATATGAAAGGACTTCAGCAAAGTGGCAAATCTCTAAGAATCTGTGATCTGGGTAACAAAGTCTCTCAGCCACCTAACAGCTGCCTAGATAGAGGCCACTCTAGCAATCCCAGCAACGTTGCCTTCTATCAAGTCAGGCTGCAACCAGAGCATGGACATCTTTCATTCCTTGCTGAAGGGGAATAGACAGACAAACATAGACATAGACAGAAAAACAGCACACCACATGTGGAGTGTCCCATTATTTGACATTTAGTGATGAAATGCAAACATATTTCAAAATGAATCCTCACTCCGGGGCTGCTGAAGAAATCAGAAAAGTGAGCACAAAGCTTTCATCACTCCTGTTAGCAGAAAGCACAATGAGAGTGCATAAAGACAATACTGCTCTCCATTCTGAGCAGTGTCCACATTAGGTGCTTCACCATGCATTTAAAGGAACCCCCTTCTGATGCCAGGAAATGCAACATATAAAACAAGAAACAAATACCAAAAACAAACAAACAAAAAGACAAGAAATATTAGTGTCAAGGTAAGCAAAGTAGTCATAGCCTGCATCCCACTTTTGCTTTATTTTTTGACCAACAGAACTCAACATTTATCATGGTCTTGGGCTCTTTCAGCTCTTCGGTACATCCACTCTTAATAGGCTGCTGAATTCTTCTAGTAACTGGTGACTAGCTCTGTACAGAGGCACAATATCCCTTTGTGTCTAACTAAGTCCTTCCATGGAAGCAAGCAGCTGATATGTAGCTACGTCCAAACCTCTCTGGAAAGCAGGCTTAGCTCAAATGTGATTATTTTAGTTTGACATGTTTATTTCTAAAGCTAGATGTAATTTTTTTCCTTTGCTGTGGCAGGTTGGTTTTCCTGGATTTTCCTAATTTAATCATCGATTTGGTTCTATTCTTGACAGCCGCAGCTGTCAAAAATACTCTTAAAATTGTCAATCTCGGAACAAGATGAAAATATCAAGATTAGTGAAAGAAAGTTAAATTACATTTTGTAAATGGACAGATGAAACTAGGAATAGACTTGGGTCAGGACATCAACGTTTTTAAAGTGCATTATATTCTTGAAGGCATCTAAGAAGACAAAGACCATGCTAAAAGCCTGATGGCTTCACTCAACCTGATCTGAAAAGTAATTAACAAATTAATTAAATAAAAATCTTCCTATGGTAGAACAAGTGAATATTGCATACTCTCATTTATAAACATCCATCTCCCAATTCATTAGCTTCAAAACTGAAGCACAAAGAAAAATTAAGAGCAAATTATGCCAATAAATAATACTATGGTAATGAAGCATACTTCTAAAAATAGTTTATTAGTGAAAATGTATCCAGGATGTCATGCTTTTCTATCAGGAATGAAGGATCAAAGAGCAAGAGCTTAACCTCTGTATCACAGACTGAGACTGTCACAGGGTCTGTCCTCGAGGCTGAGGAGAGCAGATCGTGCAGTGGAGCACACTGGTCCAAAGCACAGCTCCAGATGAGACCATAGCTAGTAGAGGTAGTGCAATTTCCTATCTGCAATCATGTGTGGATCCTTAGATTTGGGAGAAGCTTGGAGCACCCAGCTCTGCTACAAAGTCATCTTGAAAACCTTATCCATCTTGAAAAGTGAACATTTAAACAAAGAAACAAACAAAAAAACAAAACAAAAACCCAAAACAAGAAACTTTAGCACTAAGACAAAGCAACACCTCTGATTCTGTGAATCTGTTACTAACCTTGCACATTCAAAGTGATCAAATGCCTTATTGTATTCAGTGAGCTGGGTGGGAAGGGCAGTTTGGAGTTTCATTAGCATTTTCAAAGCTTACACCCAGTAGCACTAACAGCAAATTGATGAGTGTGTGTAATGGAGACAGCCTATAATTATATTTTAATCAGTAAATAACATTTAACAGCATTTTCTAACCTGATGAAAGATCTTGAGGCTGGTGCGGGAGTCTTCACAGACAAGCTCTCGGGGAAGAGAGCAGTTAGCAAGAGCAAATCAAAAGCAGCCCTTCAATGAAGCTGTTAGACACAACATCAGCAACCACCACGGAGCGAGGGCTTGTTAAAAATCGATTCATTCTCATGATCAAAGCCGAAGAATCGTTCTGCAGCCTGCTTCATATCAATAGACAATTTTGTGCAGTGAATCACACACACACACAAAATGAGGTCCCATAACCTTTGAGAGCATCAGAAATCTGACTTCCAAAACAATATTTAAAATGGATTTCTGTCAGTGATAAAGAAGGGACTTAAGTAGACCATAGTGTCAAGTAGAAAGGTTAAGCCTTTTAGCAAAATAAAAACACTGAAGCACCTTTTTTTTTTTTTTTAGTTTTTGTATGCAAAAAGAGAAACAGAAAAGACCAAGAAAAGAAGGACGCATGTGCAGATCTAAGTTAAGCTCCTTTGCTTAAAGTCTGGTCAAGGGACACTTACTTCTGATCACTACGCATTTACACATGCAACTGGGTATGAATATGTGGGGATGTGTGCACGCTCACATCAAATATAGGTATAACTCACTATTTCATAGCTGACACATTGTTTACCCAAAAGGAATAAAGTTGGAGTTGCTTTCAACATAGCCATAGAATGGACTGTTTTTCTATCGCAGGAAGGAGAAAGACGAGACACTCAAGTCTGTTCTCTCGGTACGAGAGATGAAGGGAAGCACATGTACACCCATGTGGGACAGATCTCCCAGCTATGACTGCGGACAGTCCCAGGGACAGGGACCTGCTTCGATTGGTCAAATGCTTACTGTGTTAGCATGAAGACTCGAGTGCAGATCCCAAAACTGTGTAAAGACCTAGGCATGATGGTACACAACTTCAATGTCAGTTCCACTGTTGTGGATAAAAGGATAGCTGGGGCTGTTTGGACAGTCATTCTATGAACATCGATGGACTCCAGGTATCACTGGAGATCCTGTCTCAAAAATAATGTGGAGATCAATTCAAGAAGACACTTGCTACTGGCCTCTTGTATTCACACAAACACACACACATATCTGTACAACACACACATGCATCTACGCACAAATACACACACAGGAGCATGTACACCCACGCAGGTGAGCATGCACACACTTCCCACATAGCTACTTTAAGAACAGCTAAGCAATATGTCATAATTATAGCTGAAGTAAATAAATTCACAAATGGATGATTGGAAGAGGACACACACAGTCGGAGTTTAATTTGAAGTTAATAGCAGCATGGCTTGTGCCTGGTAATTATCCTTATTGAATGTGTAAAGCAGAGTGTAGCAGACAGTGTTTCCTATTTCATGGCTTCGTCCTCCTGACCACTTGGGAGTGAATGGATCTAATGGGTAAGCAGAGAGTGGTTCTTTGTGACACATTCCTTACGGGAGGATGATGGAAATGAGAGGACATTGAGGTCAAGAATAGACAGTCCCCGGGATGGTAGCACTGATCGGGCCCGGGAAGTAATCTCTTCCTCCCAGAGACCTTGTGCTCAGCCAGGCAGATTCTAAACTCCCCAGGGTTTCAAATGTCCATGTAAGTAGTAATAATCCAGTCACACTACCTTTGGAAAACAACAGTTTCTCTATAACTAAGACATGACCAAGGCTCTGCTCCTGTAAGACCTAACTTTCAAAACAAAGATCATCTCCTATATAAAATATAAAATATATAAACTAATAATATATTATTAGTTGCTATTTCAATAATTCTTTCCCCAAATAAGATGAGTCCTGGCCATAATTCCATTTCTTTTCGTGAGCTCTGCAGCTCATACCCGCTATTATTATAAAACTAAAACAGGACTTGGAGTTATATGCCTCATGTTAAGCTTACATGAGATTATTAAAGAAATCATAAATAAAATCTAATCATTATTTTCAAAACCATGATTAGTTGAAAATGATCTGGCGTGCAACCTACTAAATATTAATGAACATATGTGTTACATGATGTTTCTCTGACAATTTGGAGAGCTATTTATCCACAAGTTATAGTAACCTTTCCTTTAGCCTGAACTCTCCTGTCTTCCTGTTCTGCTCCTTCACTGAAGCTCCTGTCACAACCTTAACATCATGAGTGAATGAAAGACAGAGCTGTCTGACTGGTCTCCACAGAATCAGCTTCTAGAATAGAGCTTAAGTGCACTAGGCATTTAGGAAATGTCTGTTGAATTATTGAATAGGGTAACCTTCTCAGCTATATCCACAGAACAAAAAAACCCCACACATCCTCACTCTGGTGGCTCATATTTATTCCACCTTCTCCTTTCATTACTATCACTATGCTATTTGTGTGTGCCTGTGCGTGCACATGTCTGTGTGTGAACTTGCACATGTAGAAGCCAGATGTTGGTCACAACTTGGTGTCTTTTTGACCATCAGCAGCTTCTGCTTTGAGACAGTGTGGCTCACACTTGCAGCTCACTGATTTGGCTGAACTAGCTGGCCAGAAAGAATCAGAAATCCATTGGTTTCTGCCTCCTCAACACTGGGCTTATAGGTGTGCCCTACCATGCCTGGCTTTCATGTGAGTAGCAGGATTTAAACTCACCGTCTTATATTTCTGCCAGTTGCTGGCAGATGCTATAGCAACTGAACCTTATCTGTAGCCCCTAACTCCAACTCCATTCTCCTGATGTTCTGACAACTCTTTATGGGTTTCTTCTGACTCATACCTCCTTTGCAGCATTTACATTATACGGTGGTTGGAATGAGATGTCCCCTCGTATTCTTGAGCATATGAAAATTTGGTCCTCCCTTGTTTGGATAGGATTATGAGAAATGACCTTGCTGGAGGAGTGTACGAGTTAAAATGGTGTCCCACATCCGGTCCACCACAGGGCTAGAGCCACTCATGGAGGCAGGATGTGAAAAGTTTTGACTGTGGTTTCCCACGCTATTACCAGGCAGGCTTCAGGCTGTAAGAAGCTGCAGGACCCCTGCTCCAGGGGTGGGTAGGTGCAGTCTAAGTTCCCTGGGAACTGCCGGAGTCAGACTCAGGGGTCTAGACCTGCACAGTGGCTGGGACTAGCTGGTTCTCAAGATTCTTGGACACCCCAGACACCACTAAATGAGCTGAGAATGGAGTGGGGGCCAGAGGGCTGGCTCTAGCCAGGGCCGAAGGGAAAAGGTCAGGAGAAGAGCTCCAGGTGGTTCCCTCAGGGACAAGAGAGTCCTTGGCATGGTGGGGTCAATTGTGGGAGTGCAGAGAGTCCTCCTGCAGGAGATTAGACAAGGCTCTTTAGAGGAAGACCTGCTCCATTGTTCCCCATGGCAGGTCCCAATGAGAAGAGACAATTCATGGTTTTAAAGCATCTATTGTCATGGCAGAGACTTGTGATGAGTAAAACCTACCTCACTTTCTCAGGTTGGACCTGAGGTTAATATGGTGTTCCAGAAGTGACGAATCTAAACAATTTTATGTGCTTTTTCTGTACATATATTTTTTAATGCAGAAAGAAAAGGCATCAGGGAGGAGCGTCTGGGAAGGGGAGCTTAATTGGCTAAGCATCAGGGCTTTAGGTGCCTCATTTAAATAGAGATCTGTCTTGAAGCTACATGATCTGTGGTCACATCTTCTACCTGTGGAGGGGCTTGAGGTATTGCCTTTACATAACTGATGGCCACAGAATTATGGAGAGCTGAGGCCTCATGTCAGGAGCCTGGTGTCTAGGCTAGGAGCATGGCAATCGCCTACCATACCTTGAAGAGTTGTCTGCGTGTCTCCAAAGTTTTAAACCTAGCTCAACCGGAAACTAGACTGCCTTTCACGGCCCCACAGAAGTGTGTTACTAGAGGTAGACTTTGAGATTTCAAAAGACTTTTGCCCCAGTGGAGCAATAGGAACACCAACCCACCCACAAATTTTCCACCTAAAATTTATCCTGTCTACAAGAAATGCAGGGATTGGGGATGGAGCAGAGACTGAGGGGATGGTCAAACAATAACCAGCCTATCCTGAGACCCACCCCATGGGCAAGGACCAATCCTTGACACTATTAATGATACTCAGTTATGCTTGTAGACAGAAGCATGTTGTCCACTGAGATGGTCCACCCAGAAGCTGACTCAGACAGAGGCAGACACCCATGGCCAAACAGTGATGGAGCTTGGGGATGCTTATGAAAGAACAAGAGAAAGGATTGTGACCTCTAAGTGGATAGGAACTCCACAGGAAGACCAACAAAGTCAAGTAACTTGGCCTCTTGGGGTCTTAGAGACTGACCCGCCCACCAAACAAAGAACACACACAGGCTGGACCTAGGCCTTCCCACACATATGTAGCAGATGTGCGGCTTGGTATTCATGTGGGTCCTGAACAACTGGAGCAGGGGAAATCCCAAAGTCTTTATATGGGATATATTCTTCTTGGTGAGCTGCCTTGTTTGGCCTCAATGGGAAAGGATGCACCTAGCCTCACAGAGACTTGATGTGCCAAGCTGGGGGAATACCCAGGAGAGCTCCACACACTCAGAATGAAGGGGATTAGAGATGTGGAGAGGGGTTGTGGGAGGGGGTGACTGGGAAGGGGGCAGGGAGTGGGATGCAAAGTAAATAAGTAAAACAAACAAAAGAAAAAACAAAAAACCTTAAAATAACCAAAAACAAAACAAAACCAACAAAACAAAAAACAACCAACCAACAAACAAAAATACCAAAAGACTCCTGCCATTCCATTTGTTCTCTTAATGGTTCAACATGTGAACTCTCAGCTTCCTGCTCCAAGAGGCAGGTTCTATTTGCTGTCATAGTCCCTTTCCATGATAATTAAAAACTATTATCTCCCTGGAACCATACAAAACAGATAAACTCTTCCTACTTACTTGCCTTGGCCATGCTGCAGAAAAGTAACTAAGTGATTACTTAATGTGATTTTCATTCTGATAAATCAAAAGGAATAATGCTTAAAATAAAACACACACACACACACACACACACACACACACACACAAACACACGCACACACACAGAAGCAGGGGTGGGGGTAGGGGTGGGAAAACTAAGAATGGATGACCTCATTCCAAATCTTACAATTCTTTGGAACAGATGCACAAATAGAAATGAATGTCAAAACATAGGAAGAAAAAATGGACACAAAGAAAGTAAGTTGCCTGGCAACACTTAAAATGATTTCATCTTTCCATGGAATCAGAAGGGTAAATGATTGAGGTGAAATATGAGACTACAAATATGGGAGACTTAGAACACTAGTTACTGCAACACTATCAACAGAATTATTAGCTACTTTCTTGTTCTCCTTTCCCCAAAGCAAATTACACAAAAGAAAACCTCAGGCCTGGAGAGATGGCTCAGCTGTTAAGAGAGTTCTCTGTTCTTCCAGAGGATTGGAGTTTGGTTCTCAGAACCTACTGCAGGTGGCTCATGACCATCTGTAACTCCAGCTTCAGTTACCACACTGCCCTGTTCTTGCTTCCACAGTTACTAGTATACATGTGCCATTGTTGTAAGAATGCATTTTCTCCTAGATTTCAAAAAGATGCCATCTTGAATGTTGCTCATAGCCATGGCACGACAGGCAAGCAATCCTGTCTGTGCTATCCAGATTCCTGGTAAACATAATGGGGCCACCAGCATTCCATAAAGAGGGCCAAGAGACTCTTGCTCAGATATTAGTTATTACTCGGTCCCCACCACTGAAATTGCCTGAGAAGATGCTGTATTAGATGCAGAAATAAAAGGTTGATTAAAAGTTGTCCTTCACAATTACTCTGATACCTAAACCACAGAAAGATCCAACAAAGATAGAGAACTTCAGACCAATTTCCCTTATGAATATCGATGCAAAAATACTCAAAAAAATTCTCACTAACCGAATCCAAGAACACATTAAAGCAATCATCAATCCTGACCAAGTAGGTTTTATTCCAGGGATGCAGGGATGGTTTAATATATGGAAATCCATCAACGAAATCCATTATATAAACAAACTCAAAGACAAAAACCACATGATTATCTCCTTAGATGCAGAAAAAGCATTCGACAAGATCTAACACCCATTCATGATAAAAGTCTTGGAAAGATCAGGAATTCAAGGTCCATACCTAAACATGATAAAAGCAATCTACAGCAAACCAGTAGCCAACATCAAAGTAAACGGTGAGAAGCTTGAAGCAATCCCACTAAAAGCAGGGACTAGAAAAGGCTGCTCACCGTCTCCCTACCTATTCAACATAGTACTTGAAGTCCTAGCTAGAGCAATTTGACAACAAAAGGAGATCAAGGGGATACAAATTGGAAAAGATGAAGTCAAAATATCACTTTTTGCAGATGATATGATAGTATATATAAGTGACCATAAAAATTCCACCAGAGAACTCCTAAACCTGATAAACAGCTTCAGTGAAGTAGCTGGATATAAAATTAACTCAAACAAGTCAATGGCCTTTCTCTACACAAAGAATAAACAGGCTGAGAAAGAAATTAGGGAAACAACACCCTTCTCAATAGTCACAAATAATATAAAATACCTTGGTGTGACTCTAACTAAGGAAGTGAAAGATCTGTATGATAAGAACTTCAAGTCTCTGAAGAAAGAAATTATAGAAGATCTCAGAAGATGGAAAGATCTCCCATGCTCATGGATTGGCAGGATCAACATTGTAAAACTGGCTATCTTGCCAAAAGCAATCTACAGATTCAATGCAATCCCCATCAAAATTCCAACTCAATTCTTCAAAGAATTAGAAAGAGCAATCTGCAAATTCATCTGGAATGACAAAAAACCTAGGATAGCAAAAACTCTTCTCAAGGATAAAAGAACCTCTGGTTGAATCACCATGCCTGACCTAAAGCTTTACTACAGAGCAATTGTGATAAAAACTGCATGGTACTGGTATAGTGACAGACAAGTAGACCAATGGAATAGAATTGAAGACCCAGAAATGAACCCACACACCTATGGTCACTTGTTCTTTGACAAGGGAGCTAAAACCATCCAGTGGAAGAAAGACAGCATTTTCAACAAATGGTGCTGGCACAACTGGTTGTTATCATGTAGAAGAATGCAAATTGATCCATTGCTATCTCCTTGTACTGAGGTCAAATCTAAGTGGATCAAGGAACTTCACAGAAAACCAGAGACACTGAAACTTATAGAGGAGAGAGTGGGGAAAAGCCTCGAAGATATGGGCACAGGGGAAAAATTCCTGAATAGAACAGCAATGGCTTGTGCTATAAGATGGAGAATTGACAAATGGGACCTCATGAAACTGCAAAGCTTCTGCAAGGCAAAAGACACCGTCAATAAGACAAAAAGGCCACCAACAGATTGGGAAAGGATCTTTACCTATCGTAAATCAGATAGGGGACTAATATCCAATATATATAAAGAACTCAAGAGGGTGGACTCCAGAAAATCAAATAACCCCATTAAAAAATGGGGCTCAGAACTAAACAAAGAATTCTCACCTGAGGAATACCAAATGGCTGAGAAACACCTGAAAAAATGTTCAGTATCCTTAATCATCAGAGAAATGCAAATCAAAACAACCCTGAGATTCCATCTCACCCCAGTCAGAATGGCTAAGATCAAAAATTCAGATGACAGCAGATGCTGGTGAGGATGTGGAGAAAGAGGAACACTCCTCCACTGTTGGTGAGATTACAAGCTTGTACAACCACTCTGGAAATCAGTCTGGCGGTTCCTCAGAAAATTGGACATAATACTACTGGAGGATCCAACAACACCTCTCCTGGGCATATATCCAGAAGATGTCCCAACTGGTAAGAAGGACACATGCTCCACTATGTTCATAGCAGCCTTATTTATAATAGCCAGAAGCTGGAAAGAACCCAGATGCCCCTCAACAGAGGAATGGATACAAAAAATGTGGTACATTTACACAATGGAGTACTACTCAGCTATTAAAAAGAATGAATTTATGAAAATCCTAGGCAAATGGATGGACCTGGAGGGCATCCTCCTGAGTGAGGTAACACAATCACAAAAGAACTCCAATGATATGTACTCACTGAGAAGTGGATATTAGCCCAGAAACTTAGTATACCCGAGATATAAGAGACAATTTGCAAAACACATGAAACTGAAGAACGAAGACCAAAGTGTAGACACTTTGCCCCTTCTTAGAATTGGAAACAATCACCCATGGAAGGAGTTACAGAGACAAAGTTTGGAGCTGAGACAAAAGGATGGACCATCTAGAGACTGCCATATCCAGGGATCCATCCCATAATTAGCCTCCAAACAATGACACCATTGCATACACTAGCAAGCATTTGTTGAAAGGACCCTGATATAGCTGTCTCTTTTGAGACTAGGCCGGGGCCTAGCAAACACAGAAGTGGATGCTCACAGTCAGCTATTGGATGTATCGCAGGGCCCCCAATGGAGGAGCTAGAGAAAGTATCCAAGGAGCTAAAGAGATCTGCAACCCTGTAGGTGCAACAACATTATGAACTAACCAGTACCCTGGAGCTCTTGACTCTAGCTGCATATGTATCAAAAGATGGCCTAGTAGGCCATCACTGGAAAGAGAGGCCCATTGGACATGCAAACTTTATATGCCCCAGTACAGGGGAAAGCCAGGGCCAAAAAATGGGAATGGGTGGGTAGGGAAGTGGAGGGGAGGGTATGGGGGACTTTTGGGAAAGCATTGGAAATGTAATTGAGGACAATACGTAATAAAAAAAATATTACAAAAAAAAGTTGTCCTTCATGATGAAGCCTTCTAAGAGTTTGCCCATTCCTGATGACTGAGTGGGACATTGGATGACACAGGGGTGTAATGTCACCAACAGTCCTCTAAGTAACCTCCCACCCTGCTCTATAAGAAAGCCCAATAAAGTCACTGGTTTCATCAAGTTGGACTGTGATAAAATCATACCTTGGGTCAGTTATTAGTGTCCATCTGAGATGATTCTGTTATGGAAATTCCAACTAGCAAAGGACCAAACATACACTCAGAGAGACAAGAGAACCCCTCTTTACTTAGGCACAGACTGAAACCCAAGCTAGTTCTTTGGCAAGGTCCACCCTCAGCCTTACATACTAACAAACAATTTCTCATACCTTTGACATTTCAAGTAACAGTGTAGTCACTAAAGGGTGAACTCTCGGTCTCATGACCACCAGAAGTCTTTATACTCTATTAACAGAAACAGGAGCAAACATTTTGCAGGTAGTTGTTCTATAGGTAGCAATAAAACAGTGGAACATTTAAAAGCAGCAATAAATGCATACAGATCAGCAGGGAGCAGTAAAAGGATGCTTTACCTTTTTATTATTAGATTTTTTTGTTTATTTACATTTCAATGTTATCCCCTTTCCTAGTTTGCCCAACCAGGTGACAGTTGCCTCTGGAGCTGAGGTTGTAGGACTTTGTTAGTTGCTTGATATGCAGGATGCTATGACTCAAATTTGGGTCCTTTCAAAGAGTGGTAGGTGTTCTTAAGCATTGTTCCATCTCCCCAGCATCTGTCTGACATTTTAGATGACCTTGTAAGAAGTCACCTAACTCAAACACCAGGAGTGTCATGTACTTCTACTACTTGGAGCTGCAACCTTTCTAGCCCTGGGTTTCACTCCATGCCTGTGTTCCTGTTGAACAACAGAGGATCATTTCCTAGTCCCCTTTGGATGGATACAGCTCATGCCAGGTAAGAAAAAAGGGCTTCTACTTCCCTGAAGAACTTTTAAGATATTCTTTAGTTAAGATTTCACAAAGCTATTCTCCAAACATTGCTTCTACACCTTAAAATGGGGGAAATGATGATACTTACAGCTTTTGGTGATGCTCTTAAACAAACATATCTATTTTTAGATACTGGCGTGACATACTGGGAAGTGTCCTGGATGGGCTATTTAGGACGGAGTAGTTCCCACTCAGAATTGCAGCTTCCTTAAATAAACTGAGAAATATGCTACTGAAAGCACTATGGAGGTTAAACAGTGAAAATAGAAGCAAAAAATTAAGGCCATCCTCAAAACAGTGTCTTGCAAACATCAGTTTCCGTTTGTAAGTGAATGTGTATTGCACTACGGTTCTAGACTCTGGAACTCATTTCATTTTGAATAGATTGTAGCTTCTCATTGCATTTGTAAGATTAAAACTTATTATATTGTTGGGTTTTTTTTTCTTAAAAAGAATGTGAGTTTAAAATATTTTTATTAATTCTTTGGATGTTGAGCAGATACACCCTCCAATACTCCTAGATCACTTCTTACCTACTTCCCCTCTCCCAAACTTCATGTCCTTAAAGAGTTTTTATTATTATTATTATTATTATTATTACACATTGGCTCAAATCTGTGCTGTTCACCTATTCCCTGGTGTGTGTGGGGTACCTACTGGAGCATGGCAGACATACTGGAAGCCATACCCTTAAGAAACCTTACTCTCCCTCATCCAGAAGCCATCCACTGTCCATAGTTCCTCAGTTAGAGGTGGGGGCCCATGGACACCTTTCCATTCCATGGAGAATGTTGTCTGGCTTCATGCTGTGCAATTGGCCATGGCTGCTGTGAGTTCATGAGTTCAAGGGTCCTCGTGATTTGAGGAGAGGTAGGATATAGATGTCTCCCTTGCGGCTGAACATTTCACTTTCACATATGCCCTGATATCTTTTCAGTTGTGAGTTTCTGCATTAACTGTCATCCAATCCACAATGAAGCTTCTCTGATAAGTGATCAATACTGCAAGAATTTATGAGTAGAGAGATGCATTTGGAAGACAGTTTGATGGTATGTTGATTTGGCAAATAGTAGTATTAAATTCATCTCTTGAAACTATAACCTCAACAACCATGCTTTCTTGGCCAGATTTACAGTATTATATATGTGTTTCCTCCTGGGAAGCAGGCTTTCAATATAAATTTTAAAAGTGGTTGGTGACCCCTGTAATGCTCCTGTGGCCATATCTTACCATGTTAGATACCCTACATATATATCTCAATTATATTAGCATGTGATCATAGATACACACTCAACCAATGGAGGGAGCCCAGAAACTCTTGTGCTTGAATTGGGGAAAACCTGGAAGAAGATGAGGAGGATGGTGGTCCTATGGGAAGACCAACAGTCTCAACTGACCTGGACTGTTGAGATCTCTCAGACACTTAGTCACCAACCAGGCAGCAGACACCAGTTGATATGAGGCCCCTGACACACATACAGCACAGGACTGCCTGTTCTGACCTCAGTGAGAAGATACCCTGGAGAGACTTGAGGCCCCAGAGAGTGGGGAAGTCTGGTGGGGTGGGACATGGGGGGTGGGGACATCTTCTTGGAGATAGAGGTTGGGGAGGAGATACTGGATGGAGAGCAGTTGTGGGGACAGACAGGAAGCAGGGATGAAGTCTGAATTGTAAAAAAGGATTAAAGAATAAAAATAAATTAAAAAAAAACAGACACAAAGTTAACTCTCAAATATTCCATTTTTATCTGTAATTTGACCTTCTAATTTACAGAAACGTGACTTATTATTAATAACACAGCACTGTTAGAATCAGACCTTGAACCTAGTCTTCCAAATTTTTCCAAGAAGGGATCAAAAGATAGAATAGTAAGAAACGTTTTTGTTTTCCAAACAAGGAACCTGAGTTCAATTCATAGATCCAATCTAAGAAGTTAAGCATGATCCTGTCAGCATGTACTTCTTGGCATCCACAGTAGTATTTGGACAGGAGCCTGATATAGCTGTCTCCTGAGAGGCCCTGCCAGAGGCTTACAAATACAGAGGAGGATGCTCACAGCCAACCATTGGACTGAGTGAGGGGTCCCCAATAGAGGAGTTAGAGAATGGACTGAGGAGTTGAAGGGGTTTGCAGTCCCATAGGAAGAACAGTCCCCCAGTCTCCCAGAACTCCCAGGGACTAAGCCATCAACCAAAGAGTACACATGGCTCCAGCTGCATATGTAACAGAGGATGGCTTTGTCAGGCATCAATGGGATGAGAGGTCCTTGGTCCTATGAAGACTCAATGGGATGAGAGGTCCTTGGTCCTATGAAGACATCTATGAAGATGTCCCAGTTTAGGGGAATCGAGGGCAGGGAAGTGGGAGTGGGTGGGTGAGTGGAGGAAACACCCTCATAGAAGCAGGGGGAGGGAGGATGGGATAGGGGATTTCCTGGGGGGGGGAGGAGGAACCAAAAAAGGGGGTAACATTTGAAATGTAAATAAAGAAAATATCCTATAAAAAAAGGTAATCATCGTGAAATGGGCTCTCAAAGTCTATACACTACAGAAGTGGGGAGAAAAGAATCTCAAGGTCTTCCTGGATACCCAGCCTAGCTTACTTAGTGACTCTCAGGCAGTAAGAGGTCCTAACTCAAAGAAAAATTTAAAGATGAGTACTGTGCCTGAGAAACACTTAAGGTTGTTCTATGATTTTCATGTGAACCTCAGTATACATTTAAGTGCCTATCCTGAGTACATGTATGTATCTACACACACATACTCTTTACACACAAATACCTACAAAACATCCAGTAAGAAATCTATATTACCCTAATTACATTCATTGGATCTGATGTTCTTTACCATTGGAAAGAAACAAGAAAAAGAAAAAGAAAAAGAAAAAGATAAAAGGAAAGTATTTATATTAACTTGGACAGAAAAATGGGGGTATTTTGTAAGCACCTAAAATGTATTAGGTACCGAACCAGATGTTCCCAAAGATAAACGTGCTTTTGCACACACCAGTGTTGACTCTGTGGCTGAAACAGGATTCCTAAACATTTGCAACAATGCATATTCCCTACAGGAGATGTATGCTGTTTCTAAACTTATCTAAGCATGCTATTAGGAGGATAAGCAAAAGGATAATGTGGAAAGATGAAAAACACCAAGTGTACACTCTTAAGTAAAATGAGGCATACAAAACTGTGTTTTCTCTGGAATTGTAACTTTGTGTAAAGAGCTATGAGTTTCTTACGTGTAGAAGCAAGTCTTCATACTTAACTCAGCATGCTAGCACCTTATCCAGGAAGCATGTGTTAAATTACATTCTGCTAAGCTAAAGAGAATGTAGTTGTGAGGCTATACTCCATAGCAGGACGAAAGAGTACAGAGAGCTGACAGTTGTCCAGGTTGGGTGGTCATAGAACTTAGAGCCACAATACATATTCCTCCTGCTTCTAGTTTTCTTCAAATCAGAGAAAGAAGAGACAATGACCTTTCTTTTTTGGTTCTGTCAGTTCATGACACTAAAGGGTTGAAAGTCTGGGGGGTGATGTTTGTTACCAGCTCTGCATCCCCTTTCAAAGGCTACGTTGGTTCCCTCTAACTTTCTAGCTATAGAAGAAGAATGGGGTGGGGGATGGGCATGCTTTGCTGATCAGCACATTCCTATCTTGAGTTACTGGGCATCAGCCTCTATTTCTCTGTCAGGAAACATAAGTGTCAATCATGCAAGGATGCAGTCAGCAGAAGAAAAGGTTGTCTGTGGAAAACAAGATGAAGCCTTCATTAAAATGGTCACAGTGACAGATAATGCATGTTTTAACATTTCTTTACCATTTATTCTCAGAATTTTTTTTAAAGTCAAATGTAAGAAACCAGTGACAGAAGGAAAGAGTTGGATGAGAAATGTGCACACAAAACAGAGCCTGGCTACCTCCATATGCCTGTTTCTTCAAGGTGCATTCAGAATATGTAATACCATTATCTTGCTTTCGAAGTCATTTTGCCTTGCTGAGAAAATGCCTCCAAAACTTGAAAATAAAGCACAAAGTTAAAGTCTCTCATAGCGGTGGACTAGCGGGCTAGCACAAAGTTAATTCAGTTCTCTAGGGTGGAAATTTTCAATTTAAGTACTGCTGACTTTGTGCAGTAAGAGTGAGTCGGGGAGGGAAGGTCTATGAATGTTAGGATGATTGGCAGTATTTCGAAACAAGGGCTGTCAGTAGCTCTTCTAGGTCACCATGAATGAAACTGTCCCCATACCACACACCCCACACGGTGATCTAGACAAAGGGCCATTGTTTGGTTTGTTACTCACAACTCATCAGTACTCAGATTCCATTCAAATCTCTCTAACTTCTAAGCTTTGTCTGGTGGAGATATAAATGATTTCTCTGTGATGGACAAGACGTGCTCAAGACCTCTGATATTAATTACCCTCTTGGACATTAATCAAGATTCCCTTTCTCATAATGAACATTGTTTTACGTTATTGCCAGCTAGCTATATAAACCCCAAAGTTTACCCATTTGAGCATTTGCATCAGCATAGTAAATAATCTGAGTGTTTATGTGGCACTCGTATGTTTAATGGAAAGCCCAACCAACCAACACTGCTTTTGAAGAAACTTCATTTTGTGTGAGACCAGGGGCTAAAGCCCAATTCCAGGAAGAAAATCACAGAGTCCTTCTGAGCAAGCATCCTATGACAACCCAACCCCCCTTAGCAACAGCTAGTTAGGCTACAATAGCAGAGTCAAAGTACATGCATATGGAAAACTGAAGAGATCCTGCAGAGAATAGAAAACATGGCCATCCTGTTTTTGTTTGTTTGTTTGTTTGTTTGTTTGTTTGTTTGTTTGTTTGTTTTTCAAGTAGATTTGCCTCTTTTTGGTTCCTGCAAATTACACCAGAAACTCAGATTGTAAAATATTAACTAGCTGACCATATAGAAATCACCCAAGCTTGGTGTAACTACAATAAATACCGTACACCCCTAGACTTGGGGCTCTCACTCTGACCCTCTGAAGACAAAGATGGGGATGGTGAGAGACCTTGGTCATGAGCTCATAATAAAGACCCTTATGTGTTTCATCAGAATTGCCTCATTGGTGGTCTTTTGGAGGACCCCTGCAACTTGGGCATAACCTTTAAGATTTATTTAAATACTATTTTTGATAACATTATTTTGTATATCTAAAAGAAAACTTCATGGTATGTATTCCTCAGATAAACCATTTCCATAATGCACAGAGAACTAACTGCTCAGCATCAGTGTGTTTTCAGAGCATGAGCAGTGAGAATCCATGCTGTACAAAGGAAGATGATGCATCTAAAAGCAATGAAGTTGGAAAAATATGTTGTTTTGTCATCCATTCCTTTGTACACATGCACACATGTGTATGTGTATGTGTGTGTGTGTGTGTGTGAGTACAATTATAGTTTAAGTGAACTTCATTTTAGTGAGGAAAACAAAGTAGAAAATGTAAATCAACTCTCCATCTTTACAAACCAATCACCATGGATAATCCTCCCCAGGCAGACAAAGGCACTGTGATTTCCTCCTTAGGCAGTTACAGCATGGCCCCGGGCAGATTCCTCAGGGCTAGCAGACTCAGCAATTATATTTTGGAAATTCTACACTCCAAAAACTGGAAAAGAAAAGAAAATGTCCCTTTCTATTCCTTCCAGGTTTTCTGTGAAATGGCTTTCTACTCCTTTTGAATCCTCTTTAAAAGAAAGAGAAGGGATCTTGGCTAAGGCGAATTGTCTGGCTGAAAATCTGCAGCTGAGTTTACTTTTTATTTCTTGGGCATTTATTCCCTACTTCACTTTACATACAATAAGTGAGGCTAGCTTTCCATTTCCACTCTTAGAAGTTTACATTTAAAACAAAAACTTGAAATACCAAAAAAAAAAAAAAAAAACCCAGCAGAAGTTTAAAGCAACACATACACACAGACAAACAAACACACACACACAACACACACACACACACACACACACACACACACACACACACATGATAAGAGGCTAAAGCTTTGGAATACTGCACCAGACAAAATATTTAAAGTAGAACTCTGCTTAAAATTGCTTGACCTTGAGGTGTCTTCTCCAAGAACTGCTAACAGCAAAACCCTGCAGGAAGTGTCTCAAAGGTAAACCAGAAAGAGGAGAAGAGACTGGGGGTCAGGGTGCTGTCATTCAAATGCTGGTCCTCTTATTAACTGGATGTGACATTTTGAATGGGTAAGCCTGCTAAAATACAATTTCATCATTCCATACCTCTAGGAAGTGACATCCTTAGAGACTTTTCTCTTCCATGTGTAGAGATTGGCTCCTCTGACATACTCTAGTCTCCTCTCCTACATGCCTAGCTCCCATAATGCAGTGCAACACTAATTTATTTTCAATGATTTCATGTCTGCTGGCTTTGCCATTTTAGCAAAACTAAAAGATTATTGAGGATCACTTCAAATCTTTCTAGGTAATTTAAAGAGAAGTTTACTCAATGGTGGCCAAGTAGTAACACTAAATCACTGGGGCGTCCTACGTCGATAGCTGGCCTGATTTTAGTTGTTAGTAGAAATCCAGAGCTTCATTCTAAATTATGAGGCACACATAAAACAGTTTTTTAAACATAAAGTGTTGTTTTAATTCATTCTATTTTAAGGAAAATTTAATTAATATAAATGTGATATCTGAATGATTGTGACCACCTTCCCAATTCATGTGTTAAAATGAAGAATTAGTGCCTTTGTACAGAAAGCCCTCAGTCATACAGGGAGATCTCAGGAGTGAGTTTGGTGTCTTTCAGGAAAGGCCCAAAGGTGATAGCATAGTGGCTATCTGTGAATGAGAGACAGCTCTTATCTATCCTTGAATATACCTGTGCCTTTGCTCTTAGACTATTCTGCTTCCAGTCTTGTGAGAAATGAACTCCTATCATTTATAAGCTACCCAGTGTATAGAAGTTTGTTATAGCTACAAAGGACTAAGTAAAAGAGCATGGTGATTTTGTAAATGTTGTTAAATTTCTGTAACTAAGCTACTACCTAAAATCTACCAAATTCACAAGGGAATTAATGGAGTTGATGAGTTCTTTAGCCTGGAAAAGTCATCAAAACTACTAAAATACTCCAGAAGTGTGATGTCTAATACAGTAGAAACTGACAACCAAGAGCTACATGAAATTTAAAACTTTCTTCTTAACTCAATTACATTTTAAGTCGCCTGCTAGTAACTAACAAACTAGCATAGATTGCAGGTCCTATCAATGGAGGATCTTCTACATTACACTCTCTAGAAGGTAATACTGAGTTCCTCAGTGGAGGTAATAGTGCTAAGGAGACTGTCTTTCCTAACTCCTTATACCAAAGAACACTCAAGAAAGAATTGCCTTAAGTATCAGAGCCCAAGAAAATGGGGTTATATCATTTATTAACTTTATGTATTTTAAAAATTAACCTACCTTAAGTGGAACAAAGAATTGTCATTTATAAATTCAAAGGATATTACATATATGAAAGTCAATTAAGGAAATATATACTAAATCTTCATTGAAAATGAATTTCATATTTCTCTAAGTAAGCCTATCAAAAAAAAAAACCATGGCCAGGAGCTACATAATATAAGCTTGGCATAGCTTGCCTTCCCAGCCTCATTTTCTATGCCAGCGATCTAGACCTTCAGAATTTTGGTAAGAACATTAAAGGCATTACAATTCCTATGGAGTAAGGAGTGAGAACAGAACCAGAGTGAAAACTAAACTGTAGTATTATAGAGACAGACATTAGATATGAACATCTCAGGAAGTATAATCAAGTGACTTGCCAGCAAGAATACATACATGAACAAATATTTAATGATGCAAACTTTATTTCCCTGAGAGTGTTTGTTTCTCTTGATCCTCTCAAAAGGATAATTTGAAATAATTTCAATCACCTACACAGAAAAGTCGGCTTCTGGTAGATCTCTAACTAGGTTTTTCTTTAAAAACAAACAAACAAATGTGACCTTATAGGCAGACATGTGAGTAGAGGTTGGTTTGGGGAAAAAGAGTTGGCTGATATTTTGCATATCTGTCTGCTCATCTGTAATTTACCAAGGAACTAACCCAAGACCTTGGACAAACTCACTGTCCCAGTAGAAGTACAAGAAGAGAAGCCACTGACATAGAAGGACAGGAAAAGAACCCTTGACAGAATGACAGCCACAGCAGAAGCGGAGGAAGAGGGACAGGCTGAACAGGAAGGTCAGAATGCACGTGGGGGACACAACTCAAATCTTCCAAGATGAAGAAGCCTCTGTGTTACAAACAGTATCGGGTAGGTGAAGGGTATGTGTAGAGGCCTGAGGTCAACATCCATCATCCTTACTAAGGAGCTGCCTACCTTGTTTCTTGAAACAAATCTCTCACTGGCCTGTCAATTAGGCTGGACTGGCTGGCTAGTAAGCCCCCGGTATCTGCTGGTCTCTGAGACCCTGGTTTGAGTTTATAGGTGTGTACTGCTATGCTAAGCTTATACCCATGTGCTGAGGATTCGAACTAGGATCCTTATGCTCTTTTGCAAGCAGTTTCCCAAGTCATAGCTCTAGGCCCTGAACAATGCTTTTCAAATATCATGAACAGTGTCATTCACTGCTACTGGTTCTAATCTGGTTAGAGAAATAAATGATCATGTTGGAGCATGGACTGTGTTCATTTCTTTTGTGTATTGGAGTGTAGTAACACTGGTTGAAGGTTTTTGATGGCTTCTTTCCTGGAAGGCCTGTGTAACATCAAAGGCATCCTGTCGACCATGCAGTCATTCTTGCAGCCACTGAAACCAAGTATGGGTCGCCTTCCTGTTCTGCACCAGGTCTCACCCAAGCTTGATTTCATGGGCCACAAGACCACATCTGGGAACATAGATAGAATCAGCAGAAGAGAGAAGACTAAAGCAAGAAAAGACCCAGTAAACTTACCCCAAAATAGTATTTTATATGTAAGCTGGTTAAATGAAATGGCTCATAGCAAGATAATTCCGGTGCAATTCGGATTATCTGCACTGTTTCCAAATTAATTTGTAGTAATGGGTAACCATTTAATAGTTCTTTCTAAATTTATTTAGTATATATTTCTTCACTGCCTGTTTTTTTCTATCCTCTGAAAACTTTGTAAGGTCTCATCCAATTCAGTCTATACCAACATTCTAGATTTAAATATACAAGTTTCTCGAACGTCAAATCTTATTTAAAAAGCTTGCACTTCCATAAAAACTAATAAAGGAAAAAGGTAAAAAATATGTAATCGAAACTATGTTATCAATATGTAAGTCTACTGAATTCTCTTGTGGTACCTAAAATTTCATTTTTGAAAATGCAGGGCTTTTGAAAAACTATACTATGAAATTTTAAGAAATACTATGTACTTTGTAATAACTCAATTTGGGATGTTAGAAATGTGTATCAAGAAACAGAAACTAGGGAATGACAGCATCCACAATGATGAAACATCTAAATGTGCAACATGCAATTATAGTTCATGTCAGAATGCTAATAAAAATGAGTCATAAAATCATAGCATAACAGAACGGACAGATAACAGTAATGGGTCCCACTCCAATTCTGACCATTTAGAGATAGCAAAACAGAATTAACTGGCCATCCTTTCAGTCTGCATTTGAAAATATGATATGAAGACTTAGGAAAACCAGTGACTTAGGAAGCTCTAACTTGTTCAAGATCCCTACTTTTCTGTATCTTGGAAAAAAGTATTGGCAGCCTAGGACATTAACAGTGGCCCACAAAATCTCCTTGCTTTATGTCCCCCATTTTCCTTTTTTATTTTATTTTTATCTCTCTCCTTACTCAAGTACATTTTACTACATAGCCCAGGGTAGCCTTGAACTGATGATCCTCCTGCCTCTGTCTTCTAAGTGCTGGGACTATTTACACACACTATTCACATGCACACAGCCATCTACTCTTTAGCCCATGTTGAAACTTTCTCTTTGCACTTTGTTGGCTAGCTGTAAATTTCAGGGTCCTCTAAATTCTCTACCAGCCTTCCGAAGTTTTGCTCTTGCGGCTTCCTGAAATAGAAACCTCCATTCTGCCTTGGTCTCCTCCTCATCTTTCCTACCACCACTGATTTCTTTATCTTCCCAGCAGCTCATGCTCTGGTGCTGGCCACTACCTGGAAAGATAGCACCTTGGATAATAATTTGTAGTTTTACAAAGTCAGTGAATGGACCAAATGTCTCAAAGTACTATTCCTTAATCCCCAAGTAGCTCCATACAAACATTAATTTCTTTGTATAAAGTGTTCTTTCAGGATAGCAATTTCTGCAAGGACATGGATTTCATAACAGCTCTTCTATGGATACAGCACTAAGAGAAAAGAGCAGCCAGAGATACAAAATGTGGAAACAAGTTTTCCCTACAGACCAGTACTACAAAGTCTATTTCAAGAAAAGGGTGAGGGTTATGCCGAGGCCATCAGTAAGGGCAGGTTTTAGGGACCCCACATGTTCAGAACCACCGTAACACAAACAGGAAATGAATGGCACAGACAGAAAGCTGGAGGAGTTTTCTTTGTGGCTTCTGAGGACATTGCCAAACACCATGGATACAGCGACAGAATTTTGAATGTTTGCCCAAGTAGTACAGAGAGATATGGTGACCCCCTGTAAAGCTGTGGCAGTTCTCAGAAGGACAGTCAACTCTGTTAAATCAGACTGTGTCTGTGAAGAGACCAAAGTGCACTGTGTCATGGGATATGAGCTGTACCTTGTAGAGAAGGAGGGGATAGGGTGACACTTGGGTTTCCAGCTTGTTGGATCAAGGTGCCAAATGCTACATAGTTATAGAAAAGCATAAAGAGATTTCAAGGAGGGAGCAAAAAGCACATTCAGCTTTATCGGGTGAATTTTAAAGAGTACACTTGGGTATCCTAAACTTTAGTGATGCAAAAATAGTTAAGACAGCCTATGGATAGGATGTGGGCATCTAGAGAACACATGAACATGCATCCACACCCATATAAACAGGCAAAACTACACACACACATACACACACACACACACACACACACACACACACACAGAGAGAGAGAGAGAGTAAAATAACTTTAAAGCCAGTTTCTCCTCAATCTAAATGGAGAATAAATGTAAAAGAAAAATTATTTTAAGGAGTCCATCAGGTTTCATATCAGCTGTGCAGAATCTGATTTTTTAACAGGAACCATTTGAAGGTTTTTTTTTTTTTTATAATATGTTTCATTAAATCTCAGATTTTTTAAACTCTAATTAGCATGAGTACAGAAAACAGTTCATTGCTCTGTTGTCTTGAATGCAAGAGTAGCAAGGCAGCTCTTAGGTAGGACAGTTATCCAAAACCTATGCTATTCGCCTACTTCCCTTTATACCAAACCTTTACGGAAGAACCCCTTTCCTCAGATATACCCCAGGAAAGGTCTTCTTGAATTGAAGTAGAAAAAAGAAACTTATGACGTTCATTCATTTATACACTCTAGAAAGTGGGGCTTCCCCCTTTCTCCTGTTCACTCATTACTCGAGTAATCAGTCACAATTTGTTCAGCTCCAGAACAAGATTTCAGCATCATATGTTTGTTTTAAAAATAAATTATACATGCGTGCTTGTGCACACTTATGTGTGCTTAGTGATAATGTGTGCAAGCTTGTGTGTGTGAGCACATGTGCATGTGCACATGAGTGTGTGCGTGTGCACATATGCACGTGTATCTATTTACTTGCTCATGTGTGGGGATATCAGAAGACAATTTGTGACAATTCTCTTTTCATCATGCAAATCCTGGGGCTGGAATTCAGGTCTTCAGTGTCAGCAGCGAACACCTTTAAAATCCATAACTCTCACTGCCCAGACTTCGGCACAACTCCTGATAAAGAACTATGTGGACACAGTCACTTGCTTAGGATCTAGTCCTCATCTTCCTTGCTGTTTGTCTGCTCAGCTTAGATGCAGATAACCCCCATCCAGCCCTCCACTTTGCTTTAGACTCCTAAACTATTCCCACAAATGTTTTCTCCAGCCCCTTTGTAGAGCAGGTGGCTATCATACATATATAAAGAGTTTTCATATACTCGCTCCCCCCTTGTAAGGTCACATGGGTAGCTGGGAGTATGTGAAATGTAACCAGTCACACAATCTATTACACACAGTGCTCACAACACCACTGCATATCCTTTAGTAAAACCAAAATGTGTCTGCTATGGCAGATTACTTTAGATTTAGCTTCAGGATCAAAGGAATAATTGCATTTTATATTTCAATCCTATATATTATCCAGAGGTGAGAATTTTCATTTTAATTTGGGTTGACACAATCTCTGCATGCAGAGATGGTGTCATTAAAACATTCTGAAGGCTCCTCTGAAATAAATCAACTTTTATATCTAACTGCAAACAGTTAACATCACCTCAAATCTTTAGATTCCTACTTGTAATGCTGTTTTCAAGGAAGAAAAAAAATAAAACATTAAACTATGACTGAACTTAATGGTTACAGTTAATTTGACCCATTAGTTGTGTGTTTCAGATACAGTATCTTACTACTGTCCTGCCCACATTCAATTCTTCACCAAAACTAAATCAAGTATTTAGATGAAAATGTTGAACTATCATGATGGTATCTTTATATTTTAAAGATTTATTATTTACGTATTTAAAGAGTCCTTAGCTAGTTAGTTAGTGTGTGAATAGTACATGAGTAAATACATACAAAGTACTATATAACTTCATGTGTGCCACTTGTGTGAAGAAGCCTGTTGAGCCTTCAAAGGGCATCTGATCTCCTTGGACTAGAGTTACAAATAGTTGTGAGTGAGAATTGTACCCAGGTCCTCTGAATGAATAAGTGCACTTAATCTCTTTGCTATCTCCCCATCCCCATGATACTCTTTTTAACTAGATACTTTGGAGGTTCAAAATGATAACTTTTGTTATTTTAGTTCTTTATATGTAGGTATTATTTTACCCATCATAAATATGCTATTGACAAAGGAGTTTTCCTGCAATATTCAAGGTTATATTAGCACAAACATATGATTCTACATTTCTACCCATGCCATGTTACTCCAGAGCCTTGAAAATTATCAACTCTTGTGGCTAATGGCTCTCTCTTAGATCAAGTACTGCAATTGGAAAATGCTCTGCACATTATTAGATGTCTGTTTCTAATTCCTGCGGTAGAATACTTTTAAGAATGACTGAAAGAAGGTGTCACAAGCCCTCTCTTTTGACAGTCCTCGCTGACTTTCAAACAATGTACTTTCAATTTTAGCTATAAGTAACTTAATGTTATTGAAAGTACAATACAAAGCAGAAACCTAATTATAGATTTTTTTGTTCTTTTATATGGAAAATATAAATGCATTTGTCATATGAAATTTCCTTTACCATTATTTTATATGTAGCCATTTCCCAATCAGAATGATATCATTACTTATATTAGCCCAAAATAATATTACCAGTGCTCTTTTGTTCTCCACAGATATTCTTTTTTATTTTTCTTAATTAGAAGCCCTGTCAAAAAGATTGTGGCAATTTTTTCTCCTATTGAAATCAAAGATGGAAGTTATAGTTTCTTTACCTTTGCACACAGCCAGCTCTGCCTGGAGACTCTTGTCCACACTCAACTTCACTTTACCACATGTACAAATATTTCAACCCCTTCCTGCCAGTCCCCAGCCCTTTCAGCAGTGAGTGGTCCTTAATCCAGCCCACATGTTAGACATCGCAGGAGGAACCTCAAAACCCCAAACCCTCGGCATCTGACATAATTGTAATTGGGTGTGGAGAAGACTTGAGTTTCGGTGTTTCTTTCCACGTCCTAGGTGGCACACAGTGCACCCAGGATGAAATGCACAGCCCTAAAGCATCTCTTCATTATCCTGTCAATGATTGTCATGGCCTGTTTTACCAAATCATAGATTGAATCCTTCTCTTTCACAACCACCTACGACCAGAAATCAAATTAACCCATTTTTCCATATCTTCCTATGAAATAATTTACATAATACCTTAGTACAGCCTATATTCTAAAAGAATTGAATGGTATGCCTTCTGTATCCAAGTGAGATAAAGTACAGTAAATAGCAATAGAATCAAATATCCATTATATATACCTTCAAATATTTAAATATTTTTCAAAATCCCATTTTCTATATTTTACCTTTAATCCCTGATATTCTCTATTTTAAGTAATCATTACTTTAAAAATGAATACAAAAGATTAAGAAGTATAGCTTTTATTGAATAAAATTGATATGCTTATGTGTATCGAAGACACATGGTATATTGGCTCCCTAGGATACCACATCCTCATCCTTTGCAGTATAACTTAATGAGAGATGGAGACCATTTCTCTAGTCATCCTAAATGAGCCACTCTTGTGGTCAATTTCACCAAGAATATGTGTGAGAAGTAGCAAGGCATTTCTTCTCAGAATCTGCCTGGGACCTGCAGACTCTATTTTTACCCTCTAGGAATGGTTTTACCATCATTTGAAGAAACCTAATCTAACCTATTGAAAAACAACATACGTCATAAAAAAGAATCAGAGTACCACAGCAAATGAGCATGCTTAACTGACATTCTTTTTGACTACTCAGACCCCTCTGAGCAGTCATACGTCTGTTGCTCCAGGAAGGAGTCCAGGCAGAGCAGCAGCAGCAGCAGCCCAAGAGCCTGTCAACTGAGAAAAGCCCTAATACAGAACATTGGTAAATATGGATGGCTTCTGCATGAAGCAAGCACATTTTTGTATGCTTCATTATAGACAAAGAGATGATGTAATCAGATATTTGTGTCATATTAAAAAGACCGACTGATTACTGTCCTGGCCTCCTTGGTCTCTTGTATGCAGTTTGTAAGTACCAAATATTTGAAGTGTCACATATATAAGGTGTTTTACAGTCCAACTTTTCACCCATTCTCCTTCATAAAGCCTATATACTTATTTTCCATTTCCTCACACAAAGACTTGAATAAAGAAAAATGTCAAAACTACCTCTTTAAAAAAATCGGTAAACACATTAGCCTGAATTTTCTCTATAATTATTGTGCCATCTAGGCTACTTTATTTCCCTCTTGAGGACATGAAATGGAAAGAAAAATTCTAAGAGAGGTTAATACAAAATTGTTCTCTTACTGATACTGGGGCTATTTCCAAGCTGGGCTACCTTTGATAATTTTATAAATCATTTCACTGAATATTCTACCTAAAATCTCCCCAGATCCCTTTTTATGAACACAGTGACGGCAGGAACATCAAAGGTAAGCGATCAGAATCTTCCGTCAGTGTGAATCTACGTTATGGCTATTAATACACGGGGCCAGGGGCTTTCCTGTCCTAGCTTTGCTATTGTGTAATCTTGCCATGGGTTGGATACAGAGAGCTCTATTAGTTTCCCTTTCTACTTTAACAAACTCCACTAAATACAACCTTAATTTCCCATAGTTTTGGAAGCCAGAGATCTGAAAACTGCTTCAATGAGCTAGCATCAAAGGTTGTAAAAGACTGTGTTCACTCTGGGATGCTAGGATGCAGTCTGCTCCCTTGCCCTTGGTTTCTAGAGAAGCAAGTGTTCCTTACATTCTTCAGCTGAGTGATCACCTATGCATGTTTTAAGCCAGAAGTCCTGTCTTCTAACCTCTGTGTCTGTACCACAACCATATCGCACTCTGTTGTCTTCATCGCTCTCAACAGTAATCAGCTTTAAGGACATCTATGATAAATCAATGATTGCATCTTGATAATGCAGGATAATTTTCTCATGTTCCAGTGTTTAATTTAATTACACCAGTAGAGTCCCTTTTGCAGTGCCAGGTGACAATATCCATAGGATATGGTAATCAGGCTATGATATAAGGAAACAATGTCTGCCACACTATCATCAGTTTTTTACTAAGGTCAAGGTTCCTCTGGTAAGGCCAGCATTAAGCCAGGTAAAATCAGGAAAAAAATAATAAAACACCTCAGCTTAGCCACCATCAATCCCTTGCTAAATTTTTCTGCTTAAATCAAGCAATAATCAAATCACCCATTAAATCTAGGTAAAGCCACAATGTGTTAGGTAAAAACATTGCCAAAGTGGTCACTGTGATAGGACCTTAATTCTACTAGATTACAACATTTAAGAATATCAGTGTCCTCTTGTGTTTGTCAAGTTCAATAGAGACTCCATCCAGAACAGTTGCTTCTGGGGCACTGGGTAAATAGAGCCTTTTGTTTGAATTTGAACAGCACCGAAGAGCTTCCTTTTTAATGACCATTTTAATGTATTCTTACCTAACACTATTTCATTTTATTAGCAGCATAAAAACAAACTTGCTTCATAATTCTTCCACTGACAATGTTGCCTACTTGAAGGCATCATAAAGTTATAAGCACAGATTTATAATTCATCCATTATTTAAAAGGAAGGGACCCTTAATACATTTTATCTGCAAAAGAAAGTAATATATTTTGCTTGACAATTACATTACTAGAGAGAATGATTCAAGCATGTAGACAAAGTATTCAGAATATATAACTGAAATATAATATTTACACATATAAAATCTCATTGATTCAGAAAAATAAGTAATACACTTTTTCTAATCACTAGTAAATGGAATATTTCATAAGCTAAATCAGATAAAGAAAACAAAGCATTAAACACAAATGCCTGTGAGAATGATAGGGAATCAGATGTGCATTAAAACATCTTATTATGATACAGATAAAGCAAACTTAAGAACATCATCTAAAACAGAATATTCCGAAGCCATCGTATGCACATTAACTATTGTCATCTCAGGCTGTTTACCTCTTGGGTTATAAAAATAAATGGCAAATGATTTTAGAGACTAAGAGCTTAGGAAAATAATATCCTCAGCTAAATTACTGCTGACCAAAGGTCAGAGCTGATAATAAATCAATCACTAGTTATGTACTATAGAATACATTTTACATTTGAAAAGCTTACATTGACCAATTTCTTCATAGTAATGAAAAGAATCCTTGGTAACTTTGTTCCATCCCATCCCAAAATCTCACTAAAATGAAAACAAAGACTTCACATACATATTAGTCTGCAGAGAATAGTAGATGTGGTGTTAGAAGGGAGATATAGAAGCCACATTTTAGAAGGAAGAAATCCATGGAGAAGAGGCATTGAAGTAGTCAAAGAAGAACTATTTCTTGAGTGGAGGCAGTGGATTTTTCCCAGAGCAAACAGCTAAGCCCTTAAGCACAGTCTTTGCCAGACTTAAAAATCTACATTGATGGGTAGCTCTGAAATGTAGGGCGCTGTGGCAGAATCACTTCTCAGTCACTAGAAGGGAGCTCACTCGCAGATCTTAGGGGCCACCCAGACAGCTAATTGCCCATTTCTCACTTAAAATTTACTTTCTGGAAATGTTCAAGTGCACCTGAGCTAAGAAGAGTGAAGAAACCCACCACAAAGGGGTTAAATATACCCTCCACATGGAAAGACAACAGAGGTTAAACAGATTCACCACAAGGGGAAGACAAGAGGGAATTGTTTTTCTTGGAGAAAATAAGTGGCCCAAGAAGATTTTCAGATTGGATTGAGGTTTGTACACCTTCTCTCCAGACAAAGACGCAGGCAGGCCATCTCTTTCTCCACCTGAAGACTAACTCTCTTACCACACCAATCTTGACAGACAAATGCTATCCACAATGAGTCATTCTTTGTGCTTTGTTCCCCAATTATGAATGAGTCATCTAGGATGGTATTAGAGGGATATTCCTAAAATGAACTAAGTGCTGAAGTTCATTGCATTGAGCAGCAAGAGTATACTCAGAGATAAAGACATACAGGAAAACCTATAGCTTAAGAGGACAGGACTAAGCATGATGTAGAGAGGTGGCTTGGTTGGCAAGCTCAGATACTGCTGTCAGACGGCCAGTTTCATTCCTAACACCAGTATAAGGATATTCACAGCTGGCTCTAACTTGAGTTCTGCTGTGCCAAAGCCTTCTTCTGCTCTCATAGGGAAACTTCAGGCATGTATACACCAAACACACACACACACACAAATAAATATACAAAACCTGCCCCCATGAAGTCACTGGCTACACATTTTTATATGGGTATCATCAGATATAAAAATACTACAAAATAAAAAAAAATAATACAAAATGCTCCTATATAATTATAGCCAGAAGCTGGAAAGAACCCAGATGTCCCTCAACAGAGGAATGGATACAGAAAATGTGGTACATTTACACAATGGAGTACTACTCAGCTATTAAAAAGAATGAATTTATGAAATTCCTAGGCAAATGGATGGACCTGGAGGGTATCATCCTGAGTGAGGTAACCCAATCACAAAAGAACTAACATGATATGTACTCACTGATACGTGGATATTAGTCCAGAAACTTAGAATACTCAAGATACAATTTGCAAAACACATGAAACTCAAGAAGAACAAAGACCAAAGTGTGGACACTTTGCCCCATTTAGAATTGGGAACAAAACACCCATGGAAGGAGTTACAGAGACAAAGTTTGGAGCTGAGACAAAAGGATGGACCATCTAGAGACTGCCATATCCAGGATCCATCCCATAATCAGCCTCCAAAGGCTGACACCATTGCATACACTAGCAAGACTTTGCTGAAAGGACCCTGATATAGTCTCTTGTGAAACTAAGCCGGGGCCTAACAAACACAGAAGTGGATGCTCACAGTCAGCTATTTGGTGGATCACAGGGCCCCCAATGGAGGAGCTAGAGAAAGTACCCAAGTAGCTAAAGGGATCTGCAACCCTATAGGTGGACCAACAATATGAACTAACCAGTACCCTCTGGAGCTCGTGTCTCTAGCTGCATATGTATGTAGTCGGCCATCAGTGGAAAGAGAGGCCCCTTGGTCTTGAGAACTTTATATGCCTCAGTACAGGGGAATGCCAGGGCCAAGGAGTGGGAGTGGGGTGGGGTAGGGGAGTGGGGGCGAGGGTATGGGGGACTTTTGGGATAGCATTGGAAATGTAAATGAGGAAAATACCTAATAAAAATTTTTTTAAAAACCTAAAAATATTGGTCAGATTTTGCTGCCAGTAAATGTACTGTAGCTACAAATTAGATCTAGGAAAATGAAATAGTTCATGACTTATGTATGATCAAAATGTATATAGTTTCATAAACATGGGATGCTAACTTAATAAGAGCAAATGATGTAAGTTGTAGCAGAATGAAGCAAACGAACATTTCTTCTCCATCATGCTAGGAGATGATGGTCTGATGGCTACTAGACTGTTGTAGCAGAACTTAGATGAGAGAAGAGTGGAGTTTGCCTTCTAGAGTTCTACAAACAGCCACATGATCAACACATTAAGATTTCAAGACACTAAAGAAAGCTGGTAACCATAAGAAATAACTAGGTGTATACTAAAGAAAACAGAAGACCCACTATAAGAAAGGCAGAAGGATCTCCTAGAATGATGACAAGATAAAGATAAATAATATTCTGAGCACCATGACAAGGAAGCCAAGATTTGGGTACCAGTAGGTTATTGGTTCTCAGGAATTGTTCATAAGGGAGAACATCCATTAGATTCCTTCATGGATTTGACCTTGTTGAGGTAATTAAGTTTCCAATGGAGTCAAATGTCAAACAGAGGGGAAAGTAAATAAGAAAGATAAATGGATTAATTATTGACTCCACAAAAATTGAAAAGTAATGCAACCATATACACAAAACAGTTTATAGGTGATCAATATTTATATGATCACATAAGTAGTGAATACAAAGTTGATTTTAAAAATGTGACATGAATAAGTTGTAGGATGAAGGAAAAAGAAGCTGCAAGGAAAAATGAAGCCTTGTATTTTACAACAAAAAGGCAGGTCATACTTGCACAAAAATGTCTGCTCTGGGGTTGCAGACATGGCTGACAGGGCACAGTGTTTGCAACCACATGGAAGTTGAGTGTGCTGACTTATGCCTATAAACAAGTGCTGGGGGAAGGGTGGAGACAGGCGAATCCTAAACTGGGCAGCCAGGTTAGTTGAAGTGCCCCATGTTCACCATGATCTATCCTGCCTTAAAAATAAGATGATGAGGGATAGACAGATATACTCAATGTCAATGTCTGGCCTCTGTGCTTGAACACACAGTCATGTGCGCCTGCAAATCTATGCAAGCACACACACGCACACACACACACATATGTACAACATACATATAAATGTGTATGTATATATATGTATGACATTTCTCTTTCATGTACACACACATAAGGAGACATGTCCTTCCCTGCACACACTTGCATGCACATAAAAGGAAAATTAAAACTCAAAAGGAAAACATGCTATTTATAAATGAGCAGAAATATGAGCAGAAACACTAATAAATAGTTGAGATCATGTCCTGCCCATGGGGAATAGTGAGAGTACTGGTTAGCAGGGGGCCTTTAAAATTTTTATCCTTCAAAAATTATGATTAACAATGTTTCAAACTATACATTTATCTCCCTTTTAAATTCAAATACATGTTTTAAAAAGCAAACATCTACACACAATCTTACAATCCATTAATAGCTAACCCTTTTCAATGCTGGCATCAGAGGACCACAATGTTTCGACACTGTGTACCAAACATCATTCGATTCAGTGACATCTGACTGCAATTTGCAGTAGCGTCGAGATGGCTCTAAGACAATCCTAAAGCTTTCAGCATAAATTGCTTCTCTTAAACACCATGCATATATTTCCCCTAGGCTCCAGCTGACCATGTGCCTGGATACATAAAGAGGATATGAGCACTACCTTATGGCTTTCTGAACATGGAACAAGCCAAAAAAGAAGTACAAGCATGGCTCGCCCTTCCCGAGAGCAGTCTTTTCTTGAGATGCTGCTATGTATTGTCAGTACAGTGAAGACAGACAGACTTGTGTCTATTATGTCTAGGTCCTGTGCTAGGCACAGAAGAAACACAATGATGTGTAGCTACTTACACCATCCAAGGACTCCATGGTCAAAACAAACAAACAAACAAACAAACAAACAACAAAAACAACAAAAACCCCTTAGTGACATCTTTTGCAATTGACCTTCATTTGATTGATTTTCTATGGAATGTCTATCCCCAGCTAATACATTTATAATACAGCATATCCACCTAAGACTTAGGTAACTGCAGCAGAGTGGAGTAAAACATTGAGAGCCAGAGGACCAGGATATCTGTTGCTGGACAGTGTTCTTTATAGATGACAGGGAATCTATGCACATGAAATCTTAACAATTTGCCTCAACAAGGTTGGCACATAGACAATAAGGTTGACATTCCAATGTGGATGGGAACACCCCATAAGACCCCACTGTAGCAGAGGATGGCCTAGTCGGCCATCAATGCGAGGGGAGGCCCTTGATATTGCGAAGATCATATGCCCCAGTACAAGGGAATGCCAGGGCTAGGGTGCAGGAGTGGGTGGGTTGGGGAGCAGGGTGGGGAGAGGGTATAGGGGCTTTGGGGATAGCATTTGAAATGTAAATGAAGAAAATATCTAATAAAAGATGCTTTAATAAAAAAAAAGAGCTATAGTAATGAATGATTGCTAAAAGAGGGAGAAACCCTTTTCTCCAGACACAGGGGCCCAGGTAGGTTATCCAATCCTAAGTGGTTTTACAGACACACTCAAATGCACACATGCACACACAGGTATTTGAATATGTCATGAAATTGAAGGTGAGTGGGAGAGACCTGGGAAGATATTTCAGGAGATGGTGTAAATACAGTACCCATATATGAAATTCTCAAAAATAAATAAACTAAATATATATGACAACCAATCAACTCTAAAAATATCGTAGAGAGTTTCCTGGCCTCTCTGGACATTGCTAAGTGTTGTTAGTCCTGACATAAAATACACATGGCAGGAAATTCTCCCTTCATAATATGTCCACTTTGCTTCTGTGCCTGAATGTGTCAACAAGCTGGTTTTCTTTTCCAATGCACCTAAGTTTTTCACTCCCACGAGACACTCCATGGACAAGAATTTTTCATCAGATAGAGAGGAAATAACAAAATTTCACATTAATAAGCTTGAGCAACTAAAGAATAACCCAATATGTGGCAGTTGGTTTTCACCTTGTAATGTTTTAAAAAACCAAGTGAACAAGTAAATACAATGTTTTTTACCTGTGGAGGAAGGGAAAGGCTGCCTGGGCAAGTGGCTGGAAATAATATATATTTTATACCAGGATCTGTTTGTCCCATGAGAGAATTTGTCTTGTTAATCAACTTAATGCTCACACACTAGAAACTGAGGAAATTTGCAGGTCAAGAAATAAATTGCTGTCATAGCATCTTACAAAACACAAAGATTTCATTTCATTAGAATCATATTAAATTAAATAAAGACAAACACACTTATTTAGAGGAAAAGAAAAACTCCGTTGTGTTTCTGATTCTACCATAGTAATTTTAGAGGTCTCTAAAGTGCAGAATATCCAGAGTGCTCTCGGTAATTGCAATGACTTTCTTTAAGTGAATCTTTTTCTATGAAGGTGAGTCTACCTCACACAGCTGAGGTTGACTGTTTTTTTTTTCTTAATTAGATATTTTCTTTATTTACATTTCAAATGCTATCCCGAAAGTTCCCTATTCCCTCTCCCTGCCCTATTCCCCTACCCGCCCACTCCCACTTCTTGACCCTGGCATTCCCCTGTACTGGGGCATATAAAGTTTGCAAGACCTAGGGGCCTCTCTTCCCAATGATGACCAAGTAGGCCATCTTCTGCTATATATGCAGCTAGAGACACGAGCTCCAGGGGGTACTGATTAGTTCATATTGTTGTTCCACCCATAGGGTTGCAGACCCCTTCAGCTCCTTAGATACTTTCTCTAGCTCCTCCATTGGGGGCCCTGTGTTCCATCCAATAGATGACTGTGAGCATCCAGTTCTGCATTTGCCAGGCACTGGCATTTCCTCTCACGAGACAGCTATATCAGGGTCCTTTCAGCATAATCTTGCTGGTTTATGCAATGGTGTCAGTGTTTGGAGGCTGATTATGGGATGGATCCCTGGGTGTGGCAGTCTCTAGATGGTCCATCCTTTCGTCTGAGTTCCAAACTTTGTCTCTGTAACTCCTTCCATGGGTGTTTTGTTCCCTATTATAAGGAGGAATGAAGTATCCACACGTTGGTCTTCCTTCTTCTTGATTTTCTTGGGTTTTACACAGAAAATGTTGTACATTTACACAATGGAGTACTACTCAGCAATTATAAAACAAGGAATTTATGAAATTTTGGGCAGACGGATGTATCTGGAGGATCTCATCCTTAGTGAGGTAACCCAATCACAAAAGAAGTCACTTGATATGCACTCACTGATAAGTGGATATTAGCCCAGAAACTTAGAATACCTAAGATACAATTTGCAAAACACAAGAAAATCAAGAAGAAGGTTGGCTGTTTCCTATGAAGGTGAGTCTACCTCACACATCTGAGGTTGGCTGTTTTATTTAGTGCATCAGCTTGCATTTCCATTTCCCTTCCTAATGAGGCCCCACATTCAGTCCCTTTCCTGAAGCTTCAGGGCTCAGCGACTTGTCCTCTGGCCTTGCCTCACATTTATCATGATCAATATCCTTCATTTGGTTTAGCTGGTTCATCTTCCTCTTCTGCATCCTGTTCAGTTCTTCCTGGATCGATCAAAGGTGCTCACAGCCTGGCAACTCACTGCACACATTGCTGCAGTGAACCATGAATAGGTTCGAGATATGAGGAAAATAAACACATCTTATATATTTTCTCTGTTATCCATAAAATAAGAAAGGAAATATGAGGTCACGATACTCCAGCATAACTTCACAATGGTAGGACATAAGGAACTTAGTATGCCTCACCAGGAATAGAGGGACCGATGGTAGCTCTCCTCATAATAACAGTGTCAAATCTGCATGATAATGTTTCCCTTTATTTTTCATTAATTTTTAAAAATTATGTGCGAGAGAGTGAATGAGCATGTCTGAGTATGAGTATGTGCATGTATTGTATGTATGAGTATATGTGAGTGTATACATGATTATATGTGTATGTGTACATGTAAGTATGAATATGTATATTTGTGGGTGAGTGTGTGAGGGACTATGTATGGATAAGTATGCATATGGGAATGTGTATATGAGTGTGTATTTGTGGGTGGATATGTATTTATTATTGTATGCACATATGTGTGAGTGCATGAGCATATGCATGAGCATGTGTGTGACTATGTATGTATGAGGGTGAGTATGTGTGGTACATTATTATGTGTGAGCAGTATGTGATTGCATGAGTATGAAGGTGTATGTGTCCATGTGTGTGAGTGTATATGAGCATATGTGTATTTGAACACTTGTATGTGAGAGATCATGTGTATGTGTATTCACTTCTTGTACTGTGTAGATCCTGGGCCTCAAACTCAGGCCATCCAACTTCGTGACAAGTTCCTTTACTTGCTAAGCCACTTGCCAGCTCCATATTCCTTTCTTCTGTTATACAGCTGTTAGTGACCAGAAAGCTATCACACTCTAGGTAGCTATAATAACTTGGGTTCTTTTCAAATGAATCAACTGACGCTTATGCATCAGCACAGTTGATATTAGTCCTTAGTGACCACATATTTTTCTATTTACTTTTTAAGCACAAAATAAAGGGCTTCGCTGTGACACTTTCACACATGAATATAATTTATTGCAAACACAGTCACCCCGCTATTGCTATTCCTCCCTACTCCACTCTGTCATGGCTCCATTCACAGTCCTCTTAGTATCTCTTTGAATTTCCTGTTTATAGGAGCTTCTTATTCAATACATTGATATATTACAGTGTAAATTTTGTGCTAAGGTTAGGCCTAAACTTCAGAACATCACATTTTAAATTAGATAAAGTAACTGGATTATTTTATGAAATAATATTTCTGGATTGCTTGTGGAATTAGTTCCATCAGTGTGGATATGACATTTTCAGCTTTACTGTTAAGAAATATGATTCAACAACCCATTTTAGAAGGCATTAAGATAAATGAATATGCAAATGTGGATCTGCTCTCACATATGATACAGGGAGAGAAATCTACTTCAGATTGTATAATGCTTATGCTGTGTAACACATAGAGGAAAAAAATAAGTCATTAGCTCATTGGCATATGGACTATGCCACTAAGTGTAAGTGACAAGATTCACAGTACAGAAACAGAAAGCACAGTCTGCCATGCAAAGATGGGCTTAGCACTCACAGAGACCTGCATCTGAGCACTATTTCTGCCTCTCTTAGTGTGCTAAAGTCAGATAGGTCCCTTTACATTTCTGTGCCAGTCGGGGTTCTCTAAAGGAACAGGATAGAGTAAACAAAGGTTCAGTGATGGCCATTTGACTGTACAAAATCCAAGAAGCTGGTAGATGTCCAACTAAGAGGCTGGTTGTCTCTTCAGTCCTCATTTGGCACTGGAGTCATTGGAGGTTTGCTGGGGAGCTATTGGCTTTCAGTCTACTCTGAAATGCTGGAGGCTGAATGTTGAACTGATCACAGCAACAAGATAGAGCAAGGTGCCAATGAGAGTGATAGCAAGCAGGCAAAAACCAAAGTTTCCTTCTAAATCATTTTATGTGGGCCACCTTTCAAAAATGTCCCAGATATAAGGTGAGTCTTCCTGCTTTAAATTATGTTATGATGAAAACCCCTCACAGGAGTAGCAAGTGGCTTGGGTTTTAGCTGATTCTATATGTAGAAGTTATCAAACAAAAAGCCCTTTAGAGAGGCACCTATAGAGTGGTCAGAAGTGACTGACAGAGTTGGAATAAGGAAGACAACTGCTGGGTGACAGGGAAAGGCAGAAAGCAATGTACTCTTTGCTTTCTAACATCTGAATATCTTCTCGCCCATCCTAAGCCAATAACATTCAGGTAGAAACATTAATAAATACTGCTTTAAAATAACTCTCACAGTTAAGTATCATTTTTCTCTTCTCAGAGATAAAGTTGCATCATTTCTGAGATCATCTACTCTAATCCTGACTACGAGCATTAACATCTAACAAGTGTTTAGAATGGTTATAGTACATCAAAAATTAAATTAGTAAGTATTGTTCTTTCACTAGAGCCATAAATCCCATCTGTAGATGCTAGCATTCCACCTGTGTGTCCACACAGAAGCATTTATGAATCAGCAGCCCCAGTAAGAAAATGCACTGCCCATATTGTTGCTAAATAACAGTACCTTGTGTAAGAAGTAAAGTCACAGATGCCCTACTAAAAGAAGAAGAATCAGGGTGGTGACATCTAACGGCTGAGGCTTCTGATAGTTACTGAATTATCCAAAGGAGACTTCAAATGAAAAGTATCAGTGGTACTCAATCAGGCATGTCCAACCAGCTATTTGTAGGTCACATCCATCCCAGGCTGGCTATGGATGTAGCCTAACACATTTGTAGATTGGATATCATCCCAGCATCAAATTGTTGGACACTGCTGCCTGGTGGCAACTGATAAATCCAAAGGTAATTATCTAATTTTACATTCAAGATAATGATACCCATTGGTTATGACACATGAAATCAGAGACAGTATTAACTTGAAAATGCACCAACAATCTCTTTCTAACATATATGTGGCACAGTGTCATGTCAATTTTGAGACCTAGCATGTAACAAAATGTACCTGGCCTACAGTGTGATTAAACTGAATTCTATACTGAGAATTAAAATTAAGCTTGTTAAATCAGTTCCATATGATAATTCATGTTGGGGATTTTTAAACATATTTCCACTTCTCCTGCTTATTTATAATAGAAAACAGACTGAAGTCCACTTAAGAGTTAAAACAAAACAAAACAAAACAAGAATAAGGATAGCATAATTATAAGGTCTTTGACAGGTAAATAATGTATAGACTATGGTCATGATTGCTTAAAGACGAACCTGTTTATTCCAGCTGCTGTATTTTTTTTTTTTTTTTTTTTGCAGCTAATACCATGCATCCTTTCCCCTCTCATTGCCAATGTTGATATTATCATGGTCTCACATATTATTTTCATTTTTATAGTTCTTCCCTCTGAAGTAATCCCTTTCTGGGAGAAGAAAGATAACCTAATAGATTTTCCTATCTTTAATTTTGTAGGCTCTGTGAATTTTTAATGCTAATGCTTTAAAGAATTCCTCTTATTTAAATAAGATATTTGATTAAAAAAAAGGTATTCCAGATAATCTTTCTACTAAATCTTTAACAGTAAAGCTTTAAAAAAAGTTATTACCATATGCTCTTTAATGCAGAAAGCAAAGATCTAGTGTGGGACTGAGAGTCATAATGAGGCCAATCTCAATTCCATCAATGCTCTGTTCTATTAAAATCAAATCCAATCACATTCCTCATTTCAGCCCAGCACGCCTTGGCTTTGAGGTATGTTCAGAAATGCACTTAAATTAGAAAAGAAACATTAACATTTTATCATATGAATACCACTAATGGCTTGGAAGATTAGCAGCAAGGCATTCTGGAGACTTCTGAAAATTCACTCAATAATATTCCCATTCACAGTGCTGCAAAGGTAGGAGTTGTGTTTTCAATTACCAATGCTCAGAAGGAGTTGGTTAAAAAAGAGAAAGGAAGGAAGGAAGAAAGATAGAAAGAAAATTGGCAGCCTCACCAATGAAAATCCTGTATCCAAAATTCCATTTGATATATTTCCAGAGTACACGTCTTCATTTCCATCATCTTTAACTATGTGAACTAGAGGGAGAAAGGGTACATTTTCATTTATGTAATAGGTCACTACAGAAAAATATCTATAAGCTTAATTAATTTTATTTGTATTTCTAGTTAGTTATTTTAGGGGTTGAATTGGTTTTTTTCTATAATGTCATAGTAAGAATTGCACAAATTCTTCATGATTCTACTGTCCATGTCTACACTTTGTATAGACATATAGCCCACAAGCTCAGAATGTCTAATTGTGAGTCTTTTGCTTAGAAATCTGAGTAAACTGGTCCTATTGTAAATAGCTCCCAGGCTGACACTATACCATACAATACTACCTTATTTAAAGTAAGGGAGAGATGAAATATGTTCCTTAATTTATCGCAGGACTTTATTTGTTAACGCCTGTTTCCTTTGAATTAGTCCAATTTCTTGCATGCCTAAATTATAACTACCATTGTTCTGTATATGTCGAAGCCTTGTATTGTGGGAGGGTGTGTGTGTGTGTGTGTGTGCGCGCGCGTGCATAAATAATTTAAACAAAGTTTAAACAAAGTTACATTGAGTACTGTAATTGGTCTTGGTTGCTTCCCAGAATTTAAAAGTAAGACTGCTATTGTAGAAAACACCACATACTTCAGCTGCAAGGCTTCGAGGAATCAAGCTGGAACTGACCTGGAAGCTACCTTCTAGAGGATTAGATCCCCTGTTATCTGAAGATGTTTTGCAATCTGTCAAGGGAAAAAAGCAATTAAAAGCCCCAAACTGCTGTAAAGCCAATGAATCTCATTGAGCGGGGTGCAGTAGTGACACGGACCTCATGTGTAAGCTGCAGCCATCTGACCAGCTCATTTCAAATAGGAGGAAGCTCGTACATGGTACTGTAAACCTAGTTGGTCCCCTCTGGCTGCTAATGTGATGGATCATGGGAGAGAACAGTATACTCCTCAACCGTATGCTAAATCCCGATCCTTATAACACAGATAAAGGAAGGCAGCTTTTATCCTTCAGCAATGAAGCTTCTTTTTGCAGCAGAGGCCGTCACAGCGATCAACAATTGTCCAAAATCCAGGGGACAAAACGTATTGAGTAACCTTCTCTAGTTGATACATATATGACACAGTCCCTACATCTAAGGCTCAGAGAACGTTGTGGAAGATGGGAACGGAAATATGGTTAGAGTCAGAGCATTTACTATTGGATTGTGTCTTCCACATATAATAGGGAATAACACTTGTGGAATCTGAACAACTAGGGCTCTTAAAAAAGATCTTACAGAAATTGGACAAGGAATTAGTCCTATCTAAAGAGCTATAGACAATTCATGGCTGCTAAGAAAGAATCACTTAAATTTTTTTTTTTTTACAGTGATGAGCCTCCTGTTCCAATCCCAATCAGATATTCCTAAACGCATATACATATGAGCAATACTAGATGGACTTACCAAGTTATATATTTAAAAAGAACGAGTCATGAATTTGAAAGAGAGTTCTGCAGCAAAGGAGGATTTTTAGAGCAAAGAAGGGAGAGTAAAAATGATATAATTAGAGTTCTTGACTGTGAAATCCTCAAAGAAATCATAAAATAAATGTTTAAAAATCAAATCATTAATAATCTCTGAAAAAATGAAAACTTTGGCTCCTTGTCATAAAATATTTTGCTGAAATGTTTCTACATATGTAGTATACTGGATTAACAAAATTAGACCATTTCTAAAACTATTAATTTTTTTTAGAAGGTTTTAAGATTAAGCCAGTTTTATTTAAATTTGTAAGTATACAAGTGTCTGATAAATCTTGTCAACTAGAGTGTTTGGTATTTTGGTTTGTTTTGTTGTATTAGATGTAAGTATTGTGTGCTGTGTGTGTGAACATAAAATATTTGGTCAGAAATTAAAAACAATGGGTCAAATATAATTAGTTTCTATAATTGAGAATTTTTTTATTTTTTATTTTTTATTAGGTATTTTCTTCATTTACATTTCAAATGCTATCCCAAAAGTCCCCCATACCCCCCCCCACTCCTCTATCTACCCACTCCCACTTCTTGGCCCTGGCATTCCCCTGTACTGAGGCATATAAAGTTTGCAAGACCAAGGGGTCTCTCTTTCCACTGATGACCAACTAGGCCATCTTTTGATACATATGCAGCTGGAGTCACATGCTCTGGGGTACTGGTTAGCTCATATTGTTGTTCCACCTATAGGGTTGCAGATCCCCCCCAGCTCCTTGGGTACTTTCTCTAGCTCCTCCATTGGGGAGCCTGTGTTCCATCCAATAGCTGACTGTGAGCATCCACTTCTGTGTTTGCCAGGCACCGGCATAGCCCCACAAGAGACAGCTATAACAGGGTTCTTTCAGCATAATCTTGCTGGTGTATGCAATAGTGTCAGCGTTTGGAGGCTGTATGGGATGGATCCCCAGGTGTGGCAGTCTCTAGATGGTCCATCCTTTTGTCTCAACTCCAAACTTTGTCTCTGTAACTCCTTGCATGGGTGTTTTGTTCCCAATTCTAAGAAGGGGCAAAGTGTCCACACTTTGGTCTTCTTTCTTCTTGAGTTTCATGTGTTTTGCAAACTGTATCTTGTATCTTGGGTATTCTAAGTTTCTGGGCTAATATCCATTTATCAGTGAGTTCTTTTGTGATTGGGTTATCTCACTCAGGATGATGCCCTCCAGGTCCATTCAGTTGCCTAGGAATTTCATAAATTCATTCTTTTTAATAGCTGAATAGTACTCCATTGTGTAAATGTACCACATTTTCTGTATCCATTCCTCTGTTGATGGACATCTGGGTTCTTTCCAGCTTCTGGTTATTATAAATAAGGCTGCTGTGAGCATAGTGGAACATGTGTCCTTCTTACCAGTTGCAACATCTTCTGGATATATGCCCAGGAGAGATATTGCAAGATCCTCTGGTAGTACTATGTCCAATTTTCTGAGGAACCGCCAGACTGATTTCCAGAGTGGTTGTACAAGCTGGCAAACCCACCAACAATGGAGGAGTGTTCCTCTTTCTCCACATTCTCGACAGCATCTGCTGTCTCCTGAAATTTTGATCTTAGCCATTCTGACTGGTGTGAAGTGGAATCTTGGGGTTGTTTTGATTTGTATTTCCCTGATGATTAAAAATGCTGAACATTTTTCAGGCATGTGCTTCTCAGCTATTTGGTATTCCTCAGGTGATAATTATTTGTTTAGCTCTGAGCCCCATTTTTAAATGGGGTTATTTGATTTTCTGGAGTCCACCTTCTTGAGTTCTTTTTATATATTGGATATTAACCCCCTATCTGATTTAGGATTGGTAAAGATCCTTTCCCAATCTCTTTTAGAATAGGGACTATATTCCCATTTAAAGAATGATGTCATGAAGAGCATGGGTAAGATATTTACTTCCCTGATATTCTTCTCCCCATGAATCTTAGGAAAAATATTATAAGCATCTATGTCTGCATACATTCAGAAAAATATGGTAATATGCACACATGGTAATGTAGAGAAAGGGAAAGAGATGGGGGATGAGAGGGAAAGATAGGGGAGAGAAGAGGGAGGAGAGTGTACCAAAGTAAAGGTTTCTTCTTTTGTCTCAGCTTACACCATCTTTGTTTTCTACACTGATCTGAAAAGTCCCAAGCACTCAACCCTGTTCTAGAAACTTAAGGTCAAAATGCTCCAGCTAGCTAACTGCATGTTCTTGGCTTCTTTTAAACTGCTTGCTTGCTTTCCCATGCAACTGACAATGAGGATGCAATTTTTATGTTTTCTTTATATTTAAAAATTCCCTGCAATATGCATTTGGGGTTGGATTGTAGGAAGTGTTTCTCACCAGGCATTTGCTGGTTGGCTTAATACAAACTCAATTCAAACATTGTGCTGAGCGGTCTCTGGGTTTTTTTCCCTACAACACAGAGGGGAGAGACAGAGAGGCTAGTGACAGAGACCAAGGCAATCCTGTAGATCTTCTGAGACTTGCTTATGTTACACTAGGTAAAAAGCAGTATCTTAGATACATATTAAAAGGAATAACAAAGAAAGGAGCTTTGATGCTGAAACAATAGGCAAAAATTCTGAATGATTCAATCTGAGACAACTTGAATGTTGGGCTCATGACAGTAGTGAAAAGGATGGTTTTGCAACTCAAGAGCCTTTGCAAGCCATCTTAATGGCCTGATGTTCTCTCTCAGGTTTTTGAGGTCTCTCCAACTGCAGAAGTGTATGTGTTGTCTCCACTCTGCCACCATGGCTTTATTCCGTTGCCCGCCAAATGTCTATACTACAGCATACAGTGTATGACAAAGTGGCTCACTCCTTACCTCTAACTCATAATTCTGTTCTTTCTCACAAAACTCTCATACAACTCAAACTCCAAGCAGTTGTTTGAGCGGGTTTTCCTGGAATCTAATGGTCATGGCAAATATTACTTCATGTTTTTCCATTTGTCATTATTCTTTTTTTTAATTAGGTATTTTCTTCATTTACATTTCAAATGCTATCCCAAAAGTCTCCCATACTCTCCCCCCAACTCCCCTACCCACCCACTCCCACTTCCTGGCCCTGGTGTTCCCGTGTACTGAGGCATATAAAGTTTGCATGACCAAGGGGCCTCTCTTTCCACTGATGGCCAACTAGGCCATCTTCTGATACATATGCAGCTAGAGACACAAGCTCCAGGGGGTACTGGTTAGCTCATATTGTTGTTCCACCTATAGGGTTGCAGATCCCCCTAGCTACTTGGGTACTTTCTCTAGCTACTCCATTGGGGACCCTGTGTTCCATCCAATAGCTGACTGTGAGCATCCACTTCTGTGTTTGCCAGGCACTGGCATAACCCCACAAGAGACAGCTATAACAGGGTTCTTTCAGCATAATCTTGCTGGTGTATGCAATAGTGTCAGCGTTTGGAGGCTGTATGGGATGGATCCCCGGGTGTGGCAGTCTCTAGATGGTCCATCCATTTGTCTCAACTCCAAACTTTGTCTCTGTAACTCCTTGCATGGGTGTTTTGTTCCCAATTCTAAGAAGGGGCAAAGTGTCCACACTTTGGTCCTCATTCTTCTTGAGTTTCATGTGTTTTGCAAACTGTATCTTGTATCTTGGATATTCTAAGTTTCTGGGCTAATATCCATTTATCAGTGAGTACATAACATGTGAGTTCTTTTGTGATTGGGTTACCTCACTCAGGATGTTGCCCTCCAGGTCCATTCAGTTGCCTAGGAATTTCATAAATTCATTCATTCTTTTTAATAGCTGAGTAGTACTCCATTGTGTAAATATTCTTAACTTCCACAGTCATTGACTTTGTTGACTCCAAATCTGACCATTTTGTGATATATCCCTGTTGAATTAATTTAAAAATAACATTTTTCCTGTGCAATCAAGAGGACTCTGTCTTACTCTTCACTCTGAATTACCTTGAAGATACTTGTTCCCATTATTTTTATGGGGGAAAAAAAATCCCTTCATTACTACTATTATCTTAATTTTACTTGTGACTCATATATTTGTTGAGACTCAAACTTTTCTCATCCAATGGTATGGACAGCTTTTCTGGGAATGCCACAGGGTTATAACATTCACTAGCACACTTTAATTTCAACATATGCATTTGAGGCTCTAGCATCTCATGGCAACAGACTTCATGCTTTCCATTATCTTTGTCTTACTGTGCTACAGTCTTACTGAAATCACTGATGATGGATCTCCGGAAGCCCAGTGTCTCAAAAGTTATGTTTTGATATCTCCCAAATCACCCAAGATTTCACAATCAATGGAAGCTATTTGTAGGGTAAGATCAAGAATGTATATCCCTCAATGACGTACTTTGAATAAACTAGACCTAGGATAAATAGGATTAATAGATGAACAAGTTATTATCCTGAAATACCAAAATGGTTAAGATATACTCAACACTAAGTAACAGTCAGGGCTAAGGCAAGTTTCCAGGGTTACAGGGCTTAAGGAATGAAGATGATCCACACAGGGCTTTTAGGACAGTGAAAGTATTCATCATGATGTTCTAATAGTGGATATAGGTCATGTGTTTCCACAAACCACAGAAGATATAACAGCAAGAGTGAACTATGAATTTTGGGTGACACTTTGAGTTAGTTTGTTTTTTCAATTTTAATGACTATATCCCTCTAGTGGGGGTGTTGGTAAGGGGAGATGATATGCATGTGAAGAAAGAGGGGTGATATGGAAGTCTCTATAACTGGTGCCATTTTTTCCCATGTGAGGATGAAAATCTCTTAAAATGAAGCCAGCTATGCAAAATATAAACATGCATGTGTTAAAGTAAAGGCAGAAAGGAGAGGATGACTCTGTTGGGAGGGTACTTACTATGCAAGCTTGAGGACCTGAATTTGAATTCCCAGCACTCATGAGAAAGGAGGACATCTCCATGACTGCAATACCAGCACTGAGTGTCATGGGGGTGAGGAAGATAATTTCAGATAGAGAGCACATTGCAGGTGACTCAATTCAGAGATGCAATCAAGAACAGCAGAAACCTTACTCTGCCTCCACATGTGCACACAAGCATCTGCACACTCACATACATGCATCACACCCCCCCCACACACACACAGATACACACACACATACAAACATACCCCATTCAATATACATATGCCACATGTTCATGTAAAAATAAATAAATAATGAGAGAGAAAGAAGTGATATTATTCTTTTAGAATATCCCAAAATGTACTATACGCTCAGACACACACACACACACACACACACACACACACACACACACACACACACATACACACTTCCCTCAGGTTACAAACACATTTTTCCTTTCCCAGTTGGCTGCCCTCTGTATTAACTGTAGGGCAATGTGACTGGATCATATTATGGAAGGAAGCTTTTCAGTGAAGTGAGCCATTCTTTGCTGATATCACACCAGGTAGCGCACAAGTCTTTGGAGAACAATAAACCTTAGCTAATTTCATTGATTTCCTTGATTGATGCAAATTACAAATGACTCTATATCCTGTCAGGCAATCTTAAATGGTTCTAGCTAACTCTATCTTGAGCCCCCACATGCTCTAATACACTAAGGAACATGCTACAGCCCTAATCTGAAGTAATGGAGTACAATCTGCTTTTTTAAAATTAAACACATCCCTTGTAATTGTACTCAAGATTTTCACAACGGTTTGTGCCTTTAAACAGCATGAGCATGCACTAATCGCATCGCCTTTTATAATTTTGAGAATAAAAATCATTTTGGGGGACCTGAGAAGAAAGGTAGCCTTCAAGGTACAGGCCTCAAAGCAAGGTATGAAAACATAAAAGCCGATATGCTCTGCTTTAGACATCTTAGAATAGAGAATAATGGCCTCAGCTCCTGTCCCCATTCCTCCTGTGATCAGAGCTCCATTTGCCATTAACAGTGACATCTTCTATAGGAGGCCCCTTTTAGAGGCCATGGGGATTGTGAGCAGCCACAGAACTAAAACGTTCCACTGAATGTAGCCTCTGGGCTTCTCACCACTCCCAGCTTCCTAGACAAAGAGGCAAAAGGAGCTGACACAATCAGCAGGTATTCCAAGAAGCAAGTGATGCTGAGATGGTACCAAGTGGTACTGGGTAGCACACAAAAAAATAAAGTCCACATGTCACATCACAGCGTTTATCTTCTGGCAGTCTAGCTCACCAGCTTTTGCAACTTGGGATATTGTCTTAGTCCTTTGGAACCTGACTTTTTGTTAGCTGAAGGATGACAGGGATGATTCCCACATTGAATGTCTATGCTGAGCATTGTGTTAACTGGTAAGACATCAAGGACGGTGGCAGGCACACTGAAAGACTTCTAAGATGGCAGTGGCTATGGTAACAGCGAAGGAGATGCTCACAAGTGATGGCTGCTATTAGTCAGATGAGTCCTGTGATGAGGATTCTTTGGGGTGAGGGTGGGGATTCTCACTGCTTCCTATCTTTTATATCAGAATTCCATTTTGTCTTTCAGAGAGGTGAGCAGAGCACTAAAATCCATCTGATTGGGGTCCCATCTTTTATCTTTACATAGAGCAAAGGTGGTTAGGTAAAGGCCTCCCAGAGCACCCGTGTTCTGCCTAATGGGAGATGCCAGGAACCTTTGAGTTCCTACACTCTCAACACTGTGCTGGGGAATGCTGGCAGACAGGTGAGCAAATCTAATGTCTAATCTAGATACCTTAGTCCTAAGCTTACAGCTAAACCAAACCTGCAGTAAAAACCATAGCAGAAGCAGGTAAAGAACGGTCTGAGATGCTGCCAGTGGAATAAATTGAGTAAATCTGAGGGAGAAAGAAGGGGAAGTTTGATAGGACCTTTTGGTTAGAAATAGCATCAGAAGATGTCCCAAATGGTAAGAAGGACACATGCTCCACTATGTTCATAGCAGCCTTATTTATAATAGCCAGAAGCTGGAAAGAACTCAGATGCCCCTCAACAGAGGAATGGATACAAAAAATGTGGCACATTTACACAATGGAGTACTACTCAGCTATTAAAAAGAATGAATTTATGAAATTCCTAGGCAAATGGTTGGACTTGGAGGGCATCATCCTGAGTGAGGTAACACAATCACAAGAGAACTCAAATGATATGTACTCACTAATAAGTGGCTATTAGCCCAGAAACTTAGTATACCCGAGATATAAGAGACAATTTGTAAAACACATGAAACTGAAGAAGAACGAAGACCAAAGTGTGGACACTTTGCCCCTTCTTAGAATTGGAAACAATCACCCATGGAAGGAGTTACAGAGACAAAGTTTGGAGCTGAGACAAAAGGATGGACCATCTAGAGACTGTCATATGCAGGGATCCATCCCATAATTAGCCTCCAAACGATGACACCATTGCATACACTAGCAAGCGTTTGCTGAAAGGACCCTGATATAGCTGTCTCTTGTGAGACTAGGCCTGGGCCTAGCAAACACAGAAGTGGATGCTCACAGTCAGCTATTGGATGGATCACAGGGCCCCCAATGGAGGAGCTAGAGAAAGTATCCAAGGAGCTAAAGAGATCTGCAACCCTGCAGGTGTAACAACATTATGATCTAACCAGTACCCCAGAGCTCTTGACTCTAGCTGCATATGTATCAAAAGATGGCCTAGTTGGCCATCACTGGAAAGAGAGGCCCATTGGACATGCAAACTTTATATGCCCCAGTACAGGGGAAAGCCAGGGCCAAAAAATGGGAATGGGTGGGTAGGGAAGTAGGGGGGAGGGTGTGGGGGACTTTTGGGATAGCATTGGAAATGTAATTGAGGAAAATACGTAATAAAAAATATTTAAAAAAAAAAAGAAAAAGAAAATAGCATCATAATTGGACTTTGAGGGAGAGTAGAGACAGTTGCCCAAAGGGATCTCTCTACAACAGCTAGTCATTGTCTTTACTCCGGTACACTGCAACTAAGGAACAGGGTTATACACAGTCCCACCAAGTCAGTGACACGTCACTCCACTTAAGAGTAAATGAAGGACAAGGAGTAAAGGAAGGAAGAGCTTAGACTTAGCCCTTTTTTTTTAATTCCAAAGGTGACTTTTAATCAAAACAGGTGGGATAGTATTAATGGCACAGACAGCAATTTTGGGTGCTCATACCACCTTGCATCTTATTGTGGTCACATTTGCTATTTAGTCCTGGGCAGGTCAGGTGGTTAAGTAAGTTGATGGTTGTAGATTATGTTGGAAATACACAGAGACAAATAGATGCCATGAATCACTGTTATTCAATAGCCTCAGGGGATAATCTTGCCTCCAAACAGAAGGGTCTCGGAAAGATGGACTGTGTTTACAGACAGTGAGAAGCTTTCTCTTTTACACTGAAGATGAAATTTTTAGCTAGATTTATTCTAAAACCATCATAATGCCTAAGGGTAATCTTTTTAAAATGCCATTATAACAGAATAAATCGGAAATCGTTCAAAAATGCCACTTACAGGAGACATGAAGAAAAAAAATGCATTAAACTAAAACAGTTTCACTATCTCACTTAAAAATGTATCATAAGACAAAGAGAGCTTCCCACAGGGCTGGTAGCTGTGATAGCTGAGAGCAAATAAAAAGAAACAAATTAAAAGCTATCTAAACCACATAAACACACAAAGAGGGCTCTTCCACAAGACGGGGGAGAAACTTCTAGAAGAAATTCACAGTGGATTCAAATACTCAATCATTCTTTCCTGTGGATTGTTCTCAGTAAGGTTTAGAGATCTCCCCCGATTCCTTATAACAATTGCAAGGAATTAAAAAGAATAAGAAACTCATAAAAATGGAAATAACACCGATAATGTCTCATGTTGCTATAATACTCTTTAGTTTATACAGTAAACTTAATTATCTAAGTTAACACCCAAAGCCCCATGACATAGATAGGATGGGTGCTATCTTTTGTCAAAAGAATTTAATCACCGGAGGCTATAAAAGACTACATGACCTGAAAGGCTGCAAACCTAGAGGCAGAAGCCTAGAGTGCAAGGCAAGAGGATTCACAGATTTCATCTATGCTAGAAATCTACTGACATCATTACCAGCACACACGCACTCACACATGCACGCACACATGCACGCACACATGCATGCACACAAATCCTATTAAATTGGTACTCAAGAAGCACATAGAGTTTTATGACAGGTTTAAAAAAGGAAGTATTCAAAACGTAAATCTCTTTGACACCAAAACGTAATTAATATTTATAGTATTTAATTTTGAAATGAAAGAAAATTCATTTAAAAAATGGATTTTATATACTAGAGCAGAGAAAGTAGTTTTGGGTGGCCATGCTATAGGATGTTCATTCTGTACTGGGAGGTGATCTGTTTTAAAAGGTTCCACATTGAATTATGCTCAGGCGCTGTTTAACTGGGGCCACTCTTCTTCTTACTGTCCCACTTTCCATCTATATTGGACCACTGTAAACTCCACACACTCCTTAGCAAGCAGCCAGTCTGAAGAACCCTACTATCTCCAAACTCATTCCCTCCCCATCCGTACATCCAGAAATACACCACACACTGTATCTTAAGAGTTGGCTACAAGCAGACAGAAATGTCTCAAACTACAAGGAATAGACCAGATCTCTCTCGAGTAACCTTTTTAATTGCTTTTGCTTTATTTTTTCTCAGAAGAACAAAGTACATCAAACAGTATTTTCAAATAAAAACAAAAATAGTTATTATTCAAAGTACTATAGCTCATGGGATCCCATTCTGTCCTACCTGAGACTCCAGGGCACAAGTGTTCTTCTATTTGCTGTGCAAGAATGGCTTCAGTGGAGGCCTTATAGGAACTTGTGTGCTCAATATTAAAACCAAGAACATGTCTTCTTTGGTTTGAATTGTCAGGTAAAAATAAAAAGGAAAGAAAGCACACATGAACATATGCCTAAAATACCACACAGGGTTGGATGGATCCTGCCTGCCCAGTGTCTTCTCATCATGCATTTCACTGTGTGGACACACATCACTGTCCTACTCACTGAAATGAGATAAATTCAGATGTGAATCTTTTCTATCTGCCTTAGGTAACTTTTGGATCCTCTCAACTTGTAACTTACAGTGTGGAGATGAGTACCAATCACAATACAAAGGAGTTTTCATGATTCCTAAATAAGCTGGTCATTAATATAAAGCTCTAGAGCCATGGATTTCTCTGCATGTTGAGTAGCCTTTTTTTTTTTTTTTTTTTTTTTTTTTTTTTTTTTACTTTTTTGAGACAGGGTTTCTCTGTGTATCCCTGGCTATCCTGGAACTCACTCTGTAGACCAGGGCTGGCCTTGAACTCAGAAATCTACCCGCCTCTGCCTCCCAAGTGCTGGGATTAAAGGCATGCGCCACCACTGCCTGGCTAGACATTTCTATAGCAGTGTTAGTTAGATGGTTCTTGTGGGATGCAATATCTAAGATAAACAACTGAAGTGAGGCAGGTATTGCTTCAGAGATTTCTGTCTGGGATCTACTAGATCCAATGCTTTTAGGCCTGTGGCTGGCAGCAAAATTACAGCAGAAGGAAGCTGTTCACTAGGTGGTAGTCAGAGAGGAGCAAGAGGAAAAGAAATATAAAGAGATGGGGCTGGAGATGGAGGTGAATAAGGAGATGGAGATAGGGAGAGGAAGAAGGAGGAAGGAGAAAAGAACTCATGAATGATTCACTTCAAGATGCACACAGAGTCCCTCCCTCACCCTTACTTCTCAATGACAACATCAAAATACGTAATAAGCAACGGGTTGGTCATTGCTTAGATTGAAGCTATCACAATCACAGTTGACATTTCCCTAAAGTTTGACCTCAGGACACTACAAAGACAATCAAGCCTTCACTACAAAAGCCTTGGGGTAGATGCTTTCTATTCACTCTAAAACAGTGGCTTTGCTTTGGGAGTTAAAGGAGAACTGTCAATTCTATGAGATAGTACCACAGGATTCTTGGTGAGTGGTTGGAAGTCTGGCAGTGTTTTACCTGTAGAGTAGAAAACATCAAAAGGCAATGAAAGCATCCCCACTCACCTGAGGCTGAGAGGTCTCTGTCCTGTTGCCTTCTTTGCTAGAACTACAAGCAGGTGCCATGACACCCAGTATTTTGTTAAGGCGCTTACAATTTTTAACTGGCATCCTCATAATTGCATATAGCAAACACTTTACAAACTAAGCTATCACCAGTGAAACCCTAAAGATAATCCATATGAAGGGGATTCTTAAATAAATTAGCAAATTTATAAATGTAAGAAGAAGAGGACATTCTTGTTTTAAGAAATACTAATATTTCACCAGAGAAACAAAATAAGGATTCTATTTTCCTACAGATAATTCTCTCAAAGTGTTTAAAATATTGTCATATTTTAGAATTTCATTTCTTTGTCCAAGGTTCTATTTCCCCCTGTGCTTTTCTATTGGCTTTCTAATAATCATAAAGTCTTATCTTAAAAGTAGGGAATGGGGAGATGGCCCAACTAGCACAGCGCTTGCCATGCAAGGATGAGGCTCTGAGTTCAGATTCCCAGACAAAAACTCTTACAATGGGATGTAAGGAGTGGATATGTGGATACAGAAGGATTCCTAGAGCTTCTTCTGGGCTATGCAGTCTCCATGAATTGGTGAGCTTTCAGACTGAGACATCTTGCTCAAAAGATAAGGAGGAGATAAAGTGGTACTGGTGTTGGGGGGGATCTGATGTCAGTCTCCGGCCTCCATACATACATGAGCACCTGAGTCACATGCACATGTATACATACCTATCAGATACACACACACATGCTTGCCACATATGCACACATACATACACACATATGTACACACACACATTCACAATAATTTTAGGTATTATACTTCTAATTAGCTAATGTCTTCAGACATGCATTTACTATAAAAACATGCTAAACAACAAATGTAGGCATGAATTTGGGCATCAGGATGTCAAAACTTAATCTATAATTTAATTTCCCAAATTCAAGTAACAGATCTGATACGATGGGGGGGGGGGTTAAACAACTTTCAGTATCTTGTGAGAGTTTAAGCTTAAAATTAGCATTTAAGTAGCAATAACAATCATTTATTAAACATCCTAATTTCTAAGAGCAGTTGTCGCTGTGAGTTCAGAAAACTGTGGTTATAATGAATGGTTTGCTAAGACTCAAGACTCAGAAAACCTTTACATTTGCAGTGAGTTTATTATAGAGAACATGTGCGGAGGGAATGTTGTGTGGAGTTTGAGGAGTTCTAAGCATAGAGATTCCATTTTCCTCTCCACAGTGAGTGGGAAGTCTTAATTTCATGGCACTAATGTTCTGAAATTCACTTCATGGCTCAGTGTTCAAAGATTGCATCAGAATTCTGGAAGGTATCATGGCTGCATGATGGTGCACGCGGTGGGCACCAGTCATCAGGCTAACTGATCCTGTTACTCATAGCCCAATAAAAGGCAGTTGTTTTTTTTTTAGATAATCAAAGATGGCCTCCATCTTGTCATCTTCTTAAATCAGCCTCCCTAATGCTGGAATTACAGAAATGTGGTACCATATCTGGATAAAATAAATAAATTATTTAAGACCGATATTTATTGTACTATCTCAGGGTTATAATAACATATTAAGGTTAGATATTGATGAACTCAATTTTAATAAACAACCCTACAACATAATATAAAATAACAAAATTTACTTTATGTGTGGTATGTTATATATGTGTGTGATATATGTGAATATGGTGCATGTATATGAGTATACATCTGTGCACAACCATCTATGGGAGTGTACAACCAGAGTAGAATCTTGGATAACTTCCTTTGGTCTCCAGCTTATGGCCTTTACACTGGATCTTTCACTGAACTAAAACACAAAGCTAGCCATTTGCCTAGGCTGAATGGCCAACTACTTCCCAGGGTCTCCTGTCTGTGACCCCCAATAGTAAGATTACCAGCAGGAGTAACCATGCTTGATTTTTAACAAGGAAGCTAGGTATTTAAAATCATTTCCTCCTGCTTTGCAAAACAAAAATACTTTTAACTCTTGAGTCATATCCTCAGCCTCAACAACAACAACAACAACAACAACAAAAAAAAACTATTTAGTGATGCATCATGAAATACTTAAGTTCCAAAGGAAAAATGGTTCCTGTATAGCAAGTAGTGAATTAAACATAGGTATAATTTGAATAGTTTTTCTCCCCATCTAAAACTTACATGAAAAGGGGATACTGTGCAAAGAGGAAGAAGACTCACCTGTTTTGTGGCTGTCCAACCTGTCAGTGAACTTGGATAGATACATTTATGGAATAGCTATACAACTTGGAATGGTTCCGTTTAGCCTCCCATACCAGATAAATTCAAGACAATGAACAGGGTTAGTCTTTCTAGCTTTACTCAGTGGACCAAGAGAATGTGTGGAAACATATAATTACCCCACATTCAGGAGCACTAAAAGGTCACTCTGAAAGCTTAAGAAATCCATGAGGCCGTCTTTAACCCTGTGGCTTTGAGGCCTTGCAACTAGGAGACCATGATGTGATGATGAGATTCAGCTTTCTCATCTCTCCCCTATGAAGACAGAGGCAAATGTGCAATATTAAGAGGCAGTTGGCCAGTCTGTCATGATCATATGGATGGTCAGAAAACAAGCATGCTCCCAATCCAGAAACGTGCAAAGCAAAAAAACCCTCCTGTGCTGGGAGCCTCCAATTGCAGTAAGTAATAGCTCTGCAGATAATCCAAGTCAAGACTGTGGAGGTCAGGCTTCTGGCTCAGGCCCTCCCTCTGTGACAGCTCCAGGCAATTTCACCATCCAGCTGTTCTGTTTTTCAAAACTAAAGTAATTGGAATTGAACTACAGAGCTTTTCTGAAACCCTAGCAATTAACAGCACATACTCCCAAACTGCACTGCAATGGGAAAATGTCCATCAATCAACCCAGTGAAATAACACATTTTCTCACCAGATGTGAGATTTAATATCTTCATAACTCTCTGGATTTACCACTTATGAATTGTCAGCCTTGCCTCAAGCTCTGAGAATTAATGGACTACATTTCTGCTATGCAAGGATGGTTTACACTTGTAAAGTATCCCACCCTCTTTTGATGTAAGCACCAAAAACATTCTTTAAGATATCATCAGAAAATATACTAGATGGGAACATTTGTATACGCTGTACTGTGCATTCTCTTTGCCTAGATAAACACAGCTCTCCATGTCTCAGCACAATGCATTCCTGTAGCAGGAATAACCAATTTATCAGCACCAGTAAACATGAAATTAGAGTAAGAAGATTTAATGCAGGTCTTTTACTTTATCATGGTCTCTATGATTCTCTAGACAGATACTAAGAGCACTCTGCTGCTAATTGTATTATGTATATACAAATATCACTGTTCATCTTCAACTAAAAAGAGAATTCAAAGAAGACATATTTCTATTTTGTTTCAATAGTTGTCCAGGAGTCTTGTTCTCTCTTTCCTTTTTCTTTTCTTTTTTTCTTTTTATGTATTCACTCCCATCTCAAGCAGAGAAGCCGTAACTACAATTAAGCTTCCTCATCAGAGCAACCCAGAAAAAAATCTTGCATTGCCAGAGCATCAAACTTTGCAGGTTTGGAGATAAGTTTTTACTTCTGCTCACAGGGAGGGGCTGGTGCATCAGTGAAGGTCAACTCCATGGACTGCAGATGGACTTAATTCATCTGACAAGGTAATCTCCATCCACTATGCTCTGATGCTTGTGTAATGAGAGGCACATGGTGCCATGGCAACAAAGAAGCAAAGCCTGGGGACATGGCAGAAGAGCTGGTCATGGGGTCTCTGCTGTTATATAGAGATGTTTCCCTAGAGAAGGCTATGTTTGAGGTTATCTTCATGCCACAAGAGAAATGTTTGCAGACAATTGAATCATCCAAATGACTACTTTCTCTCCCCCAGGAAAGCCAAAGTACATCAGCATTGTAAAGAAACTACAAGGCCACTAAGTTTATCCTCTAATTTCATAAATATATGAAACAGATAACATGCTATTACATCAGCATATACAACTTAATCTTAATTTGAATATCATGCTGTCGGTTGACATCTGGTTCTCCTTTCCAGTGTTATGCAGCTTTGGAAAGATGACACTGTGAAGTGGGGGTGGACCCCAATGGATTGCTGACACCTGAATGGTTCTGTGACTGATCTAATAGGAATGATTATGGGGAATGAAGAAATAACAGACATGCATACAGAAAAGCTGGGACCAGGTAGGTTATAAGCTCTGGTAGAGACACATCAACAATCCAGAAACTCCTGTAGCTTATTATACTCAGCTCGATGAGCAGGTGGGTTTATTGTATACAGCTGAGTGAAGAGGTGGGTTTAGTACATTCAGTGCAGTAAGGAGGGGGGTTATTATATACAGCTGAAAGAAGAGGTGGGTTTATTATATTCAGTGCAATAAGCATGGGGTTCTTATATACAGCTGAAAGAGGAGATGAGTTTATTATATACAACTGAATGAGAAGGTGGGTTTATTATACTTAGCTGAGTGAGGTGGTAGGTTTATCACACACAACTAAATGTGGAGCTGGGTAAGTTAACCCTGTAGGGGTTCCCCTTTGGGAAGCAGTCTCAGATTGTAGTCATCCAAGAAAAGGAAACTGTAGTTGATACCTTTTATACATCTATACTCTGACCAGAGGGAGACTTTGCCACTAAGGAGCCTGACCTGGGAAAGGCCATTCCATTCCCATACTTCTGAGACATGGGGAACTTGTTATGGCTATGCTCATGTGAACAACACAAATTCACTCAGGACTTTATCCACTCCCTGACACAGGACATAACACAGCAGATCACCTTGCCCTCATAACAAAGAAATTATGTACATCTCTTTGTAATGTTACAAAGACGATTAGAATGACAGCAAAATTTATATATTTAGAAAAATGCAAAGTCCATAAAACAGACCAATGAAATAATTTAGAGGTGAAAATCAATTCAATGATTATATGAGTTCTCAACAATAGAGGACCAAATTTCTATTTAATAAGTAGCACTTGGCTAATGTACTAGCCATATAAAATTACTGTAGATTAAATTTTCCTCCACACTGTAGAATTTCAGAGTAGACTAGCAGATGTTAAACATTTTGTTGAAAAATTTCCAGTTGTGGGAAGAGATAAGTTCCTGATACTAAAGAAATGGAGTGACTAGGAACTCACCAGGGGCATGATGGATTAAGCAGATATGTGAAAAGTAAAATATACAAATTTCAACATTTGGAGGAAAGAAGCAATAGAATAAAACTCTGAATTAAATACCTTTCTGTGTGTGCATATATGTGTGTGTGTGTGAGTGTGTGCATGCACGTGCACACGTGCATTCATGCCTAATTTTGCAATTGTGTACTGACTTAGAGATATAAAGTAAAAGTAAAGGCAGCTCTCATTAAGAGGTGTAATATCTCTTGTGTTGATATAGAACTCTAAACGGCTACCAGGAAACTCTAGTCTCCTCAGTCCTTCGAAATAACAGACAAAGAAGGGGACTTCAATGTAGACAGTGGTGATACCTGTCTTCTAAGACCTACACATTGGGTGACTATTTAATAATGAATACTATGTCTGGAATGTAGGAGATTGTTTAGGGTTTCTGCCAGTATTGCCACGTCCTATGATTAAGGTCAATGAAAAACTAGAGTAACCTGTTCTAGAAAGGAAACTGTAATGTCTACCGCTGTTCAAAATGAAGATTTGGCTGACTGAATTACATTGTTGCAGAAATTGAAGAGACTATGTAATGTACCCTGAGGATAGTAGTGACAAATATAGAAATGATGGACTACAACTGTCTGGAGATTTCTACGTGTTTGAAGTTCCTGGACATCTCTCTCTCTCTCCTCTCACTTTTTCTCTCTGTTTATCTATATTTTAAGTTCTTTCATTCTCTTAGAATGCATAACATGCTTTTTATTGGTTAACAACCCAAATTGTTTAAGAAGTTTTGTCTATCTCAGTTGCTATGTTATTGAAAATCCAGAAGAATAAACAGTACTGACGTGTGTTGAAAGAAAATATGTGTGTGTTTGCAATAGTGTGAAAGATGTCTTATCAAGCTACACGGAACTAGCCCCTTGATATTGTGTTGCTGTCATTTACTGGGAATAAAAGTAGTTTAAGGGGATCTATGCAGGGTTATGGTGACTAGGGGTGGACCTGTGTTGATTAATGTACATTGATTGTCAATGAGTGCTAACTTGAACTGCTGCTCTGCCTGGTATGCCTCAGGGTAATTCTGGATAAGACAAGAATTTCCCTTGGAGATTTCTGTAAAAAAAAAAAGCTTGCCCTAAAGTCAGTGGCATCTGACTTTGATACGAACCAAACAAAATCAGGACGAAGGAGTGAAGTATGGTTTCCTTGTTTCTCACCTGCAAGCTTGACCTACAATACCTCACTTCCTGTTCTCCCGCCTCCCTGGATTTATGTTAGTAACTCCTCCAGTTTCCGAACTTCCAATGTTGGAGAGGATCTCTCATCTTCTAAGCCTTCGTGATCATGTAGGCCAAGCCTTTACAAGTCTTCTTTATGCAGATCTCAGCGATGCTCCCCCTTTGGATAACATCATCTAATATACATAACAGGCACAAAACTGTGCAACTTACACTTACTAGTTCCTTCATAATTTCATCATTCCTCTTTTATCATTTTTAAAAATACCACTTTCCAGTCGTACCTGGAATCAAACCCAGGGTTCTATGAGTGTTTCCAAGCACTGTACTACTGAGCTACACTCTCTACTCTCTAATTCCAACACTGTTTATGAATCAAAATTTTCCTTATTGTTAAAAGAAGGTTAAAAACCAGAAAAGGTACATTTGCTACATAATATTTAACAAGCTTCAAATATATTCAGTTCCCGAAAGTAGGATATTTCATTTAAAAAGTAAATTTTATCCAAGATCCGTTCATTATTCGGATTTTGAGGTTTGGATAGAAATTTTACATGTAGTTGAAGCCATTAAAAATTGCTTGTTCTTTTAAAGAAGAAATCAAAAGAGTCTCAACAAGAGTTACAGAACTATGTATTTGCTTATTTGGCTGTTTAAATTTTCTGAGTTTTTTGTTTATGGCAGAATTAATTTTCTATCATATATATTTCATATTTCATATATACACACATATATCTCAGGCAAAGATTTCACATTCTGTTGGTTGGCTCTCTGTGCCACTGATATTATTCTTTACTGTGCAGAAGCCTTTTAACTCATTGAAATTCCATGGTTAGTTCTAAACAGAAGAAAGGAACTGAGGTATTGCTGGAAGAAGTATAACCTTGTGGAGACACTATGATGATTAGTATAGAGGTTCCTCAAAACACTAAAATTAGAACCACAATGTCTTTCAGTGAGCACTCTGGAGAATACATCTAACTGCATGGTACAATGGAGCTCTACACAGCCACAAAGAAGAGATTGTGTCACAGGCAAGAAGATTGAACTAGGGTTGTCAGACTGAGAGAAGTAAGCCAGACCTAGAGGGATAAAGGTCACACTTCCTCTCACACATGAATTCAGATTTTATAGATACATACACATGAATATAACACAAAAATGGACTGCTGCTTGGGAAGGAAAAGGGGAGGACTCAAAGTGGTAAAGGAGAAATGGGAATAGAGGGAATGAACACAGAGTATGGGCTTGATGTATTTGATCAAAAGTGTCATTATGAAATCTATTGATTTTAACAACAAATATACATTAATTTCTAATTATATCCAATGAAATGCAATCTATTTAATAATACATTATTTTCTTTGATTTGCTAATTCTACTTTGGGGCCTTTATTTCAAAGAATACTACATGTGTCCCCGAATTCCACTTCCCCTAAGCTCAGCCCCTCAAAACATAAGACTAGTCACTCAAAACAAAATAAGACAGAGGCAATCTAAATACCAGCAGTTTACGAATACCTTGCTACACGCAGGCAAAGCTTTTATGTAACTACAACGAGGGGAAGTGGCTACAAGTGCAGTTTGCCAAAAATGTGTGTGAAAACATGAAGCCCGCTGCTCCCGGATCCAGGCTCTGCAGACCCTGATTAGAATCAAGTGTGGACTGGTGCGGATCAGGTCAGGATGGATTCCTACGTTTCAAGTGTACAATCTTAGTGAAAGTTTCGAAGAGGAGCTACCTGCTCAGCTTTATGTGTTCTTTTGTTTATATGACCCAGATAAAATGTAAAAAGCTGGTTTGGACTATGACATTTTTTAAAAGACACTGGTCTATCCACAATAGGGTGGAGCTTTCTCTTTTGACTCTGGTTGTTTTCAGGCTCCGAAAATCAGGGCTTCTCCCCCATATCAAATCTAACCTCTGTTAAATTTGTTGAAAATATATTTTTTCAATGCTCTTTAAACTTGAAAGGATGAAGGAATGGATACATATTCATATAAAAAGAGTCAATTCTGATATCTGCATCCCTATAAACCAGTGAGAAGAAGTTCAAGACACAGGCTTTGGGACAGGTTGCATTGGGCTTAAATTCTACCTTCAAAATGAAGGCACTTTCCCACTTATTTCTTACTCTCTTTGTCTCTCTAATACTTTCCCTCTCTGCTCTCTCCTTTCCTTCTCTCTTTCTTCCCACCTTCGTTGCTCTTTTGTAGATCTCTCTCTCTCTCTCTCTCTCTCTCTCTCTCTCTCATTCTGTTTTGGTGAGTGTTAGAAACTCAACCCAGGGAACTCAAGCCAAAGCCATAGTGCTTTAAACATTAGAGGCGCTCAGCTACCCTGCTAATACAGCACCTAACTAAGTGAGTAACCTTACTGATTCTCAAATACCTTGCCTGTTAACAAAGACAATAGCGATTTTTGTCTCATCAGAAATGTGCTAGTGTAAATGAACTAATAAAGGCAGAACACAAAGCTTGGTGTTGAGCCCTTATCAAGGATTCATATCAACATCTATTATTCTGTGTCAGTCTTGTTTTCCTATGAACACTTTCATATGTTCCAGGTTCTTTCCCTGTAATAACACTTTTCTTCTTCTAAGAATCCCCCTGAATATATGTTTTTATTTCCTTTCAAAGTGTAACAAGATGGTAAATATTTGGCAATATTAGCTCCTAATACAGGGATAATTATTTAAAAAATGGTGCAAAACTGCAAAATAATAGCCATGGAAACTGTGTGCGGGATGTCTGTAACCTCCAGCAATCCATCTCATATGAACTATACATGAAATCTGATTACAGTTTTCCACCCTAAATTGAGACATTGGATTTTATGTTACAAGCCGGGCTTCTCAACAGTGATCATTATCACAGCAGTCACAAATCAAATAAATTGTCATCTTTCCCATACACACTCTATGCCTTCCAAGCTTCAGGAAAATATAATTGATGACTAGCAAATAAAATATGACTCCATGCTAATGATGGAAATTCAGAGCTATAATTACATTTCTCTACAGCCATGCCACCTTGAATGTGCCCCTTGTCCTCTGATCTGGGGGCTATTCAGGGTCACTCTAGGCAGTACTTAGATAAAAGAATTGTAATTAAATTCTATCTGTTCCCTACTTGCCACTTAAGGCCTTGTTTCAATGAACATGATGACCTGGTATTTTTCTCTTATGTTTTATTCAATAATGAATATTAGTTTTAATTTGAGAATAAAATTATTTGTTGCATCAATCATTTTCCCCATTTTTTAAATTAAACAATGTTTCTTTTTGGAAATTCCGATTGAAGTTAACTTCAGGCATCAAGGATCCCATAGTGTTTTTCCACATGACCAGCAAAAGCAAGGATCCCAAGACTGCTCAGCCCAAGGATGCTTGGAGCTGGACATGCTGGTGACTCATGCAGATGGAAATATCCTGGAGATTATTTTAACCAAACATGTATCTATTTAAGATAAAAAAATAATAGCAATAAAGCATAAAGCTGTGTCTCATTTTGTTTTTCTTTTCAGTTACTCTTTGGTCATGTTTTAATAGGTCATCATGCATTCGAGGCTAAGGAGACATTTTCAGAAGGTTAGTGTCGCTTTTGCCATACTTAAGAGAGGGAGAAGTAACTCCATTCTTATATCTAACCATAAACTTAAATACAGAAAAAAGAATGTAAAATGAAACTCACTGGTATTAGGCGTAAGAAGTATGACATAATATTTTAAAGTCTTTGAAGCCAAGTACATTTTATACATATTGGGTTTGTATACTTGTAGGGTGACAGGTTCATTTGTGACTATTATAAAAAAGAGGGCAAGTGAGTGCCACCTTGTGGAAGGACCTACATCTACCACCTCTAAGTCAGTCCCGCCTCCCTGGGTTTTCTTCCCTTCTCTTGTTCCTGCCAATGAAAACATCATGATTCTTCATACCCATGTCCTTCTTTGTATCCGTTCACGTTGCTTACTTAGCTTAAGACAAATTAATTTTCCAATGAAGACTGTACTGTAGATTGCATTAACAAAGAATAATAGTATCCCAGAAAACTTCATACTAGGCAAGGTAAGAAAGAAGTATTGACAGTAATAACAACTGCAGTTTACAACGACAGGCACAAATCCCAAAGGAGCATCATTTATAAGAGGTGGGGGGAGGGTAATGCCAGCAGTGATCAGTGAGGTGTGGATGTGACAAACAGAAGTCTGAAGGATTATGATTTTGCTCACTTACATGAGAAGCTAGGCCAACTTAACCAGACTTAGCATTGGCAAATTTCACAGCATGGTTCCATCAGGGCAATATATGCAAAGCTCTATTAAGCAAAGGTTCCATCAGAAAAACTCCTTCAAAGCAATATTAATTCCTACTGGATTAACTCATATTAAGTCAATTAACTCATTCACTCATTTTAATTCAATATGATTCATTAATTCATCGTGTTTCTTCAGCCTGATTTCTTCATTAGAAAGAAGTTGTTGTTTAGTAGATTTAAAGAGATCTTTTCCAAATTAGATCTGGACGCTAAACTATTTCAACCAAAATTCACAACCTTCCATAACCACAGGTTTATTGTCAAGGAATTTTGGGTAAAGAATGATCTTGAAGTTGCCTCCTCAGCATCTCAAGACTGGAATTATAGGAATGGATCCTATGGCTGACTAAGTCTGACACTTTTAGACCTTAAAAAATAACTTCAGTAATAAAACATTTTAAAAATGAAAGCCTTCTAAAACATGGCCTTAAATCTCACTTTTGTTATTCTGACTCTATGGCTTCTTACCAAAGTTCCAGGCAAGACTAGAATTACGGAAATCCATCTATGCTCTACTGAAAGATCTATCAACCCACAACATCATTTAGTTCTGTAGGGAACAAAACTTACCATCATCTTGGAAAGATTTGATACCTAAGGCTTGGCGATCTCCTCAGTAGTAAGTGCTTGATAATATAATATACACACACTTTGGAGAAGAATTTTCTAGGTTTCGAGTTCTGTACCTGACCAGGAAACCTTTTGCTTTATTTTGCCTTTTTAGAATAAAACATTTCTGCAGGCTGGAGACATGACTGAGATAGTAACATGCTTGTTGAAAAAGTTGTAAGACCTGCATTCTGAAAAGTAGCTCCCACGTAAAGGGCCAGATGTGGTAGTATTCATCTGTAATTCTGGTGCCGGGGTATGAGTGGAGGCAGGAGAATCGTGGGAGTTTAGTGTTCAGCTAGCCTAGTCAAGTATGTGAGCTCAAGGTTTGTAAGGTAGCAATAAGATAACTCAGGATGTATAGCTTCTTGCCATGAAGCCTGACAACCTGAACTTGATCCCCAATCCATTTGGTACAGAGAACTAATTTATAGGATCCTTTTGACTGCCACATACAATCTATTCACACACATACACAAATAAATATATACATTTATTTAGTTTTATGTTTTTTAAAGATAGCAAGATGGCTCAACAGGTAAAAGATGATCACAGTGAAATCTTGGAGAGACCAGACTGCATAGAGTTGTACTCTGATTTCCAAGGATGGGCCATAGTACACACTCATCAATGCACCAGATACCCTACATTCATATACAATAATAAGTAAAATAATGCTTAAAAAGGAATAAGGTCAAAGGTCAGGAGGATCACTCAGAGGATAAAACAAATCCCCCATCCTATAATGGAAAGAGGAAGGAACTCCCCACTCTATCCTGCATGCTTGCCACGGCAGCGGCTCTCACTCAACTGTCACATCACACACAGCAGTTAACTATGTTAACATAAAAATATGATGAACGGTGATATGTTAATACACCTGATGTGGATCGCTAACTTAGACACACACACATACATACACACACACATACACACACACAGAGTCACACACACATTCACTCACTCAAAAGGATGCTGTCATTTGCACTTTACCTGAGAAAATGTAGGCTAAAATGTTGTTAAGATGACTCGAACAGTTACAAGCCCACTTGATTGGGATTACATGTGATTTACATGGGATTACATGGGATTACATGTGAAGATTTGTCTTTGCTAGTATCACTAACTCTCCCCAACCCTAGTGTATCTAATGTTATTAAAATCACAATTATTATTATTATTATTATTATTATTATTACCATGGTACCATCTGCTTTTCTTCTTATCAATTCAAGATAGAAGGATTTCATTTAAACATAAGATTCTAGAGAAATAGCCATCTAAAAACAAGCACTCGGATCCCCAACCTTTAGAGAATATTCTAATTGTTCATATTTTCTTCATTCTGTTTTAAAATTGTTTGCATCTGCTTCCACCTCTGACTAGAGCAATAACTTTTAAAATTTCTGCTTAGCCAGTGTGCATATGTGGAATGACGACAAGAAATCTACATGTTTCCAGACGCAGACACATGGGGGACTATGCCTTCTCACACATATAGAACATCACGTTGGTTACCAATACATGCACTGGCTTTGCTGTATCCCCTGTATTTTATGAGGTAGCTGTGATAGCTACAGCACTGTCACAGAAGAAGACAGCCTTGAAACTTTGTCCATGGATGATAGTGTCAGTGCAGCACAAGCAAATGCATGGAGCTGCCCAGGCAAAGAAATGCAAAGACAAGGCAGGATTGTGCTCGTTGTTCTTGCTCCATTTCCTGTGTTTCTGTTCCTGCTTTTAAGATGATACTAAGACCTCTGAGCCCAAATGTGATACTTGTAGGTTTAGAATGTAGTGATTAACCTACCTATGTATGGATAACTCATGGTGTTGTTTATTCTGACTCCACACAACGATGCCAATGAATCTCTGGAATCTTTTTCTGAGCTATAGTGAAAACTTCTGCTCCTAAACTCAACCTCCTTTTCTTTCACTCTTTCTCAGGTGCTGTTGTTTTGCTCATGATTCAGGAAGTGATCATTGGGAAAGTGCCAGGATGGCTAGGGCATGTCTTCTTAGACCTCAGAAGAGAAGACAGAGCTGGGATCCTCAACAGAAGGTCTGAGAGCACTGTGTCTTCCTGGAACCCTGTGCAACTTCAAAAGGTATCATTTCAACTTAAGAGTTCACTTGGCTGCTCTGTAGTGAAGTGAATTATTTCAGCTGCTCCGTTTTTGAAGTTACTCTATCAGAATTTTAAATCCTTTCCATACATCCCCTAAGGGCGTGTGAGCTGAACCAAGCCTCCTTTCTGTTTTATGATGTCTAGGCTGACGGGAGTTCACAGCGAAAAATAACTTCCGAACATCAATCAAGCCTGGTCTGTCTGCTCTTTTATTCAACACCCTTCCTTTTCATTGTGATAATCCACTCTTTGTCACATTTAAAGCATGACATCCAATACGAATCATTCGTTTAGAAAAACTTCATGTGAAATGCAAGCCCTTATCAAATGCAGAAAAATTATTAGAAACTGTGAAGAAAAGAATGAAAGAGAATAGTATAGATTCAGTGGAACACTCTTTTATTGCACGTAAGGAAATAAGACAATATTTCATGATGTGTTTGGGGAGCGCTTGTACTCTACCTTTTGTATAAGCCCGGAGAGCACCTTTACCCAGAACAGCCATGTGGGACAAAGGGCATTAAATGCTTTCCATGAGGATGGAAAAGTCTATGGAGCTCATAAATCTCAAGAATTTTCTAGGTGTTTCATAAAATTCCCCGATCTACCATTGGCACCAACTTAACAATGAAGTGGTTATTTTTATAAAGTGTTTATCCAGCTGCAGGCTGCAACCCATTAATGAGTTGTTAAATCAATTTAGAAGCCTTTCCTCATAAAATAGGAAAACAAGCAAACAAAAACACCAAAGACCAGAAAGGTCCTGGAGGAAATTGTATACAGGAAAGGCACCATCTTTTCATCGTTCAGTTATGGATACCTGTGTGCTTCACAGGTGTGTAAATGCATTGTGCCCTACTGACCAGATTGAAGTATTTGAAAACTGCACCATCTGTTGACATTACTGGAAAAGCATGCAACGAGCCAGAGGTTGGTGACGAAACAGTCCCTACAACTTGTCTCCTTAGTTTCGTAAGATCATGGCTATCAAAGTGTTGGGAGTGCCTTTTACACAAAAGTAATGGTGAAACTTGAATGAAGTTGCATTATGAAAATGTGGAAATCGCTGCAGGAGGTTTCAGAAACAATGTAGTCAGGAATCATGACACTTCACTTTTATTTTAGGTAACTGATGTCTGGTTGTTAAAAGTAGAAAGCAGCATTGCCAATGGATTTAATTAAAATAATGTTCAATATGGGAAGGAAGACCTAGTGAAAGCATTATTTGAGAAGGATTAGGAAGCTTCTAGCATCTGGATTCTGAGCACTAGTGAAGGGTTTCCATCATATCAAAGGGCCAGCAACCATCTAAAAAGGAGTCAGTTAGCAGTTGCCAGACCATTCGTGTTTAACACTGTCTATGGGTTTCTAGTATTCTTAATTTCTAACGAAATGTTTGGTTTAATAATGATGGTAATGAAATCAGATCTTCTATGAGACTAATATTGAGTACACTTAACAAATAGCTACCAATAATACCCAGCACAACAAAGTAGATGAATAAATAGAGCCAAGATTAATTCTATAAAACTAAAATAAAATAACAAAACATGCAATAAGTGCTTTCTAAAATAACATGTGAAAATATGCAAGTTTTAATTGCTATTGTTGAACATATGGATCATGATAAATGTAAAGGAACTGTTCCTAACTCCAAGATATTAAAATATTTATTTATAGGTATCTGAGAAAGAAGAAAATAGAAGATAATAAATAATGGAGATAATGGCTGGGACAGCAAACCCTATTTAAATTGCTTCATAGCTAAGTCTTGAGACTTGACTGAGGTACCCACCCACTTCTATTTTCCATATGTGACCTGGGCCCCCATGTGGCCTGAACAAGGATCTGTAGAGTTAGTCTTCATTTGAGATGACTAACCCTTCATTTGAGATGCTTTAACCCTCGTGAACTGTGGTACAAAGGCCCAGGCTGGAAGCAGCATGCGGCTATGTTCACAGGCCAGTTCTGCAGATTCCTAAGAAGTAAGTGAGTTTAGACTAAAAATTAATGAAGCCTAGATCATTACTTTTTAATTAGATCCTAAAGATACTGACCAATTTCCATCTACGAAGGCATAGTTCCCATTCCCCTTTAACCCTACTCCACTATCTTTGTCTTCGTTACTTCAAGTAGCTCCTGTGTGCAGTTGTCTTAAATTTTTAAACAACATTATTTCTCCTGAAATAATCATGTTTTCACAACAAATGTGGCCAATTAGCCATAAAAATGTATGATACATTTTCCAAAATAAATGACTTATAAATAAAATAAAAACAAAGTACTCATCCTAATTACTGCCTGAAGTCATGAAGAACCCCATGTGGAGAAATCCAATCCAGTGGTCTCAGAAAGAGAAGCCTGTACACTGTTAGAAAAATGTAGTTTTGTTTAACAAATTGTCCAACAGAGTTCAGTGGGACTGTACACCACGGTGCATGAAAAAGGGTCCATTAAAAATGGATAGGAGATCTGAGAGTAGAAGCTACACGCTTAAATGTGTAGAGAAACTGCAGGCACACATTGTCTTCCTGACTTTGAACTAGGCCTTACTTTCTGGGCTCCAATGCCAAAAGACCAAAGTATTTCTTCTTCCAAAAGAAGAAATAAACCAAAACTCACAAGAATAATAATCTATTGGGCACCAAGGGAAAAGATGGCCTATGGGGGAGGAGGGTAAATAATTTGTTTATAAATTTGATGAGTCTAATGCCCAGAATATATAAAGAAAAATCAACAATAAAGAGAGAAATAATCCACTGTAACTAGGCAAAGGACTTGAATGGAATTTTTTCCATTAGAGAAAAATGTCATTGAGTAGCCTACATAAAAACTGCACTGAGATACTGCCTCAAATCAACTCAGATCATTTTAACTTTGCTTGCATGAAATGGAGCCACTAGGTAAGGAGGCTAGGTACATGGTTAAAACAATTGCTTGAGTCCCTGACACCATGTCAGGTATGCTGGCATGTAGAACCACCACTCCAGGGGATACAGACACAAGTAGACCCATGTAACAGGCTGACCAGCTGAGTCTGATTGAGTTGGTGTCCTCTGAGTTCATTGAGAAACTCTTGTTTTAAAACTACAGTCGAAAGGGACAGTAGAAGCCACCCAATATCTACCTCTAGCCTCCATGTGTGTATAACCTGGACAAGCATGTGCACCAATGAGAACATTCACATATGTAAATACAGTAAATATTATACATGTACTATAAATATAACACATGTAATATGTGGTATTGTATTTATCTTTATATACTAATTATTATTTCCATGAGCCATTTTTACAACAAAACTTGCCTTTTTCTTTTTGCTTTTACAACGTGTACTTTACATTTCAAATGTTATCCTCTTTTCTAGTTTCCCCTCTGAAAACCCCCCATTCCTTCCTACCTCACCCTGCCCACCAACCCACCAACTCCCTCTTTCTGATGCTGGCAGTCCCCTATACTGTGGCATATAACCTTCACAGGACCAAGAGCCTCTCCTCCCATTGATAATCAACTAGGCCATCTTCTGCTACATATGCAGTTAGAGCCATGAGTCCCACCATGTGTTTTCTTTAGTTGGTGGTTTAGTTCCTGGGAACTCTTAGGATACTGGCTAGTTCATTTTATTGTTCCTCCTATAGGGCTACAAACCCCTGCAGCTCCTTGAGTCCTTTCTCTATCTCCTTCATTAGGAACCCTGTGCTCCATCCAATGGATGGCTGTGAGCATTAACTTCTGCATTTGTCAGGCACTCCTCTTAGGAGACAGCTATATCAGACTCCTGTCAGCAAGCTCTTGTTGGCATCCACAAGAGTGAATGGCTTTGGTGGTTGTTTATGTGATGGATCCCCAGATGGGGCAGTCATTCCTTCAGTCTCTGCTTCACACTTTGTCTCTGTAACTCCTTCCTTGGGTATTTTGTTCTCCCTTCTAAGAAGGACCAAAGTAATCACACTTTGATCTTACTTCTTCTTGAGTTTCATGTGTTTTACAAATTGTATCTTGGGTATTCCGAACTTCTAGGCTAATATCCACTTATCAGTGAGTCCACATCATGTGTGTTCTTTTGTGATTGGTTACCTCACTCAGGATGATGCCCTCCAGGTCCATCCATTTGTCTAAGAATTTCATAAATTCATTGTTTTTAATAGCTGAGTAGTACTCCATTGTATAAATGTACCACATTTTCTGTATCCATTCCTCTGCTGAGGGACATCTGAGTTCTTTACAGCTTCTGGCTATTATAAATAAGGCTGCTATGAACATAGTGGAGAATGTGTCCTTATTATATGTTGGAGCATCTTCTGGGTATATACCCAGGAGTGGTATCGCTGGATCCTCCTGTAGTACTTACTATGTCCAATTTTCTGAGGAACTGCCAAACTGATTTCCAGAGTGATTGTACAAGCTTGCAATCCCACCAACAATGGAGGAGTGTTCCTCTTTCTCCACATCCCTGCCAGCATCTGCTGTCACCTGAGTTTTTTATTTTAGCCATTCTGACTGGTGTGAGGTGGAATCTCAGGGTTGTTTTGATTTGCATTTCCCTGATGACTATAGATGTTGAACTTATTTTTAGGTACTTCTCAGCCATTTGGTATTCCTCCATTGAGAATTCTTTGTTTAGATCTATACCCATTTTTTAATATGATTATTTGGTTTTCTGGTGTCTAACTTCTTGAGTTCTTTGTATATATTGGATATTATCCCTCCAGCAGATTTAGGATTGGTAAAGATCTTTTCCCAATCTGTTGGTTACCTTTTTTTTCCTTTTGACAGTGTCCTTTGCCTTACAGAAACTTTGCAATTTTATGAAAACTCGCCTTTTTGAAAGTCTGTATCACATTTCCCTTAGGTATATGTCTCACTGCTATTTGCCTTGTCCCTTGTAGAATGTCAATGCTCAGAATTACTGGTATCAAAATCAGAGGTTCCTGCCTTTCTATAGTATCCCATAGACTCTTTATCAAGTCTCTGCTTTCTTTAAAAAGAGATAAATCAGACATTTGAAAATGCCCAGGATATAGGATATGTATTCATTTTCCATGACTTGAACCTTTGCTCCTGGTCATCAGTTGGTATCCTTGACTGTTTTTGGCTTCTGCAGACTGGCTCTTTTCCTCCCCTCCCCCTTAAGTCATGTGCCACAGAGAAATATATGCATAATTTAATTTAATTTTTATTGGTTAAAAATATACCCTATTTCATGATGTACTGAGTCATACATGTTTGATGCCAAGGCATTTGTTTTAGAAGTGTAACAATTACTTCTAATAAGTGAAAACATTGTTACTCCACAGATAAAAGTTTTTCTTCCTTTCAATCCAAAGCTCTCCTTTCAATACATCTGTGATATGACTCATAGAAGAATTTCTAATGAAGTAGATTTTTAAAGTTCTTATTTTTAAGTCTACATTCTAAGATATTCTAAATGACTGTCAATATCACCATTAACAGGACCATCTCTTTGAGAGAACATCACTCTACCTTCAGATACTCTACAGTGTAACTGACAGTGGAAGAGACCAAAGAAGCTATGCTGAAAGAATAGTCATGGAGCTGCGTTTGAGTAGTAGCATAACTAACAAGAGCGGAAAAGTACAAAGCTAAGCAGGGATCTAGGTTACACAGCCGGTGTGGTTAACAAAGCATGTCTAACATGTATTCAAAAAAGAGCAGAAGAGAGAATATTAGTTCAGGGACTATGGAAGAAGCTGAGTGTTAAGTCACTGTAAGCTGAAACACCTGAAGTCTATTGTTGGTCACCTTAGCCTCTAACTTTTCATCAGAAACCGCCAATATATAAAATATATTGCCTATAATTAGTCATGTTCTCACAAATTTCCTAAGATTTAATGCCATTGGTTACATGAAAACAATGGAGACAAACATGTTTAAATGGCACAATAAGTGTGCAAAACAAGTAAAAAAAAAAAAAAACCTATCATCATGTTTTATCTTATCGCTAGTGTAATTTTTGTTAGATGAAAGAAGAAAACTTTGTCTGCTTCATTTATATGCCCACCCAGAGTAGGCCCTATATTATAGGTCTAATTAATACGTTCCTATGTAACCTATGCTTATTGTCCTTTTGGTCAAAATTAAAACAAAATATACAGCTGAAACATAACGTTTTTTTTTTAATTTTTTTTGCATTGCTTCATTAAGCAATTACCTAGAAGCTACTAGCAGTCAGTGTTTCAGTAAATAAATGGGAAATTCAATGGCAGGCATACATCACTTCTAACAGAATACCAGTTACTCTAACAAGAAAGGAGGAATGAGATCATTCCTAGTGATTCATCCTGATTTATGTGTTCCAGTGGACTATGAACCTCAAACCAGCATGTGTGGACTGACAAAATCTAGTGAAATCTGGAATCTCTAAATCTATATTCCACCTCTTGGCTTATATACATGCTTTTTCTGACAACTTAATATGATCACACAAGAGAGGTTCAATCGGGGTCACTAAACATTTTTAAGAAGTATTTTCTGCACTGGAAGAGTTCAGTGAAATAATTATAATAGTATACAGCTTCCTTGAGAAAGGGAGGCATCTTTATTCAAGCAATTTATGGAAATGTGTTAGTAAGCATACTCGTGTACCAATAATACTTCAAAGAGGGTTTTACATTATACCTTTCAAAATCCATTTTCATTTCATTTCAGCTGACTTGTATAATATTCCCCATTGAAATGTGTGCATACCTCTGTGTGTGTGTGTGTGTGTGTGTGTGTGTGTGTGTGTGTGTGTAGGCTATAGGCTACCCCTTGCTGCCACCTCAGTCACTGTCCTCTGCCATGTTGTTTTTGAAATGCACTCTCTCATTGGTACGGATCTTGTCAAGCAAACTTGGCTGGACCCAGCCTGGCTACGCCATTCTAGTGCTGTGACTGAGTATGTGCACCTCATTTGTAGGTTTGTTTGTTTTTAACACAATTTGTTTTCATTGTTATTGTTTTGTTGTTTTCATGATTGTATGTTTTCTAAACAGAGAAAGGAAGAGAGGATGGGTGTGGAGTTGAGTGAGTAGGACAGTGTGGGAGGAGGGGACGAAAAATTGTCATCAGAATATTTTGTATGAAAATGTTTTTTTTTCCCAAAATAAATTTTGTAGTTTTCCACCTTGTGTGTAGAGATCAAAATAAGTTCCTCATAAATTCAAGGCAAGCACCATCTCCTGTCTGTGAGTCTCTTTCCAAGGTCCTGAATCTTGTTATTTAGTCCTTACTTACCATTTTGCATCACTTTTTACTAAATGCCCACTGCAAAAACCATTGCATTGTTCTGATTTGGGGCTCCATGTTCCATAAAAATGTGCTTATTTCTTTTAAAGTAAGCAATCAGTGTAGACCCACTAACTGCTGTTTAAACTTAGCCTTGACTGGCACACAGGCAGCCATGACACCGCCATGAACTACTATTGCCTTTCCTGGAATCTTTTGCATCCTTGGATGTCATCTGTTGAAGTTCTTCTGACCTTAGCCTGCCACTAGCTAGCCCAGCTGGACAGACTGCATGAACTAACAACTGCAAGGAACCTAGCAACCCCATATCTGTAGGTCACAGTTGGACTGGTGTCATTGGAAGGACATTTGTAACAAGCTACCACTTCTTGGTCTTTGGCAGAATACAGGCTAGAAATGGATATTTCTGACAATAATGTGGCTTGGTGACCTCTGAACCAGCCTCTTATTTCCTTATCTCCTCTAAATACAAATAACCATAATTTTTTGTCTCATAAGTAATTTTCTTTTACTACCTACCTGTAATCAAAAATATCTCTATGTCTCTCTATCTTCTCTTGCCCAGGAAGCTTAATTATCTTTCTGCCATTAACGTTTCTGAAAGAAAGTTCTACTTCAAATTTATTACCTGAGCCACTCACTTATCTCATAAATGCCATTTTGAAAGAGGACCTGTTCTTACTATTACAGAGTTTAGAGTTTATCTCTGGAAAGAGGAGTATGGTTTTTTAGCATGATCCTCCAAGATGGAGAAAAAAAAATAAGACCTCATCACCTAAATTATTCTGTTACATCAAAGGCTGACAGTTCAATTCTCTGCAGAGAGATGTAAGGTCAAGCTACACAAGGCGAAGCAGCAGATTTCAACATAACATAATTTGGTGAGAATGGAGGAAAGGAAAGTAGCAGGTCATTCTAGCAGCTTCCATGAGGACAAACAAGTTGCCCAGCAGGTGCCTTGAAGTGTACGTGTAAACATGAATGTGTGTATGTCTGTGTTTATGTGTCTGCGTGTCTGCCTGTGTTTCTGTGTATCATGCATTCAATGGTATGATTATTTGATAAATGACAGTATCATTTATTTTGGGAATAAAAGCAGTAAGTAGAAGTTACTGAACTTAAGAATTACATCTAAGACAGGTAAGAGCAACAATTATTGTGGGTAACCAAATTAAAACAGCCTTCTGAGCTCAAAGGAAGACCAGACTCCCAGGTAAAGTAGCTGAGTGTGAGTATAAGCACACCTATGTTTTTCCATTTGGAACAGTGGAGTATTAAATAATAGGTAGCAATTTCAGACATATACAACTTTTAAGATAGATGTTAAAGTCATTCCTTAAATATAACAATGTGTGGATGCCTGGCACTTGGATGGCCCAGCATCCTGTGGTTATAGCAGAGATAAGATACTAACCCACACAATAAATATATCTGATATTACATTGCAGTGTATCACATGCAAGAAGAATACTGAGCTATGCTTGAAGCATAAAGTGAAAATGATTTACCAGTTTATCATCTCTCACACCTTTTTCTTCCAGAATATACCTTTGAACAATTAATTGTTTCTTATCATCAACACCCATTATCTTCATTATCTTTCATTTAGATTATGCTATTGCCTTTTTCATGTTTCTGTCTTAAAAAATATCTCTATCCTAAGTATCCCCAACAGTATCCCATCCTCTCTGCCTTGTCGCAAAAAAAAAAAAAAAAAGTGGTTGTACCTTTCTAAAAAGGAGTTCTGAGTTCTGCTGAGACTTGATGAGAGTTGCTGAGTTATTTAATTTGCGAGCAAATATCTTCATCTACTTTGAAAGACCTAATTGACAGTTCCAGCATCAGCTCAGCAAAAGCAGAACTCTTTTCTCTCATTCTGAAAACCTTCCCTCTTATTGCTGTCTGCTGTTTATCAGCAGGTGACAAGATTATGCACTTATGTGGGGAAGAGTTTAACTACAGTGCCATTCGTGGCATATGACTGCCTGGGGCAGTTAGAAACATCTCCACTAATGCCTCTGAGAAAGAAAATCATCAGTCAATCTCCCCAGAAAAGCTATAGAGACAAAAATCAATCACTGTAAAAGAGCAAAGAAAAATATCACGTACCATAAATAAACACTGGCAGTGCCTTATTAAAAAGAGGTGCATGTTTATTTTTTAGCTTTATAAGGCACCGTCCCTCCAAAGAACCTGCACTGAGCATGTGCACTCAGGACAAAGCCGTGATAATCAGTACAGATTTAAACACCCAAGTACAAAATAATTATTAAGACAAAATAGACTGTTACATTTAAAAGCATCCACAGATGAGACAAGCAGATTCGAAAGGCATACACAGTCGGTGTGTAAACGAATCTCATTACCTCACACTGTGCATGAATATGCATTTTAATAAGATCACCGAAGACTCAGAAATGTTTTGGAAATTGGCTTCAGTCCACAAATCTTTATAATTTATGGCCTTCCTCGCTTTTCTGTAGGAATCCAGGTGTCAGTTCACTTTCTAGGTGTTTGTTCTTCTCTAGAGGATAGAGATTTCAATTTCAGCAAAGTTCGACCTGCCTCAAGACAAACTTCCATGTCTACCACCTTGTAAATCATAGATCAGCTCTCAAAATATTTCAGTTTCAGTCCTTTTAACTCTCTGCTTCCTTAATTTCCAATGACAGCATCAGATCTTATGATTTCTTTCTTATGTTGGGTAAGGTAAGTGCTTAGTTCTCAAATCCATCTCTGTAGATTAAGTATGTTAAGACAGAAACAAACAGAACCATTGAATGTTTCGATGCCAACTGAGAGAATCACATGACTCAGGAAAGTGTCCACTTTAGATAATCAGCATGTGGGACAGGAAGGAAATGTTAAGTGTGTGCGCACACTTGCCGTCTTGAATGGTTGAAAACGTTAACACAACTTTCCTTCTCTCATTACTCAAAATCAAGATTTAGTCTCTCCTGTCAATTGTTAATCAACAAGGGATGATGGCTAATAAGCAAAGGAGCATCTTTCAGCAAGACCCTTCTCTCCCTCCCATTTAGAATTAACCAGAAATGAGTAACACTTAAGCCAGCGAAGCTGGGAGTTCAGAATGACCTGTTTCATCACTGACAGGCTGTGGTAGAGCAGGCATTCAATCAAGTAATGATAAAATCTACCCTCCAAAGCTTCCCTGAGCAGATTTTTCCACTCATGACCTTCCTACAATTAACATTCTTCAAGGGCTCAGAGAGGGCCATGAATGAGGGCTTAGAGACAATAGGTCATTCTAGGTGAGTTTTGCTGCCCTAAAAATAGACAAGCTACAAGTTATTGTACATAGACTCTAAAAGGAGTGGTCATCTGGTTGTTCATTGGGGAAAGAAAGGGCAAAAAATATTTCTTTGCCTTACCTAAAAAGAATTATTTCTATTTTTGATTTTGACATCTTGGTTTTGTGCATAAATACCTACTACTGAAAATATCCCCACAAAATAGAATAGAATTAAGGAACTATACTAAACTCCACACACCTACAGAAAACTGATTTTTTTGACAAACACATAATAATACACACTAGAGAAAAGACAGCATCTTTAACAAGTGGTACTGCTCACTGGATGGTTGTGTGAGGAAGAATTCAAATAGATTCATTTTTGTCACCTTACATAAGTAACTTCAAATGGATCAAGTTTCTCAACATAAGGCCAGGTACATAGAATCTGAGAGAAGAGAACTGAGGAATAGTCTTGAACTCAGCATCACAGGAAATTATCTTGTGAACAGAACATTGAGAACATTGGCACTGAGAAAAAATTGTAAAGGGGACCTCATGAAACTGAAAAGCCTCCATAGAGCAAAGGGCACCAGAATTTGAGCAAAATGACTACCTAAGAAATAGGAAAAGATCTTTACCAATTCACATCTGTTAAATGGGTATTATCAAAAATATATAAACCACCACCACAACAAACCCAAAAACTAAACACCAAGAAAAATAAATAACTCAATTAATATATTACTCAGCTATTTAAAAAATGAAAATTTCAGGCTAATTAATGGTGTGTAAAACAGTCACCCTGAGTCAGGTAACTCAGATCCACAGAGACAAATATATTTCTTTTCTCTTACATCTTAGCTGTTAAGCTTTTGGATACATGTGATGCAGTCTGGATAACCACAGAGGTAAGTACCTAGCAAGGGACCATGGGGGAGTAGACGGATCTGCTAAGGAATGAGAAATAGAATATATTATAGAAAGATAAAGAGTAACATAAATAATAGGAGGGGTACTAAGGAAGGCACATGGGAATAAAGGGTATAGAAGGGGATGTGGCAAGGGGGCAACTTACACCAAATGGCATTTGAAAAGTCATATGGAAAGTTCTTAAACTATATACATATATAAAAGGAATCTAAATGGAGTCACCAAATAATAGGGTAGTCAATGCCCCGAATAGACATCTTATGCCACCAAATGTAATGTTTAGTGCCTAGAAAGGGTAACTTCATGTCAAGCCATTGGTCAAAGACTGCAGACCTCCAACCAGAAACATCACAAGTTATTGTTAAGGATATTTGTTGCTGTTCACACCCAAAGGAAAGGCCCAATGCTGAAGATAATAGCACTTATGTTGTTATACAGGGAGAGGTCAAGCTGGCACACAGAACCTTTAGCCCTACTGATCAGTATTCAAACTGCTTGAAGGCACTCTGCATGCTACCAATATCACCTACCGATAAAATCTGAAACCTATAAGAGCAACCTGCATGCACAATACACTGGTGCAGTAGTGTGCTGAATGTTATGGCAATAAGCAAACACTCTTTGGTTGGATTTGTCACATTCCATGAGAAAAATGCATGTCTGACCCTGCTGGAGTGCTTACGAACCGAACCTAAGGCCAAGGTCATAGGCCAAAGCAAAAACTAATTCTAGTATTCTGCTAAAGGAACACAGAAATAACATGGATCCTAATGACATATTACAATACCAATAGATCAATGCCTCATTCAAAACACATCAGGGAAACTTTATCCTGCAAGAAATAGGAATTAACACAGAGACAACTGGACAGTGTGAAGAGAATGAGAGCTTTTGAATACTCAGTCCAAATGGGATATCCTCATCAACTTCCTCCCCTCAAGCTCATCCATCTAGAAGATTGTAAGAGTGAGAGGTGATGGGTGACTCCAAGGACACAGTGTCCTCAGATTCAACAAGACTGATGAATTCACAGAGACTGGCATTACACACAGTGCCTGCAGGAGTTCAGAGAACAGAGATGGGGAAGTGGACAGTGGGTCCCACCCTTACCAAGAAGCTGTTTGCTCACAGCCAAGAGAAAATAAGTTTTGTACAATGGGATTTCACTATGTATAGTAACCGTGCTCCAGAGCGAGCCTTATGCACAGGAGTGTTTGGCCAGCACAAAACAAACTGTGGGGTTTTGTGCACTTTTTGTTTTGTTGTTTTGTATTGTGTTGGCACTTTTTGTCCAATTAGTTTTTTTTAATTGTTTGTTTTGATTTTTGTTCTTGTAGAGTGTTTTGTTGATGTTGTGTGGTTTGGTAGTTTTGTTTTGAAAGAGAGAGAAAGAACATAAAATTGAACGGGTAGTGTAGTTGGGAGCATCTAGGTGTTAGAAGAGAGAAAACGGGATTATTGAATGAAAAATTTTAAGAAACTTAATCAAGTATCAAGGTTAAAAAAATACTACATGTCTGTCATAAGTATTTTATCCAATGAGTATAGATTTTTGTACCATGAAAATGACAAGCATTGTCACAGGTAATTTCTGCACCCAATTTAACATGTTTAGTAATAAAACTAAACTTAATGTATCAATCATTGATAATTCAATATCCCATTATCTCTGTGTGACCAAAATAATAAACATAGTCAAATATTAAAAATGGAAAAAAAAGAAAATCTCACAAAAATTAGAAAGTTGTCCAGAGTAATCCATTCTAAACTAGATGTATTCATAACACATTATTTCTTTTTTTAATTGAAAATAGATTTTTGTCACACAATTTATTTTTATTATGGATGTCCCTGCCCCAGCTCCTCTCAGATCCTCCTTACCACCCCACCCACAAAAATCCACAACTTTTCTTTTTCTCTCATTGGAAAGCAAGCAAGGATCTAAAAAGAAAAGCTATTGAAGATGACAGTGATGACAATAATTAATAGAACAAAATGAAAACAAATGAACCAGAAGAGGTTAAAAAAAAAAGAGAACAAAAATTAGCCAAAGAAAAATGGCAGTAAAAAACACAGACTCAGAGACATACACACCTGTGCACACACAATAAACCCATAAAAACAAAATTGCAAAATATAATATATATACAAAAGGCCCATAAGGTAATTAATTAATTAATTAATTAAATTCCCAGACAAATAACTACGAGACAAAGACCCCTCATCACACCCAATTTCTGTAAGTTCTTATGTGCATCCATCTTGCTGCGTGTTCAAGGCCTTGTATCGTTGGACCCTCCATCGTTACCACTTATAATCATCAGTTTCCTGACTTCTGAGGTTAACATTTGATGGAGGCATCCCATTTAGTCCTGAGTGTTCTAAGTCTCTGTACCTTGTCCAGTTGTAGGATTCTGTATTTGTTCCCATTCACTACAGCAGGATGAGGACAATGATCTATGATTAAAAGCAGTTTGTTTTGTGCTCTGGAGATGGCCAATTCTGTAAAACCTTGCAAGCATAAAGTGGGTTTGGATACCAAGACCCCATATACAAAACTGGGTGTGGTGGGTGGAGCCTATGGGAGACAGTTAGATACACAGAGATAGACATAGGTAGATCCCTAGAAGCTCACTGGCCAGATAGCATGGCTGATGAGAGATCCTAGTCCTGATAACTGACAGTGACCTCCACATCACACACACACACACACACACACACATACACATACACACAGACACACACACTCACACACACAAACACTCACACACACACACACACACACACACGTTATTTTGAGTAGAAGGAAGATGCATGAGGTATATTTGCTGATAAGGAACAAGGGGTGTTGTAGTTTGTCTTGTCTACCCTTGTTCTACCCTTCCAAAATTGCTGCCTCTGCAATCACCTCTGATATTCTTACTGTCTCATAATCTGGCATGTGGAAAGGACAGGAAAAACAGAACAGTGACATTTTCTATGTCTGCCAGTGCATGCATATGTGTCACACTCTGCCTTCTTGTGTGGAAGTCATATCCTTTCCTTGGTTGAAGACGGCAGTCTTTTACTTGACTCTGGTCCTCCCTCCAATTTCCCTTTCAGAATATCACTCAGAAACAGCATCTCCTCTCTCTCTCTCTCTCTCTCTCTCTCTCTCTCTCTCTCTCTCTCTCTCTCTCCTGTAGCATCCCTTTCCATTTTCTAGTACCATTTCTCTATCTGCATATTAATGAGCTCTAAGGTCCTTCCTTCCTTAGAGAATCTATTCCTAGTCCTCCATGGTCCCCTTTGCTCACTGTCCAATTCTACTCCCCTTTCTCAGTCAAGTTTGTCACTTTGCCTTGGTATCTGTAAGTCCCTGTTTCTAATCACTTTCTACAGTGAGGTTCCTCTCCCTCCAGCGAACAAGACCTGCTCTGACTAAGCATGGAAGGACTTGAATGTAACCGCCCTGATCACTCACACATGGCTAATTTTACATCTAGATTCTACTAAATGAATCACACCCTTGATTTTGGTGACAGTGTACTATTCTGGTTTTCATCATAAAATAGTGTTTAATGCAAAATTATCTCTAGAAAAATCTATGCCACAAGGAGGTGGGATGGAGGAGATTTGTATTTATGTCACCTTTATTGGAATTTCTTCTTCCTCCAGACCATTAGAAATCAGATGTCCAGGTCAATTCATACTTTATTCGCTCTCCTGGGATGATTTGATTTGTTCCATGGAACCACATAATAGTGGCTCATAGATTTAGTTTCCCAATTCAACCTTCTTTCCTTTTGACCCCAGAAGCATTCTTGGCTTCTCCATAGCGAATATTTCATTATTTCGGTGAAACTATTATGTATACAAAATTTCCTTTATCCTCTTATAATGTCAACATGTCTAGTTGGGGTAAAAATTGAGGACTGGATTTCTTGCTGGTGTCTGTAGTCTATCAAGAATTTTAAATATTTCCAATTATTGTTTTCCATTCCCATTATCATATGAAACTCTTAGTTAAAGGTCTTCTGCCAATGACCATGTACTTCACATTCACTTCCTGCTGTTCATCCGTGCTCCTCTTAAGATGAATATTCAATACCTGTCAAGGTGATCCTCTGACAAGAGATGCTACATCACGTCACTCAGCTGCTTACTTTTTCAGTGGTTCTGTCATCCCAGTGGTCCTTTCTATGGTCATGAGGATGTGTGTGCCTTCCCTGCCACTTTCTATACTTCACACTAAATTGGTCTTCTGCTTTGGAACCTAAGCTCAGTTCCATTTAAAGTCTGGAAGTTTTACTTTCTTCCCTTTGCCCTGAAAGAACTGTAAGAATTCGTGCGAGGGCTGATTCCTATTGCTCATGTCCTAGCTTGCTTGGTCCTTCCTCAAAAAGGCTTTCAGTACCCAACTCCCTGATTGCCATGGTCCCCACTACACCTGGCACTCACCAGCACATTAACACATTCAAGTTTTTCTGTGGTACTTGAGATTGAACCTGAAGCCTTGTGCGAGACAAATGTTCCAACACTAACCTAAACCCTAGTCAAAAAAAAATCTATATTTATCATCTTATACAATTTTCATTACCTAGTTCCTGTTTCAGTCTATCTTCCCTTGGCTGGACTTTAACCCTTCAGGATAAAGTTAGGAGTTTTTCAGCTTTTATGACTGGGTCTTTAGTAAACTGTAGGTACAAAGACAATGACAATTGAGTACACGGTAGAGAAAGAACATTTTGGGACATAAGTAAACCTGGTAAAATATTCCCTCTACTAAAGTGTATAGGCACTCTGGAGCACTGTGAAATCTCAGACGCTAAGCATCTCTGACCTGATAATGTCTGCAGTGACAGGTTGCTTCTCTTGTGGTTCTGAATCATGATTCTGCTATTGTTCTGGGAAATTTAATATTTTAGAGATAGAAAGTAGTGCCATAAGTTGCAAACAAATGTTTCAGTACAAGTCTGGCTATTTGCATTTTATTTATATTAACTAAATCAGTTTATTTATATGTCCTTTCTAAACGTCCATCGATGATTAACCAATGTATTCACTTATAATGGCCTTCAAAAGCTGTTTGCCTCCAGCTCCCACCTTAACAAGTACTTCTATAAGGCTGGGTGCTCAGCCTATAAATGTGAAACAGATTCACCCTCATTTCATCCAGTTTATCACTAAGTTATGCTCATTTTTACCTTGGAAATACTGGCTTTCTTCATTCTTACTATTACCAGGTTATAAGCTACAATTTTGTTTTTCTGGGATATGTTCAATGTCCTGAATTGATTTGTATTTTACCAAAACAATTCTCTATGCAGTAGTAACAGTAGGCTGTCAACATGTTTATCTCCATTACTAACTCAAGAATTTTCTCAGCTCTGACCCTTTACCAATGTTGCTTTATCTACACGAAAAGCCTTTTTTCCTCCATCGCTTGCATTAAGCTGCAGCTTTCTCTTTTATGGCAACTGTGTGATCTAATGTGATGTCAAGATTTAGAAGCAAAGAACATCTGTTCATGTTGCTAAGATTATCACTGGCTGAGGACTCCTGGCTATCTGTAACCTGAATTTATACTCGACTGGGAAGAGCTACCATGCACAAAACCACATGCTCCCTGGAGTAGCTTTTGCTTCTACCCAGTGACTTCCAGATGTGTGTACAGCCAGAAGGCTCTGCCAGGCTCTCTTGCTTTGAGGCAAGGACAACTGGGAACAAACTCTGAGGTAGAGAATTTCTATAGGAATGGTTGAGCATCTGTTGTTCTATATTGCAGTTCAACATCTGTCAGTGATTCCTCACTGAATCATCCTCAGAAGCATTTCCAGTCATCCTCTGGATGGTATATCTCAAGATACAGTTCCGGGAATAGCTTATATTGCCTTCTGCCAAAAGGTTACCCCTTGATATATAATACTAAACTATCCCCCAGCCATGATATCACTATTATTATTTTCTATCATCATCATCATCATCATTCATTCATTCATTCATTCATAAAGTCTGTCTCAATTTCCAATTCTGCACCATGAAAGTCTTATAAAGGCAGGGAATACCTTTACTACATGGGTACACAGTTGTTAAAGTTTTAAAAATTCACCCAAATGTTTCCTGGGATAAACATTAGCTAACCATTTTGTGTTGGAACATTCTTCATTTCCAGATTCCTCAACGGTTTCAAAGGACTACCAGAGCAAAACGTACCAGAGCTGAGACTCCCAGAGTTCATGTAGAAAGCACAAAACCACCCTCCTCTGCTATAACCAGCTTAGTTTACACAGGCCTGGGTGTAGTTCATGAATAAATGTATATCAGCACAAGAAGCTGGCTTCAATCCTATGACGGAAAAAGAAAAGGAAACTTTTTGTTTGTTATACAAAGATTTATACAAATTTAGCCAACATTGAAGATAGCTGAGACCTCAAGATACATATAAATTCAGATCAATTTCACCTCGGACACATAAGCATACAGACCATGCATGAAATGCATGGAAGAGCATGTAGCAGTTTCCATTTTTATTTCCATTATGAAAGAGAAGGTAGCTGAAAATACAAAAGCAAAATCAGTGTGCACTCTTCATATTCCGGCCTCGAAGGTCAGGTGGTTTCTCAGTAATCTGACCCCTGACCTGGACCCACACACACATTAGATCCAGCCCAGCACCATTAATGGACTGAATCTCAGACATTTTTTTTAGGGAGAGTAATCGTATTCCTTCTTAGAAATCTTCTCAAGGAACAACAGCATGTCATAATAAGAAATAGGTTTTCCCCTTCCTTACAGAGTTTCCCAGAGTCAGGTGAATTGGGTCCAATTTCATAATTATCACTCATGCTACTGAGTGTCTCAAATGTGTCATTCTCAATAAACTTAACTGAAACACTTAGGCCTTCATCCTGAAATGAACAATGCTTCCACTCTGTTTGAGTAGGTGTGTGTGCATAGAAGGGAGATCTGTGGATCGCCAAGCAGAACATCTCGTTTGAAAGGGAGAGAGAGTTCTATGCTTTACACTTATGGAACTTAAAAAAAAATGAAAAAATTAATCAAAGCATAACTGATTTGGATGAAAAAGCATCAAAATTTAAATAGAATTAGGCTATTCTTAAATAATGAAGTTCATAATTTCCCCTATAATAGTGTTCCCTGGAAGTAGCCATTAGTTTCTACTTCTCTCTTAATAAACCACCTGGCTAAAGGAGGCCACAGTGTGACAGCTCTCAACATCAAAGCCTTCCTTCTCCCTGGGCATGGATGAACTCTCCTGTGGTCCTGACACATGGCAGGCAGGGGTAGGACAACCTAGGGTTCAAAGTCACCCTGTTATACACGGTGGTAGCCTATGTCAGAAAGAAAGGAGAGGAGCAGGAGGAAGGGAGAGAGAAATGACTTCCTCAATAGGCAAGAAAAATAGCTCCGCTATTTTTAGTTGTTGTTTTTTGTTGTTTTTTTGTTTTTGTTTTTGTTTTTTGCTTTTTACAAAATACTGGCAATTTTATTAATGAAAGTTAATAAATGTTAAAAACTGTAAATATGCAACAAAAGGATATAATCAGATTTGAGTAAAGCCTGCTACTTTGCTCTAACGTTACATTGATTTCTGTATATATTTGATGATAGTGTATGCTAAAATATTTACATATGTGCAAATACAGAGGAAAGGTCTGCATGCTCTAGCCATGAAGGAATCTTTGTAGGCACACTCAGGAAACATGTATGTTGCCTCCACTTCATCTTGAATATAATTGTTTATTTTTAAGTACAAATTACAATGTATATACCACCTTCTTGCTGTGGATTAAATATTGAATAGTTTATGCTAAACTCATAACGTTGTTAATGCTTATTACAAAGGGCTTGTCTTTCCTGCCTCATTTCTACATGGTATATAGTTTTTATAGCTAGCAAGCATTATTTTAGAAGTAGGATAAACAATAAAATAACATTTTTGTTGTTGTTGTTGTTGTTGTTTAATTGTAGAAAACAAACTCTTCAGACGTTCTATGGTAAGCATTAGCAGTAAACTTATTTAGTGTGATGTGTATATTTTCTTACTGTTCTTCATAAGTAGGATATGTGTTTGTGTGTGGTTTTGCAACCTGAGTTAAGATTTAATATTTCATTTTCACCAAGAATACATTCATCTGATGACAGCCTTGCCAACCAAAAATGTAAATTCTGACTGGGCTTGCCAAACTCTGTGAACATGTGTGAACTACATGTCCTCTAGCCAAGGTGAAACTGACCCAGTCCACCAGACTTTCACTATGGAAGAAAACCTTGAGATGCAGAGATGTTCTCTAAGTTCCCACTTCTGCAATAAGCTCAGAAACTCCCTGACAACCTTCTCATAAGAGAAGAAATAGCAACAGATGTAAGGATAAAAACATAGCTCACTGTGCTAGGAAGACAACTCAGGTACCGAACAGTTGCTGGGATTTGAATGGGAGATGTTCCTTCCCTAAAGAATCATGTGTTTAGTTCTCAGTTTCCTTCTTGTGATGCAGTTTGGGAAAGCTATGGAACCTTTAGGAGATGGAAGTTCAGTGGAGGACAAAAGTCACTAGGGGTGGGTCTTAAGTCCCATTTCCTGCCCACTGTCTGAGTTTTGACTGACAGTACAATGTGACCAGCAATCTCATACTCATGCTGTGGTACTTTCTCTGACACAATAGAATATGAACCTTCATACTATGAGTCAAAGTGACCCCTCTTTTCCTTCCTTAAGCTGCTGAGTCATAGTAACAGATAAAATACTTATCTGGTATTCTCAGGATCCTAATAATACAGACAAAAGCATGATACATGTAGACATGAATATTACCATCTAAAGAGTTATTATAACACTTGGTATGAATGATACACTATAGGGTTTTAATATCAGGTAGATAGACCTTTCCCTTAAAGGGATAAAGCTGTAAACACACTCATAACTAGCCATGTCAGGGCATGTAGTTTTTAATACAGTGTAACTGGACATCAAAACTTAGGGTTAACTTTTACTTTTATAGTAATTATTCTTTATGATTTTAAAAACACTGTTTAGTTATATACTCTCAATAATAGCTATTATATGATGAAATATAATTTAAGAGAAATCAATCATCAATTTTGAATTTTTGTGTCAGAGAAAGTAGCAAAAAATAAGAAAATTTGAGAAGTGTTTATGTATTCATTCACTCACTCATTTAACAAATATTAAATGACCTTCACTGGTACTGTAGTGGGTGACAGATATACTCAAACAAGGGCTCAAACTGAGAGGCAAAGTCATGTTAGAGGAAGATCATTTTCTAGAATAAGTAACAGTTAAAACTGTAGGATTAAATAGCATTGCCACAGAAAGTCAGCATGCCCATAAACAAAGGTTAGTGGGGTCACACAGGCTTCATTTAAAGGAACAGCATGCATTTATGTATTTAGTTTGAACACTGGAGATAAAGGCTCCCTTCCCCTATAGTTTTATCCTTAGTCAAACCATGCTGGACCATCTGCAGTGTTAAAAGGCTCTCACATGGAATCAATTTGGGGAGGGGCTGCTTATTCAGGCAATAGACAAACATAGGAGTTGCACACAGAAGTGCCTACTGTAATTAAGCTGTCTAGAAGGTACTTAGGAATCGGGATTTAGCTCCCTATCTATACTTTATCTACAAGGGGAGTGAGAGGTAGGAGTCCAGAATTTGCATGTCTAATCATCTGCCTAAAGATACCCAATACTGCTAATATCAAGATCACAGTACCGTGAGGCTCCAGGACAGTCAGCCTCAAAATTTCCTGCAAGAATCACCTGGAAAACCTGTGACAACTGGCTGAGGGTCTTGGTATGGACTCTACAGATCTGGAGTAGATCCAATACTTCATATTTTACTATGAGCACTCCAAGTTCACAGAAACAAAGAGGTGGCCCTTCATCTGGAGGAACATGGAGAAGTGTCTTATGGAGCTGTTCATCCTTATACCTAGAAAGCCAAAAAAATACGAACCTAACAGGCGGGTGATGTGTAACCATGTTTATTCTTTTAAGTACCAAATAAAAATAAGTATAATTTAGAGAAATTCAAGGCAACTTTAATTTTTAAAAACTGCTTGGAATGTTAAGATTCATAATTATGGGCCAATTAGGTAACTGACATTTGAAGGGCAGATAATTTCATGATTCTTCCTAGTATGAATCCATGGGCTTGAATCCTTGCACAATAAATGACCTTGTATACTATCAGAGTAACTTGGTGATCTATGTCAAAGATACAGTTGCTAACTATAGCTCATGGTTGTTAGAGAACTGGCAGCTAAGTATAAATGTACCCATGATTCATACAGTGTGGGCACAAATGCTTCCACAGTCTGCACTTACTACTGCTGAGTGTGCGCCCAAGCAACAAGAATGCTCTGGAGAGTCCCGTAAGCACTGCTCACTCAGCCTGCCTAAATGTGTTTATTAGCTTGGCTCAATGCATCTGATAAATCGCGGAAGAAGAAATCTTTATAGTATCAATTTCTAAAATTAGCAGCACCAAAACAATAGCACAGTGCCCTTAAAAATTAAGTCAGGCCTCTGCAAAGTTCCAGAGCATTGCAATACGCAAGAATGACCTGAAGCCAGACAGGTGTGGATGAACATCTGTTACTGCATAAACCAATAGCTGAGTTAAGTCAAGTGTGACAAAGGATAAGTGAATTCCTTAATCCAGAGCCTTAGTTACCAAGAGGTCATGAGGAGGTCAGGCTTGGCAAAACTTAGGCTTTTTGCCATTTTGTCTTTTAAAATTTAGACATCTCTGTTGACTGGTGTTCCAGCTTTTCCCATTTAAAAATGTAGCCTTCATTTCATATTTTCTTGGGTATTTTTTTTGGCTTTGACCTTATTTATTTTATTCTTCTTTTATACATCACATCATTACCATTGTTTCCCTTCCTTCCACTCTTCCCTGTCTCTAGCCCTACCTTCCATCTCTCCCAAATGCACTCCTTCTTCATTTCCCTTTAAAGAAAAAGTAGTGGGTCTCCCAGAGATATTTACTGAGCAAGGCACAACAAGTTACAGTAAGGATAGACACAAATACTCCTGTCAAGGCTGGATGAGCAACCTTGTAGGAGGAAAAGGGTCCTGAGCAAAGAGAAAAGAGTCAGAGGCACCCCTACTGCCATTGTTGGGAGTCTCCTAGAGTTGGTTGCATTAAAGGGTTGCTGGGGAAGCAAACACAGCAACATTGCAGAGTTGCCTGTTTTACTTTCACTATTTTTCCATTTTGTAATACCTTTCACCTTTATAGAGCCACTGTAAATGAATGCACTTTTACAGTCCAGAGTTAAGAATCATAGGATGGTAACTGGAAACAGCCTAGTTTATGAATTAAAATAATAGAGAACAAAACCACATACTCCTTGCTATTTCTTTACCTATAGCAGTTCTGCCAAAATTAATTTTAGAAGGTCTATAATACTTTATGGTAAGTTGTATTTACCAGAAACAACCACAATATTTTTTATATAACACATGCTACTCTATAAGTTGATCTCAATACTTTACCAACAAGCAAGAAATGGAGTCTAGAGCCGGAGGACAGTGATCCACCCTGCAGGGAGGGCCATCTTGGCTCCGGGGCTCCGCCGAACTTAGTCTGCAGAGGTGAGAGTGAGGACCACAGAGGCAGACAGCTTCTGGGATAGGCGGGAGCCACAGAGCCGCTGAGGCAGCACCCTTTTGGGACTGCAGACATCTGGCACCCTCCCAGCCGGAGGACAGTGATCTGCCCTGCAGGGAGCGCCATCTTGGCTCCGGGACTCCGCCGAACTTAGTCTGCAGAGGTGAGAGTGAGGACCACAGAGGCAGACAGCTTCTGGGACAGGCGGGAGCCACAGAGTCGCTGAGACAGCACCCTTTTGGGGCTGCTGACATCCAGCACACTCCCAGCCAGAGGACAGTGATCCGCCCTGCAGGGAGCGCCATCTTGGCTCCAGGGCTCCGCCGAACTTAGTCTGCAGAGGAGAGAGTGAGGACCACAGAGGCAGACAGCTTCTGGGACAGGCGGGAGCCACAGAGCCGCTGAGGCAGCACCCTTTTGGGGCTGCAGACATCCGGCACCCTCCCAGCTGGAAGACTGTATTCTGCCCTGCACAGGAGCCCTCTGCCTCAGGAGCAGGGAGCACATCTTGGATCCAGGACTCCTCTGAACTTAGGAACGTAGTCTGCACAGATGAGAGTGTGCACCACAGAAGCTGACAGCTTCTGTGACCTGCCAAAGCAACACAGCATCTGGGAAAGGTCCTGTTTTCCGCCTTCTTCTTCGGCCAGGAGAAGGTTCTAACGCCAGATATCTGTACACCTTCCCTTTAAGAGGAAAGCTTGTCAGCAGGGAGTGCTCTAACCACTGAAACTCAGAGGAGAGAGCCTGTCTCCCAGGTCTGCTGACAGACGATACTCAGAATCACCAGAAGAACAACCTCTGAACAGAGACAACTATAACAACTCCAGAGATTACCAGATGGCGAGAGGTAAACGTAAGAATCTTACTAACAGAAACCAAGACCACTCACCATCATCAGGACCCAGCACTCTCACTTCACCCAGTCCAGGCCCAACACACCTGAAAAGCTAGACCTGGATTTAAAAGCATATCTCATGATGATGATAGAGGACATCAAGACGGACTTTAAAGAACTACAGGAGAACATGGCTAAAGAGTTACAAGTCCTTAAAGAAAAACAGGAAAACACAACCAAACTGGTAGAAGTCCTTAAAGAGAAACAGGAAAACACATCCAATCAGATGATGGAAATGAACAAAACCATACTAGACCTAAAAAGGGAAGTAGACACAATAAAGAAAACCCAAAATGAGGCAACACTGGAGATAGAAACCCTAGGAAAGAAATCTGGGACCATAGATGCGAGCATCAGCAACAGAATACAAGAGATGGAAGAGAGAATCTCAGGTGCAGAAGATTGCATAAAGAACATCAGCACAACAATCAAGGAAAATGGAAAATGCAAAAAGATCCTAACTCAAAACATCCAGGAAATACAGGACACAATGAGAAGACCAAACCTACAGATAATAGGAGTGGATGAGAATGAAGATTTTTCAACTCAAAGGACCAGTAAACATCTTCAACAAAATTATAGAAGAAAATTTCCCAAACCTAAAGAAAGAGATGCCCATGAACATACAAGAAGCCTACAGAACTCTATATAGGCTGGACCAGAAAAGAAATACCTCCCGACACATAATAATCAGAACAACAAATGCACTAAATGAAGATAGAATACTAAAAGCAGTAAGAGAAAAAGGCCAAGTAACATATAAAGGCAAGCCTATCAGAATTACACCAGATTTTTCACCAGAGACTATGAAAGCCAGAAGATCCTGGACAGATGTTATACAGACACTAAAAGAACACAAATTCCAGCCCAGGCTACTATACCCAGCCAAACTCTCAATTAACATAGATGGAGAAACCAAAGTATTCCATGACAAAACCAAATTCACACATTATCTCTCCACGAATCCAGCCCTTCAAAGGATAATAACAGGAAAAAACCAATACAAGGACGGGAACCATGCCCTAGAAACAACAAGAAGGTAATCCCTCAACAAACCTAAAAGAAGACAGCCACAAGAACAGAATGCCAACTTTAACAACAAAAATAACAGGAAACAACAATTACTTTTCCTTAATATCTCTTAATATCAATGGTCTCAACTCCCCGATAAAAAGACATAGACTAACAAACTGGCTACACAAACAAGACCCAACATTTTGCTGCTTACAGGAAACTCATCTCAGAGAAAAAGATAGACACTACCTCAGAATGAAAGGCTGGAAAACAATTTTCCAAGCAAATGGTATGAAGAAACAAGCTGGAGTAGCCATTCTAATATCTGATAAGATTGACTTCCAACCCAAAGTCATCAAAAAAGACAGGGAGGGGTACTTCATACTCATCAAAGGTAAAATCCTCCAAGAGGAACTATCAATCCTGAATATCTATGCTCCAAATACAAAGGCAGCCACATTCATTAAAGAAACTTTAGTAAATCTCAAAGCACACATTGCACCTCATACAATAATAGTGGGAGACTTCAACACACCACTTTCACCAATGGACAGATCATGGAAACAGAAACTAAACAGGGACACAGTGAAACTAACAGAAGTTATGGATCAAATGGATCTGGCAGATATCTACAGAACATTTTACCCTAAAACAAAAGGATATAACTTCTTCTCAGCACCTCATGGTACCTTCTCCAAAATTGACCACGTAATTGGGCACAAAACAGGACTCAACAGATACAAAAATATTGAAATTGTCCCATACATCCTATCAGATCACCATGGACTAAGGCTGATCTTCAATAACAAAATGAATAATAGAAAGCCAACATTCACGTGAAAACTGAACAACACTCTTCTCAATGATACCTTAGTCAAGGAAGGAATAAAGAAAGAAATTAAGGACTTTTTAGAGTTCAATGAAAATGAAGCCACAACATACCCAAACTTATGGGACGCAATGAAAGCATTTCTAAGAGGAAAACTCATAGCGCTGAGTGCCTCCAAAAAGAAACTAGAAAGAGCACACATTAGCAGCTTGACAACACACCTAAAAGCACTAGAACAAAAGGAAGCAAATTCACCCAAAAGGAGTAGACAGCAGGAAATAATCAAACTCAGGGGCGAAATCAATCAAGTGGAAACAAGAAGAACTATTCAAAGAATCAACCAATCAAGGAGCTGGTTCTTTGAGAAAATCAACAAGATAGATAAACCCTTAGCCAGACTCACTAGAGGGCACAGGGAAAGCATTCTAATTAACAAAATCAGAAATGAAAAAGGAGACATAACAAAAGATCCTGAAGACATCCAAAACACCATCAGATCCTTCTACCAAAGGCTATACTCAACAAAACTGGAGAACCTGGATGAAATGGAGAAGTTCCTAGACAGGTACCAGGTACCAAAGTTGAACCAAGATCAGGTTAATGATCTAAACAGCCCTATATCCCCCAAAGAAATAGAAGCAGTCATTAATAGTCTCCCAACCAAAAAAAAACCCAGGACCAGATGGGTTTAGTGCAGAGTTCTATCAGACCTTCAAAGAAGATCTAATCCCAGTTCTTCACAAACTATTCCACAAAATAGAAACAGAAGGTACTCTACCCAACTCATTCTATGAAGCCACAATTACTCTGATACCTAAACCACAAAAAGACCCAACAAAGATAGAAAACTTCAGACCAATATCCCTTATGAATATTGATGCAAAAATCCTCAATAAAGTTCTTGCTAACCGAATCCAAGAACACATCAAAACAATCATCCATCCTGACCAAGTAGGTTTCACCCCAGGGATGCAGGGATGGTTCAATATACAGAAATCCATCAACGTAATCCAGTATATAAACAAACTCAAAGACAAAAACCACATGGTCATCTCGTTAGATGCGGAAAAAGCATTTGACAAGATCCAACACCCATTCATGATAAAAGTCTTGGAAAGATCAGGAATTCAAGGCCCATACCTAAACATGATAAAAGCAATCTACAGCAAACCAGTAGCCAACATCAAAGTAAATGGTGAGAAGCTTGAAGCAATCCCTCTAAAATCAGGGACTAGACAAGGTTGTCCACTTTCTCCATACCTATTCAACATAGTACTTGAAGTCCTAGCCAGAGCAATTCGACAACAAAAGGAGATCAAAGGGATACAAATTGGAAAAGATGAAGTCAAAATATCACTTTTTGCAGATGATATGATAGTATATATAAGTGACCCTAAAAATTCCACCAGAGAACTCCTAAGCCTGATAAACAGCTTCAGTGAAGTAGCTGGATATAAAATTAACTCAAACAAATCAATGGCCTTTCTCTACACAAAGAATAAACAGGCTGAGAAAGAAATTAGGGAAACAACACCCTTCTCAATAGTCACAAATAATATAAAATATCTTGGCGTGACTCTAACTAAGGAGTGAAAGATCTGTATAATAAAAACTTCAAGTCTCTGAAGAAAGAAATTCTAGAAGATCTCAGAAGATGGAAAGATCTCCCATGCTCATGGATTGGCAGGATCAACATTTAAAAATGGCTATCTTGCCAAAAGCAATCTACAGATTCAATGCAATCCCCATCAAAATTCCAACTCAATTCTTCAACGAATTAGAAAGTGCAATCTGCAAATTCATCTGGAATAACAAAAAACCTAGGATAGCAAAAACTCTTCTCAAGGATAAAAGAACCTCTGGTGGAATCACCATGCCGGACCTAAAGCTTTACTACAGAGCAATTGTGATAAAAACGGCGTGGTACTGGTATAGTGACAGACAAATAGACCAATGGAATAGAATTGAAGACCCAGATATGAACCCACACACCTACGGTCACTTGATCTTCGACAAGGGTGCTAAAACCATCCAGTGGAAGAAAGACAGCATTTTCAACAAATGGTGCTGGCACAACTGGTTGTTTTCATGTAGAAGAATGCGAATCGATCCATTCCTATCTCCTTGTACTAAGGTCAAGTCTAAGTGGATCAAGGAACTTCACAGAAAACCAGAGACACTGAAACTTATAGAGGAGAAAGTGGGGAAAAGCCTTGAAGATATGGGCACAGGGGAAAAATTCTTGAATAGAACAGCAATGGCTTGTGCTGTAAGATCGAGAATTGACAAGTGGGACCTCATGAAACTGCAAAGCTTCTGCAAGGCAAAAGACACCATCAATAAGACAAAAAAACCACCAACAGATTGGGAAAGGATCTTTACCTATCCTAAATCAGATAGGGGACTAATATCCAATATATATAAGGAACTCAAGAAGGTGGACTCCAGAAAGTCAAATAACCCCATTAAAAAATGGGGCTCAGAACTGAACAAAGAATTCTCACCTGAAGAATACCAAATGGCAGAGAAGCACCTGAAAAAATGTTCAACATCCTTAATCATCAGGGAAATGCAAATCAAAACAACCCTGAGATTCCACCTCACACCAGTCAGAATGGCTAAGATCAAAAATTCAGGTGACAGCAGATGCTGGCGAGGATGTGGAGAAAGAGGAACACTCCTCCATTGTTGGTGGGATTGCAAGCTTGTACAACCACTCTGGAAATCAGTCTGGCGGTTCCTCAGAAAATTGGACATAGTACTACCGGAGGATCCAGCAATACCTCTCCTGGGCATATATCCAGAAGATGTCCCAACCGGTAAGAAGGACACATGCTCCACTATGTTCATAGCAGCCCTATTTATAATAGCCAGAAGCTGGAAAGAACCCAGATGTCCCTCAACAGAGGAATGGATACAGAAATTATGGTACATCTACACAATGGAGTACTACTCAGCTATTAAAAAGAATGAATTTATGAAATTCCTAGCCAAATGGATGGACCTGGAGAGCATCATCTTGAGTGAGGTAACACAATCACAAAGGAACTCACACAATATGTATTCACTGATAAGTGGATATTAGCCCAAAACTTAGGATACCCAAGATATAAGATACAATTTGCTAAAAGCATGAAACTCAAGAAGAATGAAGACCAAAATGTGGACACTGTGCCCCTTCTTAGAATTGGGAACAAAACACCCATGGAAGGAGTTACAGAGACAAAGCTTGGAGCTGTGATGAAAGGATGGACCATCTAGAGACTGCCGTATCCAGGGATCCATCCCATAATCAGCCTCTAAACGCGGACACCATTGCATACACTAGCAAGATTTTGCTGAAAGGACCCAAAGATAGCTGTCTCTTGTGAGACTATGCAGGGGCCTAGCAAACACAGGAGTGGATGCTCACAGTCAGCTATTGGATGTATCACAGGGCTCCCAATCGAGAAGCTAGAGAAAGTACCCAAGGAGCTAAAGGGATCTGCAACCCTATAGTTGGAACAACATTATGAACTAACCAGTACCCCGGAGCTCTTGTCTCTAGCTGCAGATGTATCGAAAGATGGCCTATTCGGCCATCACTGGAAAGAGAGGCCCATTGCACTTGCAAACTTTATATGCCCCAATATAGGGGAATGCCAGGGCCAAAAGAATGGGAATGGGTAGGTAGGGAAGTGGGGGGCGCTATGGGGGACTTTTGGGATAGCATTGGAAATGTAATTGAGGAAAATATGTAATAAAACAAAACAAAACAAAACAAAAACAAAAAAAAAACAAACAAACAAAAAAAACAAAAAAAAATTGGTTTTAAGTTTCAGGCATGAGTTTTATTTTAAGATGCTTTAATGAATTTGTCTTGTGATTAAGATAGGGTTTCTAATAACTTCTGAAATGTCTTAAAAGATGCTTCTGCCATTTGGTGCTATGCTATGTATTTAATTGACATGGTACTCTCAGAATTGAAAATAAAATAATATCAATTACCTATTAAAAAAAAAAAGAAATGGAGTCTATTTTTTCCCTCATATATCTAAGTGAGGCGCTATGCCTCACTTGATAGAATCTGACAGAAGCGATGGCTCAGGATACCCAAGTGTAGTTCCCAGGAATGTTGGCAGTTCTACTTGGTCCACATGGAGCATGTTCTCATGGGATATGCGTTTTAGACACATCTACTTGGCATGAGATAGCCACTCTCACTATGATGAGGGAGGATTCTAGTTGACTGGCCAAAAGGACAGCCACTATCAAACCATCTGCTCATTCACATTCCTCTGAACTTTGTAAAATCAAACATGGTCAGAACTTCATCTCCTATTCCACTCAATCAGTGGGAGACTCATGCATAATTTTATGAAAATAATACCTGAGTAACCATGTCAACACCTGCAGTTATCAATAAACTTAAAACATATCACAAGCATCGGGTAACAAAAATGAACATTCCTAACTTTTTGTGTGCCTTTAATTCTGAACAGGGGGAGCTAGATAAATGACTCAGGGCTAAGATCTATACTGCTCTTCCAAAGCACCTGAGTTTGGTTTGCAACATTCTCATCAGCTCTCAATAGCCAAAAAATTTCAGTTCCAGGAGGATTTGTATTAAGGTTTAATAATCCTCAACACACACACCCACAAAAGTAATTAAAAATAATAAAAACAAGTTTTAAAAAAGACTGAATGACATTATAATATTGAAGCAAATATTGCATACTATATCTGTAAAATTGCCCCATTCTTAAATAAAATAAATGCCAAGGTCAAAATCGTGTAGTATTCTGTGAATTGTATAATTTTGTTCATTATGTTGTACACTACAAAACCTTATTAAGTGCAGAATGGCATCTGAAACATGTGACAGCTTTCCCAAAGATACATGTGGCTTCTTCAATCACATAGTTCTATAGCTCACAGTGAGGAGAGAGGGATGCTGCGTGAATAACCGTTTAGAATATTCAGCACAAAAGAACACAGTTGAAGTATGCAGTTCACAACTTAAAGAATGGTTATCTTCAGCAATGGACTGATGGCACACACCCATACATCTCTGTGGGATTCTTAATTTCTTTATCTTTTCAGTTTATGTGTTGAAAGTGAAGCCCAAATGAGCACACACACACACACACATACACACACATTCACACACACACACACACACACACACACATCTCTCCAGCACAGTATAACAGTATAAACTGTACTCTGCTTGATGGCACCTGACGTAGAAGTCTAGCTCTGAGCAGAGGGAATCTCCTCACTTGTGGGTTTGCACTCAAGTGAGCTGCCAGCCCCACAATGTACTCAGTCTTAGACCCCTGCCCAAGCTAATTCATGTCAGAGTTGGAAGAACCTTGAAGTCACTTGTTCATCTTCGTGTGGGAAAAGCAGGTGGGCTTTCTCGCCCAGAGATTGGAGCTCTTGGTTGCTTTCATCTCCTAGCCCCAACAATCATGTGCAGGTGGCCTCAGTCACTGTTGTTTTAATGCACCTCCAAACTCTGTATGAGAAACTAATGGTGCACAAACTGGCAAGTCCGCCTAAAGTAGCGCAGTTTCAATTATACGAGTGTGATGTGTGAGATAATAGCATTAATTGCACTAATCACTCAATCACATTGCTCAACAGAGGTGACAAAACAAAACTGATGTGCCTTAATTGGGTGGCAGACAAGTGACAAGAGAGTGTAAGTCAGGCAGGAAGAAGATGAGCTGAGAAATGACTTCTATGTGAAAATGCCCAGATTCTCTTCATGTGGGAAACAGAACTTTCCCTGAAGTTGGGATTAGAAAAAAAAAAATTGACAGGCAAAGAATAGGTAGAAAATCCAATTGAATGTTTTGTTTTGCTTTGCTTTTTAATTTAAAGTATCTCCATATCATAACAAAATCTTTTGATTAAAAAGCTACCATCACAGAATCAAATTCTAGCATTTGATTTCTAATCTTAAGACTATCTATTTATGACAAAAGACCCTGTTCCCTGGAGCTGCCCAAGATAAGGTATTCATCTTTATTAAATATCATTATGAAATCTGAGGTCACAATTAAAGTGACATTGATGTTTGGCACAGCATTAAGAGTTGTTCCTATGATTTACTCCAAGATTAAGTTTGGTATTGTAGAGTGCTTAGTAACTTTGGAACTACTCCAAGAGTGTGTGTATATATTTGTGTGTGTATGTGCACACGCATTTGTGTGTGGGTACATGCATGTATACATGTGTGTACATGTGAATGCATATGTGTGTACACACATAGGAAAGGCACTCATGATCAGGCAGCTTCACTTTCCAGGCCAGTGTGCAGTGGAGGTTTTAAGCATATCAAAATATTCCATTAGCATCACATCCCAGAAGTCTGAGACTGGGTGATGAGATGAGATCGTCTCCATTCTTTTGGCAAGTTCCCACTTTTTAAATGGCTGCCATTTGCGGGATTAATTTGGAAAGGAAAATACAGCAGGAAAAAAGTTAAGAAACATAAGGTACATGTTTCTTCCTATCACAGCCAATAAACTGTCTCCAAAACAGACTGGCAGACATTCTAAAGTGCTACTAAAACAAGAGGCAGGGGACCATGAGAAGCCTCCCTCATGCTGGATGCTGGAACAGAGAAACCATTTCCTGCTTCTTCCTCTCTCTCACACCTCAGAATGAATGGGGAGTAAAGATAAATACCTTCAGGGACACAACCCCCAAAGCCTACCTTAAAATGGTGAGTCCCTAAGCCAAGAGATGGCTGTCCTTGTCTTTGATTAATTAGTTTACAAATCCTAAGAGGATATGCTGTATATTCAAGGACTAGTCAGAATTGCAGGGACAATATAGGAACAGATCAGAAGATAAAAGACTCTAAACACAAAGCAAACAGAGACCCAAGAGCATGTCCTTATCTTCGAATCAAATACAAGAGCCTGCAACTTGAAACGAGTCTCCAAGGTCACCTTCTCACTTCAGCCACAGTTACGAGAAGGCTTCTTTTACCCTGAATAATTGTTCTTCCTAAGAACTAAGGCCAGGCAGCGAGTCTTTAGAATTGCCCAACCATAGAAAAGGCACCATATTTTGTGTGATTTAACTTAGCATTTAGCATAAGCTACACTAGTGTTTTATCTGCCACTCAGAAAAATAAAACTGTCAACTATGTTCCTAAGATATGGCATTGGGAAGGCACAGTCTAATTTCAAGGCCTTTAAAATGTGAAAAACACACACTTCAAAACTGATGCAATACAATGCTTCATGTCTCTAAGATGCAACCTTTTTGCTCATTCTTTATAGCCCCATATGTGGACAGAGCTAATGCTCCTTGCTGATGATGTACAGGGATGAAATCCAGCAGCTGGGATCATCACATTGCATCAGGTTTGACAAATGTTGCTGCTGTTGTTTCTCATGACCCTACTGGAACCAAGAGTCTTATGGAACCTGTCCAATAGGCTGTGTGGGATCAGTGCCCACCCCACTTGCACTGCAGCCCACTAGCTATCTTATTAGAGTCTCACTAGAAAGCCAGTGACAAAGAAAACCTTTTCCTGAAAAGCAGGGTTAAAGATCTCCAGTGTCACAGACAAAACCCACCAGAAATGGGTCTGGCCACCTCATGGATTTTCCACAGGTGCTTCCTTTAAAGCTGCAGCTACTTGGCTTCTGATGAGTGGTACAGCCAAATGACATCTGCCTGTAAGTCCTGAATCCTCTCAATCCTATTTTTATTCCTACATGCTGCCTGTACACAGCAAGCTTTTACATGGACTAATCCCCTTTTACTTGCATATCAAGTCAAAAGGGAAGATGCAAAATGGGTGAAACCTCACAGACTCTGACAAAGGCTTTCAAATGTTGACTTGAAGTCAAATTATCCCAGCTAAGTAAACCTATATTTCAGGTGCAAAAGAAGAACTCAGTGCTATTTTCCTGCAAGTGAAACATTCACTCCAGGCTGAATGCCTTTGAAATGCTCTTGTAAAAAGTGTGATTGGTATCAGCTGTGAGGACAGGGTGACCAATATAGAAATAATGAGACTGAGAGGCCTGCAGGCAGAAACACCATGAGGACTATGATGAGTCTGTGCATGACTGAAGATCAATATGTTCAGAAGATGATGGAATGGCTTCAATGAGGGAGAAAAAAATTGATTGAGATAGTTCAAGTGCGTGCAGGAAGACCAAGAGGGACTGAGAACGGACACCTGCCAACACCAACGTGAGTGATATGGTGATACCATCCTCCAACCCTCTCCCTTCTCGGTCTCCATGTCAAATGCTGGGTTGTGTGAGGCCAGGATGAAGCAAGTGTGGGCATGAGTGAGGAGAGTTGTTTAATGTTTCAAATCCCCACCGCTGCATCTTCAGGCTTCTTCTTAACCACACAGTCAATTCTACTATGTGAGCTCTAACATGAGGAAACATTTTTATAAAGTTTGGTACACAGGGTTTAGCATCTCAATGATGGGTAAGGTTTCTCTTAAACCAAATATCTATGCTCAATGATCTAGATTTATTTTTTTCACCACCTGTATTGTTGGTCTTTCCATCAGAGGCATTGAGAGGAGCTGTATGTCAGGGTATTCACTTTGAGTCATCTTTGATGTGAGCATCCTTTGTCCCAAAGGGCCTGCAGACCTGCTGGTAAAAATTTCTTGACGAATTAGCACCTAACAGTATAGACTAGACATTACTGCATTTGTTCCATGAGATTTCCCTCTTTGACTCTGTCAAAGTGCATAGGATTCTCTTTCTGAAAAATACATTTGCTTGTGTACAGTTGGCATTAAACTAGCAGCACAGTGGTTAATTCTTTGTTTTTCTCTTAGAAACATAACTCACACTACAGAAGAATACATTTGGTATTGTGGAATTCCTCTTTTTGCCTCTGTTAAGATACTTCTGGAAATAATAACCTCAGTCAGCATGAGGGCCACCTATTTCTTGCTCTCAAATCTCAGATCAATGATGTATTGCTTCTCAAAATAAACTGAAACTCTAAAGATAGCCTTGAAGCCAGGCGGTGGTGGCGTACGCCTTTAATCCCAGCGTACGCCTTTAATCCCAGCACTTGGGAGGCAGAGGCAGGCAGATTTCTGAGTTCAAGGCCAGCCTGGTCTACAGAGTGAGTTCCAGGACAGCCAGGGCTACACAGAGAAAACCTGCCTCGGAAAAAAAGAAAAAGAAAAAACAAAAAAGGAAAAAGGAAAAGAAAAAGAAATCCTTGAAAATTGTGTATTAGCATACATCTTTTATGTGTATTTTTCCATCAACTTTGTCCTCCTCAATTGATAAAGACCAGTATCTTTTTTTAACTTTTAAAGTGTGTGTCTGTGTGTATGTTGGTGAGTCATGGCATGTATATGCTGGTCACAGGGCAGTTCTTGAAGTCAGCCTTTTACCTTGTAAAGGTGGAATGTATCTCATTGCACTGTTTCTCCCAGCTAGCTGTCTGACTCTTCCGTCTCCATCTTCCACTGACTGGAGAGGTGCTACACTCCATCTGGACTCCATCACACTATAGAAGGCATGGTGCTGTTCACGTGGTGCAAGTGTAGGTAAGATTAGGAGGCAAAGAGGCTAAAGGCAGATTCCAGATGATAACCTCCGAAAGCCTTCCATTGGGCTTCCTGTATCCCCACTCAGAAAATCAAGCATTGGAAACAAGTCCACAAGGGAAAACACAAATTCCAACTTCAATAATAGGCATCATCCAACCCTTTGGATTTCTTCCCAAGCTGTATGATTATACATGGATGATGGTTTTCACCTGAAGACTGTGATGCTTTTACCGAGTACCACAGAGCACAGCTCACACTTCAGTTGGTTTATGGTATCTTGTGGCAACAATCTCCAGTAGCAGAGTAAGTAAAATTGGAGCCCACATTGTCTTCTACCTATATTGACATCCTGTGCTTTGACTTCAGGACACTTAAACAGTCAGTCATATGATTATGTGACTAATATGAATACTAACTATACTACCTATAGTACTCTTATTAATAAAGCTTATTTTTAGAGCAATTACTAGCAGTGATAAAAATATACTTATAATTGAGCATTGGAAAAATACCATGTCTTCAAAATATAGCCCTCATGTTTCATGCTAATATGCTGAGTAGAAATTTTAATAGAGTACTCCAAGATTGCAGGATGGCTAGATACCTTTATAAGTGTAACTGAATAGGTGTTGTACATTATAGAATTTTTCAGTGCATGTGAGAGCAAACAAGAAAAAAAAATGAGCAGTTATCTATGAATGCTTGCACTAATTAGGCATGTGCTCATCACCCTGTTATTAAAGGACATGTGATAGATAATATTCTACAATATAAACAGCACCATATGCCCAGCAGCTTACAGTCTGTCCTATGTGCTGCACAAGTCAGGAACTATCACCACGCTCTTTATCCAGACAAAACTCAGGTGTTTAAAAGAATTTTACAATGCTAGAAATGCTAGTTTCTTATTAATAAAGCATGGCAGAACAATTGGTTCTTCCTAGTAATAAAAACCTTTTCAGTATTACTATGACTTAGAAGCAGATACAAGAAACTCTAGGCCTACCTGATTTGAAAACAACAGACAGACATATGGATGAAGGTAAGATTCTGATAGGTAGGCTGACAGAGAGCTTTGGAGCCTGTGGTCATCTGCCCCAGCCGATGTGTCTCACTGTACCACCAGGCTCTGCCCTGGAGACTCTGTGAAGCCCATATCCACACTGATTAAACTTTTGGGTGAAGACTTCAGTTGAAGTTGCCATTCAGACTTCCAGACTGTTTAAAGGTGAGTCAGACTTCACAGAGACTGCTATTTGCACAACACCTTCCAGAATGAATTTCCTGGGACTGCTTTAGCATTTTCTTTCCCCTACAACAATTACTCCTTTGAAAAGAGCCACATTTTTTTTTTCCTGAGGTACTGATTATGGAAGTCAAATAGGTGTCACAATGACGAAATTCCCACACAATCTCCTTATTCAGTAGTTCAGTCTTTAATTGCAGAAGACTTGTTATTCCACCTCTGGAGCTCTGCCTGAGAATATCTGCCAATCAGAGTAACCTATTAATATGAAGTTGCCAGGCTACAAACTTGACTTGCTCCCCAGCTATGAGAAGCACTGTGCTTGTGAACTTATCAAAGTCAAATATGAACCCAAACAAATGAGAAAGATCTGAAAACTCAGTACTCCATGTTCTTTTGGTATTAACTGTAATAAATGAGCCTGGAACTGGCTTTTAGTGTTCTATGAAACAGCATCTGTTTCAGGATTTTGTTTTATTGTTTTTTTTGTTTGTTTGTTTGTTTGTTTGCTTGTTCCTGCTGTGAATTAATTGTTTAAAATGGCTACTTTCTAAGCCTTTAGGCCTTTCAGTAATTAAGTCTCAATCTGCAAGGGACATTCAACATTCTGATTTCCTGTTTTTCCATTCCCAGGAGCCTGTCCAGACTGCACCCAAGTAGTAGTGTTAACATGGATATAAGGAAGTTGAGATGACCACACAGTGTTGGAGGTTCAAAATCCCACCACAAGCCTTACATCCTTTGATTCCCATGATTTTCTTTGAGCTCATAAAATATAAACATTGACATAAAAACACGTAACAATTTTATACATAGTAATGGGCATGATGGATGACCCCAAATTATTGAAACCAAGTTTGATTTTCAGAATAAAAATGATCTTTCCATTCTGTAAATATTTACACATCTTCAAGGAGCTCTCTATGCTCATGGTCACTGAGCACTTCTCTCTTAACATGGTTTCATTTTTAACTAAAATTTTAGAAATTCTGATTCTAGGATGGAGATGATTCAGTCAATCTTGTCTCCAAGACCAACATGACGTAGCTGAGGACTGTTTACAACATCTCTAGAGAGAATCTGTTCAATTACTGAACTTATTTTTCTAAATGTTTGATCTAGTGTGGGAATTGCTGTTCCCATTGCACCATGTGAGTCCCAGGAAGTAGACGCGGGTCCCTTAGCATGCAGCAGGCGCTCTGGCTAATACAGCTTCTCTCTGGTCCTCCTCATTTACTTTTATGGCCAGACATGAGTTCTTTGCTAAACTCATACGTTGTTAAAAATTTAGAGGTTATTATAATTTTCTTAGAACCTTTTTATAATTCATGTTTACTGAGTATAATAGGGAGTAAGTGAATAATAAACACTTGAAGTCTCATTATAAATAATTACTGTCGATATCTTTATCCTTTCATATAGAAAATGAATTCTTAGAAGCTACAATATAGGGTTGCCATGTTTGCTTTTTCCAATCCCTTGCAAATAATTTCCCACAAAATTAAAAATTATTTGGTGACTTATTTTAATGCCTACTTAGTATACCATCATTTGAATAGAGTGCAATTTAATGAATACATAATTGCTGGACACAAAGTTGGTGACTTTTTCTTACCTCAAAATGGGACTGCTAGTTTGAAGTGAAATTCTTTGTGTAAAAAAGACTTATTGCTTGTATATTCTTATATCCCACACCAACCCAGACCAGGCATTGTATTTCAAATGTTTGTCAGTGTGAACCTCCAGATGGTAACTGCATGTAATCCACTTACCCTGTCTATACTTCCCCTGCTGACCCATGTGGTCGACACTGGCACACCTGGGAACTGCACGTGTGATTCCTGGTGAATCACCAACATCACCCATTTTATCAGCCCTTCCCCATCCTCAAAGTGCAGTGATAATGGGCTGAGAAAGCCAGCTGGTGCAATAAGGTGGCCAGATTAAAAGAAAGAAAGCACTTAGAGAAATAGACACTTTAGGGGAAAGGACGCATGTGTGGCTAAGTGCACACCATGCAGCCATCTCTCTCTTTTCTCTTGCTGAACGATGCTTTTACTGAATTGACAAAGAGGGCACAGGGTTCATAAATAGACTTGAACAGCACTTTCAGAGCACTTCAGTTCAATTATCATGAATTAACTTTAAAAACAGCATTAACTTTCTAGCATATACAATGTGTCCAAGAAAAACAACATATTTAGAAGTTCCTTCTCTATTATTAAACTTCTTGCCATTTGCTTGAAACCAGTAAGTAGCCTTTACTAAAAGGCTTCCAGCTCCACTGATCAGGTATTACTTAGTCTTATGAACCACTGTGGACTGGAGACCTTCCCTGGCTGGTTGACTGGTCTTCACAACCATCATGGAATGAAGACTGTCCCAAGCTGGTTGATTGGACTGTGAAGTCGTCTAGGGGAACAGTACAATTATGGCTGGACAGAAATGTAGCCAAAATTATATCAGAGAAATATCAGTTGCCTGACTGTTCCACTTTGATATTCAAGGTGTTGGATGTAAAAGTACCAATCTCAATGGGCTTGTTTTTAAATCATAGTTATAATTTAAAAGTTCGTACATTAATTATGTACAACCACAAAATTGTGTATTTCAGCTGTAAGCTTTTTCTTGCCATTGGCACACTGCAGAAAAAGAAAGAGGAAAACAGAAAAAGAAAAGAGAAAAACCCAAACCACCCAAACTGTACCAAGCTGTTATTTGATGCAGGGGAGATGGCTCTGTGAGTATAAGCTTTAGCTGTATAACCCTGGCTACCTTCCCTGTGTCTCTGACACTGATGCAGTACTGTGTAGCCTGTAACCCCAACATCCCCATAGTGATACAGGCTCTGGTGGAGACAGGTAAAATACTCAGATACTATCTGGGAGTTGTCTGCTGGCTTTGACATAGTCACATCAGAAGCAACAAGAGACAGGACCTATACAAGGTAGAAGGTGAGAATATCAAAAGTTGTCTTCTGGCTTCCAGTCAGTGCCATTTCCAGGCCACCATGGGCATGAACACAGCAGATGGTCCCATGGTCCCTAGAGGACTCTCCATAAAAGAAGAAAAAAAAAAAGGAAAAAAAAATAAAAGAAAGGGAAATTTGCAAATTCATCTGGAATAACATAAAACCTATGATAGCCAAAACTTTTCTCAACAATAAAAGAACCTCTGGTGGAATCACCATGTCTGACCTCAAGCTGTACTACAGAGAAATTGTGATAAAAACTGTTTGGTACTGGTACATTGACAGACAGGTAGATCAATGGAATAGAATTAAAGACCCAGAAATGAACCCACACACCTATGGTCACTTGATCTTTGACAAAGGAGATAAAAAGGAGATCCAGTGGAAAGAAGACAGCATTTTCAACAAATGGTGCTGGCTCAACTGGTAGTTAGCATGTAGAAGAATGTGAATTAATCCATTCTTATCTCCTTGTACACAGTTCAAGTCTAAGTGGATCAAAGAACTCCACATAAAACCAGAGAAACTGAAACTTATAGAGGAAAAGGGGGGAAAGAGCCTCGAAGATATGGGCACTGGGAAAGATTCCTGAACAGAACAGCAACGGCTTGTGCTTTAAGATCAAGAATTGACAAATGGGACCTAATAAAATTGAAAAGCTTCTGTAAGGCAAAGTGCACTGTCAATAAGACCAAAAGGCAACCAACAGATTGGGAAAAGATCTTTACCAATCCTAAATCTGATAGGGGGCTAATATCCAATATATATAAAGAACTCAAGAAGTTGAACTCCAGAAAACCAAACAATCCTATTAAAAAATGTGGTACAGAGCTAAACAAAGAATTCTCTACTGGGGAATACCGAATGGCTGAGAAGCACCTGAAAAAAATGCTCAACATCCTTAATCATCAGGGAAATGCAAATCAAAACAACCCTCACACCAGTCAGAATAGCTAAGATAAAATAAAAAATTCAGGTGACAGCAGATGCTGGCAAGGATGTGGAGAAAGAGGAACACTCCTCCATTGTTGGTGGGACTGCAAGCTTGTACAACCACTCTGGAAATCAGTTTGGTGGTTCCTCAGAAAATTGGACATAGTTCTACTAGAAGATTCAGAAATACCACTTCTGGGCATATAACCAGAAGATGCTCCAACTTGTAATAAGGGCACATGCTCCTCTATGTTCATAGCATCCTTATTTATAATAGTTAGAAGCTGTTAAGAACCCAGATGTCACTCAAAAGAGGAATGGATACAGAAAATGTGGTACATTTACACAATGGAGTACTACTCAGCTATTAAAAACAATGAATTTTTGAAATTCTTAGACAAATGGATGGATCTGGAGCGTATCATCCTAAGTGAGGTAACCCAAGCACAAAAGAACACATATGATATGTACTCACTGATAAGTGGATATTAGCCCAGAAGCTCAGAATTCTTCTTAGAAGGGGGAAGCAAATACCCATGGAGGAGTTACAGAGACAATGTTCGGAGCAGAGTCTGAAGGAACAACCATCCAGAGACTGCCCCACTTGGGGATCCATCCCACAAACGGCCACCAAACCCAGACAGTTTGGCAGATTCCAACAAGAGCTTGCTGACAGGAACCTGATATAGCTGTCTCCTGAGAGGCTCTGCCAGTGCATGGCAAATACAGAGGTGGATGCTCACAATCATCCATTAGACAGAGCACAGGGTCCACAATGTGCTAGAGAAAGTACCAAGGAGCTGAAGGAGTTTGAAGCCCCACAGGAGGAACATCAACATAAACTAACCAGTACCCCCAGAGCTTCTTGGAACTAAATCACCAAAGAAAACACATAGTGGGATTCATGGCTCTAACTGCATATGTAGCAGAGGCTGGCCTAGTAGGTCATCAATGTGAGGAGAGGCCCTAGGTCCTAGGTTCTATGCCCCAGTATAGGGGATTTTTCAGAGGGGAAACTAGGAAAGGGGATAACATTTGAAATATATAAAGAAAATATCTAATAAAAAATTTAAAATAAGTTGTTCTCTGAACCCCACTTGGATACTGTCACAGTCTCTCTCCCTCTCTTACTCTCCCTCTCCTCAATCTCTCTTGTACACATACATACACGCACACATAATTTAAAAGTTGTAAATAGGCTAAGCTAACTCTTCGACTAAAGGAGCTATCAGAATCAGTTAACATTGGGTTTTCAAGGTATGTGCTGGTTGTGGTTTAGATGAGAAATGTCACTCACAACCGACCTCACCACAGGAACACTTGCTTTCCAGCTACTTAGCCCTGTTTAGGGAGGTTAGAGGAGCCTTAGGAGGTAGAACCTTGACAGCGGTAGACATACTTCATAGGTAGCAAGAATATAAACCCTCTTTTTCCTTCTTCCTGGGTGCAGGTAAAATGTGACCAGGCAGTCGCTTGTTCCTGGGTCCCAGTATTATGGACCCTAAGTCTCTGGAATAGTAACCCAAAATAATGCCGCTCTTCCCTGAGTTCTCTTGGTGATGAGATAACATTTCAAATGTTATCCCCTTTCCTAGTTTCCCCTCCAAAAGTCCCTTATCCCCTTCCCCATCCCCCTGCTTCCCAACCAATCCACTCCCATGCTTGGCCCTGGCATTCCCCTATACTGGGGCATAGAACCTTCACAGGATCTCGGGCCTCTCCTCCCATTGATAGCCAATTAGTCAATAAGGAAGTAACTAATCAAACAGCTCTGCAGTCCTCGAACTTCACAGTGGCTTCCTGATGTCTCCAGCACTGCAGCAAAGGGGCAGGTTCTGTCCTCTTAGAGTTGCTGATCTTACCTTGTGCTTTAGACTTATCAGGATTATATCTGATTTAACTGTTTTTTCCTAATATTTTATCATAAAAATAAACAAAAGTAATAATCTGTAGCTTTTGCTTAGAGAGAATCTTTGTGGTGAGATGGCAGTGTGAATAGCTTTAATCGTGTAACATAAACTTGGAGAAGATTTTGCACAGGTTATGACTAGCAAGCTTTGCTTGGTAACCTCAGCTGCTTGCCATCTTAGCTAGTGCATAACCCTGCTTCTTACACAACATGGGTGAAGAAACCACTGTTATCTGCAGAGATGTAGATTAATCCATTCCTAGGGGTGTTCATGATTAGTACCTCGGAGACAGCTATCTCATACCTAATTGCTTATGTGCCTTCTTATACATGTTTCTTGTTAATTCCCCTTGAAACTCATTCTAACATCTTACTGTTTTCTCATTAATTAATGATTTTATCTATTAAAGCATCACCCTTTCTCAACATTTTTCCAGTGGTTTTCCTGCTTGGTCACTCAGCCACACCTCTTACATACTCTTCTCAGTTGTTCAAGGAAGAGTAAATGCTTCCTGGCCTCAGACTTTCTAGGTATAGAATTAGTAACTTAAGTAACACTAAGCAAAAATGAGAAAACAAATATATGGGTGCATCACTTACAATGCATCTTGTAAGCTATAAGTAGAAATCTGTAATCTGTAGTTTTATATCATAAACACAATTAAGAGAGGAAAATATTCTACTCTTGCTTATAGGAAAGATATATTCCAGTCCCACCTTCCTTCATACTTCTAAGTACTAAATCAACCTGCACATCATTTTCATATCTTCTTTAAATTCATAAAGTTTAAATGTTTTCTTTCAGAAATGGATTTTAGTGAGGAAAAAATGATTCTTCATTATCTAGGATCAATGACATGGTTGGGAAATTGTGCACAGTAAGAAAAATATCAGAAAGATAAGGCAAATGTCTGTTTTAGAGATCATGCATAGGATAGAATGCTGATACCAAGGCTGTAGTTGGAGTTCCCAGCAATACTGTCAGTACTGTTATCGAAGCGACATGTTTGGAACAGTCAAGAGTTGCTGTCAGAGCTAGTATGGATATTTGTGAGTATATGTCTGATAATCATGCAGTTACTCTCTGGGGTCCAGATTAGTGGCACATAGGGAATTATTGAAACCAGAATGTACTCTAAAACTTCAAAAAAGCACACAGAGTCACAAAAGGTACTGTACAAAATTTTCTTAATGGAGACATTTCATTAAAACAATAAATGATAATGATCCTTGAGGAGATACTAGGCTTTTAGTATTGGACACGGCCAATGAGACTAAAGGCAAGGAGGATTTATGAGTATGCTCAAAGAATTAGAATATTCTCAATCTGTAAATAGCTGTAAAAATGTCACATTTACATTAACCTGGTAGCACAGTAATAATAGATATTGAGTCACAGAGCAAGTTCTTTATACACATTAATGTTTATTTTGTTAAAGGGAATTTCTGGAACTCTCTTTTCTCCCTAGAAAATTCACTTAACCAAGTATGTATGACAATCATAACCAATTTGGGGCTGAAAAGATAGCTCAGCAATTAAGAAAAACACATAAGTGGATGCTCACAGTCAGCTAGTGGATGGATCACAGGGCCCCCAATGGAGGAGCTAGAGAAAGTATCCAAGGAGCTAAAGAGATCTGCAACCTGTAGGTGCAACAACATTATGAACTAACCAGTACCCCGGAGCTCTTGACTCTAGCTGCATATGTATCAAAAGATGGCCTAGTTAGCCATCACTGGAAAGAGAGGCCCATTGGACATGCAAACTTTATATGCCGCAGTACAGGGGAACGCCAGGGCCAAAAAAAGTGGGAATGGGTGGGTAGAGGAGTCAGGGGGACGGTAGGGGGGACTTTTGGGATAGCATTGGAAATGTAATTGAGGAAAATACGTAATAAAAAAATATTTAAAAAAAGAAAAAAGAAAAACTCTTGTTCTTCCAGGGAGTATCCAGCACACATGTTAGATGGCTCACAACTATCCAAAATACTAGCTTCAGGGAATATCTTTCTGACCTCCACAAGCACCAGAACACATGTGGCATATACTTGTACACACACACATACACACACATCTTTAAAAACTAACCAAATGATAGTATTGCCTGCTTCATTGCCAACAGAATATTAGGGAGATTGTATGAGAGGTAGCAATATGAAATAGTCATACAATTGTGGATGTATAATTTCATCTCCGAGCAGCATTTCTAACCAAAGAAATGTTCTTTCTCTCCAGCATCTCATTAGCCACCTAAATCTGTTGTGAAGTCTCTGAGCAGCTGGGAGGCATAGGCATGTCAAAGGGGCAAGTGAGCCCACAATGTTAGAGACAGTGATAGTAACTCAATACAAAAATGAATTGCACTTTATTGCCTGGAATTATCAACCTTAATTAACATGTTTTCAGCAGAACAAATAACTTCAAACTGTTCAAGAATGCACATAGGAAACAAACCAGAGGCCATAAATGTGCTAGCCTTGCTAATTATCTGAATATAGAATATTATAAACCAGAGACTTGGTTCCAGGTTTTGGCCTACTACACTTGTTCTTGTAGAAAATAGATTTGTTCTTAAATAATTAACATTAAAGAGACATTCCTCTTTTATCCAATTGAATTTTGTTTTTATATTTGTGAGAGTCTGTGTGGGTGTATTTCATAGGCTAGAAAAGGGTGTCAAATTCTCTACATCTGAAGTTGCAAATGTTTGTAAGCACACTCAGGTCTTCCATAAGAGTATCAAGTGCTCTAAGCCACTGAGCCATCTCTTCACCTGTCAAGGCAGCATCCACCTGTTTCCAGGAGCTGAGTTGCTGGTAATATAAAATTTTATTTATTTATTTACTTACTTACTTATTTATCTACCCCCGTCTATCTCTGTATGTGTATATGTGTGTGTGTGTGCTTATGCATATGTGTGTACACAAATGTCCTCTGCTTAATATACTGACATAAAAGAGCATAGAAGACTTGGGGGAAAAAGAGAGGAGATCTGAAATTATCTGCTCCTTCTATGATCTGGTGGTTTCTTTATAATCATCAAATAAGAAAACACAGTAAATTCAATCATAAAACAGAGATAACCACTTAGAAATTCCTGGAAAGGATGAGTAGGTTGACATTTTGACTGACAGGAAGTAGAGCAAGGGCCATGTTGCTGTGTAAAGTCCTCACAACATCACAGGCACCAGAAGCTGCTGCTGCTCAGAAAGGATTCTATTACCTTTAGATGTTTATAAAGAGCTGCTTTCCTGGAGAGGGGAATATACAGTTACACTGACCGCAGTAAGGCTCTTGCCACTGAGACTGATGAGTTCTGTCCTGAGAACCCACAAGATAGACAGAAACTAACTCTCTCAAATTGTCCTTTGACCTTTACAAGTCCACTCACATGCACACACACACACACACACACACACACACACACACACACACTGTACAAAACCATTTAAACTGAATAACAATATCTGTAACAGTGCTTGTACAAACCCAAAATTTAACCCAAATAAACACTGAAGAAGTAGAAAGAATAAAAGTAAAAATAATGTCTCTTAAGTGTTTTATTTTAGAGAAGAAAACTAGACGATATCTACACTAAGAAGTAGTCTGTAGTACTTTTTGTAAAAGCCAATGAAATTATTCCAGGCTAATTAAAGACAATGAAATCAGAAATGTTTTCAATATGTAAATTTGCCATATTACTTGGAGATTTATTTTTTATTTTCAGAAACACTACACATGTCTTAATTGACCTACCAGCACTTCTACTTAGAACATTACATTTATTAGGACGATTCATCTAATTATTTTTCACTTCAAATTGAATTAAAGTTTCTTGCCTAATTCTATTGAGTCTAAAACTAACTCAGGTTGAACTCTGTTAGTATGTATAATTAACTGTCTCAAAAATTACTGCTGAGATTATTACTTAAACTAATAATAATAAGAGCTATCACAGGGGATGGAGGACACACTCTGTTAGTAAAGTGCTTGTCTTCTCATCAGAATGACCAGAGGATCAGAATGTGAGTGCTAGGGTCCAAATTCTTTGAGATAGAAAGAGGAAGGGGAGGGGAGGAGAGGGAGAGGGAGATGAGAGAGAGAATGTGTATGTGTCCTCATATATACATATAAAGGTTTAACTGGAATTATGCTACATAAGGGACAAAGCTCCTCTCCACAGATTGAGGAAGAAAAAAACCCAGTGCCAGGTATTGGATACCATTTCTTTACTTGTTGATCAGGGATGTCACAAAGACCTTAAAACGATAAAGGCTACTGCTGTTGCTCTCAGGGTTTGGTTGTAAGATCCTGTTGCTGAAGACATGACAAATTTTCATCATTGGATTTGAAAAAAATGAAACAACTCCTTCCCTGATAGCTACATGGCACAACATCAGAAGTTGCTATGTAGTCTGCAAGAAGAGAAATGTCATCAATAGCCTACCTAGCCAAGGAATCATATAATTTACAACAACTGGTTTGAAAAGATACCAAACACTTTCTGATCTTATTCATAGTTCACCAAACAGGAGGAAACACATAGGTGGGACTGTAAACTGAGCAAGAACCCGTTACTTGGGAGCTCAAAGACTCCAGGCATGGATCTACTGTTTTGCATAATTGACATAGTATCAAACTGTTCTCTAAAGTCTTATGTTTTTACACATAGCTTAGTGTATCTCTCACTCATACCATGAAAGGTCTTTCATGAAGGATATGGAGGTTTATGGAGAAGTTCACAACTGGTCAAAATTCAGAGAATAAGTGTGAGTGGTATGCTTAGCCATAAGTGGAAAGATCTATTTACCCTCAGCTCCCCCAAAGGATCAGAGAATGTGATGAAAAACTAGAAGGAAGAGTGTAAGAGCCAGAAGCTGGGAAACACTGACAAAGCAGTATCTCCTGGACACACACACACACACACACACACACACACACACACACACCATCACAAATGATAACATAATGATGTTGAAATTTTTGGATGACCTCACTTTTTATGCCATGGAATTATTCATGATATTTTCTTGTAACAACTTGTTTGCTATTTCAGTAATTAATACTATTCAAATGGAGTCCATATATCATACTCTTCCAACTGCCCACAAAAAATGAATATTCTCTCAAGTCCCCAAAACATAGTAAATAACCATCTTATTTAAGAGTCAATCTTATTTGTTACTGTTTTGTTTTGAGCTTTATTCTAACTGCTATAAATTTTGAATGGAATTCTTATAAACACAAACATCCTTCTTGTAATGGAAATCTCAGGTTTCCTTCAGTGTGTGACAATATCATTAGAGCAGAACTCTATCAGGTTGTGATCACTAGCTTATGAATGAGCTGGAGCGGCAAACAGCTGCACTGCTCACTTGCAATAAATGAAGGAAAATAAATTCTAGAGTATGTTTCTTGAAATTGCATCTTTAAAAATGAACACATGTCATACAACAAATCTTAGAAACATAAACAATTTCTATAAAGCATAATCTTATGATCCAGAATCCTTATAAGAAAAATAGAAAATAAATATTTAAATTACTCATCAGCCTAAGTCAGAACTTTATAAAGTGGATCTATAAATCAGGCTAAATATAATTCTGTGGTAGATTTGTGGCATATTTTGTCCTCAGCTTTAGACGGAGACTTTGCTAGATGGTGCACCTTCTGGAGACAAGGGCCATCTGTGAGGACCAGACATTCAGGTGGTCAAGGTTTGCACGTGAAATATCTTTGTCAGACTCATGTTTTGAATTCTTGATACTGCTGCTATTTGGGAGGTTGTAGAGGTTCATGGAAATGGCTGTAGCCAGAGAAAGCAGGTCACAGCCTTTGAAGGCTGAATTCCTGAGTCTGCACCTGTCTTTCTGTTACTCTGGATACAGCGAGTTCTCTGAGTTCTCCTTTACCACTTCTGCTGCCTGGCTGCACTGCCTGTAGAGCATAGATTGGAGCAGCCATGGCTGAGGGATATGGGACCATGAGCCAAGTGTCCCCTGGCCTCCTTTCAGTCATCCTGTCTGGTATTTTGGAGCTCTGAGATAATACATAGTTTCATTTAGACCCACAATTTCTGAGCCATTAGTAACAAAGTACATCTGAGATTTATTTCTGCTATCCATGCTTTTAGTAAAATGTAGACTAATTGTATTCCATGAGGGGGCAGGTGGGTCCTTGCCCTTAGATTGGAGCAGTATTGGTCACAATTATCTGTGGATAGAAGTGAGTTGGTCCATGCAATGGAAAACTCACATATCCATCAGAAGCCAGGTCAAGTCACAAAACCCAAAGCAAAGGCTAGAGAAGGCCCAGCCACAATGCATGAGTATGAGTCCATTGACCCATGAGAACTCTTGTGGGATAACTGGCAGCAAGACAGGCACTCTACTGCTATACTCAAATTTTAAAGTCCTAGGCTGTGGATGCTGATAAGGATACATTGATTAATATTATGAACTTTATACTTTAACACACATACCTTTATATAAAAGTGAAAGGTCATTAAACATACTCACCATATGTATCAATATATAACTGTCATACATAAGATATGTCTTATATATGAATAAGATACATGAATATATATGATGTCATCAGAAAAATGTCTCATTATTTTATAGCCTTACTGCATTAGTCACAGCTCTCTGGCGAATCATAATTTATGAAATGAGCACACACAGAGACACAGACAAAGATTCTCAGATACACACACATACACACACACACACACATGCACACGCACACAAGGGGGGGGGGAGTTATTAGAACAGCTTCCAGATGTAGTCAAGTTGATATAATCAAGAGTATTCACCACACTTAGGTTTTTTTTCACACTTACTTTTTATGACCAATGCTATTTCCTCTTGTGAGTTGTTTCCCATGAATATCTTTATATATAACTACTTTATATATGTGCGATAATTCTCCATCCTGGATCAGCACCAATGATTGTATAAGTTTCAAATACGTCTCCAAGATAGGAAATACCAATAGCCAAAAGAGAAGGCATGCAGCCAGGGCTCTCTTCTGGAGCCTTGAAGGAAGATGGTGTTGAGATAGGTCCTTGCTCTCTCCAAGCATAGGTGTATGCTATCTCTAATTGCTGCTTTCCTCTGAATTCCTCAGAGAAGCCACCTGATTTCATGACTTGAATGCTGCTTCTGTCAACTTTTGTTCTTCTGCTTTTGATTTCAACCACTTTGCATGAATTTAAGTCATGCAATAAGAGAGTGAAGATCATCCATTCTCTTGACTAGAATATCTTGGACACTACTTATGCAAAGGCTCACACTAAAACATTCAGTCTGTGTTGAGCACAGCACTGTTCTTTAGGTTGGCTGTCTGCAGACAACTTGGGTGCAGTCATTTGTGGATACAGTGAAGAAATATATTTTGATTTACACAGGGATTTCTAACAACTCCTATGGCTCATTATGACCATGTTACAAGGTTCGGAATACCCAAGATACAATTCACAAACCACATGAAACTCAAGAAGAAAGGGGATCAAAGTGTAGTTACTTTGGTCCTTCTCAGAAGGGGGAACAAAATACCCATGGAAGTAGTTACAGAGACAAAGTGTGGAGCAGAGACTGAAGGAATGACAAGAGAGACTGCCCCACCTGGGGATCCATCCCATACACAATCAGCAAACCCAGACACTTTGTGGATGCCAAAGTGCTTGCTGACAGGAGCCTGATATAGCTGTCTCCTGAGAGGTTCCACTAGCACCTGACAAATACAGAAGCAGGTACTTGCAGCCTACCTTTGGATGGAGAGCAGGGTCCCCAATGAAGGAGGAAGAGAAAGAACTCAAGGAGCTGAAGGTGTTTGTACCCCCGTAGGAGGAACAACAATATGAACTAACCAGTACCCCCAGAGCTCCCAAGGACTAAATCACTAACCAAAGAGTACACATGGTAGGACTCATGGCTCCAGCTGCACATGTAGCAGAGGATGGCCTAGTCAGTTGTCAATGGGAAGAGAGGCCCTTGGTCCTGTGAAGGCTCTATGCTCCAGTGTAGGGACATGCCAGGACTAGGAAGTGGGAGTGGGTTGGTTTTGAGAGCAGGGGGAGGGTGGACAGGATAGGTGGTTTTGGAGGTGAAACTAGGAAAGGGGTTAGCATTTGAAATGTAAATAAAGAAAATATCCAATAAAAAAATTGAAGACTGTATTTGCAAACTGAAATTTAAAATGGGACCCTGGGGCTGGAGAGGTGGCTCAGCTGATAAGAGCATTTGTTGCTCTTACAGAGTACCTGTACTCAGTCCCCAGCACCCACATGATGCTGCAGAGGTGTGTATAACTATTGTTCCAAGGGATCCATCAGCTCCTTCTAACTTTCATGAGCACCAGATACACACATGGTACATATACATCTTAAATTATAATTCAATATGGTTATATCATCTAAAGACCCCGAGCCTGAGACTCAGTCGACAGAGGAGTAGTGGTTTGTGTTTTCTTTTTCCTTTGTTTAGTGGTGCTTAAGAACAAACCCGAGCATACACATGCATGCTGAGGAAGTATTTAGTCATGAATAAGCTATACCCATGACTCTGTGTGGCAATGCTAAGAGACAGGCCCAAAAGGGACAGGATGTCATTGCCAGCCTCTCCTCTTCCTTATACATCCTACATCAGTAAACATATATGTCTTGAACCATTGTGATGCCATCTGCCATGAGGTTCTCACCAAAAAGAATCTGGTGTCAAATGCTTGGTCACCTGCAGTGCTGTGTGGCTGTGGTAGCTGAGAGGTAGAGTCTGGTGAAGGTTGATGCCCATGTGTCTGCAGAACTTTTCTCTAAAGTTATCCACCTCACCGGAATACAAACAAATGGTTTTAATGACCTTGAATTTTGATTTTCACAAAAATATGTTTTGGGGTAGTGGAAAGTTGACCAATACATAAGGCAACCCTCCATCTGAAAGAATGCATTTATTTCCCGTGTGATCCTTACACCCATGCTCAACACTGTCCATTACATCCTGCTTTGATTGAATGACATCAAATAAGTATAGAAACAGCAGGGAAAACTGTCAAGGAATGAGGCATGTTTTTGTATGTATTCTGTCAAGATGGTAAATGCCTCAAACAACCAAGTTATAAAGAGAAAGTTTTGTTTGCCTTGTTATTTCAGAGGTTTCAATCCAAGATCATTCAGTGGCTTAACAAGAGACTGAGTAAAACCACACATTTCAAGGTGTCACTCATCCAACACCTGCACCTGGCTCCACCTCTCAGCTGCCCACAGTCACATAAGACTACAGGAGACAAAGCATTCGACACAAGTCTTTTGAGTATATTCCAGATGCTAAGGCAGTGTCTAGCAAAGCATTCCTTAGGTTCATTATCCAAGAGAAGCACAGGAAAGAACTTAGGGAAGAAGGGTAACAGTCAGAACTATTGAATTAGAAGAAAACAAAGCCAGTAGCTTTAGAGTTGATACATGAAAAAACCTACCCAGGTAAGCAAAGAACTGTAGCTTCGAGTGGAGCAAGGGAGAGACCGTGAATGTTGGATACAATAGTGCCATAACATAGGAGCTTAATCTCACAAAAATTACTGGAATTAAAAACATTCAATCTGGGGAAATTCATTAACCTTCTAGTGAAACTGTTTCCATCAGAGTACAGACCTTTTCACTAGACTCTAGCTATTCTTGCTGTTCAGAAATTTATTCAATGACTTACAAAGTAAACACAGCTGAAAAAAATAATAATGCTTTCATTATAAAAACTATTTTTGATGTTTTAGGTTGGTTACCATATTCTGAAGCACATGTAACAAGTCTTGTCTTTGTAAGTACTAGGAGCATTGAATTATGAAATTTAATAAACAATAATAAGGGTCTTTTTTCTTTTAGTTTTATTTTTTGCTCTATGATTATATTTTTTTATTAGGTATTTTCCTCCTTTACATTTTCAATGCTATCTCAAATGTCCCCCATACCCTCCCCCCACTCCTCTACCCACCCACTCCCACTTTTTGGCCCTGGCGTTCCCCTGTACTAGGGCATATAAAGTTTGCAAGTCCAATGGGCCTCTCTTTCCAGTGATGGCTGACTAGGCCATCTTTTGATACATATGCAGCTAGAGTCAAGAGCCCCAGGGTACTGGTTAGTTCATAATGTTGTTCCACCTATATCTTTTAGTTTTTAATTAGAATGGTGTTACAGTTTGTAGAAGATTTTGGATAGCAACCACTCTACTCTCTGGATTCATGGATTAATCTGTGAAGTTTTGTGTCTGATTCTTGGGCTTACAAGTCAACAGAAAGTATTTGGGCTAATGATAAAAATTATACTTGACAATTCTCATTATTTTACATTGAACTATGAAATAAATTATAAAAGAGTTATTACATAATTTTTTATCAACACTGAAAAGAAAGCATTGACCTCATTTCACAGAGACGACCTAATAATAATGGCTTTTATTGGAAGCACATAGACACATGAATCATCAACAAATTCTTTCAAAGTTGAAAATTCAAATCCTATACAGTTTGAAAACAATTTTGAAGCTGGTGTTGGTGGCACATACTTTTAATCCCAGTACCAAGGACATAGATGTAGGTAGATCTCTATGAGTTCTGGGCTTATCTGGTCTACAGAGTGAGTTCCAAGACAGCTGGAGCTACACAGAGAAACCATGTCTCAAAAACAAACAAATGAACAAAAAAGACTATTGTGTGACATTGTTCATAGGCAATGGATGTCTCTGTGTGACTCTAATGATAGGTTATATGTATTTACCCTTTCTGTTGTCACCTCTACTTAAAGGCATAGTCATGGTGGAAAGAAATCAGAAAAGAATCAGAAAAAGAACAAAAGGAAGAACCAAAAGGATATTTCTTACATAAAAATTCTTAAAAATTAGAATTATAGAGAATCATAACTGAGAGTAGTTCCCTCTCCTCTCCTCTCCTCTCCTCTCCTCTCCTCTCCTCTCCTCTCCTCTCCTCTCCTCTCCTCTCCTCTCCTCTCTCCTCCCCTACCCCTTCCCTCCCCACCCCCTTCTCTCCTCCCTTCTTCCTTCTCCTTCCTTCATTCCCTCTCTCTTTCTTTTTTGGTTTACTTATGTTTCTACCTCCCTCTGTGAGTGTGTGTGTGTGTGTGTGTGTGTGTGTGTGTGTGTGTGTGTGTGGTGTGTATGTATGGTGTTTCCTGTGAGGACAGGTTCCTGTGGGTCAGCTGAGTGCATCAGACACACGCTGGAGTTGTTGCATGTGAATTTTGAATTTTCTGGGCGGTGACAGGTGCCTGCTGTGAGTTCTGTGAAGCACACTCCAGGTCTCTGGAAGAACAGAGCATGCTCTTAACCTCTGAGCCACTCCCCAGCTTCACTAGGATTTCTTGGGCACTCAGATTACACATAGGTTTCTACAGTCCTTCCCCTGGCACAGGATCCCGATTCTTCATACTCCATAACTGTGACACAATTTTGCTTTGAATTAAATAATAAGGAATAGATTTGTCATATGAGGAACAGGGGAAAGAATTTGGTATGCAAATGTCAATTTAAAACATCTCTCAGATTCAATTCCCAGAAATTTGTACAAAATACCTACCGCATATTATATTCTAAAAACTAAATGTTTCCTAAACTGTTTTCACTAGAAATCTGTGTGTCCTTTGAAAATGACAGGAGAAAATTATCTTGGTAGATTGTACAGAATGAGATTCATTTTAAAATTATTATTTTTTACTTTTACTTTCGCTCAGGCTCTGAGTGACATTGAAAAGTCACTCTGGAACAGGCAGCTGTGGTATTTATCAATTGAGACAGCACAGGTAGGAAGAGCTTCAGGTTTGATGATGATGCCGCGGAGAGACGAGTTACAGTCTGATTCATTTTGGGACTTTAAGATCAAGTTGGGCCATACAGTTAACATAAATGAGAAGATTAAAACTGGAAGAAAAAGTATTTCAAAAGGAAATTATGCCAGTTCTCAATGAAGTTACCAGATGTTATACAAAGTGGATCCTTCTCTTTTTAAAAAGCGAACAAAAAAAGAAACGAAAGATAAAAGGAAGAGAAGAAAGCATAAAGGGAATCTCTGGCCCTCTTGACTCACTGAAGTTTTCTCAACAAGTATATAATTTATTTAGCAGCTTTAATCTACACTGTCATTCCAGATGATATCATGGTGGCAAACAAATGGCTTGGAAGTTTCAAGTACCCTACACTGCCAGTGAGCATGCAACTGTACCAACAGCACACAGCCCCACAGAGTCCAGCTATCACCCTGACTCAGTGTACCCTACACTGCCAGTGAGCATGCAACTGTACCAACAGCACGCAGCCCCACAGAGTCCAGCCCATCAATCACCCTGACTCAGTGTACCCTACACTGCCAGTGAGCATGCAACTGTACCAACAGCACACAGCCCCACAGAGTCCAGCCCATCAATCACCCTGACTCAGTACTTGCTGTCAACTTCCCAGAGACACATGAACAGATAGAGGTCTTGTTTTCATAATGATGGAAGGATGATGAGGAGAGGACAAGTGAGTTCATGTAGAAATGCACTCGCATCCTTAGATGATTCAGAACAAGAAAATAAGCCATGCTATTACAGCACAGTGTAGAACTCTTGGTAGCATGAAGACAACAGACATCAAAAAGTTGCTTTGAATATCCAAAGAAGTCAAAACGAAAATGGCTTTCACACGGAAACTGCTCAAGCATGGTTTCCCAAGATTAATGCACTTGAAATTGATTTATTTAAAACCATTTCTAACTCCTGGATCCTGACATGCTTCGTTCTTGGTCATTAAGCGATGAACCCTTTTGATGTTCAACCACATAATCACATTAGTAAAACCCAAATGTACAGCAAAGAATTGTATTAAAAAGTGTAACTGTCAAAAGAAGATGGAAATTAAAAGCTTTTCTGCCCAATCATGGAAAATTGTATTCTCAGTAATTTCCTGAGCTAAAATGCCTGAAACCACAATCTCTCTACCAGCTTTTAAAAATGAAGCAAACAGCCTTCTATTAGCACCAGCTGCTGAGAGATGGGTTGATCGCTGAGTAAGACAAATTGGTCATCATGTATAAAGGCGACTCCATTGTATTCTATGGGATATTATCTTAGAACTGTAACTGTGGCTGAGGAAGGGTCAGGCGGGGCTGAGTACCACTGACTTGTGACTTCCTAGCTGTGTGATTTCTGGGGAAAGTCATAGAACACTTTTGCAAGGCACTAGTTTTTATTATTATTATTATTATTATCATTAAAGTCCTGTGCCGCATGTAACAGCCGTATTCATCTAATTTAATATTCAGAATGTACCTAATTTCTTACATTTCTTAAAGGATATCTCTCAAATCATACTGTTAGGCCATAAGAAACTAAGATTCCCTCCCCAATTTTCCTTTTAAGTTGTAGATACTTACATCTCAGACATCTGAATCTCTGAAAATGGAACTTGGCCTTTTTAACAGGGACCCTAGTGGTTTTGTAGGAACACCATATTTGAGAATCAATGTGCTAGAGACAATAGAAATTCTAAAATAGCGAACACCACAGGCTTGCTCATTGTTATACCTTTTCTTCATTCTTCATATGTTTGCAATATAACTAAAGTCTAGGGTTAAATTTCATTTCCACATCACAGTTTTTATTCACACTTACCTTTTGTATTTCACTCTTGTGATGTATATAATGTTTCTTGTGATGTATATAATGTTAGTACCAAAAAAGAATCTGTGAGTGCAGACTTACTTGGAAGAGTATCTCTGCTGACATAATTATTCTCTGATATAGAAAGAAGTCTATTGTCACTTTGACAGGGACAGAAAAAATGTGAGTATTGATTATGAATATTGATTAACACTGTGTTATAAATATAAAATATTAGTTTTACTGTATATCTCACATTTTAGAATATTATTAATAGTAAGAATAGTATGAATAAATTCCAAATGGAAGAAAGAAAAAATACAAAGTTTAAAACTTGATTCATTTGTTACAAATAGGAATATGAAGATGATATCCAGACATCATAAAATAATAGGACACAATGAATCTAAAAGGTTATAGCAATAATTTCTAGCCAAGTAATGATTGTAAAAGAATATGGCTTAGAAATGTTCGCATTGAATAAGAGAATAGAAAAGACATGTAAGTGACAAATGACTGATAGGTACGCATATCAATAGTAATATCAATTGCATTCAAGAAGAGGAATGACAAGACAATATAAAACCTACTAAAAATGTATGTACTTGGCAAATATTAAATAATATATATTATATATGTATAAAGTAAATGTAGAGGTACAGAAAGTAACATATTCTTGTTATTTTAAGGCTATCACTGAAAATAATAGTTCAGGTAGATAGAAAATAGATGTCGGATAATTCTGCAGATATCAAAAATGCACACATAATCAACACAAACATACATTTGAAATCAGAAGACATGACACTAAAACATATTTTCAAGCTCATTCTGTTATTGTAGCTGAGGTGCTAGAGACCTGTCCTCCCAACACGCAGGAAAGGAAAGGGTAATCAGTTCAAGGTCAGCTTGGGCTCTGTTATTAAGTTCAAGGCCAGTATGGGCTATATTTTGAAAATCTGTATCAGAAATGCCATTGTGAATTTGGGGCATAGAAATATCAATTTTCAAAAGTGTGAAATTTTACAAAGCATAACTAGAAAACCTAGTTAACCTTAAACCTCAGTGTAGCAAAAGAAGATTTTTTTCTACAGGAAAGAATAAAATCAACGAGGAATTTATACTCCAAGGACCCAACATTAATTAACACAACACATATTAGCCTTTGAGAAGGAAGAGGATGCCAGAGAGATGGCTCAGCAGCTAAAAGATGAGATTGCTTACTGCTCTATCACCGGACTAGAGCTCAGATCCCAGCAGCCACAGCAAACAGCTCTCAAATGCTTGCAAGTGACCCCTTCTGGCATTGTTGGGTATCAGCACACACACATTCACATAACACCCATATACATGTACACAAATAGAACACTAACGGACATGTTTCAACAGGAAGAGAATGAAGCCAAAGCCACTGTTAGAGGAGTGTATGGACTCAAGTATACTTATTGAGTAAAGTAGATTCTGCTTCATATATCTTCCTTAGGCTGGGATATAACATTAAAATAGATTTTGAACCAACTGACTTAAACATTCGAAATGACTGAATGGCTAAATAAATATTAAATAAATGATACATCCAAATGCCCAAGTATAGCCATTGATGAAGAACATAGTACTGGGAGCCTAAAAACATTTACCTACTTTAGACTTGATTTTAGGAATAATTTTTACTGTACATGATTCAATGTGTGCCCTTATCTGTATCTAGGATAACATATCTGTTAACAAGAGGGATTCAAACAGATGTCAAGGTCCTGCCAACATCAATAGCTATATTCAGATTGTCTCTCTGGTCCATTCCTCTATCCTTTACTACAGCATGCTATGGCATGCTCCAGCATTCAACAGGTGTTTGTGGATATGTGTGCATATGTTTGTTCCTGACACTGATCTATTAAAGTCTGCATATTTCAAGATATCATAGAGTTAACTGAAAACTAAATGTAGTACATCTTTTTGTTCTTATGTTTTAAAATATCCAAGATGATCTTAATCTCAATAAGGAAAAGCACAACCTCTGCGGCCACACAGGTGATCTAAAATTGCCCAAATGTGCTTGCTATCAGAATGGCCAGGAAGCCAATGAAATTTCTAGGACAACCCAAAAACTTTTCCCACATTTGAAACTGATTATATCTGGGTTTCCAAGTGATCTCCCTATATAACTCATTAGAAACAGCTTGTATTACACACCTTTCATTAGTGCAGTTTAACCATAAAACATATTTTGTACATGGTTCCTTGTGATACTCAAAGGCTGCCTGTCTCCAGAGATGTCTGTCTGAGGCTAGCTCACATAGCCAGCTTCCTAGAACTAACTTCCATCTTCCTTATGATAACCATGCCATCTATCTCCACCCTCACTTTTCAATATTTTTAAATTCTGCTCCAAAGCCTTCCAATATAACCAACACTTTGACCTCTCTGTATCTTGGCTTCAGAATAACCACAGTGAATGTGTCCCAGAGAAAGTAAGTCCTTCCATTCACTATTTCCAGACATTGCATTTCCATTAAAATACAGAGCTTAATCTTTTTCATTTTATGGTCATAATATATTCGTCATTATTATTTAATTGTATATTGAACCAATTAATGCAGGTGGACTTGGATATTTATCGATCATGGTCTTTTCTATTTCTGTCAAAACAAATGAGTTTATTTATAGTAATCATTTATATCAATCAAGTATAACTGTATACTTTTTTAGACCAATCAGCAAATACAAATACAAATTTAACTTGATTTAAATCAGACATCACCAGATATTGTGAGAATGCAGAATATTTTGGCAAGGAATAGCTAAGTAAGTGGGGAACGTTGAATCACCATTTCTTTTAGTTCAATAATAATAATAATAACCATAATAAAGCAATTTCATGTTGGTTATTAATTTACTTAGCACTTTCTGTCTCCATCTTTACCACTGGAACTCACTGACTACTTAATAATATCAAAAAGCAATAAAAATGATAACACAAAAGCAGAAAAGTCATTAGGCTAAATTAAAATATTTTTAAATGCATGCTTTAATTTTTTAATCAAATCTAAATTAGTTTTGCAAGGATGCACAAATAAAAGTTAATGGTTCTAGGAATATTTTATAATGGGAAGGATATCCAAGAAAATCTCAGCTCTTTTTCTCAGATGCTGATGTCTTTCTGTCTCATTCATTCATCCTGTGAATAATTACCCAATGGCTTTGTGATTTTTCTCAAAAATCACAGTCATTTAACTTCAAAACTTCAGCAGTGAAACTATCACACAAATAAAAGTATAAAATAATAAATAAAATTGGTACTTGAATCTTAAAATGAACTCTAAATAAAGTCTAAGGAAAGAAGGATCCAGGGATCAGGTCTTTGAGTTGGTTCATCAGGTAAGATACCTGGAGACAGTAATCCAGGTGAAGTCACAGCAAGAGCACGTGCTCAGAGGCAACAGCTTGGGTATCCAATCCAAGTGAGACTGAGTAAGGACAAAGCAAGAGAATGAAGAAGGTCAGAATTGATCCAGGGTAGATCTGAAAGGATGCTAAAGGCATTTATACTTTCTAAACTCTCTCCCTCTAAAGTTAAAAGGGAATATATTTAGATAACAATTTCAAGTTTATACAGTGTCTGATGAGAGCTAGTTGGAATGTTATCAAAAGAACGTGGCCACAGTCCGATGTGCCAAATCCTGTCTAAGGTCTTCTTAGTTAGTAACTTCATTAATTGTCTACAGAGCCCTTGTACATACCCATGCTGTAGAATGAGGGGATGAATAATTTGCTCAAAAACAAAACAAAAAAAATTGTAGTAAATTAAGGGTTCAAATTCAGACCCTAACTTCTGAAAAGTACTGATATCCAAATTTTAACTGTTGAAGTGGAGCAGAGATTGAAGGAATAGCCAAACAGTGACTGCCCCAACTTGGGATCCAGCCTATGGATAGGCAACGATCCCTGACACTAGTAGTGATGCTATGATACGCTTGTGGACAGAGGCTTTTCATGGTTGTCCCCTGATATGCTCTCTCTACACAGCAGCTGACTGAGACAGATGTAGATACCCATACCCAAGCACTGGACTGAAGTCAAGGACCCCTATGCAGGAAGTAGGGGAAGGACTGAAAGAATTGAAGGGGATGGCAACCTCACAGGAAGACCAAGTAGCAACTAACCTGAAGCCCTAGAAGCTCCCAGCGACTGATCCACCAACCAGAATATACACTGGCTGGTCTGAGGCCTGCAGTACCTATGAAGCAAAGTCTGGCCTCAGTGGGAGAGGATGCACTAAATCCTGTAGAGGCGGGATGGGGGGAAGAAGTCTGTCAGGGGGTCCTGGGGGGCAGCATCTGGGATGTTAATAAATAAAATAATTTATTTAAAAAATGAAGCAATGGGGATGGGTACAAATGTTGTGATTGGGACATAGAAAATACACAGGGCTGTCCTTAGGGTACACCACACACTTCAGACATCAACCTGAGCTTGATGTGACCTGAAACTAACTCTCTTCCCTGAGCTTTCACAGTACCAGAAAGCTCTGCAAGTATCCAAAAGAAGGGAACAGTAAACAGAGCTACCTAGCTATGATACCTATGAACCTTATCAGAGACCAGCATGACACCATAACCCTAAGAGTACAGTAGTGACACACATACCTTGGTGGTAACTAAACTCTCTAATTTGGCTTAAGAGTCATTTAACAAGAAGGAACTCTACAAGGTACACTTTACTAAATCAGCATAAATCCTACCTACATACTAAATATTTATCTTATACACACAGATTAGGGTTGCTTTCGATCCTCATCAAGGAAATGTCTCTTCACAACAGACAGAAGCCCTTACTTAAAACTCCAACTGATATGAAAGTACAATTGTGGCATCTAGTCCCAATTGATAGATCTATATCACAACTCCAGAAACTAAGGCTTAGGTATCATTGTAGAAGATGGGTGGGAAGACCCTATAAGCCAAAGGAAGTGGAAATTAGCTGTGAGATTCTGTCTCCTGGAAATGTCACAAACTCCACCCATGAAGTCTCACCAACGATGTCTGGATAAAATGTCAAGGATCATACCAATAGGCATGCTAATGTGGAACAAAGCAATCTCATGAAGCCTCAGCCTTAAACGAAGAACTATTAGTTAACTTATAAATTCTGAGATCAGAGCAAATAATTTTCTCAAAGGAAGAACATACTGCTATCCAATACCAAAAATCAGTTCTGAAAACATATACATATATGCATTCAAGTGTATGCATAACGATAGATAAAGAAAAAAGGCCGTGGTTTTGAAACAGAGCAAGGTACAGGACATAGAAGGGTTTGTAGGAATCAAAGGGAAGGGGAAAGAAATGCCATATTTACAATCTCAAAAACATAAAGTACTATTAAAACGCTATATTAAATAAACTCATGTACAACCTATTAAAGAAAAACAGTGCTCAGTCATCCCCAAATTTTCAGATAGAAGATCTGCTTAAAGTATCTGACTTTGTATGAAATGTAAGCAGGAAAACTCATGTTCAGGTGGCCTTATGTTCAGTGAGACTCACAGCAGTGACACACAGAATAACATGACTCACCATACTATTCTACCTGAGTGTCAGCTCTGAGATAAAGGCATACATAGGCTACATATGAAGACTGGCTAGTAAGGAGATGCTGGGCCAAGCTGTGGTGCCTGGCACAGAACACAAAACAAAGGTAGCATTAGATAGCATTAAAAGAAAGCCAACAAGATGAGCAGGTAAAAATGATGAATATCTCTCTAGACTGAGCAGAGGGCAGATGGATTTAGAGAGGTGCATTACTACTTCAAGAGAAGTTGATGAGTGCCATTGCATCAGGCCACAGGAGATATAAAGAAACTGCCAATAATAGCAGTGAAAGGTGGAAAAATGCTACAGAATGGGAAATCCTCGGGTGCTGTTATTTGAGAAATAATGAAAACAAGAATGATCTTGAGTAATCATGCTCATTCCCCTCTCTAATTTAGATAGAGATGATTAATTATCATTTATTAATTATTACAGTATAATTGTTCATTAATTGTTACAGTATTACATAAGATGCAAAAATAGCTACATTTATTGAGTAGCTACCATATATCATGCTAGTATATGTTAATTATATGTGCTAGGTATATGCTAATTTTATCCATATGCTAAGAAATATGAGTGAGTGAGAGAGTGTGAGTGAACGTGTGTTTGTGTGTGTGTGTGTTAAGTGACTACCTCACTACCGGTGTGGATATCCATGAGAAGGTAATACCCAAGAAGAATCCAGAGGAATATTCAGAAGCTGGTATAATAGATTCTTCAAGCACCAGACACTCAGGAGTGATGTCAGGCTGGAGAGAGAGTTCTAGGAGATTCATGAAGAGTAATGAGAAAGCATGAGGCATGAAGACCAGTCCCTGTGCATGGTGTCACTTTGATAGGGACAAAAACAAGTGTTAACAAAAGAATGGTAAGTATGATAGGAGGAATTCCAGGAAAGAGGCAGTCCCAGTGACCAAGAGACCAGAAAAGTCCTCAGGATGTCTCAAGCAGAGAGCTGCAGGTAAGGAAGTGTGTCGAGAGAGAGAGAGAGAGAGAGAGAGAGAGAGAGAGAGAGAGAGAGAGAGAAACAGAGAGAGAAAGAGAGAGAGAGAGAAAGAGAGAGAAACAGAGAGAGAGAGAGAGAGAAACAGAGAGAGAGAGAGAGAGAGAAACAGAGAGAGAGAGAGAGAGAGAGAGAGAGAGAGAGAGAGAGAGAGGTCAGCACAGCAGGGGGTGATAATTACACAGAAATCTACCTTGGCATACTTTGGAGAATAAATAAATATTGAAGAAGAAAGGACAAAACTAGAAATGAAAGTTATAATAAGGATGTCTGGGAAGGATGAGTCGAAGGCTTAAAGAAGCAGTAAGAAGCTTGAGCCTCCAGCAAGGAAGGCACAAGGAGGGCAGGCAAAGGAGAGAAGAGAAAGCTTTGGCACACAGCTCAGGTCCCCGAGGAAATGGCAAGCACAGGAAGCAGGCAGGGGATCAAGCTCAAACCATGAAACAGAGCGATGACAGGCTTCCTCAGGCTGGGTTTAACATTCAAAAGCAAAAGATTTAACTTCAGCGTTTTCTCCCCAGAGAAAATCCTAACAGTGTGCTTGCTTTTTTTTCTCACAATGTTTTGACAACACCTGTTTATCACAGGGGGAGCTAATGGGAGCTGGAAACAGACACAGGCTCTGGTGTCCCTTGAAATGAAATCTTAGGTAGACCTTTCCACCTGCTGCTTCTAAAGCCTTAAAGAGGTCATGTGACTTTCAGTCGCTCCATCTGCAAAATGAAGATAATGCCTGCCTCACTGTGCCAGCGTCTGCAAATATAGGCAGTATGCCTACAGTAACCCACATGTTATTCAGTAACTAAACGGTACTTAATTCACCTGCAGCCTTTAGAACAACCCTGTTAACTAGTCCTCCTGGGCAAGGGAAGCTTAAGGAACTGTTATGGCCTTCTTCTGGCCATCTGATGAAAAGGATAGGCCAGTATTTGTATTGAGAAACCTTTCCTGAGGTCCCTCTCTCTACCATGTCTGGGACTCCCAGTTGGCCTAACTTCTTCCAGGTTCCTCTAAAATTTCTCAGCTAGATTTCACCTTGTCTCGTCCTTAGCTTGTGGATGCTGCTACTCTTGAGACAAGACTTTCCCATAGTGGTCTTGAGGGAATGAATCCAGCCCCCTTAAGTCTAGTTAGTTCACTCACTCCACTCTGCCCAGGAACTGGGAACCATCCACTTTGTGTACCATATTCAAAGTCCAATTCAACCTTTTTGCTCCTGTTCTGAAAAAAAGTATCCTTTGGCTTTTTTTATCAAGTGCCTGGTACAATGTTTCTTTCTTTTACATTTAAAATGTGGTATCATTTGTAGCACGTGACTAAACATCAATTGAGTTGTCATATCATTACGAACATCAGTGATACAATACAACATGGAAACTAACAAGCATAGGGGACCTTCTGGGTATGGATGTAGCCTGGCTAGATCCAGTCTTTGCAATCTTAGGAGGGTTGTGTTTGTTCTATTCTCTGACAGGTTTGTCTGTAAAACAGTGATATGGACAATAGAAAGTATCTCACAAGTATTTTTACTTTTAAAGACCTATTATCCTGCTTTTTTATGAGAAAATTATTATCTAGCATATTATACGATTTAACTATTTATTATACTTATTGTCTATTTTTGTCTCCTCTCACAGCATGCAAATTCCTCAAGAGAATTTACTGTGCCTGACTCATAAGAAGCATTCAAGCAATGCCTGTGGCTGACTGACTTTCACATGGAAGGCTGAGAGAAAGCAAGCAGAGAAACACAGGGCCTCTCGAGAGGGTCACATTCTCCATCTTTCTGACCAGGACCCATGATCCAGCTATCATAGGACTTAAAACATACAACTGGAAAAGGAATACAGCTGGTGCTGTGGTGCTGTGAGCTTGATTCATGCCTCATTTAACATGTGGCTACAAATAGAGCCCTCTCTCTCAACCTTTTCACTATTGCTCACTGACATGCCAACTAAGACACTGTCTTCTTTTTGTCCAAAATGTCTCCATCTTTACCCCTATGAAATTTCAGCATCATGGATGTGCTATTAGGAGCTTCAGCTGGTTGGAGGAAATCTGGAAAGTCACAAATCAAAGTAACATCTGTGTTTTATTTCCACCAACCAAGAGCCAGTCCTCGCTCATGACAACAGGATTACCCCACTAGGAAAGCAGGGCTTGTGGCCACCGAGTTTTAATGTGTACCATTTGCTTTTGTTTTGCAGTGTAATGTGTCAAGACTCCTCCGCTTCAGTGGTGCTGATTTTGGTTGCCCAGGGTCCAGTAATTCTTCACTGTGGAGAACTTGCCATATACCTAGCACCTCTCTGCACAGTGTCCTGCTTCTCTCTAGTGCATCTTAGTAGTCCCTGCTTCTAGTCACAGGCACCACAAATGTCTCCGAATACTGACAATTTACCCGGGGAGAGGAACTAAGAAAATGTCTCTGTTTAAGATTGCACAGGTAAAATAAATGAACATAAGAGCTTAATTATTTTTCAAAGGCTACAGGGAAATCATAAGACTATCCATCACAAACTGATCACTTTTCTTTTTTTTTCTATGTTCCCAAAGAATATAATTTTAAAAAGAACAATAAGCATGAGAACATTCTTAGCAAATATTTCAGAGAAATAGTTTATGTTAAGAAATTCTCATATTACTGAAAATATAATAATGTCTAGTTTTATAATTCAGTACAAATGGATCCTCTTCCCTCCTTCCTAAATTGTCTTCTAAGAACATGACCTGGCTTTTATTAAATCAGGCTCCACAATGAAAGACAATTTTGATCATGTTTACCACAGTTTCTAATTTATATTAGTTTTAAAAGTCATGTATATAGGACCTTTAGTATTTAAATAGACTAAATATACTAAATAATTCATTCTGCTCAGAAAACACAAATATATGAATACAACAAGATTTGCATTTGCTATAACACATAAGGAAACAAATGTCTATAGATGCCTAATGACTATTCACTGCTGTACACTGTTACAGGATTATATTATAATTTATAACTTTATTCAGCAATGTAGATATCTACTATTATCATCATTTCACAGATAAGAAAATCAGTTCAGAGGCAGTGAGTACAGTTCACAGAGGTCGCATGATCTTGATTTAATTTAGCCTTATTCAACTCCAGTGTTTTTGTTCATTTCATAGACAGCATTTAGAATCACTATTCTTTTTAAGTATACTTTTTCACACAGTAAAAATTTCCACAGGAGATTTTGGAGCTGGGCTTCATTTCACCTGTAAAGGGTGTTTTAAAAAGCCACAGCTTCCTTTCAACATGAGAGAGGGCAGTTTATTGATGCTTTCATTAGATTTCCCTTATGTTAAAGCCAAGGCAGCAACACAAAGCTAAGACCAACCTTATCTCCATCAACAGTGAATCTCCAGGGCAGATTTTGGTCACTTTTGATGTCTGATCAAAACTAAAGCAAAACAGCACCTCTGCCTTTTTTCTGAGTTTTGCAGGTCTGAAGAACTTTCCCAATCACTCTGAATATTCAGGTTTAACTAAGCAATAAAGAGAGGCATTGTAGGGTCAGCATGTCTCTAGACTTCTGACAAGTTAAGCCAACCCCAGAGGTTCACCCATTAGCCACATGATGCGCATGTGTGTATTTCCCATTCAAGCTCACAGTGAGGGAATACCAATCCAGGTGATGGGAATCCAGGCCGTTCATGGATGCTTAGATCCTAGAAACAAACAACCAGAGAGTCAAGGCTGTCTGCCTGTCTGTATCTCTCTGTATCTCTGATGGTCTCTGTCTGTCTCTCTGTCTTTGTTTCTACCTCTCTGTGCATGTGTACACGCATGTATGTGTGAAAGTCAGAGGTTAACCCCAGGTATTGTTCCGAAGGTCTGGTCAGTTCTTTTTATATTTATATCATTTCACTGGGACCTGGGGCCAGCAGATTGGGCTAGCTGGAATTGGCAATAGCTCTAGGAATCCACCTGTCCCAGGCCTCCCCAGTGCTGGGATGAAGAGCACACACCTTTCTCCCTAGCTTCCTCACATGCTTCTACGGACAGAATTTATTTCCTTACCCTTGGACAGCAGCCACTTTTTAGTTGAGCTACCTCCACAGCCTAAAGGTCAAGTCCTTTAAAAGTACTTATGATTTTTTTTTTTCGTCATGGAGAATTGGGTAGAATTGAAGGTTTAGGTCTTGGAGATGAGCTTGAAGAAAAAACTCCTGGGATTGGTAAGATACTTCAGCAAGGAAAGTTGTCTCCATCAGGCCTGAACACTTGTGTTCAATCTTTGGTGGTCAAATGGGAGAAAAGGATAACCCATGCCTATTGGCTCTTCTCTGATTTCCATCCATGTGCCCATCCACACATTAAGTAACTAATTAATTAATTATAATTTTTAAAGGTTCCTCTATTAGCTATTTAGAAAACTCCTTCTATCTTTGATATTAAATGATCTGAGATGTTTTGTCTTAAAGATAATTATACTTTAATTATGGGGTTACAATATAAAACCCTATTAGATTAGAGGCTGTAGACACTTATAAATCTGAATTTTGTATTGATTATGTAACTTAAAGCCTCACTACTCAAGAGCATGGTACTTGTAGGCCTGCTGGAAATATAAGATTCCAGAACCTATAAATAAAATCAGCCTTATAACAAGATCTTCACAGAATTCAAATACAAATAACTTGAAAAGCCAGACAGAAAATGATGTTGCTGCTAATGTAGACTACTAGAACAGAATCACCCCAATGAGGCATTTACTATAAATGCAGATACCAAGGCCATGTGGACTCACCCACTCAGCATTGGCCTACTGAGCCTAGACACATCAGCATTAGCAGCAAGTCCATACTATAGAAACATAGAAACATAACTTAACATGGGTCACAGATCTGAGAGTCTCTATAATTTACAAATGCCCCAAATGGCTATGAGTTTTAAAACAGAAGACAGAGTACTGGGATATTGCTTTTGAAGTTCAAGGGACTACAAATTGGAGATAACTATCAACAAGCAACCAAGCAGGAGTTAACTGCAAAAAAAGATGTTTAACTGGATAATTTAACATATTTTTTGTTCCAGAAGTTAGCAAGAAGTTCTCTCAGGGGATATATAAAAGGTAATCTTTTAAATTGGAGGTCAGTGAGATAGGATAATACAGAAGGAAACTTTGCAATGATTAGAGCCTGTTCAATATTTCCAATCTAATGTCTCATTATTATATATACTCTGAACACTAAAAGAAAGCATACATGTCAAGAAAAGCCCTCCTCCATATTATGATATATGGATAAGGGGCAAGATCTAAAGACAAGACAAGAGCAAACCCTATAAGAAAAACAGAAAGAAAAAAAGAAAGATCCAGAAAAGCAGCATAGAATTCAAACTAGAAGCAAAGTTCTGGTGAGTGGGAATGATATAACAGAGAAGATAAATTTTACATGCTTGGACTCCGATGGAGTGGGTGAGCCAGCGTCAGTAGTTGCTCTTGGGAAGCTGACATAGCCACACAACCACAAGTGCCTGGCCAGAGGTTGGAGGAAAGGCAGCCATGAGGTGCCCAGGGACAGCACACACACTGAAATCCTAGGAACTTCATGGCTGGCTTTCCAGCCAGTCTCCAAATCTGCACCACGTGAAAATCACCCAAGAAGGTTTTGAAAGTTTTGTGCCTCGAATCTTGCTCTCCAGGATATCCAGGAATGGAAAGCTGGCAAGAGCACCTTTGAAAAGATCTTGTGTGTAGTCAAAGTTGAAGACATTCAAGTCACAATATAGATATAAGCCATTGGCTTTTCTCCATTTTCAAAAAAGGTAGGGCTAGTAGTGTTTTTAATTGAGCCACAACAGTCTATGTATCACCAGACTGTAAGCTGCCGGCTCATAACCAGGAGTCTGGGTGATGTGTGGGTAAACTGCTGTTAATTACTGGCAGTCACTGTATATTGATACACACTGAGAGCTAATAGAGATGCTTGTTCTCTTCCTGTATCAAATCTATCAGACCCTCATCAATTCAGCTAATCCTCTGGGAATAAGTAGAAAAGCCCGGCGATATTTAAAATACCCCCAATGGCTTAAGTATTCCAGAGAACAAGTGGCATTTGCATCTCTTCTTGCATTTAAAGGTCATGACATTATAAGAAAACCAAGGCGGTGAGATGTGAGTGTGTTTTAATAATCAGATAATCCTGAGTGTAAGGTGAAAGGTCTTTGTTCAAATCCACAACACACATTTTAATACTTCTGCAATGAGCATACACTGACACTTGAGCATGCAAAAATCACCTTTGAAATGCTTGAGTGCCTGTGGTGACTCTCATAGCTTATTATGTAAAAGCAACCTTAAAAAAATCAAAGACATGAGAATGTGAAACAGGCATTCAGTGGGATCTTTTAAACTGAAATGCAGAAAAAGAATGATAAACACTCAGGCCCTCACAGTGCAGACCCTTATAATCTCAGCCCTTGAGAGACAGAGGCAGGAGTGTTACCATAAACATAAGGCCAATGTGGCCTTTGCAGGAAATCCCACAGCGCTGCAAGATGCTTCAGTAGGTAAGGGCTCTTGCTTCTTCTTTTTTTTTATTTTAATTAGGTATTTTCTTCATTTACATTTCCAATGCTACCCCAAAAGTCCCCCATACCCTCCCCTCAACTCCCCTACCCCCCTCCCACTTCTTGGACCTGGAGTTCCCCTGTACTGAGGCATATAAAGTTTGCAAGACCAATGGGCTCTTGCTTCTAAGCCTAATGACCTGAGTTCAATACCCAAAAGAGTGGAAACAGAAAGATGACTCTTCCAATTGTCCTCTGACTACTCTGTCCCCTCTCCATCCCTGGATTCTCTCTGTCTCTGTCTCTGTCTCTGTCTCTGTCTCTGTCTCTCTCTCTCTCTCTCTCTCTCTCACACACACACACACACACATACACACACACACACACGGCAGAGGCAAGAGAATCATCATAAATTTAAGGTCAGCATAGTCTACATAGGGAGTTTTGATCTAAGCAGAAGTACACAGTGGTATACTGAGACACCTTCAATAGTAATAGTAATAACAATAATAATAATAATGTGTAGCCATCATCATCATAGTAGTTGTAAATAATTAAATAAAGTGCTGAAATAAAGCTTTATAATCAGATTTATAAAGGTCAGCACACACTATCTAAAAGACTACCATAGAAAATTCATCCACACATTCTCCAGCATACTAATTTGTCAGAGTATCAGATACAATACTTAAAAAAACATACAGAATTAGAATAATCCTTTAATTTAAATTGAAAACTTCTTATGATTAATAAGTAAATGCTTCTAGATTTCTTATCCAATCATGACAACCTATAACTCAATACAGCAATGAGAAAACACAAGTACAGGAAGAATAAGAAGTACACAAGATGGGAAAGACATGTACTAAAATCTAAGGCTCAAGGTAAGACAGATGAAGCTTAAGGATGAGGAGGACAATGGTAAGGAAGCAAGCCTCAGCACAGAGACTAGTCTGAAGTAGTCATTTACTCCATTGTGTACCAAATTGTACTTAATAACCAAATTATTAAATATTACATTATACAAGGAGACTATGTACAGTTCAATGGTGGATAACAAGGTGATTATAAACATTACTTTCCTGATATTGAAGGGGAAATGAACTCAGAATATCAAGTAGAGAAACCCCCAGCCAGCTGCTCGTTCTGCTGCCACTGAGGAGGAACTTGATCAGTATTTCACAGGCTTACCTAAAAAGAATCTTCAGCAAGGCTGGTTATAGGAAGTAAGAAGCCCTTCTCTCAGCATCCTTCTAACTGAGTGGATGAAACTAACGATCAAGGACAAAATGACAACCCTTGTACACAGCATACTACATTGCCATGAATAACTCTTATAATCAAAAATCCCCAGATTCAGAAAAGTGAAGTTAAACATATCATGGTAAAAGAGAAGAGGAGAATATAACAAAAAGCATTCTGGATTTTCCTATGACATGAATTATCATTATTAAAATTATTATATTCCTTTCAAAGAATGGTACCATTATGATAAAACCTGTAAGAACATTTGGACAAGAAATCCAGCATACAGATGAAAATGCTGAGACTAGGAACATAACCTGGGTGGGGTAAAGAAAGCTACCCACAAATGTAAAATCTACAGCTCGGAAAGCCTGGAGTGTTGCACACACATGGGGAAAGGAGATGCATGATCTTCAGAGGGAGTCTCCGTACTCCAGTAATCACAGTGCCCTTAACAGGAAACTCTGATAGTATGGTTGGTGAAAACATGTTTGAAACTTTTCCTTCTTTGTCTTTCAAAGGTTCTAGGAATAAAACTTGGGCATTTGTGCCTGCCAGGCAAGCACAGTAGTACATTGTCAAAACTGTGTTTGCTTTTGTTTAATCCTACTGGAAGTTGCAGGCATATCTCAAGTCATCATTAAGATGTATCTTTTTCTTAGTATTTCGACCTGGTCACGTTCATTAAATTACTCAGACTATCTTTGAACTCACTTGATAGCCCTGTAAGGCTTTGAAATGTGACTCTTGCTCTTCTGAGTAGCTGGATTGCACACTTACCACCATATGTACCTCCACATCAAATTTCTCCAAAGGGTTCACCATCTAAAAATTTCATTTGCTCCACAAACTATACATACTGCATTTTCCTCTGAATATTCTGTGTCTTTAGTAATACATTCGCTTGGGGGAGAAAATGAAACAGTGGAACCCCCCCAAACTCTATGCCGTGACGTCACGTACCTTTAGGCAGACTAATAATCTTACTTTAAGGACAATCTTTTTAAATGTGTTTAATTAACCTTCATGATCCAATACAGTCCGAGATTTGTGGGACTCACCTTTTTCCCTGTAAACTCTTTTATGGACTTTGGGAATCAGTGTTGGGAATGGTTACAGATGCAGAGTTACTGTACAAGATGACTAACAGCTGGTACTTTAAATGTGTAATTGAAATTGAAAATACATCAGACATATTTACCTTTGTAAGTAGATTAGAAAGCATTACATTTAGTTTTCATTCATAAGGAATAACAACAACAAACTGAGATACTATTCCCTAAAATTATTCACTCAGCTATCTGAACAGTCAATGACTAGATAATATATATTGAGTCATCTAAAGTGTAATATTTTACACTTTAAAGTGCAACAGGTTTCTGTATTAAGGTTAAAATGGACAAATTTAACAGTAAAGGGTTAAAAGGTATTCTTCACAATATACTGAGATCTCACTGTACTGCTATGTGAAGTGCCAATTGTTTAGTCAGGATGGGTAAATTAATTCTAGGAGTATGGATAATTATGAGATGCAAAACACCGATTTTGTTATGCTTTGACTTCGATACCACTTAGAAAATCTTTTATTCTTGCTTTCAATTTTATACCCCCAAACAGTTACTTGGATTAAACTTTGAAAACACTGGGCTGATCAATGTTCCTTTTGAATAAGAAGAAAAATCACATCAAATTCATTTACACTAATAGTTCTTTGATCTAGTAAATAGACTGAAACTCCTAATGGACTAAATTCAATGTTCTTATTACTGTCAACATGAACACATGCAAGTACATTTCGTATGCCTTTAGGGATAAAGAAAACTTTAAGAACATCAGCAAGGAGGAGGAGGCAGGATGCCAGGAACGTGAGGTTTAGTTTAGATTCCTCAACAACTAAGAGTTCTTTTCAAAGCTGAAATGCAGGAACTTCTCTATGTAATAAACATGAATGCCATTTAATATTTTAATATCTCATATTACCCTTTCTCTTTGACAATTTCATACACATATCTAATGCATATTGGCTACTCTGATCACAACCATCCCCTATCTGCCTCAATCTCCATCAAACCCCTCCTACCTCCACCTGCTTTCTCAAGATCATGCTTTTGGTTTTAGTCATGACCCACTGAGTTTGACCAAGGCTGTCTGTGCGACCCTGACTTTTTAAAAGCTTTGATTGTATCAAATTTTTGACATTCTGCTATACTCATAGATCAGTGCCTTGCTCAGCCATTCTCCTGCTGCAGATGGGAACAATTGTAGTCACTCATAGCAAGACAATATGCAGAGAGTGAAAGACCTTGAACACTTAGCCTCAAACAGTATGTCTCCATCGAATACTTCTAAAGACTCTGGGAATCCAGCAAAGCAGGAGACAAAGAGAATGTAAGAGCCAGAGGGGACGGAGAATGTGAAGAAAAAGTCTAAATCAACATGACTGACACACATATGAAGGCACAGAGACTGAGGCAGCCTGCTTAGGGCCTCCACTTGTCTGCACCAGATGGGGTCTGAGAGCAGAAATACCCCATTTCTAATCCGAAATCTAATCCAGAATCTAATCTCTTAATAACCACTTGCAAATGAAAATTTAATTTTCTCCAAAACAGTCTCACTGGGAAAACAAACTACTCCTAAGTGCAGGCTGCGTGCCCAGCAGTGGATGGCTAAATAAATACATAAATAAATACAACTGAATAGCATCTTTGATCTTAGGAAGTTCTTTTGTCTGCGTGCTGTGCTGGGGCTTTCTCTTTTTTCTCTTCTTTTCTTTCTTTTTTTTTAAACTTCACCTTATTATTTCTTAATTTATTTATATTTTTCTTCTCTCATTTTACCCTACTGGTCCTTGGCACATATATTATAGCTTTCGGTTTAGTTTTTGTGGTATTCCTAAGTGTGGAAATGTGGTTCTGTTTCTTATGCCTTCTCTTGGGCTCTTTTCTTTCTGGGTGATTGCTTTGGCGTAGTAGTCTGATAAGTTATCTTTTTGTTTTATCTTGTGGTAATATTTTAATATTATTCCTTAAAAGCTCATTTTCTATGAAAGACAGAAGGTGGTGGATCTGGATGGAAGGGGAGGAGGGGGAGTTGGGAGAAAAATTGAAACTGTAATCAGGACATAAAAAAGAACTATTTTCAATAAAAGGAAAAAAACAAATTACAGTGAAATTTTAAAATATGTCTTAAACTAAATTAATCTACATGCCACTAAGTTTTCAATTAATATAGACCAGAAGCAGGTAATTTTAACACTCATGCAAGCTTGGTGGTACGAGACTATATAATACTGGCTCCTAGGGAGACTGACAGAGAAAGATCACAACTCTAGGCCTGCCAGAGCTATAGAGAGAAGTTCAAAGTTTAAAGTTCACAGTTCACTAAGCGAGTAGATGAAACCAAGTCTCAAAAAAAGAAAGTCAAACGAAGCTGAGGATACAAATAGGTGGTAGGGTACCTATTCTGCACAAGTAAGACCCAGTTGGTGGAGGTGGGGTAGGGGGCTCAGAACATGAAAAGAAAAAGAAAAAGAAATACTCCCAAAGATAAGTTTTGACAAAGATGCTTCCCTAAGATTGAAAAATATTGTGTAATCAGAAACGTTTTAACTCCTTTACATGTACAGAAAATATATTATTTTACTTTTAAATAATTTTTGAGATTATACTATAATTGTATCATTTCCCCCTCTCATTCCTCCCTCCAATCACTCCAATGCAGCCCACTTGATCTCATTCAAATACACGCTGTACACACATATACTATTTACTATACTATATAATTATATAAACTGTAAATACAAATGCAACCTCCTTAGTGTATGCTGCTACGTGTGTGTGTGTGTGTGTGTGTGTGTGTGTGTGTGTGTGTGTGTGTGTGTGTCTGTGTGTGTCTGTGTACATATATATACTGAAGCTGGCCATTTGATATTGGATAACCCATCTGTGTTTTCCTGGGAAAGACCATTCTTCCCACTCTCAGTCCTCCTTGGTTGCCTTTTGTTCTTTGTCTAGCATTGGATATGTGAGTATCCCCTTGTCATTGTCATTGTTAGTATTTCTAATGGTATTGTGTTTGTTTGGGTCATGTTTAGGTAGCTATGTGAAAAAGACTTCATGGTTGGACCTTTTCTGACATTTCTAGGAGATACTGTTTTCAAAATATATAATGCTATTTGCTTTACGAGTTTTCTTTCTTGTTTTTGGTAGATATGATTTCACATATTGCTATTGTAAGCTCAATTTTACAAGAAAATATAACAAAAATAAATAAAATAACAAACACATAATTAGGAAAATTTGTGAAATTTATAAGAGAGGAAATGATTTAAAAAAAAATGTATGCTAGGAGACAAATTAGTCCAAACAATGATTTCTATAATTAGCAAGAAATGCTTTTAAATCCTATATTTTTGTTTTAGTAGAAAGTTGAACTTTCGTTTCATTCTGATCTTTAGGTATTAGTGCTTCTGGAGGGAGGGTTGACCTGGTCCATGCTGAAACAGTGCTGTCTGGCCTTTTACTGCCTGGTTGGGCAGTGGTATATATGTTCCAGTCAATAGTTTAAATCTGATTTTGACTGAGAATACAGGACCTGCCAAAGTTCCTGTCAGCCATGGTTTCTAATACTACAGACAGCAGGAGTTTCATTCAGCAAGCCATGTCCAGAGTGATGCCTCTAATTTCTTATTGGAAAATTAAGGGTGACACAAAGATTGGTTTTCTTAGGTTCTCTTAAATACCTTGAACAGTGACTGGCACATGGTAGCTTTCACAAATATGCATGTTTGTTTAAAAAAAGAGCAAATAAATAACAAAAGCATATTGGGACAATTAGTCCTCAAATTGCTGAGAAATATTGCCAGAGAGTTGACAAGCATGGGCGTGGTTTCTTCAGTCCCATAATGTGCTTCTCTTGTGCTTAAGATTTAATGAATTTAGTGATGTCATTGATAACATTCTGGATTGCTGCCATTATTTAATTCCTGTGAGTATCCCTATATCAAGATCACAGGATTGGTAGTAAGAGCTGAATTGCTAACAGCCATTTCCGCTACAACAGGTAGGAAACAGTATTTAAAACACACACACACACACACACACACATTAAAAGAAAAAGAACCCATTCAGAAGCTTCATAAGATATCAGTCTCTTGCTATTGTCAAATAATATAGAGAGCTGTAACCTGACCATTTGAAAGCATTGTCTCCAGTGCAGAGGAGAATGAATCATTTTAATAAGTCTTTTCTCTCAACCTAGAAATTGACTTGACTTGTCAGTTTATCTCTTTTTATATAGTCAAGCATAAAATTTATAGAATGCAGTTCATCAAAAGCCTCTTCTCTCATAAAATATCCTTCTCAGTGTGTTGTGTATTCATGTTACTCCATAAAAGTGCAGGTGTGTGTAGACTGTGTGTCTAGCCTGGATTGTATTTATAAACTTCATCAAGAAAAAGCAATTGAAGTGCCTGCTCCCTCAGCCCTGGCACCCTACCAGTGCCCTTTGGTTTGGTCTGTGCCTATTGTCCACTGTGTGATCAGTGTTTTTGTGCTGGGATAGCCTACAGAGCATGGATCCCACAATAAATCTGTGCTTTCAAAAAGCCCCCTCTCCCTGTCTTTTGAACAGAGGATCAGGAAGAACACAGACAACATAGGGGGATGCTTACTTTTTCTAAGCTGTAGAATTTTTGTTCCACAGCCTCAAGAAATGTTTACAAATAATGGGAGGAACAACTCAAAAACGACCTGTGGAAATGTTCAGAATCTGACATTATTTCAGCTGTCCAAAGGGAAAAGTGAAATCTTTGCAAACGAGCCATTCAGTTTGCGAACTTCCTGCTGATGCAGCCATCTGTGAGTCTCATTCAACTCCTGGAAGAACCAGCGTCACATTATGAAAGTTATGACTTTCTGTCTTTTGCTTCCATTTCTTCTATACTCTACTTTATTGGCAATGTCTAAGGGGATTGTTACAATTGAAAATCTATTCATATTTCTTTGGAGTACCATGTTTAACACACACACAAATAATTCCATGTGGTAACTGCTTCAATCCGTACGGTGCCCACAGTTATCTGTTTGCTTTATGAAACAGATTTTCAAATGTCTTTAAACTATAAACTCCTCTGAGATAAGAGGCATGAAGAATAGAGCTTTCTGGTGATAAACACAAAACTACACAATCTTCAGTATAATTGCTTATTTTGCCATTTTAACCAACTGTATGAAATACAAAAAGATCATTTTTTAAGTTCTTCTCCTATACTTCTTTGTGTTAATTCACATTCAAACAAAGGGACTCTGAAGCAACTAATCAAAACCCAAATGACAATAAAGAATCAGAAATTGTATTGATTAAGAGAATAGACAGAGTATTTCACACAGCATTTCACATTTTATGTGTATAGCCAAAGCCTCTTTTGTGGAGAATGTGTTCACTCTCCTATTCAACATTCAACAAGACAGCCTTAATAATTCTTCTTCCACACTGCTAATACATTCATTTGAATGAAAAGCTGGAAGCCCCACGGGGGCACTGAAACAATCGCCATTCTCTTTACACCAGAAGCAGATGTCTAAAGAAATGATTCTAGAAGCTTGTGTGAGAAAAACGGTATGTGGGGTTGAGTTGACGACATATTACCCTGGTCCCTCTCTTTTTTAAACATCTAACTGGTAAACTCAGCTGTTTAAAGAGAAAAATCAGAAAAAAACGTACTGCAAGCTCATAAACTATTTAGGCATTTTCTTTAGTGGAGAAGTGATACCTATTTTCCAGAGGCAAATACTTCATTTTCTATTCTACCCATTTGCAAAAGAAATCACCTGCCTGTTTGCATTTAGTGAGTCTCAGAATGAAGAATAGGCACACACGGTTCCCTCTGATGCTCTACAGCAAGTTCAAGTCTGGTGGAAACCAACCTAAAAAAAACAACAACAAAAAAAACCCCAACAAACAAAGAAACAAACAAAAAACAAAAACAAAAATAACCAGACATTGCCAAATCTGAGGCAACTTCGTGAGAATAAAACCATAAATCAGAAAAAAGCCAAAAAGCAAGGTGGCAGCTGGCAGCAGAGCGGGTGCAAGGGGGGCCAGGGCATTATGGGACCACCTGCATTGCCTACTAAGCAGCTAATGCACAACTGCTAGTTGTCAGCACGGGGGAAGTTGAGTTGTGAACACAGAGAGTGGATATGAAAGAGAAGATAGGGAGAGTTCTTGGGATATTTGCAACATATGGAAATTTTGCATTCACTCAATCGATCAATTGCCTTCCAGTGTACAGCGTGCTGAAATAATGAAGACAAAGCTCAAAGAGGTTTAAGAAAACCAAACAATAGGGAATTGAGTAAAATGACATGTAAACTTTAGTCCAGGGCAATTCACATTGAAAGTAAGTAGAAGTCTGGTGATGAGTCCTGCTCTAATGGGCTATGGGAGGTTCTCCCTCTGACACTGGGATATCTTAAAGAGCAAACAGATTACTGCACTTAATATGTTTAGTATACGTTTGTTCATTATATGTTTAGTATGTGAATGTTCATTATATGTTTAGTATAAGTTTGTTTACCACACAAACTTTGTAGTAGAGTTTGGCCAGGCCACAAAGAGAGGCTACAGATAGGACTATGCAGCCAGGAGAATTGATAAGAAGACATGATGGTGGAAATACCCACAGCTGATTCAAAGACTTCTATGGATTACTCTGTTTGTACTGAGGTAGAAAATGGTCAGGGAAGAGAAAAGGTGTCCTTTTGGCTAGCAAGTAGATAGTGTGGAGCACCTACCCCAGCAAGCTGCATTTCATTATGTGAATCTGGGGAAACCTTGAGAGATTTAGATCTGTGCTTCAGGGTGGCCCTTGTAGCAGTCTCATGAAGAAGAGGAAGGAGATTATTAGAGCATCAAGTACAAACATGCTATTTCACAAAGAACTGATGCCCAGACAATGGCAATGAGGGGGCAGCTTTCTGATTTATTTAGAAGACTGAATCAGTAAAACTTGGTGGTAAACAATTAAAGGCAAGAAAGAAGCCACATACAGTTACCAGACTTCCTATTTGGTTAGATCTATATGTAGAGAAAAGGATGAACATATTGGAATGAAGAGGATTATAAGAAAGTTTTACAAAGTCCTCCAAAAGTGGTTTGGTAGATTACTCAGTGTTAGTATGATGTTCTCAGAAGTGTGAAGGCCTGAGTTTTGATTCACAGAGCCCATATCTAAATCCAGACATAATGGTACATATTTACATGTCCAGCTTAGGCAAGATGGGAGGTGGAGACAGGAGATCACCGGGAGCTTGATGGTCAGAAAGTTCTTTCTACTTTGCAAAATTCCAGACAATGAGCAAGCCTGCTTCATTGTCCTCTGACCTCTAAATACATACATGTGCAAACATGCATCTACATTCACATGTGAACCTCCACACAGGAATACACACACACACACACACACACACACACACACACACACACACACTTTTCTTTGTTCCTCTTTGGTGTTACATTCTTCTCTTAAAGGAGATTCACTTCTACTCATACTGTTATCATTGTATAAACATAAACATAGCAACACAGCCCTCTATCCCTCCCTCCATCAGCCCTCTCATTCAGTCTCTTTATCTGTTACTCTGTACCTCCCTCTGCCTCTAACTCTTTGCCTCCCTGTCCCTGTCCCCGTCCCAGTCCCCATCCCAGTCCCCGTCCCCCTCTCCTTCTCCCTTTCCCTCTCCTTCTCCCTCTCCCTCTCCCTCTCCCTCTCCCTCTCCCTCTCCCTCTCCCTCTCCCTCTCCCTCTCCCTCTCCCTCTCCCTCTCCCTCTCCCTCTCCCTCTCCCTCTCCCTCTCCCTCTCCCTCTCCCTCTCCCTCTCCCTCCCTCTCCCTCTCCCTCTCCCTCTCCCTCTCTCTCTCTCTCTCTCTCTCTCTCTCTCTCTCTCTCTCTCTCTCTCTCTCTGTATGGGTATGTGTGTTTAGGGACCAGACTCTAACTAGCCATGTACCTTAGGAGGAGCTTGAACTTTTGATTCTCTTATCACTACCTCCTAAATGTTGAAGTTTATATGAGTGGACCAACAAACCTGGTTTTATGTGTCACCAAGATCCAACCCACGGCTTCCTGTGCACTAGGAAAGCACACTACTGAGCTACAGTCCTGGCTTTGGTCTATATACAGTCAAGCATGGGGCCATCCTGTTTCTTGAGTTTAGGTTCCATAAAACACTCTCACTTTTCTAAGCCTCTATCACAACTTACAAACACTACCTTTGGCTCTGTGCTCTCTGTAACATAACCAGGAAGAGGAGGCACAACAGCAGACGGGGCTTTGCTGTGTGTTTTTGGGTTCTCATGATCTCTGCGATGTCTTGCAATACTGCCAAAGTAATATATTTGCATTACCCACCTAACTAATGAATTCATAAAACAAGAGCACATGGAAAAAACAACTCAAGTTTCATGTCTTTTTCTATACATATTTAAAATAATTAAAAAGCATACCAGAAGGCACTTCTTTCTTGTTCTTGGGGAAGACACAAGTCCTTCCTGCACAGTTTTCTTTCAACATCCAAGCATGTTATCTAATTAACGTTAGTTTCTTAACTTTTTTCTTTTAAAAAATCATTTATTTGCCAGGCAGTGGTGCCATATGCCTTTAATCCCAGCACTTGAGAGGCAGAGGCAGGCAGATTTCTGAGTTCGAGGCCAGCCTGGTATACAGAGAGAGTTCCAGTACAGCCAGGGCTACACAGAGAAACCCTGTCTTGAAAAAACAAAACAAAACAAAACAAACAAACAAACAAACAAAAGTCATTTATTTGAGATTGAGTTTCTCTGTGTAGCCTTGTCTGTTCTGAAACTCACTCTGTAGACCAGACTGCCTTTAAATTCACAGAGATCACCTGCCTCTGCCTCCCAAGTGCTGCTCAGCTTAAAGGAATGCGTCACCACTGCCTGGATAACTTCAGTTTCTTACCTTTTCTCACTGTAACTAAAAAATATTTAAGTAGCCTCACAGAAACAGCAACTACATCAACTAACAATAAATCTGAGTAATCATTTTTCTCTTGTCTTCCAATATTGCCCAAAAGACTCCTGAAGGATATCCTGGAAAAGGAAATATCATAATGAGGAAGCCTGTGCACACTAAGCTCAGAACTACAGTTGGTTCAACAATAAGGGGTGAACAATAACTGATTTCCTGATCAGAGATCCTGGGAAACTAATGTATGAAAGCTACTGGCTAGCATAGGAAAAATATTATTTCCTTCTCATTACTTTTGAATTATATTTTCTGACATCCAGTACCATTTATAGTAGGAAAGAAAGGTAATTTGAGAGTGGTTAGGGCATTTGCTGCACATTAGTGAAAATACATATTTGCTTCTTTTTTTAATCAAATGAGTGATACACTTGATTCAATCATTTCATCTTGTTATCAAAGACCAGATTGCAAATTATATGAGTCTGACAATAGATTACTTCTAAATTAAGACTAGATTTCAGTTTCTTCAGAAAGGAACCTCAAACTGGATTTGGAATGTAGTAAGAAATCATGGAATGATTATTTTAGCATGCATAATATGTAAGGGGTGGGGTACTTTTGTGCTAGTGTACTCTCAGTAGTGGTGAGGGAATAAGGGATAGGATGAAGAGGGAACAAAGGCCTTGATATAGCATATTTCTATGAGACATAATATTGTTTGTTACTGAATTCTTGTTTGTATAACATTCTTCACTGTATGCTTCCAATAGTCATCTATTCCCCTTTGGGAAACCATGTTTCATTATCCTACAAGTAAAGAAACACAAATGATAAATTTATACAGAAAGAATATAATTATTGAAGGTGTACTCGTCTGCATTAATTTTCATACCTTTGCTTCCCTCAGACTGTAGAAAGCTCTAAGATGCCTGTTCCTTAAGACTTCTACAATCCTAAGATTCATTTTAATCATGCAAATAGCCTTTCTAATACAAGCAAAGCCAAACTTTCATTTTCTCATGACAGTGGTTCTCAATTAGGGGGTGGCTAGCAGAGGAGAAAAGACACATCACCCTCAGAGCCTAAAAGGGACATCTAGAGACAATGGTTTACAATGAGGGCACACTAAAAGTATATTGGGTGCATATACATCAGAATGTGGTGGTCATCCCACTTTGTGGAGGAGAGCCATGACCAACAGGGATGATAATCTGGCCTGAACAAACAGCTTTTTTTCTAGCTGGGAGTTCTTGAACTCTAGAAATACACACAGGTGATAGAGAAATGGCAAGTCCTCTTCTCCCCTTAGCTCCTTCCCAATGCCATCTCTAGCAGCAGTCTCTAACCCACATGGGTCTAGGATAATATGGTTTGAGGGCATATTCTTATAGTTATAGTCTCAGATCTTCCCCTGTATGTATAGAGACCATACTGTTAAGGAAGGGGAGTCTCAGTGACTTTGTTTAAATAATGGATAGAGTTAGTGGCATACAGTGTCTCGTCATGTCCAGAGTTTGGCAAGTTCTTGTCAAACTTAGTGAAAGGAGTTCTTGGTGTTGTTGAGTTGGAACTTGGTAAGGGGTGAAAGTTGTGAGCAAGAGACAATTAAAAATAATGGTAAAAAAGGAAATGTTATTGTTATAGTAAAGGTAAAACATAGGGGGTGTGACTGTTAGGCTCTTTCTCCTAGACTTATAGTGTAAGAAGTTGAGAAAAAGAGTGCAATACTAGTGTGGTCTTAAGAAGATGGTGCTATACACAAGTTTAAAGGAAAATGGTCAAAGAGTGGCTGACATGTACATACAGTGTGCACAGACTGAGAGGGAGACAAAAAGAAAAGAATGGGATACTGAAAAGCTTAGAAACAGGGAATGGTCAACATAAGAGTGAGTTTGTTGAGCTAGGGCAAAGTAGGTTTTTCCATAGGTTATGTATATGTGTAGTAGGTGTACATATGCATCTGCATGTGCATGTACATGTTTGCATGTTTGTATGTGTTTAGATGTATGTAAATGTGCATGTACATTTGTAGGCAGATTCATGTGTATGCATGTGTATATATGTTCTTAAGTTCATGTAAATGTACATGTACATTTGTGTACATGTGCCTGTATGCATGTTTATATATGTGTGTATACTAAATGTATGTGTATGAATATACATGTGCCTTTGCATGTATGCAATATGTGTACATGTATATGTGCATGAGTATACATGTACATGTTTGTGTGCATGTGACTGTGTTTATGTGTTCATGTGTGTATTGCATGTGTGTCCACATGTGTGTGTGTGAATGTGTGTGTACTATGCGAGTGTGCTGAATAAGTTTATGGTATATGCACATGTGTCTGTGTGGATGCATGAATCTGTGCAAGCATGGGAGACCAAAGAAGAGTAAAGGATGTTGTGTTCTATCACTTTCTGCCTTATTTCTGTCCTGACATGGTCTGTCTCTACACTTGGAGCTAGGTTAGCAACCAGCATGTCCAGAGAGACCCTGGTCTCTCCCCCAGCTCCTAGAACTGCAATTTCAATCACTTGTGTGATCACTCCCAGTTTTTAACATTAGTATTAGGGATTATAACTCAGGTTTCATACTTACTCACTAAGCCATGTTCCCACTCATATTCAGAGGATTTATGACTTGAAGAGACCTGTATTGGCTCTGGTATATTGATATCTTCATAGTCCTCAAGGCAAGTCAATGAGACAACTATCTGCTCTGAGTAGAAAATAGCCTCTATGTGTCTTTAGAATTACCATGTGCCTGCCTCCTGAAAGACTCTGGATTAATTGTGAACAAGCTAACTGACAAGCCATCTTCTAAATATCATTAATTTATTTTCAGCAGTCATTTTTATCTTTTCCTTGGTTCATACTGGGAAGACACCTGCTGTCAGCTCCTAACTCTGACTCCTTAGCACTGTCCCCACAATGCTCCCTTATTCTAAATCGCTTTTTATGAGAGAGGTAAAAGTAAAATCCTCTGCATCTTGGTCTCGTGTTCCTATACAAAATATGAGTGGCTTCTTCCAGAGGTTACTGGGTTGTCTATACATCAGAAAAGTGGTTCATTGGCTGTAAAATTAAGTAACATTCAAGCAAAACGAAGTTCCTTCTTCAGCTATAACTGACTTCAGTAGACTGTGTAGTTAAAGTACTGCTTTGTTTCTTCCCATAATTCCAGGGGCTAGAATAACCAAGATCAAGATGCCAGGTGATTAACTCTTGCTCAGGGCGCAGTTCCTAGCTTGAAGACAGCCGCTTTCTTGATTATTCCTTAAGGCACACTTGAAGAAAGAGATAAATTTTGATCTCTTCCTTTTCTTATAGAACACTAATACCATCACATTAGAGCCCATTGACTTAACTTTAATTACTCCCTAGAAACAACTACAAATACCATACAATTGTGGATTCAGATTTAATATGATCCAGCACAATTCATTCTACACCTTTCTTTCCCTGGCTTATGCATTGAAAAATCTTTTCCAAAAAAAAAAAAAAATCATTCCATCTTACCCTCTTCAAAAGTTGTAACTCATTCCAGGACCCTTTCTAAACCTACAGTCCCAGTCTCATCTGAAAATACTACATGGCTTAGACTTGGAGTGTGATTCACCCAGAAACAAACTCCCCTCCAGTTTTAAATCTGTGAAATTTAGTTGAGCTTCCAAGCTGCATTGGAGGGACAGGCACAGGGCAGACAGGTTGATTTCAAAATGAAGTTCATCAGGAAAATAAAGGGTGGTAAGCCTCAAACACATCTACAGTTTAGTAAGCCAAATTCCAGTAGTTTTTCAGACTAAAAAGTAACCCATGCAGATTGATGCTTAGTTGGGAAGGTAGCTTTGATTTGGGGAACCAGCAGGACAACAATCCTGCCCTAGAAACTGTCTCAGATTTGGGTCACATTCCCAAACTCTAGAAAATCCTATTCCATGGATTCTATAGAAAGTTAATTGGGGAAAACTGAAAACAAGCCGATGGTCTCAGTTACTAGATGACTGTTCTGGGATGGATTTACTAGAACTCCCAACCACCAAAGTGTTAAAGTCTGTAAGGTTGATTGATTGATTGTATAAGTTCTATGATTATGGACAACTGGACTATTACATAGCCAAACTGTTATGAGCTATCTTTAGCTTCCTTAGTAGCCATTGATTGCCCACCTCTGTGTTTGGACTAACGTCCTTGTAACTATTAGGTAAATACAATTAAATTGCTTTTGGAATGCAATAATAGACCATTAGTTTCTACCAACCCAATGACTAATGGTCATCAGATAGCATTTGAAATTTGTAGCAGAGATTTCCCTGCCTTATATTCCTATCAATGTGTCTGTGAATATCTTTACAACTTTCTTTCTTCTGTTACTGTAAGAACTTCCTGAAATGACTACCCTACTACAACAAGGTAGTCAGGGAAAACGGAACCATGTGCTCAGACTATGGCACCCTGTGTTCTTTGAGGTGAGAACTAGGCTTCCGTGCTGATACTGTGATACTTCTGCTTTCATGGAACAACTGTGAGAGGCACCACCATCCTGTCAAGCAGAAGGTAAGATGTCTGACAGACTTCCTTTATCTTATACCATATACTCAAGGTTAATTCTTCTTGTTTTGATATACTCTGACCAAAGGCATCTTAGGGGAAGAGAGGAGTTTTGTGGCTTTCATTTCTAGGTTATAGTACATTACTGGTAAAGTCAAGGCAGAAACCTTAAGCAGGAACTATAAGCAGAAACCAGAGAGTAATACTACTGGTTTGCTGACAGATCTATGCCTTCCTAACTTTCATATGTGTCAAGGATTATCTGACCAGGGAACAGTGTTGCCTAAAGAAGGCCTGTACCCATTGCATCAACTAAAACTCAAGACAACCTCCAACATAGCTGCCCACAGTATTATCTGGGCAATCATTATTGAGAGACCCTGTTTTCTCACATGACTTCAAGCTATGTTACATTGATAGTTAGGCTAACTAGGGCATTATCTCTGCTCCCTTTGCTTAAAATGAGCAATATTGTTCTGCTCATATAATTCATTAATGTCCAGGCCACATGTGTTCTCTGTTGAACACATTTCATCATTTTCTATATATAGACTGATTTTCCAAATCTTCATTTCTGCCTTCCTATAGCTTAACCCTTGCTTCCTTAGTTCACACCTGTATCTTTCTTTCTATCTATCTATCTATCTATCTATCTATCTATCTATCTATCTATCTATCTATCTATCTATGCATTTCACTTGAAGCAGAGATGAAGGACAAGAATAGACATTCAAAGTTTTAGAAATACTCTGCTAAGGAGATTCCTTCACCTTGCACCGTTTACCTTCTATTAGTTCACTGTTTGAGGCATGTCTTTGCCCTTTACAACAACAGTCATTTTTCTAGTACCTAATAATGTTGCTCTATGTCTCTCTACAATGGTGTCTTTGAACATCCACACTCTTAGCTATAGCCCTTTGTTGATCATAATGACATGCCCCTTCTCTGATGAGACTGCCTCTGGCCAGCTGCCATCTACCTGAACCACCACTATAATCAACTTTCATGTTCATATTTCAAGCTTGCACCCCAGAATTCTTCCAGGATTTCCTTGCTCCCAAAGCAACATCTCATTTAAAATTTTTCTGTTACTTCTATTAGTTCTCTCCAGCTAACTAATAGAAGTATACTTTCTTCTGGTTCTAGAGCACGGGAGTTTGGAGTGCCAGCATGATGGCTTCAGGGAGTATTCTCTCCCTTGATTCTGGACAGGAAGGTCTTCATTGTGACTTACATGGTCTTTCCTAGATGGGTTTTTATGAAGAGACAGAGGCACACAGAGACAACAAAGCTGTCATAATATGGAGCCACCATTCTTACCAACATCCTGCCCTATGAGCTCAGTTAGCCTCAACAATACCCTCAAATGCAATCTCATAGACTCATGTATCTGTCTGCACTTGTTAGGAAACACAGGTCACATGGCTCTGTGGCCGCTGGACTTCTGTTAGCACTTGAGGTGAGTCTGAGACTGACCTGAGGACGCTAAGAGTGCCTGTTCTGGAACATATTCCCATACATCCTTTTGGAAAGACACATAAGCTAAGTTGTGACTAAATAAACTTTAAAAGAAAAAAATCCAGACTATAATGCTGTATTTCTCAGGGTTTCTGACATGATAACAAAATAAGAGTACCAGAATTCAAGAATTAAAACTTATTCTGGCTCACAGCTGTAGAGGTTTCAGTCCAGGGGCAACTGAATGCATACTTTCAGATCCAAAGCAAGGCAGTAGTTTCATGTGAGAAGGTATTCAGCAGGAATGCTGTCTTGTAGTCTTCCTGCATCCCATCCCATATCTGGACTCTTTGGGGGAAATGAGTCATATTTCTACTTATATAATCCTATAGCCTCTCTCCCAAGTCAAGGTCCATTATAGTCAGAAAGCAGGAGCAAGGATGCTAGGGATAAAGGGCACTTGTAATGGACATGCTTCTGTGACATCCTTCCTCCAACCACACCAAGGGGCTAGTCTCTACTATCTCCCTATCACACCAACCAAATCCTTAGTCCTTCAAATAATTAACTCATTGATGAATCCTCTTGATCCAATCACTTCAAATCCTCACCCTTGAACACTGCAATGCCATATCCAAACAATAACAACACTTCACAAATAGTCCCAGATTCATGAAGCTGACAGTCAGAACACCACATGCTGCTTAGCACAAGCTCTCAGACAAGTGAGAAACATAAGCCCATTGATTGCTCATAGCTGAAAAGCACTTTCCTTGGACCTTTAGAAATAACCTTGAGAAGCATCCAGGTTGAGCAGTATCTTCACAAAGTTACTAAATATAAAAAACATATCATCAAACAATTTAGAAATAGCACAGTAAATGAAACCCAGTAGAAAGTGACGCTAATTAAATGCAAATGGTCTTTGGTGTGTAGGGCAATTATCTCTCATTCAAACATTACATATGGAATACTGCAGGCATCATTTCCTTTATGAAAGGAAACAAATGCTCACAAATACACCATCAAGTTATCCAACACAAATGGTCCAAACCTTTTGCCAATGGGCTGAGATCCAGCTGACATATTTTCACATATACAACACAACCAAGCACATTAGTTACCCTTCAGCAGGTGTTTGAACATCATCATGAATGAGTGTGTTACCAAATTAAGGATGTCCTCATCTGCTTCTTCATCTCTGGGAATATATCCCCATGCAAAGAAGTTAATATAAAAGTGTTTTCCCCAGATATTCTTGAATAGTATCAATGAATTTTTCAAAAACAAGGTGTGCCTTGAATTGAACTGTGGATTGCAGTGTTATGTGCCATTGCAGTAACAATGATACAAAGGTGATTGGACATACTTAAACTGCTACTAAAACCTGAAATATAAAAAGACTTTGAGAAAGGGGGATACTTGTCTGTACAGAAAACAAGTGCAGATATATAGATATAGATATAGATATAGATATAGATATAGATATAGATATAGATATAGATATAGATATAGATATAGATATAGATATAGATATAGAGCTAGAGCCAGAGCCAGAGAGAGAGAGAGAGAGAGAGAGAGAGAGAGAGAGAGAGATTGACCATATACTAAAATCTGGGCCACAGTGTCCTCGGTATGGGACATCCCATGGAATAAAGTCCTTGGAATTCTACAAAGAGTTTAACAGAAGAAGAAAACAGGAAAATGTTAGTCAAGAAGTATGATAAATGAATAGAGGAATGTGGGGGTTGGGGAGACAATTTACTATGAAAACATGTGTATTCATTATTTCCCTCTTTGATCTGAGAAAATACTGGACAAAAGCAAGCTAAGGAGGGAGTGCTTACTGAAGCTCACAGTTCACAAAGGCATACAGTATATCATGACAGGTAAAGCATGGCTATTCTAGCATACTAGGGCTGGTCACTTTGCATCATCATGAGGATACAGAGAGCATATATCCTGGTATTCGGATGACTTTACCTATTTTATTCAACCCATGACTGCAGCCCATTGGATATTGATATCTACCTATACTAGGGGCAGTCTTACTTCCTCAGTTAACCTTTCTGTAACCATCTGTCTTAATCAGTGTACTATTTTACTATTTCCATGAAGGAACACCATGACTGTGGTTACTCTTACGAAGGAAAGCAGGTTTCAGAGGTTTAGTTCATTATCCTGCCAGGAACCATGGGGGATCAAAGGAGATATGATGCTTGAGAGGTAGCTGAGAGTTCTACACCCAGAATTGAAGGTATAGAGAAGAGAAGCATGAAGCGAGGGAGAGGGAACTACTGGGCCTGACTTTGATTATTTCATAGCACCAGTGAGCCACTTCCTCCAAAACCTCCTAATCCCTGTCAAATATGGCCATTCCCTAATTACCAAACATTTAAATATATGAGACTGTGAGGAACATTCCTATTCAAATCACCACAGAATTCTTAAAGACAGAGCAAGAAGGATGTTTCCATGGAGTTAAAATTCCATCAGTTAACAATCAAGATAAAGTGCTGTAACATGCTTCTTGAACTGTCATCCAATTATCTTTTAAATTTAATTTATTCGGTTGTGTGTGTGTGCCTGAATGGATGTATGTGCACCACAAGCATGCAGGTGCCCAAGGAGGCCAGCAGAGAGACTATTGGAAACCCTGGAATTGGAGTTACAAATGGCTGTGAGCTGCCATGTGTGTTGGGAATTAATCTGTGGGTCCACTGAAAGTGTAGTCAGTGTTCTTTAAAAGTAGGACATATCTCCATCATTCTAACTTTCTTTTCTTTAGACTTCCCTGATGGCTTTTGTGTGGCATGATGATATTTTACACAAACAAAATATTCTGAAAGTTAGATGTCAGCCCACTATTAGGCTCTGCAAATAGGTAGAAAAGTTAGCCACAAGTGGTCCTTAAAGGAGGACAGTTGATCTCCCAGGCCCTTTTCCTTCCTCTCCCTCTTTCTTCTACACCTCTGCTTTCTGTCTTAGAGGAAAACAAAACAGAATTATATCCACTTTCATTTTTACTTAGGATCAAAGAGTAAATAATAGTATAATTCAGTTATTTCTTCAAATAACTGAAAGTAATTTCTCAGCAGAATCATTTGCCAACACCTTCAGTGTTTATGTAACTGGTCTTGCCCTTTTTAGCTCACCAGAGACAATAGGGAGCTCCAACAGACAGAGCTTATTTCTACTTGCTACAATGCACATATTTTCACATGGTAACATCTTAGAAATTGAGATATTTTCTTGCAAACAAGGACAATTTAAATGTTTGGCTTGTTCTAGCAGCTTCCAATGGCTGTCATCACTTCCTGTCATTCCCCTGGTGAGAGCAGAGCTGTTCTAGCATGTTTTGTTTTATTTTATATACCTCCATTTCCAAATCAGAGAAGCCCTAGACTATAAACTTGGGAGTTTTATGCCAAGCCAAATGACTTTTGATACATTTGTTTGACTCTGGTACCTACTAATTAAAGTATTACAATTAAAAACTATATTCTTTGTTTCAGGTTAGCTAAGATGCAGGGAGGGAACCCACTTTGCACTTAAAGGACCATTAGAAAGCTCTTTTAGGACACATAAAATGTGGGAAATTTTTTTATATAATGTTATTTCTTAATCATCTCTAAAACAGTGCTATGCCTGACATTTAATGACATGCTAGATGTTATGAAATTTGGGAGACAGTGACAAAATTTAATAAATGGAAAGTTTCATCACTGGATGGCAGGAGCAAAGGTTCTGTGACCCCATTTAGCGGCTCACTCCAAAAGCACAAGATGGTTATGACTAATTTAGCATTGGACATCTGCTGACATAGTACCTGTGTGCTCCCAGAGAACACACTGGTATTTTCCACTCGAAGTCTTCCCTTGTTGTATGTCTAGGGAACTGTCTGCATGGTCGATGCTCCAATGGCCCTTCTGATGCCACCTATAGAACAGGGCTCTTATTCCTAACACATTATGCAAAGATCGCCTTTTCTCTTGTTGTATTTCTCTTGAGAAAATTGGACATTTATTCAGAGATGAGTCAGAAAGTGTGAAAGGACATACCATATACAGTCATATCACTTTATGAATCAAGTCTGAAACTGACTGTAAATTTTAAGATAAAATTCAAATTTTATTTTTCAGAAGAACTGAAGTGGGAGATATCCTGACCTAACAGGTGTATATTATTTCAAGACAGTAGAAATAAGAAAGTTTTAAACTTACTATAAGATGCTACTCTGAACAATCATAGGCCAAGTTAGGACAAATGCAAATTTCTTTGGCCATATCACTCAAGTCTGTTCCATGTTATAAGACCACAAGGTGAACACTGGCATGAAGTCCTCATTTCCTTGATTTACTACCACTAGACTTTAGAGAATAAAATCTCACATTGGTAAAAATATATCTACATACAAGATATCTATGTAAGCTATAATAGGAGATATGTTTATATATACTTACTGTATCATATATGTACATACATATAAATGTAACAAATATATAATATCTATATGCAATGATGATATGGATACAGTATTAAAATACAGTTTTGAAAGATATCCCACATTGATATTAATGTACCTTGATCAAATGAATATATCATAAAAAATCACATCCACTATGACATTTTTGGAAATATTAACAACTATTGAGTGTTGATAATATTACACAATTATTGCTTAAAACATGAGGAAAAGCCAGGTATCTATTTTATTTTACCCACAAGAAGGTCCTTCGAACCTCTGGTGGAATCACCATGCCTGACCTAAAGCTGTACTACAGAGCATTTGTGATTAAAAAAAAACTGCATGGTACTGGTATAGAGACAGACAAGTAGACCAGTGGAACAGAATTGAAGACCCAGAAATAAACCCACATACTTGATATTTGACAAGAGAGCTAAAACCATCTAGTGGAAAAAAGACAGCATTTTCAACAAATGGTGCTGGCACAACTGGTTGTTAACATGTAGAAGAATGCGAATCGATCCATTCCTATCTCCTTGTACTAAGGTCAAGTCTAAGTGGATCAAGGAACTTCACATAAAACCAGAGACACTGAAACTTATAGAGGAGAAAGTGGGGAAAAGCCTTGAAGATATGGGCACAGGGGAAAAATTCCTGAATAGAACAGTAATGGCTTGTGCTCTAAGATCGAGAATTGACAAATGGGACCTCATAAAATTGCAAAGCTTCTGTAAGGCAAAGGACACTGTCAATAAGACAAAAAAGGTCACCAACAGACTGGGGAAGGATCTTTACCTATCCAAAATCAGATAGGGGACTAATACCTAATATATATAAAGAACTGAAGAAGGTGGACTCCAGAAAATCAAATAACCCCATTAAAAAATGGGGCTCAGAGCTAAACAAAGAATTCTCACCTGAGGAATACTGAATGGCTGAGAAGCACCTGAAAAAATGTTCAGCATCCTTAATCATCAGGGAAATGCAAATTAAAACAGCCCTGAGATTCCATCTCACACCAGTCAGAATGGTTAAGATAAAAAATTCAGGTGACAGCAGATGCTGGCGAGGATGTGGAGAAAGTGGAACACTCCTCCATTGCTGGTGGGATTGCAAGCTTGTACAACCACTCTGGAAATCAGTCTGGTGGTTCCTCAGAAAACTGGACATAGTACTACCGGAGGATCTAGCGATACCTCTCCTGGGCATATATCCAGAAGATGTTCCAACTGGTAAGAAAGACACGTGCTCCACTATGTTCATAGCAGCCTTATTTATAATAACTAGAAGCTGGAAAGAACCCAGATGCCCCTCAACAGAGGAATGGATACAAAAAATGTGGTACATTTACACAATGGAGTACTACTCAGCTATTAAAAAGAATGAATTTATGAAATTCCTAGGCAAATGGATTGACCTGGAGGGCATCATCCTGAGTGTGGTAACCCAATCACAAAAGAACTCACATGATATGTACTCACTGATAAGTGGATATTAGCCCAGAAACTTAGAATACCGAAGATATAAGATACAATTTGCGAAACACATGAAACTCAAGAAGAATGAAGACCAAAGTGTGGACACTTTGCCCCTTCTTAGAATTGGGAACAAAACACCCAGGGAAGGAGTTACAGAGACAAAGTTTGTAGCTGTGATGAAAGGATGGGCCATCTAGAGACTGCCATATCCAGGGATCCATCCCATAATCAGCCTCCAAACGCTGACACCATTGCATACACTAGCAAGATTTTGCTGAAAGAACCCAGATATAGCTGTCTCTTGTGAGACTATGCCGGGGCCTAGCAAACACAGAAGTGGATGCTCACAGTCAGCTATTGGATGGATCACAGGGCCCCCAATGGAGGAGCTAGAGAAAGCACCCAAGGAGCTAAAGGGGTCTGCAACCCTATAGGTGGAACAACAATATGAACTAACCAGTACCCCCACAGCTTGTGTCTCTAGCTGCATATGTATCAGAAGATGGTCTAGTCGGCCATCAGTGGAAAGAGAGGCCCATTGGTCATTCAAACTTTATATGGCTCAGTACAGGGGAATGCCAGGGCCAAGGAGTGGGAGTGGCTGTGTAGGGGAGTGGAGGAGAGGGTATGGGGAACTTTTGGAATAGCAATGGAAATGTAAATGAGGAAAATACGTAATAAAAATAATTAAAAAATAGAAGCTCCTTCCTACTCCAAATATCCTCAGAAAGATGTCCTCAAGTCAGATGCCCATGTCCATTTTTCTCCTCAGAAGAACTTTGAAATCTAAAGGCTGAACTACCTCCTTTTTAAACTTTTTTATTAGATATTTCCTTTATTTACATTTCAAACGTTATTCCCTTTCCTGGTTTCCCCTGAAAACTCCCTTCCCCTATCTCCTACCCCCTCCCCCTGCCCACTAACACACCCACTCCTGCTTCCTGGCCCTGGCATTCCCCTAAACTGGGGCACAGAGCCTTCACATGACCAAGGGTCTCTCTTCCCATTGATGACCAACTAGGCCATCCTCTGCTACATATGCAACTATAGCCATGAGTCCCTCCATGTGTACTCTTTGGTTGGTGGTTTAGTCCCTGGGAGTACTGGTTAGTTCATATTGTTGTTCCTCCTATGGGGCTGCAAACCCCTTCAGCTCCTGCAGTTCTTTCTCTAGCTTCTCCATTGCGGACCCTAAGCTCTGTCCAATGGATGGCTGTGAGCATCCACTTCTGTTATTGTCAGGCACTGGCAGAGCCCCTCAGGAGACAGCTATATCAGGCTCCTGTCAGCAAGCACTTTCTACCTGCCTTTTGGTTATAAAGAAATCACAGATCCGGGTAGTTTAAAAAAAACAAACAAACCAAAAAAAAAAAAAAAAAAAAACCCAAAACCCTCAGTGTCATTCTGGAGCTGGGAAGGCTCGGGGTCTAGTGTGAGCCTGCTTTCTCACAGATGAAAATTTCTTGCTATGGCTCTATCCTCACATGAAGGAAAGGGCATGTATGCTCTTTATACACTAATCCCATTAACAGGTATAAAAGCATTCATAAGACAGCATCTCTTAGATGTCTCAGAAGTAGACAAAAGCATAAGATTTACCTACTCTTAGCCATGTTTTCATTCAGGTGTCCACCTGTCTTCCCTTCTGTAGTATAAACTCCAAAAATCAGCTCCAAAAAGAGTGTTCATTCCTGAGAACTCTTCTTAGCATGTAATAAGGTCTTCATGTTTGTACTTCTATAAGTGTATCTTTCTAAATGCATTAATGAGTAACTATTTTTAATAATAACTTAAGTATACACTATTAGAATTAGAAGTGATATTAATGAGTTTGGGGGATTAACTACTATCCACTGTACAAAGACATCTCTAAGAGGTTTAAAAGCTACAGCAATCTATGGGTATAGAGAAACTTAGAGAGAAGTGTGATGCTATGTCCAGTTAGCAAAATAACAATTAGATATTCACTCCTGGGTACTTTAAACTCTCTAGTCATTGGTTCTTGGCTGAAGTTGCAATGTCAAACATGCATTTCCTGATGTGGGGCATGCTTTGAATACAAAGTAGTTGGTTATTCACATAACATTCATGCCACTGTTGTTGCATATGGCAGAGTTCACAGCTTGATAAGTCTGTTGATTGCTCTTCTCTCCCAGAAGCCTATGTAGTACATTCTGATACTATGAAAGCTGTCCTGCTGAAAAGCAGCTTTCTAGTTAATCTCAGCTTGCTTTATCCATGTCCTGTGATAACAGTTTGTGATGTCATCAGTAACAGGGCATTACCATAAAGTTCTAATGGGCACTGTGAACAATGACAATAGCCTGTGTCCTGATTTGCTTTGTTTTTGTTATTGTTGTGTTGTTGTTGGTTGTTGTTTGGTTGGTTCTTTGGTTAGATGGTTGGATTTTTTTGGCAATAGCCTGTACAGTGTTTTGTCTTGTTTGTTTGTTTTTCTCACTTTGAAAAAAATGTTCATGACCAAAAGAAACACAGTTATAAAAGGGTTTATTCCATTTTACACCTCATGCCATCCATCCTCCATCGCTGAGTGAAGCCAAGGCAAGATCTAAACAACCATGGAGAAACATTTTTTATTGTTTTGTTCATTTGGCTCAATTACCATAATTTCATCAATATAGTAAACCAGTGTAATGCTCTGTGGAAGAGTCAAGAGATGAAGGTCACCTCTAACTAAGTTATGACACAAAGCCTGAGAATAAATATGTCCTTGAAGTAAAACTGTAATGGTATACTGCTGGCCATGTCAGTGGAAAGCAAATTGCCTCTGGTGGTCCTTATGGCCATGTATAGAAAAAAGATATTTGTCAGGCCTGTATACAATATTCTAGAAGATATGTTAATCAAGTAAGGACATCACATCTGGCACAGTTGCTGCCATCAGATTAGTTTGCAGTAGTCAACTGTCATTCTGTAAGATCCATCTGTTGTCTGCATAGGCAAACTGGATAATGAGGGCTTGAGTTTGGTTTCTGCTACTTGAGCACTATGGCTGCTAGGGAATGGTTCTGTTTCAGTGCATACTTAGAAACCATTAGATGTTCTGTATGCATCTGGAGCTGATCAATTTTGTCACTAAGCTCATGCTTTTCCTTTGTAACTTTCTCCAAAGATGCTAGAAGGAACCAGTCAGCACCATTATGTCCTTATTTTTCCACATATGTTCAAAGTTTTGATACACAGAGTGACTAAACTCCTTACTCCTCACAAGAAATAAATATGGGACATCAAAGACATTTATCTTGATAAATTCCTTGAACATTTACAGCATAAATTTTCAGTGCTCTCCATGCTACCGAAAAGTCTTCAGTGACTGTAGATTCCATCCAGATGGAGAATCTGCTACAGATAATGCCAAACCTACCAGAAGTCTCAGTCTGGCACTAGATGCCCAGATGGTTCCTGGAGAGCCATTGATGAAAGTTTGAAAGCACTTGTTCTGATATCAGTGGAGCCATAAGCATCACCAGAGTGAGCTAACTCAGGAAAAGAGGGAAGAGCAAGCAATCAATGTGCAAGCTCACCTTCCTTCTGCCATCACTGTTTATCTGGGCTGCTACCAGATAGCACGGCCCACAACCAGGGTGAGTCTTCCCGCATTGATCAAGGTAATCAGGATTGTCAGTGGGGTGGCAGAGGACTGCCTGCTCAGGTGATTCTAACTTGTGACAAGTTGACATTATAAACAACCATAATAACCTGCTTTGTATTGTTTCTTCAGGAAAGCCAAGATCATTAACTCTCACCCGATCTGATCAAAATGCAGAGAACAAGACTTTGTGGAGTTCCCAGCCCTAAATGGGACATTTTTATTTACACCCCTCCTCCAGGCACAGGGAACACTGATGAGGAAGTAGCAGAATTATTGTTAATGTTGTTGATCAGCAAGGAACCCTGTGAAGCAGTATCTTCTAGACATGACAGAACCGATATACTCATAATGTCACAGCAGCTCTGCTTGCCTGCACAAAATCAAGCTAGTCATATCCAGTATGGAAGTGGGGGGGGGGGCTTACAAACCCATTTCTACCTGAGGAAAGATTGCTAGTTGATGCCTGCTAGGAAAAAGAGAGTATTTTGTAGGGGTGTGACCCTGGTAGGTGGACCATGCTCAAGTGGATGGTCCCGCATCCCTGAGTATACGTTAGCAGACATTGAGCTCAGTGGGTTACTTTTAAAGGAGGGAGCTAAGAAGATAGCTTAGCAGTTAAGAACACACGTGGCTGTTACAGTGAGCCTAGATTTGGTTCTCAATCCCTATACTCTGGATCACAAGCATTGGTAACTCTAGTTTCAGGGGGAACTGCCCTTAGCAGGCAACACACAGAGAAGTGGTTCACATACATATATGTAGGAAAAATGTTCATAAACATAAAATAAAAAGACTTTGGGAGGTGGGTCAAAGGTGGAGGCTAGATTTCTGGAAAAGTTAAGGCAACCAGTGGATAGTGTGGATTAATGTGTACAAAGTAAGTTCAAAATACATTATATGCATGTGTAAAACTTTTAGAGGATTAATAAAATTATTGTATTAAAAGAATAAACTTTGGAAAGAAAACATTAAGCAGATCAAGGGACAATATTCTCAATGTCTGACAATGTCTCATCTCCCTTAGATAGCAGAATCACAGACTGGGTCTCCAGGTGAAAGTGTTCACCAATTTTAAAACACAACATTAACTCAGTGCCCTGTCATCCTCATTTTGATAAAATACATGTATCAATTGAGATAATGTAACAATACAGTTCTCAACCTATCTTCTCATCTTTACAAACCAGGAGAGAAAAGATCCAAAAATGTTCTCATGTAAGCCATAGTGAAAATAAAATAAAATGAAATAAAATAAAAAGATTAATTTTTCATTTAATTTTTCATATTTACTTCATTTTTAAGTGTGCGTGGGAATGCATGTAACTGCAGGTCTTCATGGACTATAGAGGCATAGAATGTCCTGTGAGCTTGAAACCAAATGTGTATCTTCTGGACTGCTGAGCATTTCTCTGTCCTAAAGTCAGTTCTTTTGTAGGTATGTTTTTTCCATTGTCATTACTTCTCTTTCAAAGTAAGCCTGGGTTTAAATAAGAGACTGGGGGCATATAAGGGATTAAAGTGGGCTTCGTCCTTACCTTGTTTGCCTCTTGTGTTTTCAGTAAAGGACTGCAATCCTTAATGCCTTCAGGGAACCTGTGAAGACTGTGAGCTCTACTCTGGGTTTCAGTAGGCTGTAGTGGCAGTAACTCAGGAATGTAAGTGCCAAGCACCAGCTTGTGCAATAAGGGCTGGAACAGACTCAGCCTCCTCCTCTAGATACCACTTTCGTGAGCCTCTTGTCACTGGAGATACTAAAAGTGCAGCTACTGAGACTCATGACTTTCAACCCTGGAACCTTTAACTGGATGCTACTTACACAAGAGGGAACCTTTAACATGCAACAGCACTGCTTCTGCCCATATTCACAGAACTCTCATCAAAGCCCCAGGTGAACTGACCTAACAGCAAGTCTTGATGCAGAGAGGGGGAACCAAGGAGGTGCAGGTACAGGGAGGGGGTATGGGGGCAAGCATTCTGCTTTATGGCGCTACCATGAATTCCTGGGTTTCTCCCAAACTACAGGAGGTAGGGATCTCTATATAATAAAATGTTCCAAGACATATGAGTGTCATCCATTTTCCTTTTAATACAAATAATTGATCACATTGCCCAGAAGAAATCAGTCTGCTTGTTTTTCACCAGCCAGGCTGGACAGAGGTCACTATTCACTTTTCTGCTTTGTAAGAAACTCAGTATCAAAATAATGGGCACTTAGGCGCAGCAAAGCCAAAGGACTGCATTTGTCCTTCTCTTTGAGAACTCTTGCATACATAGAGAGGGGACTTGGATCATCTTCTCTGCCTTTCCTCGAGACAAGGAACATAGATCTTTGACCTTCATTCCAATTTTTTCTTCCAAAAATTTGGCTTAAAATTTATTGCATTTTCTCCAACGCAATGAATATCCATGGTAAACATTAAAGGAAGCCCCCAACCAGTCAGAGATGTTCTAAAGTGCCTTGTTCAGTTTGGTTCAGACAGTTTGCAAAGAAAATGCCAGCATACTTGTAAACAGACTGATGGGCTGTCTAATTCTAGAACTTTCTCTGGCAAAGCACATAAGCAAACCACAGCCAATCACCTCCAGAGGTAGCTGGTCAGTGAAAGGGCAGATGAGAAAGGAGTTGTCTTTTCACCTGCTTGTCTCAGAGTCTAAAACAATAAATACCATACATGTATCACAACACTAAAATACTAAAAATATTTTTTTAAATTAGAAACTCACCTCCGCCGTGAACTTTGGTGATCTGGTTCACACCTTTTATTTAAAGTCTTAGACCTTTCTTCCTTCCTCTAGTCAGGTTAAACACTAGCTCAGATATGCATTGGCACTATTAAAGACACCAAGTACAGATATTAACCTGTAGCCAGTGATGACCTCTCCTGACAGATTTTAATGTACTGACTTCTTACAGCCTTTATACAGTCTTAACATAATATCTATTACTCTATCTCCCAAAGCTTGTGATTTTTTTAGTTACAACCACTTGAAAATGAATTCAGGGTATATTGCACTGTGTTCAGAAGTGGCTTATGGCACTAGGGAGTGTATAATTATTCTCTTCCAGCTGGAGAGTTTTGCTGACAGCAGACAATAATTGTGTATACCTGCATTGTACACAACCCTCAGGCCCTTTCAGAGCAACATACTTTGAAACAAAAATTAATGGAAAATATTCTAAAAATGGCAGCAGCTATAGACAGAGAAGCATAAAATAAAAATGTTGAGAGGCATGGTAACACACAGCTATACTCTCGAGAGGTACCCCCAAGAGGGTTATTTGAGCCCTTGGACCTTGGGGGTCACCTTAAGATACCCAGAAAAACTAACTAAAAAAATCCAATTTGAGTTTGTCAAGAGGGCCGTAGAGATGGAGTGGAAAAAATAGAAAGATGTCTGCTCACCAGCAGGTGCATGTGTGTGAGTTAGTGACGGCACTGCACAAATTCTCTATTACAAGAACACACTTGCAGTTTATTCTGTAGGAAATTCACTACACACACAGCTCACAGTTGGTTCTGAATTAAACTTCAATCTAGATGCCTTTCTAAGTAAGGGCTTAGTAGTGAAACAGGCTGGAGCCCTGGACCACAGCTCCAAGAGCTCCCTCTGGGCTTTCGCTTCATGCTGTGGCTCTGCTTGCTTGGCAGGGTCGATACACACTTCACTCCTGGGTACTCCATTTCATATTCTGGAAATGAGTTTCCCAGTATCATATGACTGAAGACAAAAGTCAGCTGAATGTAATCTAAACTGTGTCATAGAGATGAGAGGGATGGGACATTCAGGAACAATGGCTTCATAGGGAAGCCATATGCCCTCAGGGAGAGAAGGGAAGAAAGGAAAAGTGAGACAAGAAATGGGATTTTCTTCTAACTGCAAAGCAGCTAGGAAAGATTAGTAAAGATGAATCCAAGATGGCACAGAGGAAGCAGATTCTGCCCACATAGGTCCCACATATGACATGGGATTGGCAGAGCCATAGGCCAACAAGACATCTTCCTGCTTGCTCACAACCTGCCAGCCTCTTAGATTTTCTTAAGTTCTGCTTAGTGCCAGCTCTTCCCTCATGCTCCCTCTTTTCAGATCTTGTATTTGTGAATTATTTTTATTGTTTCATCTTTGACAATATCATTCATGCATAGAATGGATTAAGATTCATTCAACACCTCCACCAGGCCCTTTTCCAGATTTTCAACTTTCATTTTTAGTTTGCAATGCATTTAGTTTACACAGAGACATCTGTTTAAATATTGTATTGGGAGTGGCCATTCATCACGAGAGAGCACACAGCTTCATCTGGGATGGTTCAGAAAAGAAGAGCTTCAAGACAAGGATACCTAATTCAGCTCTTAGGAATCCAAACTAAAGTCTAAGACAACCCCACTGAGGGAAACACATATACAGGTAGCATGATGCAGACTGAGCAGGCTACATATTTTATGTATTAGGAATATGTATGTATATACATATATGTAAAGTATATGTTAAAAAGTAAAGAAGCCATGGATTTGAAAGACAGCAAGGTGGGGTATATGAAAGGGTTTGGAGGGAGGAAAGGAAAGGAGACAGTGGTATAATTATAATTATATTAGGATATTAAAAATAAAATAAATAATTTTAAAAAGAGAAATTTGGCAAAAACAAAACAAAATAAAACACTCTTCATGTGCCAAAGAGATTTGGAGTTTTATTAGCAATCACTGGCCTAGACGCCTTCCAGGCTGTTGTTTTCTTGGGAATCTCCTTTTGTTTCTCTCTGCTGCATCTCTACTTCTCTCTATACCGTGTGGCTCTTGTCCTGCTACTTTTTGTATTTCTTTGTTTAATGTGGTCTCCTTAATGATACAAACATATGACTGTGGGTTAATTTAGTACATACCTTTGAACTATAGAATTTCATAAGCATTAAGCAAGCATACTCTACTCCATGCATGTGATAAACTGAGCGCAATGCATAGCTTGAAGTCTCCTAATGGTGCACGCACAGCAGGTGATATGAACAGTTACTTCCCATTCATATAATACATTGTCTATATAATACTTTGAAGTCCTATCGCACTAGGGCCAGAGGTGAGTATGAGTATACCACCTAAATTCACTGGGTGGAACTTTTACACACATCTTGGTGGTTGTATTGCATGTAGACTTTAGAGCATATTTAAGTCCTAAGAATGTGGCTGTCCTGGAGCTCACTTTGTAGACCAGGCTGGCTTCGAACTCAGAAATCCGCCTGCCTCTGCCTCCCAAGTGTTGGGATTAAAGGCGTGTGCCACCACCGCCCAGCTAGATATTTCAATAGGGAAGTAAGAGCTGAATGTTTATGCAACGTACACACGTGCATGTATGTTTCTGTGAGTGTGTTCATGTGCGTATGTGTGTGAATGGAGAGGTGTATGTTTGTTCAGGTGCATTTTGTTGCAGCAATGAGACAAGTAATCAATATGGGTGGTTAAGGCAGCAAGTGAGCAAACAAACAAACAAAAAAAGAAATGATAAAAACATACCAAGAACTAAGACAGCTCAAATCCAGAGGAAACAAAAACTGGAGAGAAAACAGCACATATGATGTCTGGGTGCTTGAATAGACCCAGGTGTGATAACTGGGAGTCAATTCTCGCTGAAGAAAGGATGGTTGATAACCAAGGAGATCTTAGAAATGTCGTCAAGATTCCTTAAAAGCTCTCCTTAGAAGTGCACTGCATCAATACTCAGAACCCGCTGTATGCTAGACAGATGAACGTGATCATCAAGCAAGAAATTATTCAGAAGGAGCTATTAACAGAAAACTTAAACGGCTCATTATATTTCAAAGATTCAGTATGAAAATTCTTAGGAGTTTGGGATAGTCAGATATTAAAATTCTGCATTTGCCCTATAGTAATGTGTACCTTTGGGCAAGTAACCTAAAGTTTATAATATGTTAATAGAAGGAACTAGTAAATACTCTTTTATATTTTTTATTACAGAGAAGGGTTGGTGAGGTGGCTCAGTAAATGAAGGTGCTTGCTGCCATATCTGGCAAACTGAGATCAACCCCCAGGACCCTTTGGTGAAAGGAGAGAATGACCTTCAAATGGTATCCTCTGACACCAGCCCCCAGAAATGCAATAGAAAATAGAAAACATCTGGCTTCCCAGGGAGGACATTATGTTCAGTGTCTTGATGTATTATTTTGGCTGATATTTATGAAAAAAAGGCTAGATACAAAGAGAAAATAGAAATGCTGTTATAGAAGGGAGATTTTTAGCATTGTTATTATTATTATTTTTTTTTCACATATTACATCCTGACTTCAGTTCCCCTCTCTCTTCCTTTTCCTGTCCTTCCTCCTCCTTTCTCTTCATAAAAGGGTAGGCCTTTGTCAGAGATGACTCAGTGAATAAGTGTGTGTTGCTCTCACAGAGAAACCAAATTTGGTTCTCAGCTCAGCTTACAATTGCCAATAACTCCAGCTCTAGCAGAATCCTATGCCTCTGACCTCTGTAGACACCTCAAACACATCAACATAGCCTCACACAGACATATCTACCAATAAATAACTAAAATTCAAATGTACCTTTAAAAATAAAATAAAGATATTCCAAACTGCAACCTGTCAGTCTGTATAATGCTATTTTTTAATGTATGCTTTTCAGGGCTGACCATTTCATACTGAATTAGAAGGGGTTTACAGGAGTGTTTGGAGAGGAAAAAGAGAAGGGAGAAATTGGGTAATTATAATCTCATATATATGACAAAAAAATAACCATGGATGTTCTTCTCTGATGATATGTCAAAAATTGGCAAGCAGCACATCAGCAACTACATCTCTCAGTTCAACTGAGGACCACATGTCCTGCATTTCCATTACCACCCTTTCACCTGGCCATGCTCTTTACATTGGGATTCTCAGAACTGTATTACCAACATCCTTTGTATGAAAAAGTCCTGAATACTTCCCTCAGACTTCTCAAAATTCACTGTGAGACTCCAATAACTCTATAGAATACCTTTTCCTAGGCTTTGAAAAAAAAATACCTCCTTCAAATTAAGCACAGACTACTTCAGAAAATTCCATTCAAACATCTACATGAAAAACTCCAAGGACTGAACCTTAAGCTCCATGTACCTAGATGGTCAACTACCTGAAAAGGCAGACAGATGGAAATTTATCCCACCTAAACAGAGGCAGTCTCAGTAGTCACCAAGAATCTCCAAGATTTCTGGATTTGAGCTGCCCCTATCCCTGGTTCTAGCCTTCATTACCAAAGTTTCCCTAAATCTGGCAAAGGTCCTATATGCTGACTGAAAACTACATTGTGCCTATAGGCCACAAAACTCAGAAATGGTACCAAAAAACAATAAAAAGAAACCTTTAACAAAATATGTTCATATGGGGTGTACCTTGCCCTTAGAAGTTCATAAAACAGAAATTACTAAACATGCTCTCCTAAAGTCTTTATTCCACCACAAACAGGCTCTGAGAACTATTCATCAGAAAATTGGAGAGGTTGTGCCTCTGCCTATGTCTGAGCCTCACAACCTTATATGGATAAAGAGGATTCTAACCAAAAGCCTGGGGCAAAGATGGAAATGCCAATACCCTGTGCTCCTTACCACTCCTACATTGATGATGGTCACCAGTGTTACCCTAAGGACCCACCATATCCAGTTAAAGGAGGCTACAAAGGATAGTAAAAGATGGGTTGTCATCAGGTCCTCCAAGCCCTTAAAGATATGACTGCACAGACTCTACTATTATAGTTGCCCTATTTTGTCTTTGTCCACCACTGGAAAAGAACCCAAACCCAAGATCATAGGACCTTGAGTGTAGAAATGTAAAAAGACCCAAACTGGAGAGCTCATATCCAATCTCTCAACTGAGACTTGATTCCCTTCCAGGTAGATTTCTGTAAAGTATTACATTCAAAGGCTATGGAAGATGGTTGCCCAACTCCTAGGGATAAGCATGTTCTTAAGGCTATGGATCTGCTAATGAAAAGAGAGGCTCCAATCTATCCAGTTTTATGCCTGCCCATCTGGACCTGAACATTCAGAAACCAGGACAATAGCCTGGTGCTCAGTGGATTTGTAAAACAGTCCTCTGGGGAGACACTGATCTCTTCATAGTCTTAATGTTTTAACTAGAGAACAGACTCCTTTGCATTCTTAAGCATGTTGTACCAGATGTTCGTCTATAATGGGGAAAAGAAGGCAGGGCTCGCTTTAATCTAGATCCTGGGCTTCTCAGTGCTCTGCAAGTTGTCCTCATTCTCATTTCTACTAGTAGGAGCAGGCCCTGTGGGCTCTGCTATGATGGAAACTTCAGACCTAGTTATAGGGAATAAAAGCATTTAAAACTCAGTACTCACATAAACATAGACCTGGGCAATTTAAAGAATTCTGCTTCCCACCTGGAAGCCCAATTAGATTTCTTAACTGAGGTTGTTCTTCAGAATCAAAGATTAGACTTCTTCCTCATGAGGCAAGGAGGCCTACATATGATACTGTGAAAACTTGTTGCATCTATACCAATCAGTCAAAAAGTAATTAGGGAAAATTTAGCCATGATCAAAAATAGCCTTCAGAAAAGAAAAAACAAAAAACAAACAAACAAACAAAAACAAAAAACAGCATAACCCTCTGCAATTGAAGAGTACATGATATGACTCTTGTCCATAGAACCAATAGGGAACAGGCCCTCAGAACTCAGCACAAGTGATACCATGGTTGAAGTACAATTCAGGGAACTTAGCATGGAGGCAGCAATACCTGCCAAAACAAGAACAAAGATCTAATCCTATCAAAGTCCACAGTCCTGACAAAGTTCTGAAACGTACTAACATGCCTTTTGGTTTCTGCAGTTATGCTCCTGTGTAACTGTTCTTGCTAACAGAGGTGCCCACCCACAGTGGGTTTGTTTGTTTGTTGTTGTTGTTGTTGGTGGTGGTGGTGGTGGTGTGTGTGTGTGTGTGTGTTTAAAAGCTCACCCCGAGAAAGGATCAGGACAGTATTCATGTCCTGAATACTCAGTGTAGTCGCTGCCTGGCTAATAAAGACTTTCTATTAGCTTGAACTAATGCCCAAGTGACCTTCTCTAGTAGATACCTCACAACAGTTTCCTACCAAGAATAGTACCAACAACTGACACAGCCTTCACAGCTTATACTGTGTTCTAAGTAGAGCAACCCAGAATAAAGAAAGAACACACACACACACCACACACACACACACACACACACACACACACACACGCACACACACAAAGCTGGGATTAAGTGGGCTGTGTCCTCAGATATTGATGTTTTCACCATAATGGAAACTAAGGGAGTTTATTTCATAAGTCTGAACCAACAAGGTGTTTTATTGTGTAGAGCTGACAAAGGAGGTGGGGTTATTACATACAGCTGAAAAAGGAAGCAGGTTTAGCAAAGATCAATGTGTGTGTGTTGGCAGGGGTATCTGTAGGGATGTAGTCTCAGGCTGTAACGTCTGGGAGTAGTAAGCTTCAGCTGACACTGTCTACATGCACTGTCACTGTCTACACAGGCATCAGTGGAAGGCTTTGCCATTTTCCCAAGCCTCACCTGAGGAATGTTTTATCAGTCCTATGGGTCTGAGGCATTGAGGTCCTTTACATGGCTATGCTCATGTCGAACAATACACATGTATTCAGGACCTCATTCACTCATATGTACACTGAGGAACTCCTCCACTCTCCACTAATTACCTAATCCAGATGCCTAGATCCTGTTGCAAACACACACACACACACACATGAAAGTAAGTCTCCACACTACAAAATCAAAAGTAAGTGAGGAAAAAAAATAGTAAGGACATTTAAAAATCTCTAGATCTGAATAAAAATGCAAAAACACTCAAAATATATGAGACACAATAAACACTCTCAGAAGACCAAAGTTTTTATACCTACATCAAAACATCTGAGAAATTGCAAATCAATAGTTTAATGGTATACACAATTGCCGAAGAAAAACAATCGCTGACACCATCCCAAAAAGAAATGAAAAGTAACCAAAATCAGGGTGGAAACTAATAAAATAGAAACAAAGAAAATAATACTTTAAAAATTCAAAGAAATTCAGTGTTGGTACTTTGAAAAGATTAACAAGATTGACAAACCTTTTGCCAAAATAACCAAAAGAAAAGAGAGATATGTTGCAAGCATAGCTCTCAAAAAATTGAGATAAAAAGGGAGCCATTATAACTGAGATTAACAAAATTCAGAGAATCATGAGAAAATATTTTTAAAAGATATTTTTTGCCAAAGTGGAAAATGTTAAAAAAAAAGAATTAATTTTTAGACTTCTATAACCTACCATTGTTAAGTTGATATTAACTATGAGGTAAAGTGATGAATTAATACAGTTAAAATACCCAGTAACTTAAAATATCCTAACTAAAAACGACCAGGCCAGATGGATTCACTAAAGAATTCTATCATTCATAAAATAAAAGCTAGCACCAATACTCCTCAAACTATCCCACAAAGTGGAAGGAATACTTCCGTATTCCTTTTAAGAAGCCAGTAGTACCCAGCTGCCTACCAAAACCAGAAAAGGACTCAACAAAAATTACATGACAATATCTCTGATGAGCAAAAATGATGGAATTCTCCACACATCAAATTCAAGAACACATAAAGAAAGATTATCCATCAAGGTCAGTTTTGCTCCATTCCAGGAATTCAGGGATGGTTTGAAATATATAAACCAATCAATGTAATCCACCACACTAAATGATAGAAAACACAGGATCATGTCATTAGATACAGAAACGTTCCTTAACAAAAATATACTGTCCATTATGATAAAGCTTTGGAAGAGAATATGGATACAGGGGGCATATTTCAAAATAATCCAGGCAATATACAATATACAAGGCACCCACATCTAGCCTTATCCTAAATGGAGAAAAACACGAAGTATGCTTCTAAAATCAGGAACAAGACAAGGATGTCCAAGAGTGGTGGCCCCACTCCTGTTTAACATATTACCTAAAGTCTTAGCTAGACCAAAAAGATAAGTAAACACGATAAACAGGATAAAATAGAAAGAGAAAATCTCCAAGTATCCCTATTTTCAGATCATATGATTCATACATAAAAGACCATAAAAATATACAAAGCTATTCCTAGAGCTGATAAACACATTCAGCAGAATACAAAATTAACACATAAAATCAATCGGTATTGACAGAATGAACACTATATATGTGTGTGTGTGTGTGTGTGTGTGTATAAAGAGACCATAAATTTGAAAAACAGCAAGGAAATATATATGGAGGGTTGGTGGGACGAAGGTGAATAGAGTAGTGATGTAATTTTATTCTTTCTAAAAATAATAGAAATAATTTTGTAAACAGCTGCTGAAGTTGCCAATATCTCAAATCCCAAGTTACACTACAGAGCTATAGTAATGAAAGCAACATAGTCCTAGCATAAAACTTGATTGTAAGACCCTATTGCAAACATGCCACATACTTGAGGCATAACACATGAAGAAATTAAACTGTTATAGACCTGGAAGCTTCATCCGTATTGGCTAGCCTTTGTAGTGCTGAAGTCGAAAAGTAATGATTATAATTAGCTCTTAAACCTGAGAACTATGACTGTCCTGGCAAGACATGCCCACTGGGACAACAGTGGCACAAACATCATAGAAGTAAGCAGCCACTTTCTGATGGTAATTAATGCACAGACTCATTGTTGGCCAAAGTACAGAGAATGAGATCACAGAATGCTCAGCTCTAAGGGGAACATATGTGACTCACCCCTCCAAAGGGTCAGGGATTGTTATGACAGAGGGATCAGAAAAAACTTTAAGAACCAGAGCAGGTGGAAGACTACAAAAGCTCATCTGACAAAGCAGGGTAGCTACATATATATACACAGTTGTTATGACATGATGCACAGACGTTGTGTAGGCCCAAGACAGACCAAATCCCTGCACAGGGATGAGCAGGGCACACAATGCTACCCCTAGCCCTGGTGGAATAGCAATTGTTAGGTTCTGGGCGATGTAGAGTCATTTTTCTGAAAGAGCAGTGATTCTCACTCTTCCCAGTGCTATGGCCCTTTAATACAGTTCCTTGTACCCTGGTGACCCTTAACCATAAAATTATTTCATTACTACTTCATAATAGTAATTTTGTTCCTGCTATGTAGTCTAATGTAAATATTTGATATTCAGGATATCTGATCGTGACAACTGCTCTAAGAGTATAGCCCCTGATAAGCTGACCATGCTCCACTTAAAGACCACACATCTAAGAATATTCTGGCAACACATATTGGTTCTGAAGGTTTAAAAAAAAATAGACGCAAAGTTTAGTGTGCTGAGAAGAAATGGTGTGTTGATGGTGAAGAGTTGGAGAAGGGGTTGAATACAATCAAAATGAGTACAAGACTCAAAACTCTCAAAAAAATCAATGAAAATATTTCTAAGTGAAGGTAGAAATTCTTTGTTTTGTATTACAAGTATGAAGCAATAACTACCACATGAGCAGGAGCACCTGCTGTTGTCCACCACTTCTTTGTATAGTCAGCACAATTATCTCCATAACAAGGAAGAAAATACCAGTAGAAATAATTTACCCTCAGGAACTGCTCAAAAGTCTCTTCCAATTTCCTAGGATTGACAGACCCACACTGAACTGTCACTCCTGTATCCTGATACAAATGCCAAGCAAAAGGGTTTACACAAAACTTCTTATTCTTTATTTTCCGTGTGTACAAGTGCATAGTCTCTCTCCCTCCCTCCTACCCCCTTTCAGTGTGTACATAAGTGCATGCCACAGTGTGTGTGTGTGTGTGTGTGTGTGTGTGTGTGTGTGTGTGTGCCGGGAGGGGGGGGTGTTAGGTGGCAAATTTGAGGAGCTTTCTCTCCTTCTACCCACATAGGTACTGTGATGCAACTCACATTTCCAGGACTGCATGATGAGTTACATTTACTCTCTGAGCCATCTTACCAACCCTTCAAATCCATTGTTTAAAAAGAGTGATTTTTTTTTTCTGGGAGGCTCTGCCAGAGCCTGACAAATACAGAGGCAGATGCTCTCAGTTAATGATTGGACTGAGCGCAGGGTCCCTGATGGGATGGAGGAGTTGGAGAAGGGACAGAAGGAGCTGAGAGCTTTTACAGTCCCACGGGAGTGGGTAGGGGAGGGACCAACAGTATAAACCGGCCAGACCCCCCTGGAACTCCCTGGGACTGGACCACCCATCAAAGAGTACACATGGAGAGACCCATGGCTCAAGCCCCATATGTGGCAGAGGATGGCCTTGGACATCACTGGGAGGAACAGCTCTTGAGCCTGAAGGGTTTGATGCCCTAGTGTAGGGGAATGACAGTACAGGAATGTAGGAGTGGATAGGTGGGTGGGGAGCACCCTCTTTAGAGGCAGGGGGAAGGGGAATGGGATAGGAGGTTTCTGGAGGGGAGCCTGGAAAGGAGGTAACATTTGAAATGCAAATAAATAAAATATCCAATAAAAGAAATAAAAGAGTGATGTTTGTCTCTATCTTTAAAGAACTTATAATCAAGTTACTCTGATATAATAAACATACAAAGATAATGTGAACAGCTATGTGAAACCAACTATCATTCTATAGACATCGACTGAAGTTAAAAACCCAGACAGATTTTGCTGAAAGGACCCAAATATAGCTGTCTCTTGTGAGACGATGCCGGGGCCTAGCAAACACAGGAGTGGATGTTCACAGTCAGCTATTGGATGTATCACAGGGCTCCCAATGGAGAAGCTAGAGAAAGTACCCAAGGAGCTAAAGGGATCTGCAACCCTATTGTTGGAACAACATGATGTACTAACCAGAACCCCGGAGCTCTTGTCTCTAGCTGCATATGTATCGAAAGATGGCCTAGTCGGCCATCAATGGAAAGAGAGGCCCATTGGACTTGCAAACTTTATATGCCCCAATATAGGGGAATGCCAGGGCCAAAAGAATGGGAATGGGTGGGTAGGGAAGTGGGGGGCGCTATGGGGGACTTTTGGGATAGCATTGGAAATGTAATTGAGGAAAATATGTAATAAAAATATATAAAAAAAATAATTTAGCACAAACATTTCTAGAGGACATTAAATGAATGTAACATAACAACAGACCATGGCAGACCTGGATTGGGTCACCACTCCATTAGGTCAAAACTCCACAAGGGTGTCTCTTATTGCATTGTGTACCTTAAAGATAGAATAAAATATGGGTAAAAGGAAAAAAAAAAAAACCCAGGCAGAATCTCCTTCAAGGACTGTAATGTTTTGAATGAAAATGGCCCTTATAAGGTCATATAATTGCATGTGTTGTTCCCAAGTTGATAAATTGTTCCAAAAGGATTAGGAGGTCTGGCCTTATTGGAGGAGGTATATCATTTTCAAAAGCTTATACTAAGCAAAGTTTATCTGTCTGTCTATCTGTCTCCCTTTCTCTAATATATATTATATATTATTATTATATATGACATTGTACATTATTCTATTCCTTCTATATATTACATAGCATATAATATATAATATAGATGCTAGACAGATGATATAGATATCCCTTTCTATCCCCACATCCTCTCCCCCTTACTCTCTCTCCCTGCTCCCCCTCTCCCCAAGCTCAACCCCCTGAGCATCCCCTGAGGATCAAGATATGAAGCTCTCACCATGTTCCACATAAAGATGCAGTGCCATGCTTATCTGCTTCCTGACATTGTGATAATGGCCTAACCTTCAAAAACTGTAAGCCTTCCCCCAATTAATTGTTTTCTGAGAGTTGCCTGGGTCATGGTGTTTCTTCACAGCAATAAAATAGTAACCAAGACAAAAACTAAACATATAAAATTGGTTATTGAATTTAAAATTTTAATTTATAGATTCAAAATAATATGTCCTTATGTAAAACTAAAAACACTGTACAAAAGAAAAAAGAAAAAAGAAAAACAAAATGAGTAGTATATTAGTATTCTAGTCTTGTTTTTTTTTTTAAATACAGATGCAAGCTTTTTGTTGACAGATTTATAATCTGATTTGTGGTTATCGCACATATATGCACTCTCTGTGCATATTTTAGCTTAGCATTATATCATTAAAATTATCCACATAACTTGAAGGAATATCAGATACATGGCTGTTATCACTCTGTGTGTGTGTGTCTGTGTGTGTGTGTCTGTGTGTGTGTATGTACAGGAGCCACAGTATATAGGTGGGGATCATATGACAACCCTGGATGTCAGTCCATAAATTCTATCATACTTGAGACAGGGTCTATGTCCACACTTGAATATGCTGGGCCACCTGAGTCTTGAGTCTCTAGGGCTCCTCCTGTCTGTGACTCCCATCTCAGAGAAGGAACATGGGGATTGTAGTTATGTACACCATGCCCAGCTGTAAATGTCCTATGCGTTTACACTCAGGTGCTCATGCTTATATAGTGAGCACATTGCTCACTGACACATTTCCCAGCTCCATTTCCATGAATTTTAATGGTATCATGGTATGTTATTGGTATGTTATGGGACTGTAATCAACAGTTCACTTAATAATCCTATTATAGTGAATTTTTGGTTTACGTGTTACGTGTGTGTGTCTGTCTGTCTATCTGTTTGTGTCTGTGTATGTGTGTGACACTGGAGGCCAGGGGTTTAAATGAAATATCGTCCCCTCTCTCTCTCTCTCTCTCTCTCTCTCTCTCCATCATTATTACTATTCATTATTATTACTATTATTATTATTATTGTTGTTGTTGTTGTTATTATTGGTAGTACTGAAGATTGAACATGAAACAGTCAAAACAAGTACTCCTTCATGAGCCATAATCTCAGGCTATTCACATTACTTTTGTGAGATAAGCTATTTCACTGAACTTAAAATTCACCAGTGACTAGACTGGCTGGCCAGTGATGTCTTGTGATCATTCTGTCTCTATATTGTGTGCTGGAGTTCTAGATGCATTGCTTTTATAGTTTTTACATGGGTGCTGCGGAGATGAACTTAAGTTCTTATGCTTGTACAATAAGCACTATTATCCACTGAGACCTCTTAGCAGCCCTTTGTGTAAAATTCTTATAATCGAGTACAAACATTTGCTTATTTTTGCACACTAGATAAGTTCTCTCAGGGTCTGTGACCTGAAGTAAAATAGTCAGGTAAAGGGTAAGAATAGGATGCAGTCCCTTGCCATTTACAATAAATATTAGCTCAAGGAAGTTCTTTTGTCAAGTTTAAAAGAGAGAGAAGAGAGACCACATTAATTTCTCTCTCATACACGACTTCCAATTGGAAAGACAATATACTTGGGTATGGGGGAGATATATTGATAATTTAAAAACAATAAAAGTGCCAGCATCATAATTAGAGGAACTTGTTAACAATAGAAACCAGTTGACTTGTTGATTGTAGAAACACAACATGGCAGACAAATCAACAGCTTCAAACACTGTCATCAACAAATTTCTCCCCCAAGCAATCTCCATAGACGTTTCAGATTCCTATCACTGAGTAGGACAGATACAAGCCAGGATCATCAAGTTCGTTAAAGCACTATATTTAGAAGAGATAGATTATATATCATCCCCTACCACACCTAAAACAGAAGCTAGTGATTTTTTTCATTAGGATTAAGTTTAGGGATCTTTTACCCTACAATGCTGGGACCGCATCCAGTGAATGGTGCTAAAATAATGCTGAAGCTTTGAGAATTTCTACCCTGTATAATTCTTCTGTAGCTATTTCCTTGAATTGAATTATACCCTCTTGGGAGAATAGGAAAGAGGGAAGGGGTGGGAATTGGCAAGGTTTATGAAACTCACAAAAAAGAAGACTTGGGATGCTCAAATCTTTCCAGAGAGACCTATGAGGCACATCCTCAAGATTTTATAATCAATAAACAAGACCTAGAAGGCAGGAGGTTGCTAGTAGAGCTGCATGGGATTGTGTAGAGAACTTGACTGATGCAGATCTCCTGAGGCCCATTAACGGGATTAGCAATGACACAGAAAGAACTCTGCCCTATGCTCCTAGAGGTCATTTGAACAAACTCACTGCTACACCACGCCAGATTGGATAAAATCATTTCTTCATAATCTTGCCAATGTCCTCTTTGGGGTAAATAAACATTTGTTCCTATCTCTCAAGGAGAAGCCACATATCAATTATATACAGCAGGGAGATTCAACTCATTAGACCAAGGGAAAAAGTCAGGTGAGATTCCTACTCCCAAAGTTACATCCTTCTTACTTGGCATCAGCAGAACACCAGACAGTACCCATTTATACTGTGGTACCACTGTCCACTAGCTGCCAACAAGGCTGGCTCTACTGCAATATTAAAGTTAAAGATCATATGTGAGAAAGTAAGGAGCAAATAGTAAATATAATAACTAGCTATGCTAATTAAACAAGTCAGTTATTTATAGACAAATAATCAAAGAGATAGCAGATATTGGAGAATAAAAAAGTAAGGGAACAAATTTATAAAAACCAGAAAAAGTGGAGCAGCCCCAACCTGTGTGAGCTTCATCTTTCAGTCCACATCTCAACCTGAAATCATGATTTAGCACCCTACTCCTTGAACCACAGCTCTGTCTGCCTCTCAGGAGGCCTTCTACTACCTAGAATATCCATTTTTTAGAGGCTTTCCACTCCTAGGAACTACCAGGCAAGCCAACACCAGATGCTAAACAAGATATCTAATGGCAAGTAAAAGAACAAAATCAACAAAAGCCAATGTAATATGGCACCATCAGAACCCAGCTCTCCTACTATGGCAAGCTCTGTTTATCCTAACATACCTGATGAACTAGACTGTAACCTTAGATTTGATCTTATAAAGATTATAGAAGCCTTTAGAGGAAATAAACAAATCTTTTGGAGAAATACAGGGAAATACAAACAGGTAGATACCTTTAAAAAGGAAATAAATAAATCCCTATAGAAATACAATCAAATAAGTGAAGGAAATGAATAAAACTGCTCAAGACCAGAACATAGAAATAGAAAGAATAAAGAATATACAAGAATACACAATAAAAAAATTCAAGAGGAGGTAACACCTAGGATAGAAAACAGAAACTACAGATGTAAGAATTGCCAACAGAATACAAAAGAAGAAAGAAGAAGAAGAAGAAGAAGAAGAAGAAGAAGAAGAAGAAGAAGAAGAAGAAGAAGAAGAAGAAGAAGAAGAAGAAGAAGAAGAGAATCTCAGGTGTAGAATATACCATAGAAATTGATATATTTATTAAAGAAAATGTATCTAAAAAGTTTCTAACACAAAACATCCATTTGCACATATACACGTGAACGCGCATGCACGTGGGCTCGCGCACAGAGAGAGAGAGAGAGAGAGAGAGAGACACAGAGAGAGAGAGAGAGAGAGACAGAGAGAGAGAGAGAGAGAGAGAGAGAGAGAGAGAGAATCACCACTAACCTCAAAATAACAGAAACTAGCAATCATTGGTCATTAGTATCTCTCAATATCAATTGACTTAATTCACCAATAAAAAGACAAAAAAGTAACCGAGTGGGTATATAAACAGAATTCATAATTTTGTTGCATATAGAAAACACACCTCAACCACAATGGTAGACATGACCTCAGAGTAAAGGGCTAGAGAAAAGCTTTCCAAGCAAATGGATCCAAGAAACAAGCTGGAACAGTCACTATAAATATCTAATAAAATAGACTTTCAACCACAATTATCAAAAGAGATTGGGAAGGACACTTCATACTCATCAAAGAAAAATCCATGAAGGTAATATGTCAATTCTGATCATCTATGCCCCAAACACAAGGCAACCCCATTCATAAAACAATCATTACTAAATCTTAAACCACACATCAAACCCCCCACAAAAATACTGGGGGACTTCAACACCCTGCTCTCATTAATAAACAGGTAATAGAAACAGAAACTAAACAGAGAATTTATGCAACTAACAGAGGTTATGAACCAAATAGACCTAACAGATATCTACAGAAACTTCCACCCAAACAAACAAACAAACAAACAAAAATAGGCCTTCTTTTCAGCACCTCACAAAACCTTGACCAAATGTGGCCATATAGTCTGTCACAAAACAAGCCTCAGCAGTTACAAGAAAATTGTCATAAGAACTTGTATCTTATCAGACCACTATGAATTGCTCAACAATAATACTGGAAAGCTTACATATTTATGGAAATTGAACAACTCCCTACTAAATGATCTCTGGGTAAGAGAAGAAATAAAGAAAAAAAATAAAATTAAAGACTTTCTAGAATTCAATGAAAATAAAGGCACAAATACCCAAATTTATGGGACACAATGTAAGTAGTGCTAAGAGGAAAGTTCATAGAACTAAGTACCTCCATAAAGAAACTATAAAGTTCTCATACAAGCAGCTTATTAGTACACATGAAGGCTCTAGAAAAAAAAAGAAGAACACATGAAAGAGGAGTAAAAGGCAGGAAATAATCAAAAATCTGGGCTTAAATCAACCAGTTAGAAACAAAGAAAACAGTATAAAAAAAATCAACACATCCAAGAGCTGGTTCTTTGAGAAAATGAACAAGATGGACAAACCCTTAGCCAAACTAACTAAAAGACACAAAAGACAGTATCTAAATAAACAAAATCAGAAATGAAAAAGAAGACAGGACAACAGACACTGAGGAAATTCAGAGAATCACTAGGTCTTACTTTAAATGCCTGTACTCTACAAAATTAGAAAATCTTAAGGAGATGGACAATTTTCTAGACAAATACCACTTACCAAAATTAAATAATATCAGGTAAACTATTTAGACAGGCCTATAACCCCTTAGGAAGTAGAAACAATCATCAAAAGTCTACCAATCAAAAATTGCTCAGGGCCAGATGGTTTTAGAGCAGAACTCTATCAGAATTTCAAAAAAGAGCTAATACCAATACTCTTCAAGATATTACACAAAATAGAAACAGGAAAAATTCTGCCAAACTCATTCTATGAAGCTACAGTCATTCTAACACCTAAACCACACAAAGACTCAACAAAGAGAGTATTAGAACGTTTCTTTTATTAATATTGATGCAAAAATACTCAATAAAATACTCACAAACTGAATTCAGAAACATATCTATATCATAAACCAATTCCACTAAAATCAGGGCAAGACAAGGCTGCCCACTCTTCTTATCTATTAAATATAGTACTTAAGACAGCTATATCAGGGTCCTGTCAGCAAAATCTTGTTGGCTTATACAATAGTGTCTGGGTTTGGAGGTTGTTTATGGGATGGATCCCCGGGTGGGGCAGTCTCTGGATGGTCCTTCCTTCGGTCTCAGCTCTTAACTTTGTCTCTGTAACTCCTTCCATGGGCATTTTGTTCCCCTTTCTAAGAAGTATCAAAGTATCCACACTTTGGTCTTCCTTCTCCTTGAGTTTTGTATTTCTAGCTGCATATGTAGCAGAGGATGGTCTAGTTGGCCATCAATGGCAGGAGAGGCCATTGGTCTTGAAAAGATTCTCTGCCCCAGTATAGGGGAATGCCAGAGCCAGGAAGCAGGAGAGAGTGGTTTGGGGAGCAGGGGGAGGGGGAGTGTATAGGGGGGTTTCTGAGAGGAAACTAGGAAAGGGGGTAGCATTTGAAATGTAAATCAAGAAAATATCTAATAAAAAAAGAAAAAATATAGTACTTGAACTCATAGCTAGAGTAATGAGACAGCTGAAGGAGATCAAGGGGATACAGATTGGAAAGGAAGACTTAAAAGTATGACAATTCAAGGATGATACGGCAGTATACATGATCAACCCCCAACTTTCTACCAGAATACTCCTGTAGCTGATAAACACCTCTAGCAAAGTGGCTGAATATAAAGTTAACTCAAACAAATCTGTAGCCATTATTTATACAAATCATAAATGGGCCAGGAAACAAATCAGGGAAAAAAACCCTTCAGAATAACAACAAATAATATAAAATGTCTTATTGTATGTAACTCTACCAAACCAGAGAAAGACCTAAATGACAAGAACTTCAACTCCCTGAGTGCAAACTTGTACAAGTCTGGAAATCAGTCTGGCGTTTTCTCATTAACCTGGAAATAGTTCTACTTGAAGAACCCATTATACTACTCCTGGGTAAGTCCCCAAAGGTGCACCACCATATTACAAGGACATGTGTCCCACTATGTTCATAGTAGCTTTATTCATAATAGCCAAAAGCTAGAAACAACCCAGATGTCAAACTGAAGAATGGACTAAGAAAATATGGTCCATCTACACAATGGAATACTACTCAGCTATTAAAAACCAAGACATCATGAATTTTGCAGGCAAATGGTTGGAACTTGAGACTATCATCCTGAGTGGGGTAACCCAGACCCAAAAGACATGCATTGTATGTATTCACTTGTAAGTGGATATTAGCACAAAATACAGGTACCATGTTACACACCACTAATCCAAAGAAGCTAAATAAGAAGGAAAGTCTAAGTGAGGATGGCTGAATCTCACTTAGAAGGAGGCATATATAGAGAGGGTACTGGATGGGACAGAGGATAGTGAAGGGAGGGGTGTCCATATCAGGTGTAGGGAGACACAGAAGAGAGGACCAGAGAGAGAGTCAGGAAAATAAATGGATACTGGTAGGGTTTGGGATGGGAGTGGCTCCCAGGAGTCAATTCAAGTAGCTAGGATATATAGCAGTGTGGATATGGAGCCTGAAGTGGCCACCTCTTGCAGCCAGACAGGACCCCCAGTGGGGGGATAAGGACATTAACCCACCTACAAAACTTTCCATTGAAAATGTGTCCTGTCTAAAACAAATGCAGGGACAAAGATGGAGCAGAGTAAGGGAATGGCCAAACAATAATTGGACCAACTTGAGACTCATCCCATGCACAAGCACCAATCCCTGAAACTATTGATGATTCTCTATTATGTTTGCACACAGGAGCCTAGCATAACTCTCCCTCCGAGAGACTCTACCTAGAAGCTAACTGAAACAGATACAGAAACCCACAGCCAAACATTAGATGGAGCTCAAGGATGAGTTGGGGAAAGGATTTCGTAGCACCCCTGACGGGATAGGAACTCCAAAGGAAGACTAACATAGTCAACTAACCTGGATTCTCAGGAGCTTTCAGAGACTAAGCCATCAACCAGAGAGCAGACATGAACTGGATGGAGGCCCCCCAGCTCATATGTAGCAGATTTGCAGCTCAGTCTTCATGTGGGTCCTCCAACAACTGGAGTGGAGGCTGTACCTAAAGCTGTTGTCTGTCTGTGGGATATGTTTCCCTAAATATGCTGCTTTGTCTGGCCTCAGGGGATCCCACTCAGAGGGAAAGGGGAGTGAGAATGGGGGATGGGGGTGGGGGACTAGGGACTGTGGGATGGTGACTGGGAGAAGGGCCACAATCCTGATGTAAAATGAAAACATACATAACCTAATTAAAAAAAGAAAAGGGAAAGAAGTAGATGACAAACCTAGGTTAAAACAACTATTCAAAATATTATTAGAATTTTCAGAGAGCTAAGATTGTGTTCACTAATCAAAAAGAATCTCTAGACCTTGCATGGCAAGGCAAACCTTTAATCCCCAAATCTGGAGAGCAGAAACATGAATTCCTTTATGTTCAGCCTGTTCTAAGTAGTAAATTCCAAGGCTGCAAAATGAGACTGCCAGGAAGACAGGGAAAGAGAGGGAGGGAAGGAGGGAGGAAGGGAGGGAGGGAGGGAGGGAAGGAGGGAGGGAGGGAGGGAAGGAGGGAGGGAGAGAGAGATGATCTACAACAACAATTAATTACAGTTCAAGTCAGTAGTTTTCCAAATGTATTGACTAAAACCATTAAACATATGACAGGTTATATATGTGTATATATGCATGTTCATAGTATTTAATGAAATACATGTACAGATAAGTAGTAACACATAGCACAGCTCCTTAGCCATGCAGTTTTTACATTACATTTATTTCACTGCTCATTGATAGATTTCGAAGAATAAAACAGCTGCAGATCAGCCATGGGATGTTCTATATGATACCAAAGGAGTAAATCTCACAAACTAAAATGCAAAACAACAAAGGAATGGCTATAAAAGAGCAGAAAGTTAAGAATTATATATAAAATTTCCAGATAGAAAAATATGTGTGCTGCTAAAAAGAAATGACTCAACAGAGGAAAGACTACAGGAAATGTCACACAGTAGGAAGATGTGTTTAATGGGATGAGTTGAGATGCGGCTGAGCAAGATGAACGGAAATTAAAAATTAAACAAGGCCAGCTACAGGGCTGTAAACTTCCTGCTGCATTCCCAGCATTCCAAGGATAAGGAGGAGACTCCGAAGGCTTCCAGAGGAAACAAACTAATTACACGGCATGCCGGAAGGATGTGCGTGTGTGTTCCTGCCACCACTTTCCTCATTATTATCAGGTTCTCATTAGCATCCTGCTTACAAGGAAACAAAAAACCATGATTATCAAAACTTAAAGAAAAATATTGTGTTTAAATAGGCATAGTCTGCCAGAGCGATGTAAGGCAAAAGAGCCATCAAGTCTGCAAATGCTAGCACACCACCACTGATGCTTCACATATAAACACCCTCTGCTGAAACAAACAAGAGACAATCAAATCATGTTATTCATCGAAACCAAAGATAATGCCAAGAGTAATGAGAACACATGCTACAAAAAGCAAGAAGCTATAAGAACTATTCCTTTAAAAGTTTGAAAATTGAAGGGCAGAACATCAGAGACAAAGATGCCTAAAACGACATCCTTGGGAGCCCCAGAGCTATGGACATATAGTATGTGCAACAAACCCACTCTTTGAAACTGTATCATGTTGTGTTCACAAAACATACTTAAACTAATGATGGTTTGTTGGCTTTTCATCTTTTAAATCATTTTATATTAAGTCCCAATTAAATACACAGAGGTGATCCCATTATTGTAAAAGATACTGTAAAACTGAGGTGTGGATTACAGCCGGAGTGTGAGGGACTCACATTACCATTGTGAGAAGTAATGTGTCACAACTCACACATACATCATGCAGATATTCATAGCAAGCCAAGAAACTTGGGGAAATTAACACAGAAGGGCTTACAAAGATGGACTGGAAGGCTGGGTATTTTAAAGCACCCATTTTATGGAGAACACTAAATATGTGATAACTCAAATTCATAATGTCACAGAGACTTTAAGAGTCTCATGATTGCCAAAAAAGAAAAAAAAAAGAGAGAGAGAGAGAGAAAACACCTGGAGATGGAGTGCATCTAGCAGGCAGGACTCTCATCAGGGAGCAGACATGGAAGAGGTATCCAGGGTTTTACCATTCAGTACTCTGGTAAGAAAAAAAGTAACTTCTCATTTTCACTGATGCTACCTTAAGTATCTGTAGCTGTGTTAGGAACTTCACTTTTCATATGCCTATATGTGGGGAAGCTCTTGTGGATTTGCCTTTGATGATCTCCGTGAGTTTTTCACACAGCAAAACCCATACTTGCTTGTTCTGTGAAATGGGGCCAGGCTCCTCATTTACCTGGTAATATTAATGTTTCTTCCAGCAGTGGACACCACACCCCTTGGCTTTCATAGATACAGCTGATACTTGACCAAAACTTGCATTATTACATCTGTACACTCTTCAAGTTGTCATGCTAAATTTGACTTAGCACCTGACATGGGCTGATAGGGTGAGTTTCAACCTTTCACATGTGTGTGTATGTGTGTACATATACACATATGTTTATAATGAAATTTCAAGTGATTTATAATTACTAATCTAGGTAAAATTTTATCATGTCTGATAATACTATTCCCAAGACACACATATACACACAAACACACACAATTCTTAAATTGTCTAATAAGTGTTTTTCTGTTTTATTTTGTTTTGTTCTTGTTGTTTAGTCCATATATTGCTCATTTTAACTTATATATAGTATTGTTCAATTTCTCCTCATATAAATCAGTCGTCATGATAGTTTCTGAATAACATATATGTTTCCTGTTCTTTGTCTTTAACCAGAATTTCAATTTATTGGTATGTTGATGGTGGGAGCTCTTTTCCTGTTACCATATTTTATTCTGTCTGTGTGTATACATGTGCATGAATTTACATGTTCACACCCCCGTATACATGCTGAGGTTAGAGGAAAACTTACAAGAGTTGATTTTTTCTCCTCACAGCATGTTGGCCCCCAGGATCAATCTCAAGTTGTCAAGCACATTTTACCAGTTGAGCCATCTTGTTAGCTAGAGCCCTATATTAACAATGAAGTACTAGTGAGGCTGATTATAGGGTGTACACATACTCTTACACATGCACTGTCTCAGGGTTAAGATCATTCATTATAAAGTTCTTAGGTACAAATGGTTAACAAAAGCTGTTGTGGTTTCAATATGAAGTATCCCTCACAGATCCTTATTTTAAATGATTGCTTCATAGCTCCTGGGGCTACTTTGGAAGGTTCTAGAAACTTTAGGATGGAGCTGGCTGAAGGAAGCAGTCTTTGTGGGTATCTTTGGTCCTTTTTTTCATGCTCCTGCTGAGCCCCACTGCCACGTTCAGCCACTCATAGGCAGTGAACTCTATCTGCACTCTGAAACCATGAGCTTAAATACACGAGCCACCCTTGAGTTATTTCTGTCTCCTGTTTGGTCACAGTGATGAAAAGTCTAACTCAAAGGCTCAGGTAGCCCTTGCTGCAAGCTCATAAAGTAACCGCACAGCACAGCACAGCACAGCACAGCACAGCACAGCACAGCACAGCACAGCACAGCACAGCACACACAGCACAGCACAGCACAGCACAGCACAGCACAGCACAGCACAGCACAGCACAGCACAGCGGAGAACAGCCTCCCTTCATGGGTATCATCTGGTCTCACTGCTGATGTCCGGCTCCTCTGGATAAAAACGGTCTCTATTACAGATTCAGCCTCATGATAAATTTTCTCAACTTTGGATATGACAGGGCTACTCCCCATATTTGATAGGGTCTGTGAATACTGTCAAACTCATTGAGTCGGGGCATCTATTCTACCCAGGGGCACCTAAGGAGTTTTCCCATTCACTTATTTCATTTTCTTGGGATTCATATGCACGCAATCATGTGTTCAAGTAACAGGGTTAATTTTCTTTCAAGACTCACAACTCTGTTTCTATTTCAAAACATAGTTCATTGGTTAGAATTATAGACAACTATTTAGATAAAAAATAAGCCCCCCTCAACTAGTCTCAACTATATATGATAGGAAAACCAACCAGAATTTATTATTAAAACAATGCACTTGATACAAATTTATTTACATTTAAAATATTAATAATGTAATGTATGTAGCATCCTCAGATTTATTAACAACATGCCATCTTATCAGTACAATTTTATGTTAGCTCACTTTGCATCTTAAAATTCGTGTGTGTGTGTGTGTTTGTGCATTTATGTATATGACTGTACTCGCCTATGTGGTTGTATATGGAGGTCAAAGACTGACATTGGGATATCTCCCTTCAGTCCTCTCTCTCTCTCTCTCTCTCTCTCCCATCTCCACAAACCTATAATATATTCACAGTTTCTTCTAGACTGACTAGGCAGTGGGCCACTGGGATTATCTATATTCACAGACTTATACTGTGTTATAAGTGCTGGTACCATGGCTGCCTCTTTACTTGCGTGATGGGGATCTCCAAATTCATGTCCTCAAGCTTATGCATCCATCTTTCCAGACCAATAACAATGGTTTTCATTAGGACATCTTAGTGGAGTATAGTGAGGGATGTTTTCATGAACTGTTGATTTCTTTTTTCTCCTTGATCAAACACTTGCTTTAAAATTTTTTACATTTGTATCAGATGAATATTTACAGGTATTAAAACAATGAAAACAAAGGCCACAATCAGGTCTGTGCAACATGTGGTATCTATATGTATGTGTACACATGCTGTTTGCTGTCTCAGCTAACAGGAACATTCCAAGAGGTGACTGCAAATGTGGTTCAGCATAGGTTGGCACAAGCTCCTCTGTCTTCTCTCCATCATCCCTAACTGTAGCAAACGCGTTCACTTCAGTCCTCCTGACATGACATTATGTTCACAAACTGGCTGCTGGCCACTCCAGAAAACACCAAGAGCCTTTCCTTTTTACCTCATGGTGCTAAGAGGGCCTCAATTTCATCTCCCCTCATTGTCTCCATTGATTGTCCTTAAATTCCATTGCTCAGATGGAATCACCCATACAAAAGGTCCAAAGAAATATGAGGTAAAAATAAATGACTAGCACATAGAATCACGGGGCATCACCTCTGATTTAAGGTTAGATTAATTGTAAACAGCTACCTCAGTTTGGAAGACTGTGGCCACAACAAGAAAATGAAAGTCTTACTAACGAGAGAGGGAGGGTGTGGTGAGGACTGAATACAATTTTTATGTCAGTTACATGCATAATTTCTTTTGCAGGTGTTGCCATTCACCAATTTATCACACAATCTTCACCCAATTTATCACATTCAATAACCAAAGTCAATTATTATTTTTTTAAGACTATTACCTTCTACTCCAAATTTCTCCTTCCCCACTATGATTCCTATAGACATCTCTTCCATGAACATTTGGAAAACTAAAGCAAAATCATTTGCTCTCAGAATTTTTTATGGATGAGCGACCTGACCTTTATCTTATATTGTTAGGATTATTGGTTGTTTTAACTTTTGGTTTCTGTGATGACTTTTATGATGTATATGTTATTTCAGTAGTACTTAATTATGCTTATTGTATCCAGTTCAATACCAAGACTTATAAGATTATTTTAAAGTATTAACATCTCATTAGAATATCAACAAAACCTCTAATTTTCAACCTTAGATTTGCCATCTATTCTTATGTATTTATGCAAGATCTTTTACAGTATAAATTATTGCAGTATTTAATCTTTTATAATTATGAGTTTTTACTTTCAGTTCTTTATTTGTGCATTGCACAAGTTTCTTCAAAGTAGGTGATTTGAATTCTTGACTTACATAATTCTTCTCTAACAATAGGCCATCCATATACACTTTAAGAAACAAACACTCTGATTTATTAAATTTCTTAAAATCACTCTGAGCACATAATGTTTTTCAATGACATCAACATTCTTCACATAGCCACTAGAGAAAACAAACAAATTGCAAATGGATTGACTTTATAGAGAAACAAGGTATATATGTATACCTTGTATAAAATAAACTCAATATATAGAGAGAGTTTATTTTAATGGCTAAATTACTACAGCTATATCTATCATATATATTACATATATGTATATGTATATAAAATCTTATCTAACAATAGGCCATTATATGTATATATATGTATAAAATTATAAAATATAAAATATAAATTATATATATAATTTATATATGTATATAAATGTATATATATGTATATAAATGTATATATGTATATATATTATATATTTATGTATATAAAATATAAATTATATATACATATATATATATATATAATCAAGCTAATATATAATACTAGCTAATATATATAAAACAGGAAAGGAGACTTTGAAATATTGTATCTTAAGCAATGTGGCCAGTGTGCACGGCCTTTGAAAGATAAAAATGACAATTTTATCCATTTTATTTTAACTTGGTCAGTTTTCTTAGTCATGGTATTTTATATTATTTTATCTTTCACTACCTAAAATAGACAGTAAATTACACATTTCTAGTTAAAAAAATGATTAAGAAAAGATTCATAAAGAAACCCAAGGATAATTTTATTAGACTCTAAAAGAAAAACAATGGTCCAGGCCAGCTGGTAACCTGGCAGCTGCCAGCAAGGCAAGATGGAGGCTGGGAGGAGAAAAGGCTCTGTCTTTTGAGTTAAGCTGCATGTTTCACGGTAGAAACCCATCACACGGTAGGAAGTGTCAGAGTTGGAGTGAGCTTCAGAGAGCAAAAGGAAGCCTAAACTACTGGAAAAAGTAGACTTAGACTCTGGTCAACACCCAGTGGGAAGAAAGGCTATACTCAATGATATTCAGATTCACTTAAGCCATGATAAGTGCAGGATCTTTAGCATGGCTTGTGGTGTTGCTGAATCCCTGAGAGATCGTCCCCTGGTTCTGTGATTTTCTGAGTTTACTGGAGGTCCAGTTGCCACCAGCTTTCTCTTGATTCTATTTCCTTGGCCAGAAGAAAACAGCTTTTCTAAGTGGTTCTGTGGTGCTACTTTAACATTCCCTGTCATGAACAGGGAGACAAACAATCATTTAGAAGTTGGACTGAAATACGGAAATGGATATCATAACCCATAGTTACCATGAAAACCTAGTCATCAATTCTAAAACTGTTCACTGGAAGAGATTTATGTCTGGACTGGACATGTTCCACTTATGCCTGCACCTCACCCCCAGGTAGGGGTGTTCCCTTAGGGGGAGGTAAGAAACCAGAGCTCTTTTCAGGCATGCTTGGCCAGAGAACTGTAGTGCCTAGAGCTGCTGCTTTCACTATCCCTTCCCTAAGTCTGCCTAAAGAATTCCATTGCCAGCTTTTATCAATGAGATGGTGACTTTCCTTTTAGTAAAAGAAAACCAAATTGCTCATGGAAAACACATTCTAAGACTTATACAACGTTTTTCATTTTTATCATGTTTGTAGTCAACTCTATGTTACCCAAGTTGCTTATTCTCTCTTCTTAGATAAGTAGCTCTTTAAAATTTAGTCAAATGTAAGGGACTTACATGGTAACTGAGTTTGTTTTAATGGCTAAATTACTATTGCTACATCTATCATATACAGTTGCACTTTGACTCAATTTTTTTTTCATAGATTTTTATCTCCTGGCAATATAAAAAATACAGGTCATAAATTATCAATACTAAAGAGCATAACATTCTCCCCTCTGTGTATGGTAAGAAAATAAAGACAGTTTTAGGTTTGGAGTTCTTCTATCTTATATTTTCTGGTGCTCAGTTAATAGAATAGGAAAGTTTCATCGGTTTTCAGTTATATGATACCATCCACAGTAGCTACCACAGGAAATCTTCCTCTTGTATCACAATGTAAATTATATGGGATTTCAAAGATTGCCCATAAGGAACCATTTTATCCCAGATCTTAAATATTGGCTTGTTTGTCAGTTGGTCATATTGATAAATACTTTCCCGTTTTGGGGACCAAGTTACAGAACAAAAGAGGAAAGTAAACAGGAAGTGGTGTAGAAAGAAGTCGTAGGTCCCTGAGATGTGCATGACCATTCAGTGCTGGGCAGTGTTAGGAGCCTGCTCAGAGTGTTCAAAGTGGTGTGAACATGGCTTGTACTGAGTCAAGTTTGTTGTCTCAGAGTAGTGCAGCTCAGTGGTATGCCCAAGAGTAAATTTAATTTTCAAGCTAAAATATTCTGAAATTTCACCACTTATCCCAAACTCAACACTCATTACCACAAAGTGCTACTAAGCAGCTTCACGCAGCCTTCTCCCTCTCTTCAAATCCGCTCAGCCCGCTTCCAGCCCCCAACCCCCACAAATAGAAACTCAGTATCCTTCTCTGAGGCCTAAGAAAGCCTAAGCTTGCTGGTTGCTAGGGTCTATTTAATAAATTTTCCTAAGCTGTGTGGATAATGAGATAAGATATTCAGGGGAATTAAAATGTTAATTATGTGTACAGGTTGGTAAATACGCTCTGTGATTTGAACAGACTCATTATATGAGCTTAAATTATTATTACAACAGTGAATGTCAACCATTCATGATACATTACCTTCATCACAAAATATTGACAACCAAATCTTACCATGTGCTCGCTAAAAAATTAATGACTGCTCCAGAATTATTCTCAGTATGCTTTCAATAATTCCAGAAAATTCTTCTGACAATACAGGAGCAACACCCCCTCCTATCTCACCCATTGTCTCTCTCCTCCTAAATATCCATGTCCATTGTTCTTCTAACTAAGGAACTCAGACACACTTCACATAATTACAGTGGCACTGGATCTCTTAAGTATCTGCCCAAAGTCAAATAGGAAAGAAGGAACAAACATGATACCAGACCTAATCTCTATTTTGGAGCAATTGTGTGCAGCTCCTATTTGTTGACAAATGTCTCTAACTGGTATGTATTTATCATATTTACTCCCCAGAACAAACCTTCTGCATAGGTCTTTACTTTCCTCTTTTTGCCAAGAAAACTTTTAAACACATTGTTAATGCCTAACTGAAAGGAACAGAACTCTCAGGACCCCTCATTTGTGTTTCTTTCAGTCACCAAGTCCTGAAATCCTCTTGGGGACACCTGTAAAGGCCAGCTTTAGTATTCAGAGTTTCAGATATAGACACTCAGATGAGAATCATCATTTGTGAAGGCAAAAGAAAAAAGAAAAAAAAAGAAAAAAGAAAAAAAAAAAGAAAAAGAAAAAAAGAAAAGGGTGTGGTCACCATGACAAGAAAACAGCCAGAGTAGCAGAGTAGGAACAGAGATGGCTCCCCCATTTGGCAGTCAGGGTGGGACATCCGTAACAACTCAGCTCTTCCCATTTATAAACTCCGTAAATCATTCCTCTCCGGATTGTCTTCTCAGCTGCCCTCAGCGTTCTGAGCAGGGAAAGGTCCCAGGGAGCCAGTTTGCATTTTGCTTGAGGCTAAATATGAGCTCTTTATAACCTGATCTGCTTGTCCACTGCCTGTGACATGTGCCAGCTTAGCTCTTATAAAAAACAAATAGCTCCCATGATTCAGCTAAAGACTAGCCCCTAAAAATAGAAGATGAGATTAAAGACATGCTATTATGGAACACGAATCCGAGAGAAACTGATACATCTTTTGCTATATGTGGAAGAAATTATCAAGGATAAGCTAACTAGGTGTGGTATGTGCTCATTAAAAAATGTATATTCTAAGCCGCAGCTTACTTGCATAGTTTGAAATATATATGCTTAATATCCACATCAATTTTGGGTACTCTGTTTTCTGTTTCTCATTAATCAGCTAAGAGGTTAGCCTTACTCAAACATCTGTTCACCTCTTGATTACCAAGTTTAATTTTAGATGGTTCGGGTGAATGAAATAAAATCTCCTATTTTAGTTGGGGATAGAGACAAATAATTATCTGTCAAGTTCTACGATATACATTCATGAATTTTAAGATGTACTCTAATTCATTCCCCCACAGTGGTCACAGACTCCACCAATACTGCATCCTGCTCTATGCAAAGTCACATGACCACAATATGTGCCTTAGATGCTTAGATTTGTTTAAAATACGACTTTAAGAGAACTAACAGTCAAAGCAGTGTGGCGCCTTACTCTTGTAATTCCAGCACTCAGGAGGCTGAGGCAGGAGAATTGCAGCATGCAAGGCCAGTCTGGGACAAACAATGATATTGTGGTTTGAAAAATAAAAAATAAAAAATAAATAAAAGTAAAATATTATAAAAACCCAAAGACAGCAGCAGCAAAAGCATGGAATGAGTAACTGACCCAGCATCAGTATCTTAGCTCTCTACTTCCTACCTGAGGTAATCCAGCATCACCTGTCTTAGCTCTCTACTTCCTACCTGAGGTAATCCAGCATCAAGTGGTTTTAGCTCTCTACTTCCTGAATTATATAACTCAGCTCAGCACTGGATTTATACTTTAACTTTATTGCATGGTAGAAATAAAATGACTATAACCAGTCAATCCCCATCCCACAGAGTAGCTGTGAGCTATAACCCAGTCTTTCCCTATCCCACAGAGCAACTGTAAGCAAAAGACCAGAGAAGCATAGCTGAAGATGTAAGGGGAGCTTCCAATATTGAAGAGCTCAGAATAAAATGAGGATGAAACATTATAAAAGCAATAATATTTACAATTCTACATATGTGCATACCCACTGTGCACTCTCGTTAACCGCCCTGTCTGTCCCATGCAATTCCCTCCATCCCTTCCCTCTCACATGCATTCATTTACATTGTGCTATCCCTAGAATGATCTTCCAGGGCCATCTGTGTGATCAGGGGTCTAAGGCTATCCACTGAATCATAGTAAGCTCAGCAGGGAGTACACAACTAAAGACACTGATCCTCCCTCTCCCAAAAACAACGTTTATAAAGAAAACATTATTATCTGGATAATTTGTAGACACATTTTTAAAAACCAGTAAGAAAACAGTGTCACACTAATTGTGGAGGGAGATTGGTTTGATTTTGAGAAAACAGCTGATGAAAGAAATATTTATTTTTATCTGGCACATAGGGGCACAAACCTATAACCCCAGCACCAAATAGGCAGAGGAAAGTAGATTTGTGTGAGCTCAAGGCCAGCCTGGTCCAGCCAGTGAATTTCAACCCAGTTAGGGCTACATAGTGAGACTGTCTCAAAACAGAAAGAAAATAAACCAAACCAAACAAACCAGCCAAAACAAGCAAACCCAAACAAACAAAAGGAAAGCCACCAGTAATTTTACTTATTGTTTTAAATCCTATAGATATAATTGTAAAATCATTTCAATTATGTGTATATTACATGTATACCATAATTTGCTACTATTGTACATGAGGTAATACGATACTTTGTATAAAATAGGAAAACCTACTATTTATAATTAATATAGCAGTCTGACTCATTTTCACACATTAAGTCACATTTCCTAATAAACTTAGATGAAATAGTTTAGTTTTCCTAAAACTTTAACTTGAAATAACAAAGCATGGATGGAGTTCATGCATACTCTAAGATCTAGGCTGAAACTACTCAGGTACCCTGATAGGAAAAGTAATTTTGCTGGGAAAGAAAACCATCTAACTACAAACTGTCTAAGCATGTCTGAATTCCTACATGTGCAGTGACCAGGATGATCCACTGAGTAATGTTTACTAAAGATTTGTTTTCTTAAGGGAAAGATTTCATACTGCAAAGACACATTCATTAGATAATAGTTAGTATATAAAATCAAGTACAATTCAAATTTATTAAAACAAAATCAGCAAAAGCACAGATTGAATAATATTCCAAATATTTTAAATTATAATCATAAAACATTACTTCTGTAGAAGCATATGAACCAGAAGAACAATGTAAAAGCAAAAGCTGGGAGGTTCATATTTAATATATTTTTATACTTGTTCAATGAGCCAAAACTCATGAGAATTACAAGTCAGAGTGAGAAAGATAATTCTTGACCTTATTTTAAAAATATGACTTATTCATATAATTAAGTCTGATTTTTCTTTAATACATATGTAAAATGGCCTAGCTACATAATACAAGTTCTAGAACTACTGTTGTGTATTTCATTAGAAAATCATATTTTTATGTATGAATGCATATATATATATCTATATGCGGTGTGCGCCTTCATATTTGATGCTTTTATTATAAATAAAAGTAAATATGTTTTAAGTATCCACTTCTTTAAGTCAAATTGAGATAAAAAGCTTAAGTACCACTAAAGTACAGTTTTATCCCTCTTCAACATAAAGGATGGATCTCATTCGAGATCATAAACCCAGTAAACGGTCGTCAGCCTGAAGTCAAACCATCTTCAATTCCACTAATGAAACAGTTGGTGAAATAGAATAAAAAAGATAATTACCCTCAGTATAAGCTCATGACCCCATGTACAGAGGGAAAACCCTATGGGAAATATAGAAATAATGGAAAACTACATCATCCAATCTTATGCTTTTAAAAATGTTTTAACAGTTTTTCAACTGAGAGACTTGTCTTAAAGTTGGTATTCTACTTTCAGCAGTCAAAATACCTCAGGAATACTGAAACTACCCATAGGGAAAGGTGAGTTTGTTTGTTGGTGGGTCTGCTTGTTTGCTTCCTGCCCAGGTCTTCTTTCCTCTTCTCAGCTCTATGTGCTTCTGAGTTCCTGAAAACTGGAAACTTTGCTCCGCTCACTCACTTTCCTTGCTTGTTAGAGCCATTTTTGAACCACGGTTTCAATGCCATTGACTTAGAGTTAACGAAATGTTGTAATTTATTTTTTAAGCCCCCGGTGTTAGTCAATGTCTCCCTGGCTGTGATAAGACACCTCAACCAAGGGAATTTATAGAAGAAGAGTTGATTTGGAGGTTATGGTTTCAGAAGGTTCGTGCTCATTGTGGTGGGGATCATGGTACAGGCAGGCAGATCCGGCACTGGAGCAGAACTGAGCATTTATGTCTTGAGGCACAAACACAGAGCAGACATAGATGCAGAATGGTGCAGTCCTTTGAAATCTCAAAACCTGCCCTGTTACTTTTCGTTCAATGAAACCACAACTGCCAGTGTTTGCCTCACAATTCCACCAACTGGGGACGTAGAGCCGAGTAGGGGCATTCTTTTAAACTACTACATTCCTTTTCTGCCATGCTCTACTGACTGGTACCCATCATTCTGCTCTGTTTCTATGTGGCAGCTTTTTTTTATATTTCACAAATGAGCTCTGAACTATTTCACTTAAACATAATAACATTCTCCAGTTTCATTCAGATTGTCACAAGTGACAAGATTTCATTGCTTTCTGTGGCTGAGTATTATTCTGTTTTATGTGGGTGGCATACTCTATTATACCATTCACCTATTGTGGTGCTGAATTTGGCTCCACTTATTGCCTATTGTAAATAGTATTTAAGGATATAGTTTTGAATCACAGTTAACCACTCTATCTTCTTAAGCTTGGCAAACTTGTAAAGTTTACTATTTCACTTTTTTTTTTGGTTTGGTTTGGTTGGTTGTTGTTGTTTTTGTCTTATTTTGTTTTTTATTCTGGAAATAAAATATATAAAGGAAAAATTCTAGAGAAGGAGAAAAATTGTAGGTACTCTACATATTATAAACAGCGCTCAAAACTGATCAAGTCTTCTTTTTGTCAGTAAAAAAAATTTGTTTGTTTGATTCTAAGTGCTATTATTTGGTACATACTATTATTCTGAGTTACTTTGATTTTAATTCCTTTGCCACTGGAGGAACTCTTGCTTCTTTTCTACAGTAAAACTGGTATGTAATAAGTGATTTATCACTTCCTAAAATGAAAACATAACCAACAAATCTATCACCTCAGCAAACACTGTACGGTATAAACACAGATCAAAATGTCAGGTTACCCAATAAACATGCAATTCAAGTTCGCCAGTTATCTGGATACCATTTGAGATCTCTTGGCACAAAAACAAACAAACAAACAAACAAAAAAACAAAAACCAGTGAAAGAACAAGATATTTGCCCATTTGCCCTATCCTGAGACCAATGACAGCATAGCTTTAGTAACACTAAGCAAAGGATCAATAAACAAGATTCTTCCTCCTCCACTCTCAGGCTAGTGAAAGACTCTCTCTCTCTCTCTCTCTCTCTCTCTCTCTCTCTCTCTCTCTCTCTCTCTCTCTTTCTGGAAATAGCTAGTGAGTGTCAAGTTACAGAGAAAGGAAACAACTTGTGGCAAGGAAAACATCCCTTGACACTTAAATAAGGGGACACACAGGGAAGGTGAAAGCCAAGGGTTGACTAGGAACTCTTGGAAGAAAGAACTACTAAATGGTGGACTGCCGTTGGTGCTTCCATTCTAGTAATAAAGCCGGTTAGCCCATGACCTGAAAGACATCTGTCTCATCTCAATTTCTCCTGAACAATCCCAGAAAAATAAAAGTCCTGCAGCTGGAAAGTGCAGTGTAATAAACCAGGCAGGAAATGCATTTAGGAAACAGGACATAGATTGACAACACAAGCCCTGTCTGACTTATTAATCAGGAGTAGTCTCCACCCAAATTATTATTTATCTGTTGTTTTTACAGTACAAAATGTAAGATCTTGACCTGGTGAGATTTCTCAATGCGTAAAGATTCTTGACGGAGGATCTGAGTGTGATCCCTGGGATCCACAGAGTAGAAGGAGAGAACCAGGTCCTCAAAGTTCCCCTCTGACCTCCACATGCATGCCATGACACTGGCGCAGACACATGGAAATAATGAAGAAAGGTATAGTCTCTAAGCCCCATAGAATCTCTCTCACACTGGAAATAGTTGAGGATTAGAACTTAATGGGCTTGAAGATGGGCATCTCCTCTGAAAAGAATCTCCCTACTCACTGCTGTGGGTGCTGGAAGTACTCTATGGATGCTCAGTTTCTGCTGATTTCACAGTGGCAGGCAGGGGGAGTGCAGTCACTTTTGAAAGAAGCAGAAGACATCCAGCCTGGTCATGCAGTCTCTTTGCTGTATGACTCTCACCAACTGCCAACTAATGAAGTTCACCTCTCTCTATACTGTGAGTAGAATGGACAGGAAGAACAGAAAGTCTAATGTAGACAGTTCTATCAAGACAAGGCTACACAGCACTGTGCTATGTCCCCCATCACATCAGGCTGCAAAACTGAGGCATAAATTGGCCTACTTATTAGAAAAGACACACATAGATTATTCTGACTGGTCAGTAGGAGTCTCTGCTAGAGCTACCATCTAGTATAACTCACAGCTAGAAATATGCTGTGCAGCCTCATTATTTAATTAAGGGTGGGAGTTACAAGAGCTCTAAATGCAATAGAGCAGTACAATTTGCAAGGGCTCACAATTTATCGTTTTCATTAATTAACATAAAGTAGTGTAGGTGAATGAAATCAAGTGATCTGCTCAGCTATTAGAATTTTGAGAGTTAATTAATATCCCACCACAGATCATTGAGCTTAGAAATTATGAGTAACATATAGAATGTTAAAGAGTGTCATGATGTTTTATAAGCACGGGATACTCCTCGATTCCTTCAAATGGGCCCCTTAAGAAGCTTGCTACCCAAAATTGAAGATCAGATACGGTTAAATCCACAAGAAAAAAGTAATATAATTTTTTAAACCTGTGCATTTAATTTTGCAAACACAATAAATTATTTTCTTATTTACCTAATCAGGCAAGATGATTACTGAGCAGTAGTGGTTATTATTAAATAAACCTGTTTGCTTCACAAGTAGGTTTCAATTTTAGACTACCTTAATTTCTCACCAGGAAAAGAAACAAAGCCACCTACTACTTCATAGCCACATATTAAAACACAATCCAGCTAACCCCCATTTATGTTCAGAAACTGGGGACAAAGCATGGAGGTATAGGAGTCTGTGTGAATTGTCACCATCACAATACCCTGCCCTGGACTTCTCTTTAATTAAGAGCTCCAGAGAACTGGACACTACTGACACTCTACATCTTCCATGAGGAGCTGTGTGAATAAGAGTTGGTGTTGGCATTCCCAACCAAATGTCAGTAATTGGGAGTAGACATGCACTGTAACAAGCCCAGAGACTTCCATGATGTCTTCATGGTTTCCTAGCATATTTTGCTGCCTCTTATATTATATACCAAACACACAGCTTTGGTAAGAGCAAAATGCATAATGATGCTTCACCATTGTTGCTACTGAAGACAACGATTCTTTTTGCTCACTTCTTTTTCAGTCATTTCTTTTCCATTCCAGGTACTATCACCCACTCCCTAAAATATGTCAAGCACATTAGCAGTGCTTTGTACACATCTCCTCACTCCTGAAAAAGAACACTGAAGGTTTGTGTCTTATCCAATAAAAGAGAACTTTCCCGGGGTGAGTAAGAGAGCCCTAATCCTTAATATCTCTTAATGTAGCTATCTTTAGAAATGTGGAGTATTTAACTAAGGGAAGATGAGGTCTTATGGGTAGGCTCAATATGACCTGTGTCCTTACAAAAGGGAAACCAGGTCAAAGGCATCACAAGGTGCGAATGATCAGAACAGCCAAATACAAGCCAAGTAGAGAAGCTCCAGAAGAAACAGAGCCTACCCAGGCCCCTCACCATGCGCTCACGCATCCAGAACTGGAACAAGATTATTGTCTGCTGTTTAAGATATCCAGGCATGAAATCCCCTTGTTGCAATGCTAGCAAGGCAAAGCAGAAACTACTTACATATAAGAGAGTAAAGACAAAGGTAGAAAGATGTTATCAATGGTGTCCTTGCTCAAAAAGCAGATTGTTCCATTGCACTCATGGTTTGCAAGAACAAAATAAAATTTGTCCAGAAAAACTCACAACAATTTCAAATATTCACACAGACAAGTTAAGTTTATTTGACTGAAATGTGAAGAACCATGAGGGACAATCCTGGTGGAGGAGTGAGTTCCCTTGGAAGCAGAGAGTAGATCGCTCATCACTTTGTGAGGTTATTTTGCAGTGAGGTCAGCCTCTTTCAAACTGATTTCCCAGAATTTGAAAGTGCTTAAAGATCACTTTTGATCACAGAGGAAAAGAAGCACACAAAGAGAACAGATTAGTCTCTAGACTCAGCTTGCAGTATCAATGTTGATTAAGAATCCTCAACATCTTACTCTTGCCAAAACTTGTTTCTTTTTTTTTTTTTTAGTTAACCATGTATGATGTATTAAGATAATACATCTTATTTTTACAGTTTCAATAAATTTTTTCATTAATGTTTTTTTTCTTTCTGATTTTTATTAGGTATTTTCTTCATTTAATTTCAAATGCTATCCCTAAATTCCCCTATACCCTCATACCTGCTCCCCTACCTACCCACTTTCACTTCTTGGCCCTGGCATTCCCCTGTATTGGGGCACATAAAGTTTGCAAGACCAAGGGGCCTCTCTTCCCAGTGATGGCTGACTAGGCCATCTTCTGCTACATGTGCAGCTAGAGACATGAGCACTGGGGATACTGGTTAGTTCATATTGTTGTTCCACCTTCAGCTCCTTGGGAACTTTCTCTAGTTCCTCCATTGGGGGCCCTATGTTCCATCCCATAACTGACTGTGAGCAGCCACTTCTGTGTTTGCCAGGCACTCGCATAGCCTCACAAGAGACAGCTATATCAGGGTCCTTCAGCAAAATCTTGCTGATGTATGCAATAGTGTCTGCCTTTAGTGGCTGATTATGGGATGGATCCCCCCGGGTATGGCAGTTTCTGGATAGTCCTTTTGTCTCAGATCCAAATTTTGTCTCTCTAACTCCTTCCATGGGTGTTTGTTCCCAATTCTAAGAAGGGGCAAAGTGTCCACACTTTGGTCTTCCTTCTTGAGTTTCATGTGTCCTGCAAATTGTGTCTTGGGTATTCTAAGTTTCTGGGCTAATATCCACTTATCAGTGAGTACATACCATGTGAGTTCTTTTGTGATTGGGTTACTTCACTCTGGAAGATACCCTCCAAATCCATCCATTTGACTAGGAATTTCATGAATTCATTGTTTTTAATAGGTGAGTAGTACTCCATTGTGTAAATGTACCACATTTTCTGTGTCCATTCCTCTGTTGAGGGGCATCTGGGTTCTTTCCAGCTTCTGGCTATTATAAATAAGGCTGCTATGAACATAGTGGAGCATGTGTTCTTATTACCTGTTGGAACATCTTCTGGATATATGCCCAGGAGAGGTATTGCAGGATCCTTCGGTAGTACTATGTCCAATTTTCTGAGGAACCGCCAGACTGATTTCCAGAATGGTTGTATAAGCTTGCAATCCCTCCAACAATGGAGGAGTGTTCCTCTTTCTCCACAACCTCGCCAGCATCTGCTGTCTCCTGAATTTTTGATCATAGCCATTCTGACAGGTGTGAGGTAGAATCTCAGGGTTGTTTTGATTTGCATTTCCCTGATGATTAAGGATGTTGAACATTTTTTCAGGTGCTTCTCAGCCATATTGTATTCCTCAGTTGAGAATTCTTTGTGTAGCTATGTGCCCCATTTTTTAATGGGTTATTTGATTTTCTCGAGTCCCCCTTCTTGAGTTCTTTATATATATTGGATATTAGTTCCCTAGCTGATTTAGGATTGGTAAAGATCCTTTCCCAATCTGTTGGTGGCTTTTTTGTCTTATTGACATTGTCTCTTGCCTCACATAAGCTTGTCAATTTTATGAGGTCCCATGTGTCAATTCTCAATCTTATAGCACAAGTCATTGCTGTTCTATTCAGGAATTTTTCCCCTGTGCTCGTATCTTCGAGGTTCTTCCCCACTTTCTCCTCTATAAGTTTCAGTGTTTTTGATTTTATGTGGAGTTCCTTGATCCACTTAGACTTGACCTTAGTACAAGGAGATAAGAATGTATCAATTCACAGTTTTCTACATCATAACCGCCAGTTGTGCCAGCACTATTTGTTGAAAATGCTGTCTTTTTTCCTCTGGATGGTTTTAGCTCCCTTGTTAAAGATCAGGTTACCATAGGTGTGTGGGTTCATTTCTGGATCTTTAATTCTATTCCATTGTTCTACATGTCTGTTGCTATACCAGTACCATGCAGGGTTTTTTTGTTTTGTTTTGTTTTTGTTTTGTTTTTGTTTTGTTTTGTTTTTATCACAATTGCTCTGTTGTACAGCTTAATGTCAGGCATGGTGATTTCACCAGAGATTCTTTTATCATTGAGAATAGTTTTTGCTATCCTAGGTTTTGTGTTATTCCAGATGAATTTGCAAATTGCCCTTTCTAATTCATTGAAGAATTGAGTTGGAATTTTGATGGGGATTGCAGTGAATCTGTAGATTGCTTTTGGCAGGATAGCCATTTTTACTATATTGATCCTGCCAATCCATGAGCATGGGAGATCTTTCCATCTTCTGAGCTCTTCTTTGATTTCTTTCTTCAGAGACATGAAGTTCACTTCCTTAGAGTCACACCAAGGTATTTTATATTATTTGTGACTATTATGAAGGGTGTAGTTTCCCTAATTTCTTTCTCAGCCTGTTTTTCCTTTCTGTAGAGAAAGGTTATTTATTTGTTTGAGTTAATTTTATATCCAGCTACTTCACCGAAGCTGTTTATCAGGTTTAGGCATTCTCTGGTGGAATTTTTAGGACCACTTATATATACTATCATATCGTCTGCAAATAGTGATATTTTGACTTCTTCCTTTCCAATTTGTATCCCCTTGACCTCCTTTTGTTGTCTAATTGCTCTGGCTAGGACTTCAAGTACTATATTGAATAGGTAGGGAGAAAGTGGGCAGCTTTGTCTAGTCCCTGATTTTAGTGGGATTGATTCTAACTTCTCTCCATTTACTTTGATGTTGGCTACTGGTTTGCTGTAGATTGCTTTTATTATGTTCAGGTATGGGCCCTGAATTCCTGATCTTTCCAAGACTTTTATCATGAATGGGTTTTGGATTTTGTCAAATGCTTTGTCAGCATCTAAGGCGATGATCATGTGGTTTTTGCCTTTGAGTTTGTTTATATAGTGGATTACATTGATGGATTTCCATATATTAAACTATCCCTGCATCCCCAGAATGAAGCCTACTTGGTCATGATGGATGATTGATTTGATGTGTTCTTGGATTCAGTTAGCAAGAATTTTATTGAGTATTTTTGCGTTCATATTCATAAGGGAAATTAGCCTGAAATTCTCTATCTTTGTTGGGTCTTTGTTTGGGTCTTTGTTGTGGTTTAGGTATCAGAGTAATTGTGACTTCATAGAATGAATTGGGTAGAGTACCTTCTGTTTCTATTTTGTATAATAGTTTGAGAAGAACTGGAATTAGATCTTCTTTGAAGGTCTGATAGAACTCTGCACTAAACCCATCTGCTCCTTGGCTTTTTTTGGTTGGGAGACTATTAATGACTGCTTCTATTTCTTTAGGGCATATAGAACTGTTTAAGTCATTAATCTGATCCTGATTTAACTTTGGTACCTGGTATCTGTTTAGAAATTTGTCCATTTCATCCAGGTTTCCCAGTTTTGTTTAGTATAGCCTTTTGTAGAAGGATCTGATGGTGTTTTGGACTTCCTCAGGACCTGTTGTTATGTCTCCCTTTTAATTTCTGATTTTGTTAATTAGGATGCTGTTCCTGTGCCCTCTAGTGAGCCTGGCTAAGGGTTTATCTATCTTGTTGATTTTCTCAAAGAACCAGCTCCTGGTTTGATTGATTGTTTGAATATTTCTTTTTGTTTCCACTTGGTTGATTTCACCCCTGCCAAAACTTGTTTCTTTGGTATTTGGTATTGCCTCAAATTGGACAAGGGGACATAAAAACCTGACACCTGGCCTTTTACTCCTTGTTAAGGTAAAATAGATATGTAGTGAATTTCATATCATTAAGTATGCAATTTGATAAGGCTTACCATATGCATGTACCTATAAGAGAACCAATAATGCCAGTACAGTAAATATGTGCATAGACCCAGAGTCTGCATAAGCTCGGAAATTCTCCCTGAAGCCCTCTACCCTCCAATCTGGGCCCCAGCACTATCAGGCAAACCAGATATTTTTTTCATGTCTAAATATTGATTTGTACTTCTTAAATTTGTATGAGATAGTATTTATTATGTTATCATTTGGGGTCTGGATTCTCTCATTCAGCATGACTATTTTGATATTTACATATGATGAATATATGTGAATAGGTCAGTCCTTCTATTGATAACAGTATTCTTTTGTATAGTCATATCATATTTTATCAGTTCATCTGTTGACTGACTATAGCATTTCCAGATATGGCTATTGTAAATAAAGCAACAATGAACATGTTAGCCCAAAATTTTTAAAGGTTCATTTCTATTTCATTTATTTTTGCGTGTGAGCCTACAGAACCCAGAACCCAGACGAAGGTGTCCAGTCCCTTAGATCTGGGGTTACAGGTAGTTGTGAGATACCGGGAACTGAACCCAGGGTTTCCAAAACAGCAGTAAGCACTGTTAATTGCTGACCCATCTCTCTGACCACCCAAGTATGAATTTTTGTGTGAACATACGCTTTCAATTTCTGGAAAAATACTAGGACAGGAGTAGATGAATAATGTGTATTATGTTGAGTTTAGAAGAAAGCATTGAATTGTCTGCAGAGTTATCATATCATCCTCACATTTCTACCTGCAGAATATGGAAGCTCTAATGGTTTTACATGCTTGCTAGCATGGTCAGTTTTTAAATTTTAGAGAGTAGCATGCTGCATGTCTTTTTATTTGCATTTCTCAAGTGATTTACAATTTTGAACATCTTTTTGTGTACTGATCTGCCATCTGTACATCTTCCTTGCTGATATATTGTTAACATTTTGCCAATCTTTAAACCAAGTTATTTCCTTACTGAACGTTGATCCTCCTTTTACGCACCCTGGGCACGTGTTCTCCAACAGATGTATACAATCCAAACTTCACCTCCTATTTTGTGGTTTAACATTTTATTCTCTTCACAGTATATTTCTAAGAACAGAAATTTTACTTTAGATGAATTCTAATTCATTACCTTGGTTTTCTCAGGACTGAAATTTCAGTAAAAGAAACAGAACAGACAATATAAGATCCCAAAAGTTTTCTGTTTTGCATTCTTCAGTGAAGTCCATTGGCTTTGTTTTATATTTAGATCTAGAATCCACTTCGAATTGTTATTTTCTTATTCTGTTCTTTCCTGTTACATATGGATAGCCAATAATTCAGCACCATTTGATGGAAAAAAAAATATATCCCTTATCCACTGAATTGGCATTGCAGTTTTGAAGAAAACCAGCTGTCTGTGTGTATGCATATGAGCCTATTTCTGGACTCTCTTCTTCTGTTCCATTGATATATCCGTCTGTCCTTATGCCAATACCATGTTGCTTTGATCGCTGTAGATGTGTCAGTCTTGGTACTAAGTAGTGTCAGTTCTCTAACTAGTCTCCTTTTCAGAGTCCCTTTGGCTATTTTGAGTCCTTTACATTTTCACAGAGACTATATAATAGTTTTCACCAAAAGAAACACATGCTTGGATTTCCATTGACAATGTAATGATATCCCAGATCAGTTTATGATTTAACAATACTGTGTCCTCTGTCCCCTGAACAGTGCACACCTGCTGATTTAGCTGATTAAGCAGCTGTCAGCTCTGTTTGTAATCATATGTGTAGGTTATTGTCTTAGATAGGGGTTTCTTTTGCTATGAAAAGACACCATCATCAAGGCAACTCTTACAAAATCAAACATTTAATTGGGGCTGGTTTACAGTTTCAGAAGTTAAGTTCATTATAATCAGAGCAGGAAGCGTGGCAGCATGCAGGCAGACATGGTGCTGGTGAAGGGGTTCAGATTTCTGCATCTTGATTCAAAGGCAACCAGGAGAGACTGGTAACTACAGACAACTAGGAGGAAGCTCTCTTGCATTCTGAGCATAGAAATAGACCTCCAAAGCCTACCCCCCACAATGACACACTTTCTCCAACAAGGCCACACCTCCTAACAGTGCCAGTCCTATGGACCAAGCATATCCAAACCAAGAAAGAGAGTTATCATTGTTCTTTCTGTGTTGTTCAGATGCTGGGGCCATGTGCATGCTAGGCAAGTGTCTTTTCCTAAGTTATAACTTCTATATGTTTTGACCTATTATAACTCTTTTCTCATGCCAAACAGAACCAAGTTACTGCTATGGCTTTCAACTCCATTGTAAGCAGAATCGCTCTGATAACATGGATATATGACTTATTGTTATTATATAGAAATGTTATGTATTAATATTTGCCATATACCCCCTCACCTGGAGGAGCTCATTTCTTAGTACTGTTACCTCTCTTATATTTTAAGTCACATTACCTGCACAGATAGCCAGACCACGTACAAATGGAACTTTCCTTCCCAGTCCTCAGTCACTACACTGTGAAGTTCTTCTCCCTGGCTGGTTTGGCTCCCTGAGAAGCTTCTCCTGATGGTGAATAGAAGTGGGAGGAGGCATTGTCCTTTTGGTACTCCTCCTCTTACCAGGGAAGGATCAGTGTCCACAGCCAGTACTTGCTTGCAATGCTACTTCCTGTTTGTTGTGTAGATGCCTTCATCCGGTGAGCTTCTCATCTATTAGTCTATTTCCTTCTTTGCTCTGAGATTTTGTTTTGCTTTGTTTTGGGTTGTTTTTGTGGGGGGAGGGTTGGTTTTTTTGTTTTGTTTTGTTTTGTTTTGTGGGGTTTTTTTGTTTTGTTTTTATTTTTTTGCTACAAGTACTGATTCTAGGTCTTTTTCATGCAAGGAAAAGGCCTCCAATAATCAGATATTTCAAGATGGAAGGATTTAAAAAAAAAACTAGTTATGCCAAATCTCTTTAATGTGTGTAATGAATTGATTAAAAATTATTTCATTTTGTTAATTTGTTAGTTTTATAGTCTATCACATTACATTCCTGAGATGAGTTCCACTTGATTAGTATATATTATCCATTAAAAACCTCATTTAATCATTTAGGTTTCACAGCAGTGTTGGTCACAAATAATGAGTTGGGAAGTATTTCTTTAAGTTCTGAAAGAAGAATCTGTAAGAAATGGTATTTTTTCCATTTTCAGTGTTTAGTAAATCCACCAAGATGGCTCACAGCTCTGCAGCTTTCCTTATTGGGTATTTTGAACCATGAATGCAAGTGACATGTATGTGTAGGGCTGAGGGCATCAGTCACTTTCATGTCATTGCAGATTGAATCTCCCTGCATCTTAAGCAGGTGCTCTAGCACTGAGCCGTATCCCCAGACCATGAGGTTCATTCTGAGTAAGCGTTGGTAAGTAGAGTCTTTTGGTGAGTATCCCCATTTACTGCAAGCTCTTCCATGTATTTGTTTAAGTTCTAGTCTCTTTCCTTAGCATTTTATATACAAATGTTAATTGTGTAGTGATGTCATCTCTTTTATTGTGATGTCAGTAATGTACACAATCATTCTATCTCCTCATTATCTGGCTAATTTTTTGAATTGATCTTATCAAGGAGACAACTTCAACTGCATTGATTTTCCTCCAATGCTTTCTGTTTTCTACCCTATGGATTTCCTCTATGATCTTTATTATTTCTTTTGTTGTTGTTGCTGTGGTTTACTTTGCATTTAATTTGCATGCATTTCCCTTTCTTAAGATGGAAGCTAAGATCATTACCTATCAGACCTTCTGTATTTCTAATAGAAGCCCTGAAGGCTAAAAGCTTTCTCCAGGGTACCACATTAAGTAGTGTCCCAAAAAAACTTCTGATAATCCTGCATTTCCATGGGTATTCAGTTAAACTACATCCTTCCTTTGAATTTCTTTTCTCACTCATGGATTATTTAAGAAGATGTTATTATTGGCTTATAAGCATTTATGAATTTTTCACATTTTTTCTGATATTTACTTTATGTTAATTATGATTGTAGTTAGAGAATATTTTTATGACTTGAATGCATTAAATTCATCTCACTTTGTTTTATGAGCCAATTTGGTTATCTTTGTCCTGTTAAGTCACTTGCAGAGTTTGGTTGCTTGGGAATGGCTTTCCTTTTCAGACTTGGTTAGATGGCTTGGAAGCACTGCATAGTTTAGAACTAATTATCCCCCACAGCAGAATTCTCTATTAGGACTTTCCCAATTCTGGCTGATAAAAACACACTTTACATTTTATCCTGTATCACATAACGTTTTATGATAGAGCCTCTTTACAGACTGGACTGGAACTTATACAATTCAAACTGGCCTCAAACTCCAACTCTCAGACCTATATGTATTTTATGCCAGGTTCAAACATCTTTAAAGAATCTTTAAGATTATTCTTTTGCAGTTAGATAAGGGGATGTGGCAGGTTCTCATGTAGCTGGCCATGAACTCAGTAGCATTAGATGTGGTGGCTCAAATAAGAATGGTCCCATACTCACATGTTTGAATACTTGGTAGAACAGCTGGAGAAGGCATGTTGCAAGATATATGTCACAACAGGTGGGCTTTATGGCTTCAAAAACCTGTGCCATTCCCCCCTCTCCTTTATCTCTCTCGTTTCTCTCTCTCTCTCTCTCTCTCTCTCTCTCTCTCTCTCTCTCTCTCTCTCTCTCTCTCTCTCTCTCTCTCTCTCTGTATGTCTTGTGCTTGAGGATCAAGATATAAGCTCTTAATTACTGCCCCAGCACCATAACTGCTGCCTGCTGCCATGTTTCATCCCATGGGTTCATGGGCTCACCCTCTGAAGCTGTAAGTTCCAATAATCCATTCTTCTCTAAGTTGCCTTGGTCATCACAGAACTAGGAAACATAGCTAATACATTAGAAAATAACGCTGAACTCCTGGTCCTACTGACTCTAATTCTCAGGTGATAAAATTACAAGTAGTCCACCATGTGGCTCTAGAAGATTCCTTTCTTTGTGATTTTTGATGGTCAGTACTGTAACTAAAGAAGGATCATCAGTAGATACCAGAATTTCTTCACTGTGTAGCCACCATTCATCCTAGAACTCTTTTCCTGGGAGACTTTCTCAGTGCTCAGCTCTGTGTTTTCAGCTCCAGAGTCTTAGGTTTTTCCTGGTTTACCTTCCCGAGGTATGGTCTGCAAAATTTTGTAAACGTGAACTGGGACAGTAAAAGTCAAGATCCCATGTTTCCTGTCTCTCACGAGCCTGAATTCATGGTCTAATGCCTCAGATCTTGAAAACTATTACATATATATTTAATCAACTTTGGGATAATGGTTTTTATGCAGAATATTAAGCCCAATTTCTGCTATTCTATTATGAAAAGAACTTGCATCATAGTAATTCACGCTTTTAATGTTTTAATATGCATATTTTCCTCAAAGTAGACTTATCTATTATCTATTCTTATTTGGTGTATTGAGACGCTGATAGGATTTTAATTTTGGCAGATAAAATCAAGTGAGAAAGGCCAACATTGAGCTTGATGATGTAATATTAGAGAAAACACTAAGTTCATATGGAGCTAGAGATTAGCTGTAAAATAGTGTCTTCTAGACATCTGAATGCATGCACTCATGAATTCAGAGCAGTTGTGGATGCGTTCATAAGCCCTGTAGAAAAGCAAGACAGTCAACATCCCAGCATCTGTGGATTAGGAGCTCACAAGGCCCTACACCAAGCTGAACAGCTATTTACTGTTTGTGGCCTATTGAGGAAGGAGAGTCAGTTTTCTTCAACAGTGTAGCCCATGACAGGATGCCCATGCTTCAGTGGGTGGTGACCTACAGCCACGAGCTTATGGAAAGCACTGACTGAATTTAGTAGGTTGTTATAAAAGAAGTGGTTCATGAATATGTGAGGGGTTGTAAGGTCTGAAAAGAGGATGAGAGACAGGAGTAGGTTGGAGGACAGGTAAGTTCTTTGTTGTTGCTGCTATTGTTTTTAATGACAGGTTCTCACTTCATAGACCAGGCTGGTCTTCAATTACCAGAGATATGACTGCCTCTGCCTCCTAAGTAGTGGGAATAAAGGTGTAGCCCACCACACCCAGCCCTTAGATAATAATTTTAGCACAGTCTTCATGTATGAAATGATGAAAGAATGAATGCTTTAGTAAAAGAAGCAGTACATTGAGAGCATGAAATGGCTTTTTCAATTGAAGGGGAAAAAAGGACAAGATCAGAGATCATTTTAGTTCTACTAATACAGAATTAAAAAAAAAAAACACAAGCATATATTTCTAGCAAGTACAGGAACAAAAAAAAAAAAAAAAAGAATGAAAACTAAAGGCAAGGGGCATAAGCAGAGCAGACAGCAGCAAAGCATGGGCCAGCCTTGACCAGAAGGAATCAAACTCATATCCCTGATGCTTGGGCCATGGCCACAATTTGTCACAGCCATAGTTAGACATCAGTGATGGTCATTTGCAGACTCACCTCCTATAGCCTTGTAACCTCTCTGACATGTCTAATCTATACTTCATTACTGAATCTCTAGCCCTTCAGTGTAATGTCACAGCATGTCACAGCAAAAGCAATAGAAATGGAAAGACTACAGAAAGGGGAAATAGAAATGTGCAACTTTGCGGAGAGAAAACGGGGGACCTTGGTTACACACGGACCTTTTAAATACATACCGATCTAATTGTTTTTGCAGCTGTTTATAAGTACAGTGCAATATTTACTTTAAAAATTCTCATAAAAAGAAGCACTGTCTCTTATTCTTAATATGCTTTTAGATTTTCAAGGAAAAGATTAATAATTTTACAGCAGTGTTCTGTTTAACTTGTATGCTTCCTGATAAAAAATTATTTTTGAGAACAGTATGTGAAAAATCACTGAATCTTTCTGCTCTTCAATGCCCCTTCTGTCTAGTAAACAAAACCATCTTGGAATTTAGCACAAAAATTTTATGTTTCTTACTAATGGGAGTATTCCATTAGATTGTGAAAATAGCTGGCCACATTTAGTGACTCCCCCTGGCTGCTGGTAGTTCAGCCCTAGCGCAATAGATAAAGGAGGAGAATAATGCACAGCCTCGGTGCCACCCACTTGCTCTTCCTCTTGACATCATTTCTCAAGCTTGACAGGTTTTCCCAGCTGAGCCCACTTGGACACAGACTCATCCTGAACATTGTACTTGAGCTATCCACAACCCATTGAGCAGCAGAATCTGCACATGGCGTGAAAAAGCTTTAACCAGTCTCAATGATAGCTCTATTTGTGATTCTTTCAGCAAATAGGGTTCATTTTTATTCCTAATGATTATCCCTTGGCTTTATCGACACATCCTTGTATCTGCAAGTGTAACCAAATTCATCTTTTAGAATTGCAGTGATCTCATAGTTCTTCTGGCTGCCAGAGGTCTTAAAAATGAATTTATTAATGTACTTGGATATGTACATTCTCAAATAGAAGAGATATGTTTTCTGAACACAACAACCTGCAATGTCACTGTGAATGTAATACCACACTGTGCAGAATAAAAGCGATTTTTTTTTTTTTTTGTGGTTTTTCGAGACAGGGTTTCTCTGTGTAGCTCTGGCTGTCCTGGAACTCACTTTGTAGACCAGGCTGGCCTCGAACTCAGAAATCCGCCTGCCTCTGCCTCCCGAGTGCTGGGATTAAAGGCGTGCGCCACCACGCCCGGCTTAAAAGCGATTTTAAAATTAAGATCTTTTCCTTAAAGAGCAAAACCCAAAAGTTAATAAAATGAGCATATAAATACTGTACTACCTATTGTATGTACACATGTGTGTGTACATGTATGAGTTGTAGTTTGCATTGGTTTTTGAAACAAAGACGAGACCAAGCAAGCCTGTAAGCAGGGGAAGATGATGTCACGTTTTCCAATAAAATTGATTGTTAAAAGTATCTAGTGCCAGCAATGCTGACATAAATAGTGGTCTCAGGACTGACACATTAACCACTGCTATCCCATGGTATTTGAATCTAATTGAGAGTGGAGTTTCAATAGGAATGGCCATGACATTTCTACAGCAGAAGTATAATTCTAGTATCACTTCAGACAAAGGAAAACTAACTATGCTTTCACTACCTAATGCTTGAGAAACATAATCTTTGATCTGTTCAAAGGAAAACCACAGCAAAAGCCATCCACTCAAATATAAATTACCACTCCTAAAATAATCTCCTCATGAACATAGCTCACCATGGCATGTATGACACATAGGAGTTACAGTAAAATATTTCCTCAGAGCATAATCTGACAGTGGCCACCAGAACAGTCAGTGTGAATGGGTTTCCTCCATTTGTGTAGCCAGACACTTCCCAGTGAAAAATGGGTGAGAACGATGTGGAGTATCCAGTTTCAAGCAGTTAAACATAGAAATACAACTCTGAAAGATGCAAGAGACTGAACACACTGACTTAAGACAGCAAGACCAGCACTGCAGGCAAGCCCAGCTCAGAAGGGAAGGCATTCTGCCATTAAGACCACCCATGAAAAACTATGGAACTGAATTTAACAAACTTTGTTTCCGTAAGCCTTTGCCATGCTCAGCTAAACCAACATCTAGCTCAGTTTACCTGTCAATCACTTACAACTACACCTGGCCATACCTTTAAATAACTGAGTAAGTAATCCATACCAATTACTAGTAGTAACCTTTGAGAGTCACAGACACTTCTTTGGAAACACTATTTCTGACAACTCAGTCCAAGGTCCCCCCATATCAGATGCTAACTAGTGTCTTGCTGGATCCCCCTTGTTCTTATTTGTTATTAATCTTCTGAAAGTTTTCAACCATTTCCAGCCTTGCCTTTATGGTATAAAAATCCCATTATCTTTTATGTAACTGTGATTTTAGTTAGAAATTATGTGCATATTATTTCTGAGTTTATCCATATCTAACCTCTTGATTAGGAAGACATGAGAGTCTTATGCCATTTCACTGATCACAGAAAGTGATCAGGAAAGGTGTTGACATAATGAGATGGAATCAGAACAGAAGTGTGAACGAAAGATGTCTAAGTGGAGTGAAACAGCTGGTTCATTAATGATTAATGGGGGGGGGAGGTTCATATTATACTCTATTCCTAATTAAGTACCTCTTCCTTTATTTACCCATTTCAAAATTCTAAGTCATGATAGCATGTTCAAACGAGCAGAGGGTAGACAGCCTTCTATCACAGGTTTGTTACTACATTTTCAATGCCCATAATATAAAATTGTCATGACAAGATTCTTCCTTTAATCAGGTAATGATTACGTGCCAGGGCAGAAATGATGAGCTCAAAACTGACAATGATACCATCAGCCTTAGCAGGTTTAGCAGGTCTTTCTTGCTGACAACTTAAGAATGTAGACTGGCAAGCTTATCAGGCCATTTTCCCCTGAGTTCTGTGTGTCCAATGTACTTCCAAGCCTTTGCAAACCTTAGACTCTGTGAGAAATCTAGAAATAACTTTTGAGAGTTACAGAAACTTCTTTTGAAACACAATGTCTTAATGAGGGCAAGCGCTTGAGGCTAGGCACCAAAAAATCTAAAACTCATTAAACTCTCATTAAAATATAAGCCAGATTGTGTGGTTTTCTGCTCATATTTCACAACTTCATTCCACCGCACTTAGAACAGAAACTAACTTATTCTCATAGTCTGTAAGTGGCCATGGGGTGTTCCTTTCTTATACTGGTTTCTCTCCTGCACTCTGTCCTCTCTTACACAGAGTCTATGCAGATGCCAAGTCTTCACAGACACCTGCCTCTGGGCCTTTGTACTATCTCTTCTTTCTAGAATGCTCTTCCACCACAATCTACACACATTGTTTCCTTACCTTTGGTGGTGCCCTACACAACCCTCCTGCCTTGCTGATGGCCATACCTTTTCTAACTACCGTCACCCAAGGTATGAACTTTCATTCACCTTTGCCTGTCTTTGCATTGATCTGTTTTATTATTTCTTCATACATAACATTTATTGCTTCCTCACATCCCAGAAATATTACTATGTCAACTTATTGTTGTTTTCTTTGCATTTGGGCGCACAGTACTTTCAAGCCAGGACTTTGTGTCTTGCTACCTGCTACATCACCTACAGCTCAAATTGCACCTGACATCCAGGATACTGTATCTGACTGACTCGACAGATGAATGAATTGTTCCAGCTCCCAGGAAAACCTGCAGCAAGATTAGCTCAGTCACCCTGCTCAGTTGAATTAGAAATAATTAGACAGAAGACTTGGTTCTTTTCTGCATAATTAATTCAAAGCAAGGCACAGTGAGAAAGCCTAGGAACATGAAAGAGATAAACTGTAAGAGTCTCCTTTGACTTCAATTTTCCGTTTTCCAAGCAGATATCTATTAGCTCTTTCTCCGTACCTAGAATATGGTATGAAATATACACATAATCTCTCCAAAAGAACAAGATCCTGCTAGCCCACGGAAGAGTGCTTGGAGAAGAATAATCTTTTAGGATTAAATTAGACTTAGTCAGTTGTCTGACTTGTCTCTGTCAGATAATCTCGAATATCTAACCAAAATTACACAAGTGAAGAGCATAAAGATCATAAGCTCCGAGCTTGAAGAAGATTTCTCAGTAAGAAAAGACATTCTTTTGTTGTTAGGACTTTCCCAAGAAAATGTCTGGAAAACATGAGATGCTTTCATATACAATACAAAAGGCCAGGTTCCTCTTAATAGTGGTAGCTTGGTTCCAGCATGGTTCTTAGAAGATATATATATATATATGCACACACACATTCATACATACATACATACACACAAATATATATATATATATATGCCTATATGTGTGTATATATGTGTATATGTGCATGTATGATATGTATGAATGTGTGTTACAGAGAGAGAAAGAGAGGTTGAGAGAGAAGGATGTCACTTTTCCTGATTGTTGATGCACACGTACATTTTAAAGAGCTGATCACTGTCTGACTTGAGTCCATAGAACTAGAATTGTCTTTGAAAGTGAATAACTAATTCAACAACTTTGTTTTTCTCTCCTGGATATCTTCAATACTTTTTAGTGTACCAAAGCCAAATAAATATGCAAAGATAAAAATAGAGTTGTGTAAAGTATCACATATGATGGCAAAGAGGAGGCAAGGGTAGCCCACAAGAACAGCCATGCTACCTTGTTTATTTTTATTTCTTTAAGGAGTGCAGAAGTACAACACACACACAACACGCACACAATCTCTTGAAGCATCCCAGTCATGATTCTCAAGTTAACTATACATGACACATATTGAAGTTGCAGTATGTTTGCTACATATTCTTCTTCTGAGAATAGTCCACATTGCTTTCCCAGTGTACCATTAGTGCCTAAGGCAGTGTTTCTCAATCTTCCTAATGCTGTGTCCCTTTAATAGAGTTCCTCTTGTTGTAGTGACTCCCCCAACCATAGAATTATTTTTGTTACTACTTCATAATTGTAATTTTTCTATGGTTATGTATCATAATGCAAATATTTGATTTGCAAATGGTGTTAGGCAACTCCTCATGACTTACTGGTTGAGAACTGCTGTTCTAAGGGATTGTAGACAAAGCACCACATTGAGTATTGAAAACATGCATAGTTATGGAGGCTGGAAGACCAAAGCCAATGTAACATCAAAGTTAAATTATTTTGTAGTGCTAAGCACCCCTCTGCTTTATATTCTGCTCCATCTAAGGGGGACTGGCAGCAGTCCTCAACCTTACTTGGTTCCTAGATACATCACTCCAAGCTCTGTCTTTGCAGGAATCCTCTTTTATGCCCTGTGGCCACATGAATGCCATCATTATGGATGCCACCTCTGTCTGCTCTAGTTCAGTATGTTCAGATCCTGGGTTAAATGTACCTATAGAGCTCTGTTTACAAATAAGCTCAGGTTCTCAAGAATATGGATTTTGCCAGAGTGTTACTTTGTTCTGCACAGAATGAAGAAGATATGTCCCCCTCCCAGATCTACAGCAACTGAAGAAATTACATTTTGTAACACAAAATAATTTTTCTCTATGGAATGGTGCAAAAGGAAATGAATATATCAAAGTCTTATTGAATTTTTTTTTTAGTAAGAGATCTTCTCCAGTGATGTGCAAAGCTACTTATTGGACTTCTTTAGTGATTTGATTCCCTAGGAAAGTATTGTCACAGAAGATCACGGCGTTAAAACGAAGGAAAAGCCACCTTGAAAGTGAGACTGTTGCATCTCCAAGTAGTTCCAGGAGAGGATACTGCATCTCAGCAGCCACTGAGATATGATGGCAAAGGGCTCAGCAGCATATAATGGGGTGGCTCTGATTTCATCTCAGCACAGCAGCGTAGAAATATGAGAGTGGCTCTTCTTTACTTAGCTGTTACTTGCTTCCTATTAAATAATGTCACCCTAACATTCTCATATATCCACGTGTATTTTTCCATTAAATTATCATTATAGATATCACTGAATCAAGAGTAAAGAAAAGAAAACTAATATAAAGATGCCAAATATGAGAAGACTGATAAGCTGTGTTACTCCATGCTCCTTCGAGCAAAAGGGGAGAGCTGAGTGGAAAGCCTATTTAAGGGTTCTCAACAGGGCACAGCCTTGCCCTCTTGTACACTATCAAGTGTCTTGCCACACACCAAATTTTTGCATTAATGAATTAAGTCAAAGCCATTGGTAGTAAATCAGATGAAATTGAATATCTATAATTTGCAGTCAGAGAAGGATCATATGAGAACCCACAGGTTAATCTCATTTAAATGAAGATTTTTTCCCTTTCTTATTAAGATTTAATCAAGAGTTTAGGCTACAGTACTCTTTTTGATCTAAACCTAGAAAAGACCAAGAAATATACACATACATAAATATGATTATGAATGTATATCACATGATATATAGGCACAATAATTTAGAAGATAATATTGTATTAGAAAGTGTTATACCCAGGAAGAAGATAAACATCGTGGACTAGGAGTACAATCATCAAAAGCTTCTAAAATAAAAAGAAATTTTAGGGCAGTGTGATACATGTTTCACTTATGGCAGGGGACCAAGCCAGAAACTCCAGGTTGGGTTCAGTTACCCTGACTTATTAAAAAAAGTGCTACAAAGTAGTGAGCACTATGTAAGTGTTCTACTTCCCTTTCTTCTGCTTGGATAAGACACTGACAGAAATGATTTGTGGGGCAGTTATTTCAGCCTATAGGTTTCTGTTCATCATACAGCAGAGGACTGCTGGGTCTTGACTCAGTGAGAAAAGATGCACCTAACCCTCAAGAGACTTGAGGCCCCAGGGAGTGGGGAAGTCTGATGTGGTGGGAGTGGGATGTTGGGGAGGTGGGAATATCCTCTTGGAGATGAGGATGAGAAAGAGGTATGGGATGTGAAACAGTAAGCGCACAGACTGGGAGGGAAATAAAGACTGGGATGTAAAAAAAAAAGATTAAAGAATGAAAAAGAGAGATAGAGAAGCTATCTATGTTCAAGGCAGGAAGTTGGAGGCAGAAAGTAAAGCACAAAACACGAAGAATGATGTGCACTGGCTTGCTCAACCACTTCTTATACAGTCCAGGCCTACTTGCCTAGAGATGTACCATGTTCAGCGGCTGGGCCCTGCTGCAGTTAAGAAAAATGTCTCAGAGATATGCCCACAGAACAATTTGATGGAACAACAGAACATAGAACAATTCCTCAGCTGAGCTTCAGTCTCCCAGGTGTCTAATTTGTGTCAAGTTAACAAAAAATAAACATCATATCAATGTGGAAACTACTTAAACTTCAGCCAGGTAATGTGTGGGAGTCAGCACTGGTGCACATCCTGGGCATGGATCAACATTTGTAGACTGGGCTAGCGATATATATCACTACAATATATCAGTACAGCAGGATCTGAAAGTCAGGATGCAGGCAGAGGCAGCTCCAAACTGAGGAGAGCTGGGTATGTGAACAGCAGAACCAGTCAGGCAAGATATAAGAGCTCAACGGGAAGAGGCTGAAAGCCAAAACCCAAACCAAAATTCAGAGCAACAAAACAGATCTCTCTCCATTATATTATCTAGCAAGTGAAAACTCCAATACCATCCTGGGAAAGTGCCAGGAAAGACAGCCTACACGGAGAGAGCGTAATCATGCCAGGGGTGAAACAATGCAACTATCTAAAAATTATAAGTAGATATATTTAAAATGCTTGGAGGAGGAAAGGCACATAATGTGCAATACTAGCATAAGAAGTTATAAATATTTATAAGCCAACATCCTATGGCTTATATGGAAGATAGAGTCAGTCACACAGGCTAGAAGGAAATAGAGTCACAAGACCATTGCTAAAGGAACTGACCATGAACACAACACTTTCAATTGAAAAATTTATGAGAGGAAATAAAGGAAAACTAAGATGGAAAATGCTTAAAGACATACAGGATGGATCGAGAGATTCCTTGTTTTCTCTATGACAGAAAAGGCATTACTGAAGTTATAGATACCTTCCAAATCTCAGTGGCTTAATAACAGTATATTTATAATTTGCTTATGGCCTGTGTCCATAATTGCTAAAGCAGAATGGAGAGATGGGGACTTCTGCTTAGTTCAACCTGAAATAACATGCATGCAAATGCTTACCTTGTACTGTTCATAGGCAGTCACATGGTTCTGTTTAACCCTGAACACTGAGACAGCAGTCACATGGTTCTGTTTAACCCTGAACACTGAGGCTGCTGAGAATTAGACATTATATCTGTTCTCTCTCCAGCATATAGAGTTCCATAAGCTACAAGATGAGAGAGTGGCAAAGGGTCAGTGTTTAAAACAACCACCTGAGAGTTTCAAGAAGGTAAGGAAAAAACCTATCAAACAGAAGCACAAAGCATAATAAGAAAAAACAAATAAATTATGAAACTCGGGCTTATTTATTGAAAGTAGTAATGCTAAGAATGAAGAGAAACCATTAAAACCTTGCGACAATTGGTAAATTATATAGGGATATAGGATGGTTAGAATGACATTTCTCCCATCAACTACAGTCCCTAAACTCTCCATCACAAAATGCAAATAGATGTCAATCTAAAATTAGATGTTCAGCTAAACTGACCCCTAACAATGAGAATCAATGACTCTTCCAGACACAAAGGGGAAAGGGGAGTTCTCCACCAAGTCACTGCAAGGATAACTTGAGGAATATACTTCTGGAAGAAAAAAAATTACAGAAAGAAGGACTGGGATGTATAAAACAGTTATAATTAAATTCTAATTGGCAATTCTAATTAAACAGAGTGCAAAATTTAATTTAGAATGCTTTAAAAATATAAGTGGGACAAAAAAATTCAGGCATTAGAAAGATAGCAGAAGAGGGATACGAATAGATTGGGGTAGAATTCTTTGTCTTCTTCTAAAAGTAGAAAAACTAAGTGAGTTTAAATTTTTTTCAGAAAAAAAATAGAGAATTGAGCATAAAATTACTGTTAATTATCTATATTGGATATATTAATATTCTTTGAATCCTATTTTTGAAAGGTTGGGACATATCTAAGTGGTAGACTCCCTTCAAGCACGAGGTCCTGGGTTCAAATCCTCAGTACTAGAAACAAAAATAACACAAAGAAAGTCTTATATTTTTCATCTCTATGACAAGGAAGAGCCAATATGTAATAATTTGTTTTTGTTTCGTCAAGTAGTATCCTTTGCCTAACTCTAGGTGCTAGCCTATAATCAGTGAGTGCCTTCGTTAGGGTATAATTGATATGAAGAGATACCATGACCATGGCAACTTTCATAAAGGAAGGCTTTTAATTGGGGCTGGCTTACAGTTTAGGAGGTTCAGTCCATTATCATCATGGCAGGAAGCATGGTAGCATCCAGGCAGACATGGTGATAGAGAAGAAGAGAGTTCTACATCTTGATCAGAATGCAGCCAGAAAGGGATTCTCACTTTCACACTAAGTGGAACATGAGCATAGGACTTCAAAGTTCACCCCCACAGTGACATATTTCTTCCAACAAGTCCACACCTATTCTAAGAAGGACACACCTCCTAATAGTGTCATTCTCTGTGGGCCAAGCATTCAAACATGAGTCTATGTGAGCCAAACCTATCCAAACCACTACAGTGAGAAATATCCTTACATTGACAACATTTGTATACTTGATATCACAAAGTGGTCACAGAGCAGTTTGAATGGTACCTACTATGTTCAGAGAACATAGGTGGCCAAGTCATGGTAATAGAAGAGAGGCTAGAATCTAACTAAAGATGAAAGGGCCATGAAGATTTATGTCACCAAGCAGTGAGCAAAGACAGTCTGTCTTAAAGTTACTATGGCTATGGTGAAACAGCTTTACCATAAAACAAATTGTGGAGGGAAGCATTTATTTGTCTTATACTTCCACACCAAGGTCAATCATTGAAAGAAGTCAGAACACGAACTCAAACAGAAAAGACACCTGAAGGCAGGAGCTGATGCAGAGGCCATGGGGGAGTGCCACTTATCAGCATGCTGCTCACGTTCAGCCTGCCTTCTCATGGAATCCAGGAACACCAGCCCAGGATGGCATCACCTATAATGGCCTGCGCCCTCCCCTATAAATCAGTAATTAAGAAAATGCCCCACAGTTTTGCCTTTGGCTGCATCTATGGAGGCATTTTCTCAATTGAAGCTCCCTCTTCACTGATGGCTCTAGCTGGTGTCAAGCTGGCATAAAACTAGCCAGTACAGGGTCATTTCAAAGGGAAGAAATGCATTAGTCAAGGTAGTGACACAGAAACAGTGACAGAGCAAGCCATCTGCACAGCATGGGCAATTAAAGGGATCTTCACCTGTATCTTATCTAAAGCCGTTAATAAAGCTAAATGGCGTTGTTTTTCTTATCATTATGCATCTATAATTTTGAAACGGTCACTGAAAAAAAATCCTGAAAAATAATATGAATATCTACATTCTAAAAAGTTATGTATATTTAGCTTATTGAGTTTAATAATTATATATATAATTATTCTATATATAGAATATATACCATACAGAGAGAGAGAGAGAGAGAGCGAGCGAGTATATATTCTAATAGTTACTTGTTTGTCTTCTCATTAATGTTATATTCTGCAAACAATTTCAGAGAGCAGCTGGTACTAATTTCTATTTCTCTAACTAGGCTCTGGTCGATAAAGGATGAACTACACACATTCATTTCAAATACAGTTTTAAAATTCAGAACCATTTGAGCTTGCTTCAGGTGCAATGTCTCCAACACATGCAGTACTATCTGTTCCTGCATTTAATCAGTAGACTCTAAACAGAATTTGCAGCACAGCCTTTGAACAAAAAAGAACACAGAGTACATTTGCACCGTCACTCTGTGTGACTGCTTCAAACTTATTTGTGCTTAAATTTTTAAACAGTGAAAAGGCACAAAGTATCAGGTATAATGCTTTCATTGGTGAACCAATCTATTTATTTATATGTGTTTATTCAGCATTTAAAATTTTATAGTATATTCTCATTTCAATTCTCATTTCAAAGCTATCCTAATGATTTGGTGATATATAGAAGAAGGGGTTAAAAGAAATCTGCTCCAGGTGTCACACACTAAGAAGTATCTGAAGCACCATTGCATAGCTGTGAAGTGTATGGGAAGTGTACGGGGTACCAATCATAGCTGTGTGCAACAGAAAGTACATCAAGTGGAAAATCATAGTTCTGTAATATAAGATGTATGGGGGGTAGGTAGGTGCAAGGGACGGGAAGTATGTGAGATAGAGTCCCATAGTTTCATGGGATAGAACATGTGAGAGGTAAGAAGTCATAGCTGGATGCAATACAGAAAGTTACATTCCCTGCAAATACAGAAACTGAACATGTTGTAACTCAAAGTTCTATTTCATAATGTGCCCAAGTAAATGAAATCTGAGGAAACAAGAAGTGCTACATTTATTCTTGCTGTCTTTTTGTTGAATTTATAAAGGCCTCTCATGGAGCCCTTGAGAATTCAGGGAGCATAAAGAAGTCAGGAGCTCTAGGCTCCCTGGAAACAGTCACTAAGGGAGTGTTCCCCCTTTTCCAATTTTGTCCCTTGACGTCATTTCATTTTACTATTGTCCTAAAAACCTTCTCTGTACTCCCCCTTGCCATGAAACAGTATTAGTACTTCTGAAGCACAAGGGTGTCTCTCCTGCCCAGGCCTCCAGGACACAATCACAGAATTTTATTGCATACTAAATTACAATGGCCTCTCATGGGCAACTGCCCACAGTATGAGAGACATCTTTTCTGTTGCATTTGGGCTTCTGCCTTTCAGTGCCCATTCAATTAACAGTGCCCTCTACCTACTCTCTAGTGGTCACAGCTATCTTCCTACTTGGAACTCCATGTTCCATGCTCCTGCTGACTATACAAAGCAAGGAGACTACTTTTACCATGATACTGATAATGGCAGACTCACAGTTGAGAGAGAGAGAGACACAGAACGCTTATGTAACAACCCTTAATTGCACCCCACCCCCCAAATCTAATAGCCTAGCAGAAAGCCATTGAAAATAACTCTTAAAAAGTAGTGATAAGGATGCTGAGGTGTGGCTTTCCAGAGTTGATGGCTTCTGGCCGAAGTGTGTGTGTGTGTGTGTGTGTGTGTGTGTGTGTGTTGGGGGGGGGGTCCTTGGGTGAGAGACTCAGTTTCCTTTAAGGGGTTGGGCACTGGGAGTTTACCCATGCTCCAGTGAGAGTATATGGGCAACACAAACACAACCTTCTTACTTCTTTTCTTTTCTTTCTTTTTTTTCTCCTCCTGATTCCTCCTCCTCCTTTTCTTCTTCTTCTTCTTCTTCTTCTTCTTCTTCTTCTTCTTCTTCTTCTGGGGAGAAGAGGTCACAGGGTTGGAGGGGAAAACCTGGGAGGACTGGGAGGTAAATATGATCCACATTCATGATGTGAAATTCCCAAATAATCAATAAAATATTAGGAAAAAGAAAAAGAAGAGCCCATTCCCTTTGTTTCTATTAGAAATCAGTCCCAATTTATATAATAAAAATTTGTGTCCTTATCTTCATTTCCATAGGCTGTTGCTTACTAGGTATATGTGTTTTCACTAACACTATTTTTGAATCTGAAATTTCTAATCTATGAGTATGCTAGAATAATGCTATCAGTTTTCTGGAATGAGTCAAAAGGTGGTGCTTTCAAAATCACTCAGTAGTATTTCACTTCTTCTATCACTTAATTCTTATTAGCACCAAAATTAATACTTGTTTTCTCTCAGACATTGATCTACTATTTTAGGGTTTCTATTGCTGCAATGAAACACCATGTCCAAAAAGCAAGTTGAGCCAGAACTGTTCCTGTCTAAAGGAAAAGCAGGGAGGAAAAATGGAGCAGAGAGTGAAGAAAAGGTCATCCAGAGACCACCCCACCTTGGGATCTATCCCATTTGCAGACACCAAACCCCCAACACTATTGCTGATGCCAAGAAGTGCTTGCTGAGAAGAGCCTGATATGGTTGTCATCTGAGAGACTCTGCCAAAACCTGACTAATACAGATGCGGATACTCATAGCCAACTATCAGACTAAGCTCTGGTAACCTAGTCGAAGAGTTAGTGGAAAGACTGAAGGAGCTGAAGGGGATTGCAACCCCATAGGAAGAACAACCACATCAATTAACTTGACCACCCAGAGCTCCCAGGGACTAAAACACCAACCAAAGAGTATATTACATGGATGAATCCATGGCTCCAGCTACATATGTAGCAGATGACTGCCTTATAAATAAATACCAATGATCTCTCTCTCTCTCTCTCTCTCTCTCTCTCTCTCTCTCTCTCACACACACACACACACACACACACACACACACACACCACACAGCAAGTTGGGGAGGGAAAGTGTTTATTTGGCTTCCACATGGCAGTTCATCATCAATAAAGTCAGGACAGGAATTGAAGCAGGACTGCACTCTGTAGGCAAGAGCTGATGTAGAGGCTAGGAAAGAATGACTTATTCCCCATAGCTTACTCAGCTTGATTGCTTATAGAACTCAGAACCACCAACCCTGGTATCATACTGCTAACAATGAGATCGGCCTTCATCCATCAATTACTAGTTAAGAAAGTAATATACAGGCTGGGTATGGAGGTATACACCTTTAATACCGGTACTCCACTAGAGAGGCAGAGGCAAATGGATCTGTGAGTTCAAAGCCAGCCTCCTCTACAAAGCAAGTTCCAGGAAAGCCAAGCTACATAGAGAAACCCTGTCCTGGAAAACAAGAAAGAAGGAAGGAAGGAAGGAAGGAAGGAAGGAAGGAAGGAAGGAAGGAAGGAAGGAAGGAAGGAAGGCGGGTGGTGGGAGGGAGGGAGGGGGGGAGGGAGGGAGGGAGGGAGGAAAGAAAGAAAGAAAGAAAGAAAGAAAGAAAGAAAGAAAGAAAGAAAGAAAGAAAGAAAGAAAGAAAGAAAGAAAGAAAGAAAGAAAGAAAGAAAGAAAGAAAGAAAGAAAGAAAGAAAGAAAGAAAGAAAGAAAGAACAGATGGAGGGACAGAGGGAGAGAGGGGGCAGGGAGGGAGGGAGGGAGGGAGGGAGGGAGGGAAGGAGGGAGGGAAGGAGGGAGGAAGGAAGGAAGGAAGGAAGGAAGGAAGGAAGGAAGGAAGGAAGGAAGATATTCTGCAGCAAGTCCTCAGCCCGGTCTTATGGAGGCACTTTTTCAGTGGAGGCTTCCTCATCCCTGATAATTCCAGCTTTTGTCAAGTTGACAAAAAACTAGCCAGTACGCTTACCAACCCTATATCTAGCTTTTTTCTTTTTCTTAGAGTTTTTATCCTTTCATCAGATCTACATGTAGTCCAAGGGAGAATATCAATAATCTGCCAAGAAATAAAATATGGTTACTTCCATACTTTAAAAACACAGTTATTAAGTACCACCTTAATAACTTCAAAGTTACTGGTCCAAAATTCCAAGCTGATAATTTTTGTACTTCTTATTTTCTCCTTTTCCTAACTAGAAGCTTTAGAAACACAAAAGCGATCCCAGAAAACAAGTTCATAAGACGCGTTGTATGTATGTATGTGTGCATTAATTGATTGTATTACTGTATATACATATATACATATATCTTTATACCATGTGAATCTCTGGGATCAAACTTAGATGGTCAGGCCTGGTGACAAGGGCCTTAAATCTCTAAACAATCCCATTATTACCAAATCCTAAAATAATGCAAAGGGGATACAAAAGCACCAATCAAAACAACCCAATTTTTTTGCCTGTTGTGATTACTGGCAAAATATATGATTGACACTTTGGGTTTTCTAAATAATAGACTCGAACTACTATGCTGGCATGTATTTGATTCATTCTTGAGTTCTATAAAGTCTGAACATAGAATGAGAGAATATGTTTGCAATAGTAATTATTAATTATCATGAGAATAGAATATTCTCAGAGATATTCCAGAAATAAAATGACCAATCTCATGCCTGAAAATTAAGTCCAAAGTATAATGCTAACAGCAAACTATGACCACGTCGATATGTGTGTGTGACACTGTGTGAAATCTCTGACTTCAACATTAAGCAAGAGTTAAAACTCTCACTTACACCTAACTGATGGTGTGACCTTGAACAGCTGCTTAGTTTCACAACACTTAGCTCTTCCAACAATCGAGAATAATCAGCACTTCAAAACTGGCACAGCCACTAATTCCACTAATGCAGTTAGCTCACTCCAAGCCATGGCTAACACAGGGATATACTCCATAAACCACCGACTCTCGATGATGTTGAAAAACAAAACTCTTCATTTTTGGATAATACCGTTACTAGATATTTGTGGGAGCATCACGTGTTATCAGGGAAATTGGAGTCCCTCTCATGATTCTCAGTCATGTTAATAGATGAATTTAAGAACAAACTGGAAAGGAAGCTCGGAGATAAGTTCATTAGAATTTAAAAGAAAATCACAGGACCAACAAACCGGAATCTCTTCAGCTCCATAAAGGGGAAATGGGGAAGAGGAGAGTTAAAACCATGACTTTTGAGTTAGACATGAAGGTCAAGTCATGTGATAGACAAATAACTATATGGAAGGGTCACAAACAAAGTGTGGTTGAAGCCAAATGAACTAGGGAAAAAAGTGCCCTTAGTTTCTGGCTTGTATCTGGAAAAAAAGAGACAGAGAGATAAAGGTATAGAAACAGGGTAGATGAAACAGAACCTCACGGTGGCTTCCTACAACTGCTTTAGGGTAGGATTTCTAGGAAGGAAAAGTTTAGCATCTCATTTAACAGGTAATCATTCCTCCCTTTGGGATAACTTATGGTGAATTTACCTTCCTTAAGGGAACGACTGACCAACTGACATGAGGTTTCTACCCAGAGACCTCAGTTTTGGTGAGGAGGAAATGGTGTTTCCTTAGTGAAGTGGTTCTGAAGCTTTCTAACGCTGCAGTCCTTTAATATAGTTCCTCACCTTGCAGTGGTCCCAAGGGGAACATTACTTTGTTGCTACTTCATAACTGCAGTTTTGCTACTGTTATGAATAGTAATGTAAATATTTGACATGCAGGATAGCTGATGTGGTGTCCCAAGGGGTTGGGACCCACAGGGTGATAAGCACTGTCTTAGTGTTTCTTCAGTACTACTGATAGCAGTGTGCTCTATTTTAAGTTTTGAAGTAATTGTAATAGTAATAACATTAGAGAAACAGAAAGATACAATGACTATAAACTTATAGCTTAATGAACGCTAACAGTATACTTCATCTTGTAACCAGACATAAGAGAGCATTGCTAAATGACCAGGAATCCAGGGGTTGCCTAATTCCAGTCACAACCTCAAAGAAAACATAATTTCTTAGACTATTATGCAATTTTGTCTGCTTTCAAATTTTATGATTACTCAATTTTCTTTCTTTCTTTTTTTTTTTTTTTTTTTGTTGTTGTTTTGTTTTGTTTTGTCAAGACAGGGTTTCTCTGTATATCCCTGGCTGTCCTGGAACTCAATTTTTTTTTAAGATCCACATATACTATTTTGGAAAAATGGGTAAGTCTAATGTAATATATTCCAATGGCATCCTTATAAAGCTAAATAGTGTAAGCTATAGTTCTCTGAAAACAAAGTCATATTCTGGGGTCTTGACTACATGTTTAATAGGCAATAAATACCTTCCAATTAACAGCTACAATAGATGTGTTCTTTGTTGCATAAAAAGTAAAGGCACCTCTCCTTATTAGAGGTAACATTCAGTATGGTGTACTCAGGAACCACAGAGGGATTATGTACCAGGAGCTTATAGAATAGGAGAGCACCAGGAAGTCTATGGGAGCAGTACTTACTGTTTAAGTACATCTGAGCCACCATGAACAATAAGACGTTTGGGTTTTCTTCTGCCAAGTATAACAAGTACCTCCAATGTTACCCATTTCCAAATTTGACTCTGACACAGGACCAAGGAGACTGGTGACAGATGGGCAAAATTTAGCATGCAGCTCGGCCAGTCTTTGGGATGGAAGTCTTGTTATCTCAAACTTGCTGCCAAGTCCCGCACAGTGCTTTGTAACAGACACCACTGGGAAACTCTGCAGATTCAGCCAAAAGCACAGACTTAAATGAACCAGATTTTCTCACTGTTGGTATTTGTAACATCTCCCTGACACTGGGCTCCGATGCAATAATGAAACAGTCACCAGCACAAATCTGAATCTGAAGAAGCATTTGACATAATGGACTGTATTGATTTATCCTTCTTTTTTCCTTCCTTCCTTTCTTTCTTTTTAGTTCTTGGGACCATTTTTCATTGGATAGGAAATTCTTCCTGTCTAAATCAGTTTTTTCTTTAGTCTAGTGAAGCTCATGGATCTTACGGTCAAATCCTGCCACAAATATCACATTAAAAGCAGTCTTAAAATAACTACATAGATCTTTACATTAAATACATAAAATGTCTTCTTATTATTACCTAAGTAATATTTACATAGAAGCAAATAAAACATAAAATTATTTTTATAATATTGGGCTACTACCTATTGAGTCATATATAATTAATTAGCCATCAATAATATAACAATGATAAAATCATATTGCATTCCTGAGTCAGTTTTAGTCAGCTCAGAGCAAGCACGACTATAAATTATTTCCTTGTATGATAGATATAAATATAGATATTTTAATCATAACATTTTTTATCTATATGCTCTCTATTAATCTGTCCTTAGGAGAGTTGGGTACAGATTTATAATTAGTTTCTAAATTTAGTTAAGAAACATATTATTCAATGCAATACATTAAGGAGGAAAATATTTGAACTATGATTTTTGTTATTACTATCTAAATGATGCTAGAAATAGGTTCTTCTCTTACAATGAAGCATTTCACAGATTTAATAAGCCTCTGTTAATCGGGCTAGAGAACAGCTAATCTACTTCACTGTCTCCATCTACTCACCAGCACACCCTTCAGTCTTTACTAGATGTCATCCAGTTTTCAGATTCTCTTACCTTTCCTGTCTCCTCTCTTTTTGTCCCTCTCTCTCCATCCCTATCTTTCATTCCTTCTCAAATATGTGCAAAACCCCCTCTTCTGTGTGTGTGTGTTGCTGACAAACTGATCAAGGAAGGGATCTAATGCATACTAGGCAAGCTCTCTGCCACTAAGCTGCACTAGTAGATTTTAGTCAGAGACGGGCATGGTGGCATGTGTCTTCAGTAGCAGCTGCTTCGGAGACAAAGAGAGGATGGTAGCTGGCTCCCAAGAGTTTGAGATAAACCTGAGGAGCTCAGAAAGTAACCAAATACACTAACAAATACTTGGAGGGTGAGAGCCACCTTGCCAGCCCAGTATTAAAATTCTATAAACAGCAAGAGGTCAGTATACATAATACCATAAGTGCCTGGTATTTGCCATCAATCAATACTTCAACTTCTAAAAGAAGCAGCAAACAATGAACACCAAAGCTCTAAGAATAGATGAGCCCGGACGGACTTTTTTTTTTTTTAAACAGTGAAGCTGGAGGGTAATTTATGAGCCATCATGCAATATTCCCTGCTAGACCTCACTCATGAAAATGAGATCAGGTGCCTCAGCAGCAGGGAGCTACATCATAAAAAGCTTACACTATCTAGGACTAAAGACCAAAGAAAGGGAAGAGAGAATAGACAAGCAACTAGTAGACTGGCCACAGAATTCTTTCAGCTTTTTACACAAAAGAGCTACAGGTTAATTATACCACCACATGTCCATTTAAAGCCATACTTATTATAATAACAATGCTCAAAGAGTTACATATGTTTCAATATATTTTCCATACATCTGACAACAGTTTGACAAACACTTTGTGGGTGACGTGTGGGAATTGAGTCACTAATGTGCTCATACACAGATTACTGTGCATTTGACTGGTATTTCACACTTCAGAGAACCCTTGAATTACCGCCACCCTCCCAAGTTCTCTTTGAGTCCTTAGGGCCACCTCAGAGGAGAGAGAATCTTTAAAATGTCTCTTGAGCCCACTCCATTCATATGCCTACACCCCGAAGGCAGTTCAAAAGGTCCCTGAAGTTACCTCCAAGCTCAGTGGAAACCAGTCAGAAAAAGCCGTCCTGTGATGCTGGGAGCTTCCTGCATCCTCTGGAGATGGCTGGATTGACATGAATCCACTACCTGCTCGAATAATGTAATTATACCAAAGGTTTCCACTGAAAGGGCTTTATTCCAGGTCCCTGTCACTTTCCCTGTGGTGAACTCAGACTTTCAAACACTCTGCATGTGGCTTTGTAACACATGAAGGAGTTCCTGAAATGTCAGTCCACAGGGACCATTGCTCGTGTCACTGAGGCAAGGCATCGTGACCTCTGCACTTCTGGATCTTTTAGACAAAAGACAAAAGCTGTGAAGGCCACGGTGGAATTATTCTTCCTACCCAAGAGCTGATATATCCAAAGAGAGGGGTGAATATGTATGCTGGCAGTTGTAAGAGCGGATATGCCCCACAGTGGCTCTCAGAAAGCCTGCCCTAGGAATAAAACACCCTCTGTTTCCCAAGTCTGGAAATCTGGTAACATTCAGAACATATGGATATTCCGTTAAATAGGAGAGGAAAACTAAAGTGTGACATTTCTTTGAACCCACAGTTTTACAGCTGCAAGAAATCTCTTCCATTCTTAGACTGGCATAACGTGACAATCCAAGCAAGCAGGCGTAAGGTCTATAAATTCACCGCTTTCCCTCTACTACCAAATTCCAAGATTTATTAAACATCTCCTCTCACACTATTTTCTGGTATTATGAGTCAACCAGATTTGACCTTTAAAATAGTAGAAGCATCTGGATTATTTCAACTGATCTTCCCCCCCCTGGCAGATTTTTAGTTCCCTAGTAAATTTCCATCTCAGTCTGGCATTGCACACAGAGGACAGAGAGGTGGCTTCTGACATAGGTAATGTAATACATTAAGATGTATTTACTTTGAGTGGACCCATCCACATTGGTACATACCATGCTAGAGGGTAGAATGCTGCCATGTACCCTGGGTCTGAAATGACTCCATCAGTATTTGTTTATTTATTTATCTATCTATCTATTTAGCAGCTAAATGGCTAGTAGGTGCCACAGTGACTGTGTGGTAATCAGAGACCAACTTGCAGGACTAAATTCTCTCATTCCATTCTGTGGGTAACCAAGATTGACCTCAGATTGACAGGCCTAGAGGTAAGTGCCTTTACCCAAGGAGTCATCTGGGTGTAGGTATGCAAATGCAGAAGGTTCAAGAGACATTCACACTTTTCAATCTCTGTCCATCTCAGAAATGTGCCTGCATAGACCACCTGTCGTTAATCTCATACTACCATACTGCCCCCCACCCAGAACATGAGTATTACAGACCGACAAAGGAAAGCATGACTTAGACCCAATGCTATAACTTTCATGATACACACTAAAGTGTTTATTATCTAATGTCAAGACTTTAAAGGGAGTTGCATCAATGGAGTTTCATGGTAAGAGATGCAGGGTATGCAAGGGTGCTCCCACACTGCTACTGGAAGTACTATCTCAGTCATGAAAGCATCATGAATTGACTCTGAGAAGTATATATTTGGGGGAGAAGCACCTTGCTTTGGAAGAGTACTGGACCTACTATGAATGAATTTCCAACAGAGTTCACATCTTTCCTCTCAGTCCTCTATGTTCTGAAAATAAAAATGAAAATGAAATGTAAAAGAAAGGTGGACTTCTGCTATTTCCTAAGACTTGCTGTGAATAAGTAAAAGAACTTATTTTATCACATTTTGAAGTCACTACAACACCACATGTCTGTGTGTATCAATAATAGGAAAATATCACCATGCAGGCACATCTGGATTGCTTCTCTATTCAACACTATACTGATGTCGACTTGGCCAAGGCTTGTTTTTAGCCTGAGTATCTGTGGCAGATGGGCTTATTGGGTTGCTTTTGTTCTTTTATGAACTCAACATTCTTCCTATCTCTCCACCAAATATGTGCTAAGCAATGGGAAACCTAGATAGACAAAGACCCTCTCAAGCTCTGGACCCAGAAAGCCAAGATTATTGGGATGCTACTCTCGATAAGACCAGGCAGACAGACAATATCTTATTTAGCCATAATCATCATGCCTCCATTTGTCTTAAAATGTACCTCACCAAACATGTGGATATTTAGAAGTATTTTTTTTCCAGAAAGGCATGTTTCTGATATTTATAGTACCTAAATAGTAAGAACAAATAGTTATGCTTAGCTAACTGTATTTTGAACATGTCAGCCAAAATGTTTTACATGCATTATGACATGTATGCCCCCAAAAAGCACTGTGTAAAGTAACTCAAATATTTTATAAAATGACTTCAGAGGTCATTTTATGACTTCAGAGGTACAAGTTCAAACACAGATGGTAGCTTACCCAGGTAGTAAATTTATACCTGGACCTGTCTCCCTCTGAAACTCAAATTTTTAAATTCAGATACATAATAACTTCAAAGTTGCTGCATTTCTCAGAGTGCATTGCTCAACTGTTTCAGCATTCACCCATATTCATGTTAATATTAAAAGCACTGATTTCAAAAGCATCAACTTTCCATTTAGGAGAAATTTTAGAAACCATTTATAATGAAAACGCAGGCTTTGAAATTAGGGCTATTAATACATACTTGATGAAAAGCCAAACAGAATAAGGGAAAGGGATGAACAGGGCCAAGGAAGGGAGATCTCCTTCATCATTTCTCTTTGAAGTCTTAAAGCATACTAAAATCCTTTTCACACACTGAAAAGTCAGCTCATGTTTAGACAGTTGGCTTGTATTATATGTCACAGGTTTGAGGGTTTTTTTTTTTAAACTGGAATCTCCCAGTAGTCAAGAGAAACACAGATTTTTTCCCCTTGTTTATAATACACATCACAAGCAAAAATGATAAAACTCTAGCATGTGCTAAATGTTAAGTCTTGTTCATTGATCCTTGGAGTCATTTGGGTTCATATCCCAAAGTATGGTTCCAACTGAAGAATGGCAACAAACTAGCCTACAATTCTACCACGTGTCCAGCTAGCCATTGCTGCACAGCTCTGGTATGCCATTGTTCCCAACATCCATTTTTTAAAATGACAGCAACAACAACAAAACCTGTTTGACATCTATAACTGAAAGTTCACACAGCAAGTCATGCTCTACCTGCTTGGAGACCTTAAACCCAGGAGTGCCTATATCAAGTCATTTAAGTGGAAAAATTCAGGACTATGCTAAGATAATTAAATCACCAGGTAGCTCATACAGCAAGCCAATGTAACTGGAAGTAAAAAAGCTGTCCCAGAGTACTGTCCTAAGTTCACCCAATCCTCACAATTTAGAGACATTGGAAGATAGTTGCCTTAAAATCTACTTAATGGAAACAGCACCAGATGATATCGCTGCTTAGAGAGTCTTCACATGTTGCTTCCTCAGATGTATGTTAGATTTTGCAGCAATTGGATTTGATATTATCTCCTTATTATGCAAAACCATGGAAAACATTTAATTAAAACTTAATTAAAATCTCCATGATGCTTCAACCCCATGGAGTCCATTTTTCAACCACAAGCAGGAAGGGAAGCCTCCAGCACAAACTGTTCATGAGAAACGCCACACAGAGCTCACTCTTTTCATTACTGATACCTGTTTAACAGGCTTTCCGTCTTCACAATTTTTTTCCTTGTTCATCAGCCTACAAAGTGACAGACTAACTCTGAAGCTAACAAGTAAATATGCATTGGTTTCGATCAGATCCTGATGGCTCATTTCTAGAGCCTTTATGTATCGTTTGAAAACATGAGGCAATTAGTATGGTCTTATGCCTGCCACAGAGTACATTGCCAGTAAGTATTTACTTAATGAGCTAAAATATTCAATAAGTATACAGTTTTAAAACTCCAACATCCTGATGCAATTATCTCAGAATGCTTACACTAAAATACATGAGCTATTACTTGTCAATATGTTTTGATTATTTTTATATAGAAATGCTTTGTGTTACAGGAAGAAAAGGTCTAAAAGCAGGGAAAATTCCTCACGTGTGATGTTAGTTTCTAACTTGCAAAAAAAAAAAATGATCACAGTGTTGGTATGGATTAAAAAGTAACCGCTTATGACAAGGACATTCACACTCAACAATAAAAAGGAGAAAGCTCCCTATTTGTATAGCATCATCAATGACTCTAACCACACTAAAGCAAAGGGAACACTGAGAGACATCCTCTACATTGCCATTTCTATGAGGTTCTAGAATAGACATTACTAGCAGATGAAGAAAGTAATCAGAAGAACGGCTTCTCTGAGTGATGATAGGCTCCTAATTTCAGAAGGGAAGGAAGGAACCAAAGCTATATTGACAGGATCATCTGTATTTTTAAAGGCTGTGAGTTACATGAGTGTATATTTTGAAAACTCATTAATCTGTATGTACAGTTATGTCAAACGGATTTTACACATAAATTTTACTCCCTATTTTAAAATTCATATGTGCAGGTGTGGACATGATGCACATGTAAGGATGTCAGCTGTCCTACCGTGATGTGGGTGTCACACAGGTTATTAGTTATCCTGACATGATGCGTCACACACAGGTCTTAGAATCCCACTATGGTCTTGCTCTCAGAGACTACTTCACATTTCTTTCACATCAAATGCAGAACATTTTCTATGCATGGGGCTGACTTTCAGGAGCAACCAGCTTCAACCAGGATCAGATTTGTACGAAGGATGGAGTGAGAAATGACTATTTTCCTTTTCACAATATAGTTTTGACTAATGTAATGAGATGGAATCTTTTCACAAACTGATTACACAAACAGAAAAACAAACAACTGTGCAGAAACAGATTGGTAAGGCAGTTGAACAACCACTCAAAAAACCTCTTGGTTAAATGCAGAATATCTGAAATAAGTGTCAAATCCAGCCTATGTCACTGCTTTAATGGAAGCAAATGTACTTACAGGTACAGAAGTGACTGAGTATAATTGTGAGGTATGCATATCTGTGATGCTCACACATACATACATATTATAGCTTGAAATAATATCTATAGCAGAGGGGAAATGCCTCATACTTCCTTCCTTTCCTATGCCGTCTGTTACTTTCAGATCTCTCTGATAAAATTTTAATTTCCAATTACACTCAAACATAATCCCTACAAAGAAAGAGGTCTTAGAATTTACTTACCATCTAATGTGTATGATACAGTGTGTTCATCTATCTCTCTATTGATCCTTTCTAATTCTATGAAAATAGAGCAGAATTAAGCACTAGCTTTCCATATAGGAGAACTATCTCTGCTATAATCGTCTTACTTTATTCTATTCCCAAGACTGATCGTATAGTTCTTTTATCACCAAGCCTATGTTAAAGGAAAGTAAGGAGCAAACATCAGCAAGATGACTGGCAAGGAATGAAAAGGTTAAAGAAAAGGGAAGAACATATTGCCCTGGTGTTGGGGGCAGAACATCCTAGTGTAGATAGATGCAACCCAGATGTTATATAGCATGGACCCTCCCAATGATGACCTTATGCAGGTGATACCAAGACACAGCATCTACTGCCCAGTCTTCCCAACTCAATTTAGCCACAAGTCCTGCTGTATCCCAAGGTTGAAAGGAGAGGTAGAAGGACCAGTAGTCCTCACTGACACTACAGACTCTGAAATGTTCCCTGCTTAGTAGCTCACATGCCTGCCTTGAGCTGAATTTTGGGAGCTGCTGAGCAATTCACATAAAGAAACCAACTGAAAAGTAGTCCAGTATATGCCTTGTCATCTTAATGCGTGATCTCTCTTAACAATATTACGTTGAGACTCCATCCGTCAGGGAACCCATAATGCAGGTGGGAAGATCGAACAACATCTCAGCACACTCAGGCAAGACAACCAGGCAAATGACCATGCTTCTGCTGCTATGGTTCCATAAAGCAGCCAAACAGCTTTCTTTAAATGGATCAGTCCATGGCACTTAGGAATAACAGTAGCAACCCACCCTGAGTAGCTCCCAGTGCATATTCCATGGAAGACAACAGGGAGCACTTATACACTAAACTTTTATACCAGGAAGCAATTAAGGAGTGCACCCTGAAACCCCAAGAAGGCATCTATATTTTCCTCTGACATTGATAGATACAATGCCTGGGGCTACTAGTACTACTTGGCTCCCACAAGGTCTCAGACACTAGCAAATACCTGTCCCTGCTTTCTTGGCAAACTGCTATGCGGGACTGGCACGATTTAAAGCATTTTGACCCCATGCCACCTATAAAACTGAATGGTAACTGAAAACCAGACCTAGGTGCACCAAGTCCAGAGCCTTGGTCAAGTTAAGTTTGGACAACCTGCATTCCAGCTTGCAGATAAACCCCACAAACTTCTATAGCCTAGGCTTCTGAGACATCCACAGGCATTGGTAATGGTGACCGAGACGAAAGTCATACAAACACTATGCAATTATATCCATGTACCTCAATCCCACCTTCCTAAAAAACACCTTGGGTCACATTCCCTAACAAAATTCTCTTCTGTAAAAGGTAATCTATGCATTTGTCAGATGCAACTAATCTGTAAGATTTATAAATACCACTACATACAAGAAGCATTGAAATAAAATCAATACAATTCAACATCAGTGGCATAGCAAATCTCTAGCAGGGAAGCTTTTGAGAAAGAGAAAACTGCTTAAGAAGGCTTTGAAACTGTGGCTCTTTCCAAAACTAAATAGGATGTAGGAGAACACAGATAATGTAACAATGTGGGAGAAGAGTTTAAGATCACTCTGACGAGTTCAGCAAACAGATGGAGATCATACAAGACAGAAGAGAAGCATTAGACATACTCAACAAATGAAATATAAATATAACTGAGAAACTCAGCCTCTGTTTCAGTATTGGAGTGCATGGCTAGCTGGATGGTACTGGACTTACATGTGAAGTGAAATCCTCCAGGAATACAAACACAGAACCCACATGTTCACAACCACCTGGGGAAACTAAAAGTAAGTTGATTTCATGGAAGTACAAAGTAGAGTAGAGTAGAGGTTCCTAGTGTTTAGAAGTGTCAGGATAGGAGCTGCTGGAGACAACAGGTTTATATGCCTTGTATAATGACTGACAGGAGGAAGCCCTGCTGTCCTGAAACACAGCAAGCTGACTATAATCCACAACTTACAGTATGTTCTTTTTATAAGGAACTTGAAGGAAAGAGCTTGAAGTTTCCCCTGCCCTGGGAAATAAAATGATAAAGGGTTGCAAAGATAGCTCAACAGTTATGAGTACTTGCAGGAGATTGGAGATTGGCTCCTAGCACCCAAATCAGCTGCTACACAGCTCCCTACAACTCCAGCTCCAAGGTATCTTATGCTTTCTTCCAGCCTCTGTGGGCACAGCATGCAGGTGATGCATGTACAGATGCATCACATGCACACACATACACATAAAATAAATAGATCTTTTAAAAATACAATTATGATTTAAGAAGATGAAAATGCCAATTACCTTGAAATGATGATGACATGTTTGTACATATGCATCACGTATGAGCTTGTGTGCCTAAACATATATGATCATTTTGCTTCATTTAAAATAAGGACAGGAACAAGGAGCGGGGAAGAGGTAAAGGTGGAAGACAGGAAATAGGCGACTACCAGAATAACCAGAAGAAAGTTTCAAAAAGCTATTAAACTCAGACTGGCTTTACATGTTCAGTATTTTGGATAACGAGCTCTATGAAACCTGATTTTACTTCATTATCACTAATTTAATTTCCACAGAAAAAGATCATCTAAATCGAAAGAATCCTTTTTAAAAATATTTTGTTTTGTTTTTGTGTGTGCATCATGCTTGCCCCATTTCAGTGCAATGCTCACAGAACTCAGAAGAGGTCATCAGATAACCCATGGCTGGAATTAGATGTAGGTGGGAGTCACTGGGTGTGGGTGCTAAGAACTGAGTACAGCTTCTCCTCAAAGGCAGGAGAAAATTCACTTTGAAAAGCAAACAGTCTAATGAAGGTCAGTTATTTGGCAGGATCACAGACACCCCAGCCAGGGTTCTCCATTCTGTGTCAAACTGTGAAGGTTCTAAATAGAGTTACTCCACGTAACCTAAGTCTGAGGTCGCTGAAGTGAACCACAGCAGCTTCTACAGTCCTTTGCAAATACCTGAGAGAGTAATGTCAACTCAGTCACACTTACTGCTTACACAGACGACACAGTGTGGGCAAGCAATGTCTGAAGATATCAACCAATCTGGAGATGGCTCTGCATAAAAGCTCAGCAGGGGGTGGGGTGGGAATCTTTTAAGAACGGGGAAGTATATCCTTGAGATTGCAAGTGAATGTCCAGGTCATCTGTCAGTGAGAGAGCACATCTGATCCTTGAGCTTTATGAATCTCAAATTCTTTATATACACAACTAATATTTTCATTAGCTGATATCACCGATGTTCCTGGAACACCTAGCATTTTAGACTAAGACAGTGGTTTTTAAACTGTTTCCTAGGAATATGAAATTATTAAGCAATAATGTCAAGATCAATGTTCTGGTACCCAACAGGAGTCCAATTGTATTTTTAAAAGTTTTACAGTCCTTCTTGGTCAATCTCCAGTGGCTACTAATGGTTATCATGCATGTATTTTATAGAAAGTTATTTCAGAAAGATGAAATTTGATGAAATTTTATAACTTTCCACAAAAAAAACTCTGTACATTGCCCTAGTAGTTCTTTGTATTTAAAACAAAAGCCTTTATTTTCAATGAACTATATTTTTCTTCTCTTAGTGGTCCCTTTCATCTCCCCAACTGGCTCTCTTTCTGCTCTCTTGTAATTTTTTGGTGACCTATTGAGTTTAATTAGAGCTGCTCACATTAGCATATGAGGCAATTTACAGAAGCACAGGCCACTCACGAGTGGCAACACCACTGAAGAAATGATAAACTTATACTAGACATAACCAAGACATCCATCGTCCTATTCTTGGTGGTGTTGAGGAATCCTGGATAGATCTTCCTGTGGTCTTTGTACTAATTCCTGCAATAGCATCCAAACTTAAACTCTGGTCACTCTTCAAGCCTGCAGGACAAGATGCTACTGCCTAATCGACACCTAGTCCAGGTGCTGTAGGACCCAATGCCCTTCCTGTTGCTTGGAACCAAGAATCCTGACAGACAAGAAACTTATCCAAATGTTTAAAAATCTGTTTCTGCTAGCTCTACTAACAGAAATCAAATTGGGTCTGTTTAGATATGAGCAAATGTCTTTGGGATGCTTGGGCAGACAGAGAGAAGTTTGGCTTGGCATTTGGTCCTGGCCTCTCTGGCAACTAACTGATAGGTTTCTTTACAGATTAATTCCTACAAGAGGCAATTAAAGTGAAATTCTTCTGATGTTCTGGAAGTTGAGATAAAAATGAAAAACTCCCAACACACTTGAAGTTTGTTCAAACATTTTAATTGAACATATGACTCGTTCCAGAGACAGTCTACCTGGTAGAGCTCCTGATACCTGGAAAAGTGCAAGCAATGTTGGCAAGCTGCACACTGGCTCTGAAACATCACCTTCCAGCACTTCTGTCAAAGGGAAAATCTCCGTCCAGGACCTATGCTCTTGAAGAAAAAGGAAGAAGAAAAGACACCCCCCCCCCTTTTAAAGTAGATCTTGAAGTTTTAGTCCTCTTCCTTTTCTCCTTCCTTTTCCTTCTTTCCTTCTTTCTCCTTCTCCTTCTCCCTCCTTCTCCTTCTTTTTCTCTTTTTCTCCTTCTCCTTTGCCTTCTCCTTCTTTTTCTCTTCCTCCTCCTCTTCCTCCTCTTCCTCTTCCTCCTCCTCTTCCTCCTCTTCCTCTTCCTCCCCTTCCTCCCCTTCTTCCTCCTCTTCCTCCTCCTCCTCTTCCTCCTCCTCCTCCTCCTCCTCCTCCTTCTTCTTCTTCTTCTTCTTCTTCTTTATTGTGAATTAAAAAGTAATTGAAAATCCTAACAATTAAAAAAACTACATCATTTTCTCTTTGGCTAAAATGTGTTGGGTGTTTTCCAAGCCCAGTACCACCTAGCCTGCAGTAGTAGCACCTGGGATGATATCACAAGTTTTAAAAAAAAAAAGCAAAAATTCTGATGTGGTCCTACAGCATTTGTGTAAGTCACACAAGTCCTTTCTTGCCCTCAGATATGAAGGTGTTTCTACACCTTGGGTCTACATATATTTTATATATTTCTTGTCCAGGTTACTGTTCATAAAAAAAATGTGCTGCAATAAAAATGGTTCACTGTACCTATAAAAATTGAAAGAAGTAAAAAAATTTTGGAAATATATGTGTGTTTTGGTGGGTGGGGTTTTTTTTGTTGTTGTTTATTTGTTTTTGTCTGTCAGCTTCACACAAGCTAGGGTTGCCTGGCAAGAGATATCTCAACTGAAAAATTACCTCCATCAGATTACCTGTAGGCTGGTGTGGGGGAATTTTCTTGATTAATGATAGATTTGGGAGGAATCAGTCCCCTATGGGCAGTATCACCCATGTACTATATGACCTTGGGTGATGATATAAGAAAGCTAACTGAGCAGTACATGAGGAGCAAGCCAACAGACAGTATTTTTTTTCTTGATATTATGCTTCAGTTTCTGCCTCCAGGTTTCTGCCTTGCCTTTACCTGGTGATGGGGTATAATCTGTAAGTCAAATAAACCCTTGTTCCCCCAAGCTGTCTCTGGTCATGGTCTTCATCACAGCAGTAGAAGCCTAATTAGGCTATGTGGGCATGGATACTGAATCATGCAGGACACAACATATGTGTGTAAAGTTAGGAAGACAGCATTGCAAACTCTATCTCCTCTTTGCACAGCAACATGGTATCAAGTTTGTTATTCTGTTGTGGTGATGAAGTAGCTTGACAAAAATGACTCGAAAGTGAGAGGGTTTGTTTTGACTTAAGGTTCAGGGGACACACAGTAAGGCATGGCAGTGGGCAGGGAAAAGAGGACAGCAGAAGCTGAGCTAAGCAATCACAGACAGCAAACAACAAGCAGGGCAGGGTTATACAACCTCAAAGCCTGCTCCTGGTGGCAAACTTCCTCCAGCAAGATTCCACTTCCTCAAGATTTTATTACCTTCCCAAGCACCATCAACTCTGGAGACTAAACATTTGAAGACATGATCCTATCAGGGGACATTCCTATTCAAACCATATTGATTCCAGAATGAAATTATTCAGAAATTATTCCAGAATAGTCATCTCTTGTATGGCAAGTGCTTCAGTCTGCTGAGATAGCTTGCTAGCCTAGTTCATAATTCTTAAAACAATTTTCACATGTAGAAATTTTCTTTCTAAAACTCTCATGAATAAGTCAAACCTTATAATCTCCTAATGATTTGCATTGTGAAGAGATGAATTCACAACTTTGGGGTGACACACAGGACACAGACACAGGTAAACTGCCTGCACGTTTTCTCTAAGACTACCACATCCCCTACATTTTCACTCCATCCATTCCTGAAGATTTATTCATTTGTGTCAGGCCTCAGCACACTTGCATATATCTTCTGTCACAGAGAATGTCTTTTGCTTCTCTCAGTTCTTATCCTATTTATGAGTTGAGGCATAGCTTTGGTATCCCATTGCCATGGAGGATAAAGTGAATGATGGAAGACAAAAGATCATTCACAGAACAAAGCAAATTAATGAGACTGATGATTTAGAATGTGTTAATCACAAATTACCATTCCAAGATGATCATGCAACACTAAACAAAACCAAGCAAATACAAGGGCAACAACAAAATGCTGCCATCACAGAATTAAATAAGACTGTGTGGTGGTCACCTGTAAGGGTATCTTAGGTCCTAGATACAGCTTATGGACCTGGGTTTAAAAAGCAAACAGGGAAGCCAGAAACAGGAAGCAGTGGCTGGTTTCTGATGTGGCTTGTGCACAGGGGTTGGTAGGGAGCAGGTACCACAGCATATGGTTAAGGATACAACATCCTTGGCTCTTCCTTCACTGGGATTTTCTGGATACTGTCAAAGATGAGAAAGAAGAGTCGCAATGGAAATAGGATCAACTATGCAGTCTCTACAACAGTCAAAGCCAAAGATGACAGCTGCATATTGGCAGCCACAGAGATGATGAACACAGACACGTTGAGGACTGGACCTCAACACAGGACCATAGGATAATGAGGAACATTGAGCACATGAGGAAAAAAGTATAGTGGTGATAACCAGATATTTGGACTGAGCAATTAGAAAATTAATTGTCACCTCAAGGAGGGGGAAGCTCCTTCAAAGAGAAAGTTTAAAAGGAAGAAACTAGCGACATGTCTAGTCTTTTGTAAAAGGCAAGAGGACAAAGAGACATTGTCTTTGAAGTGTATTTTTGCTTTAAAAACGTTTGGTCTCAATGAACTCTTTAACACTATACCCTGCTTGTTTATATAGCTGGAGACTCCTGTCCTATCATCCCACCTCATTAAGAGGAGGCAGATTTGGTACTCTGAAATCATTTAAGACCGAAACTAGGAGCAAGTACTAAGGAAATAAGGCACTGAGTTGATTATCCAAGACATCTGGCTGACAAGTTGAAAGGATGTTGCGAAATGAAGACCTCTACTAATTTATTGATGTAAAAGTTTTTAGTTATCTCCAAGGTGAATATTCATTGATAGTAAGATTACTGATTTTAAAAATCACTTATATTCCATGAGACATTAGGATTCAAATCTATTTCCAAAAACCTTTTGGGACAATGTTATCAAAACTTCACTGAGCATTATATATCTCTGGGCAAATAAGAAGATACAAACTTTTTTTTTTTTTCAGAATACATGGTAGCTGAGGGGAGAATATGGACTAGGCTTCAGGTATAGGACTTATGAGATGGCAGGTAAAGATGCTTGACACTGACCCTAAGGGTTAGAGTTTAGTCCCTGGAAATCACAAAATGGAAGGAGAGAACCAATTCTCCAAGTTGACAACTATAGGCAAATAGGCTGTACCCCAAACCACCCCATGAAATAGATATACATATATTTTTTAAATTTAATTCATGAATAAATAGCTGCACTGAGCACTTTGAATTTGCTTTCTCTCCACAAAGTGATTTATATCTGAATTAAAGATGGACTCCTTGAATGATGTCTGTCAGTTTGCCTATCAATAAAGTTGACATCACTCCGAGAGTCAGATCTTACAAAGAATTATTTGTGAGAAACTCTCTGCAATTTTTCCCATGGTATTTAACATAAATGTAATAGTTTATGCTTTTCCTCAGTTCTAAATATGTCATATGGTTAAACATATAAACTGAAAATCTTTCAAACAGAAAAAGTTAAGAGAGCAAATGAAAACTGTAGACACCCACAGAGCTCCACCCTTCAAATGCTGTGAGGGAGCCAAGTCAGGCTGAGGGTGCAAATGGACTGACTCCACTCATAGCTGGCGAATGTTAAAGTCTGACTTCATATAGCTTTGGGTTCTACCACACAGATTAAATCAGACATACCCTGACTTCCTTTCTATTGTTTTTACCAACGCAACTCATTTTATGTTCAGATTTCAGAATCTTAGCAGACTAACAAAAAAATTGATTAAGTGCCTTAAAATGTTCTCATTTGCATCCACTTTAAATAGAGCCAGAGATGTGCTACTTTTTTTTAAAGTAAATTCAGTTCTCATCAACTACAACATGCACATACACAAACGCACCTATGCATACACACACCTATATACACACAAACACTCCCCCTCTGCAATCCTCAGTTAAATGGACCAGACAGCATATGGGAGGGACTTCCCATGAATCTACTAAAATTCCACTGCAGCCAATAAAAAAATTTAAATATGTGTCCCCCAGGATTAAAAAGCAGAATTGAGGCTGGGAAGACCTCATTATCAATGCAAGAAGCAAACACAAAGCCAGATTTGAGGTGGGTTCCTTTTTAATATAAACTGACATTTCTTCTAACCTCTGGCCCATGAGCCTGCATGTCTGATATAGATAATTTCTCCAGAAATTGAGAAGAGCAAATCTGTGTGGAATAGCATTAAATTGGGGTCGAAAATGACAGACAGTCTCGAGTTCCTGTTTGTCTCTTCATCCATTCTGCACAGCTCTGATTGTATTTTCTTACACAGGAGACTAGGAGGTATTAATAGGATGGTTTGATAATTATATGTAGAGGGTACAGAGGCAGTGTCCGGATTGTGACTAATGAATATTGTCTTTTCAAAGTCTGTCAGCTTCCCTAAGCTGGGGAACAGCATGAGATTACGGAGAAGCAAACAGATTCAGGTCAGCAAACCTCAATACAAAAGCTGTACTTGTAACATATTTGTAACAGTGAGAAAAGCAATTGTCCATGAATGCTTGGTGAACCAAAAGCAATTAGATTTACAAATAAAGGGAGAAAGTGTTAGAAATAAGTTTTAAAAAAAAATCGTGGAAACCCTATTCCCATTACTGAGGTCCATCAGAACTGATGGTGTCTGGATCCAAATATACCAAACTTGTTAAAAAATAAATGGCATCGTTTTTATTCAAGGTGACTAAGGAATAAAGTTGGTGCTTTCCACTTCCTTGGTACTGTGACTAGGGGCGTGTGGGAGTGCATTTAAGAGGTAAATTCAAATGTGTCAGACAACATAGGGTTTAAATCTCTCAACAAAATGAAATCTGATGCTGTTCCTTTAATGCAAGCTGGGAAAGAAAATGTAACAATTTAATCAGCCCCCCTGATAGCTAAATGGATAGAGGAGAGAGATAGAAGCAGCCAAACTCCTGGCAGAGAGCAGGAAGGAAAAGCAAGGATCTGATGCATTATATGTGTAGTGCTCTCCCCTGAGGCTCATAAACCCCTCATGCCACTTCTCAATTAATCTCTCAAATGTTTTATGGCAGGCATATACAAAGAGGGTTATAGTTTCTTGCCTATTATATATAAAGAAACAGAAAGAGTTAAGTACAGCATGCTCAAGGTCATACAGGTGAGAAAGGCAGCAACAGAGGGAACAGGGATCTCCTTGTTCTTTGTTCTGCAATACACACTGTGCAATGCACATGTGCATTCCTGGGATCCCAGCTGGGGACTTCAGAGACTCACATAACAATATACCCCGAATCAGCACCAAGCCATTGGACATTGCAAGGGTTCTTTTCATTTGGATCATTCTTTAACTCTCGTGCCTTATTTTATTTTTGATAGACACACCATACTTTAAAAAAAAGCCCACTTTTAAAATTTTAGCTATACTTTCAATTTTTTTAGGTAACAATCAGGAAGGGCAGATTGCTTTTACAAGTCTGAGCTTTATTCTGTGCTATACAGAATGAGAGCTATGATTCAGCCAACTAATGCTATCACACTAAAAAAATAAAAATAAAAAAATCCCAAAATGTATTTATTAAATCACACAAAGAAATTAAGAAAATGATTAGCAATTATCTTGACAAGAATCCCTTAATTAATTGCCAGCACTAATACCGTGTTATCTTCCCCATTACTAAAACAATGCGACTTCTATTAAAAACTATTCATTAAAGATTCATTCGTTTCATACTGCATCCCGCTGTTTCATATCTTATATAGCTAAAGGGCTGCTTCCTAGAGCTGACGCACTGCTGTGCAGAGAGGCAACACCAACTCTAGCGTTTATGTTGAGAGCCTTCATGCTTTTGACTGCTCGCTCCAGAATATCCCAAGGATATCACTTATTAAAGCAAACAGTATTCACAGGGGGAGGTTCGACAAGGGCAGGGCACTCTATGTGTGAATCTGCCCATTGCAAGTCTAAGAAGGCAGCATTTCCAGAAGGCATCCCATTGCCTTGGGACTATTAAGGCCAACAGAACCACAGAGTTTCCAACTCTGAGCTGGTTATGATGGGAAGCTTGTTAGATCTTCCAAAATTTCCCTTCACTGGCAGGGGAGGCTTACGGCCATGCATCCTAGTGAGGATTATACATTCATCCCTGGGGGACTTGCAGCAATACCTGGAAGCTATTTTATGCTTCACAACTAAAAGACAGCATGACAAACCTACAGTGTGTGGAGGATATAGATCCTATGTATGTCCATCATAGAAAGAATGCTCCCATAACACACAAAGTGGGGAAAAGGGGGAGACAGACAGACAAACAGACAGACAGGATATGAAGTATCTAATCAATCTGCCAAAACTGCTTTTGGTAAGAAGGGGATATTTGTTCTGCCACCAGTATCCATTATTCTTTACAGGCACAAGCAGAGCTATGCCTAGGCTCAGGTTGGTACAGTGATGGTGTTACTGAGGTAGCCAGAAACTAGAGGTTCTTTCCCACATTTGGGAGTGAAGTGCTTCCCTAACTTAAGTACAAAATGTCCACTTCAGTCCCCACTCCCACCCCACCTCTCCCTCTAACGTGCATATGAATGGTGAGAAGCCTGACCTATGGAATCAAAGCCAAGGAGACTGACCAAAGCACAGAGAGCACCCTCCCCTGGGAAATTTTCTTTCATTTTATTACATGTTCAGTAAGCTGTCCAACTGAATGGCAGGTTTTTGTCTCTGATGTGAATGTGTTGAAGGCCACTTGCATTAGCCGTTCCTTAGCAAGTGCTTCAGAAACCACAGCATTGCAAACTGATAATTAAACTCAGCTGCCTCTGCTGTGAGTTCAATCATGCCTACATGAGCGGGAATCGTAGTGGTTGTGGATGGGTTTCCTCTTCCATTTCTAGACAACATAATTAACTTTACCAGCCCTCTCAGATTAAATGGAACTCAGAGCTAAAGAATCCTGTGAATACTATTCACACAGAGGAATGTCCTTGGAGCATTAGGAAGCTAAATCTAGTCCAATGCTTGCTTCTTGGTGTTTGGTCACTTGATCCGATACAAATTAATATCACCCTCAGTAGGAAGGCATGGATTCAGGTTTCAGCTTCAACAGTTCATGTTATCTCACAACATACAACTCATGAAAAAGTAACCTCTGGGTCTATGAACAAGGCAGACATCACAACTTAAAAGAGGCAACTTAGCAAATTTGGCAATGTAACTACATTGCCAAAGCAACATCCAAATGCATCCAAGGAACTTAGAGTAACAATGTATATGTATCTACATACACACATAGGTATTCTGCTTGACACTAAGATCTCTCACAGTTCAACTATGTCAATATTGTATTATTTTTAAATTATGGCACCTATACTGTATAATGCAAACACTGAAATACAAGCAGTAGGCAACATTATTATCAAAGAAAGAAAAATCCATATTTGATTGTATAAAATTAATAGTTGCCTTGTTTTCCTAAATCAAATTTCTACTAACTTAATGTTTAAAAATACAAAGAATTATCACACACACACACACATACACATACAAAGTGGCTGAGAGAGAAATAATCGTGGACTTGCATATGATCTGGGCTCCCAACAGAGTGATGTTCATTCTTCTATTCTCAAAGATGCTGAGTCTTGATGACTTTGAATATAAGCAAATAGGATATCACCCTCCTTGGGCCACTATTGCATACTCCATATTTTCAGTGATCATTCTGTTACAGTCTTAGGGTTTCCATTGCTTTGAAGAGACACCATGACCAAAGCAATGCTTATAAAAGCAAACATTCCATTGGGTCTGGCTTATAGTTTTAAAGGTTTAGTCCATTATCATCATGGTGAGAGGAGGTGGGAACATGGTAGCCTGCAGGCAGACTTGGTTCTGGAGGAGCCAAGAGTTCTACATCTTCATGCAAAGGCAACCAGGAGAAGACTGTCTTCTGCAGGCAGCCAGGAGGTGGCTTTCCTCCAAAGTAGGTAGAGCTTGAACATAGAGACCCAAAGGCTACCTCCCACAGTGACACACTTCTCCAGTAACACCACACTTACTAATAGTGCCACTTCCCATGGGCCAAGCATATTCAAACCAAGGTGTATATTATAGCTTCATGAGATACTGGCTGTATTTCCTCACAGGACACAAATACAACTTGTCACTGAGTGTACCTTGTAGATTGTTAGCATATTATCAGCATGAGTGAGAACCATGAGTAATTTTTTTTCATAACTGCTGTGATAAACTCTCCAACAAAAACAACTCAGTTCATAGTTAAAAGATACAGTCTGTTATGGCAGGAAAGTCAAGGTGGCAGCATCCTGAAGGGGCTGGACACATCATGCCATGTGCTCACCACAGGACCCTTTTCATACAGTCTAGGATCCCACACCAGGAAATGGAAACAATCACTTTCAGGATGGGTCTGCTTACCTCCATTAACCTAATCAACATAATCTCTCATAAGCATGCCCAGAAACTAAATAATCCCTTGAAGGTGTGCCTCTTGGTGACTAAAGATCCTGTCAAGTTGTAAATAAACACTGAACCGCACAGAACTTTTATCTGAGTTTCCACCTCCAGACACCCAAATCTTAAGGATGAATACAAAGATCTTGATCCAGCAGTTAATGTGATTCTCATTAGCCATTTCAAGAAGAAATTTGTTGGACTCGGATATAAGCATATGATTAGCGTGGACCTGATATATCTAAAACCAATAATCCCAGTTATTCCAGAGCATTGTAAAGAGACCCTGGATCAAAACAAAGAGTAAGAAGAGGCCTGAGGAGATAGTTCAGTGATAGAACTCTTGCCTGGCATACCAAGGTCCTGAATTCAATCTCCAGTACTACAATATATAAAAAAAAGTAGATTTTATAAAATTACTTAGGTCTATGCTTGGTGAAGGACTATCAGCTTAAATGGAATATATACCCTTAATATGTAAGAACTATGAGAGTGTAAATTGTATCATCCTTCATTTCTTAAATGTCTGCTGAATGCCTATTATGTGCTGTCCTGAACAAAACTGACAACAATTTCCATCTTTAAGAAATTTCCATTCTATGAACGCGAACAGTCAATAAATAAGGACCACAGTACAAAAGACATTGTTAAGCTTTGGGGGATGGAGATAAAGTATTGCAGCTCCAAGAAGTGCAGCAGTGGTAGGGGTGGATAAGTGAAGGACCAGTCTCACACAGAAGGCTGTGGGCACAGAGTGTCCTCACTAAACAGGGGAAGCCTTCTACCTGTCCCCTACACTCCTGAATCCCTTCTCTCACCACAGTATGATTCTCATATTTGTGATTTGTTCATATCTGGTTGGTTTATATCATTCATTCCTATGACTCCTCCTCACTCCATTTGAACTGGTTCAGAGATTAGGCTGTGACGTCTATGGTGCACTGAGGATTCTGTTCCTATTTCTCAGAATATAGAAAAGTAGAATGGTACGCAGAACTTTTCATCACTGCCTGCACTAACAATTAGAATCTTTTAAAATCATTTTCTCTGGAATTTGAGAGCAACACTTGACCGGTATGCAGTGTGACCTTGGGCTCTCTCTGTGTGTCAGGAAGGGTGCCTCCCATCCCTGAGTGGCAGTGCATGCTATAAGGCAGGTTCTTTAAACATACTTGTTGGGTGTATTAGCTCATTTTGACCTTACAGAGTGAAACTTATGGTTCCCATTTTACATCTGACAAAACAGGTTGATAATGAGTAAATGGTCTTCCCGGGGTTACAAGGGCTGGAGCTCTGCCAACGTGAATTCCCCTCCTCAGCAGGTTGTGATTGGCTGGTGGCTCTATCCACTCCTCAACTCTCTCACAGGGTCTTACCCCACCACAGTGATGCTCTGGCAGAAATCACAAATAATATTAAATATCTTGGCATGACTCTAACTAAGGAAGTGAAAGATCTGTATAATAAAAACTTCAAGTCTCTGAAGAAAGAAATTATAGAAGATCTCAGAAGATGGAAAGATCTCCCATGCTCATGGATTTGCAGGATCAAGATTGTAAAAATGGCTATCTTGCCAAAAGCAATCTACAGATTCAATGCAATCCCCATCAAAATTCCAAATCAATTCTTCAACGAATTAGAAAGTGCAATCTGCAAATTCATCTGGAATAACAAAAAACCTAGGATAGCAAAAACTCTTCTCAAGGATAAAAGAACCTCTGGTGGAATCACCATGCCGGACCTAAAGCTCTACTACAGAGCAATTGTGATAAAAACTGCATGGTACTGGTATAGTGACAGACAAATAGACCAATGGAATAGAATTGAAGACCCAGAAATGAACCCACACACCTATGGTCACTTGATCTTCGACAAGGGAGCTAAAAACATCCAGTGGAAGAAAGACAGCATTTTCAACAAATGGTGCTGGCACAACTGGTTGTTAACATGTAGAAGAATGCAAATCGATCCATTCCTATCTCCTTGTACTAAGGTCAAGTCTAAGTGGATCAAGGAACTTCACATAAAACCAGAGACACTGAAACTTATAGAGGAGAAAGTGGGGAAAAGCCTTGAAGATATGGGCACAGGGGAAAAATTCCTGAATAGAACAGTAATGGCTTGTGCTGTAAGATCAAGAATTGACAAGTGGGACCTCATGAAACTACAAAGCTTCTGCAAGGCTAAAGACACCATCAATAAGACAAAAAAACCACCAACAGATTGGGAAAGGATCTTCACCTATCCTAAATCAGATAAGGGACTAATATCCAATATGTATAAAGAACTCAAGAAGGTGGACTCCAGAAAGTCAAATAACCCCATTAAAAAATGGGGCTCAGAACTGAACAAAGAATTCTTACCTGAGGAATACCGAATGGCTGAGAAGCACCTGAAAAAATGTTCAACATCCTTAATCATCAGGGAAATGCAAATCAAAATAACCCTGAGATTCCACCTCACACCAGTCAGAATGGCTAAGATCAAAAATTCAGGTGACAGCAGATGCTGGCGAGGATGTGGAGAAAGAGGAACACTCCTACATTGTTGGTGGGATTGCAAGCTTGTACAACCACTCTGGAAATCAGTCTGGCGGTTCCTCAGAAAATTGGACATAGTACTACCGGAGGATCCAGCAATACCTCTCCTGGGCATATATCCAGATGATGTCCCAACCGGTAAAAAGGACACATGCTCCACTATGTTCATAGCAGCCCTATTTATAATAGCCAGAAGCTGGAAAGAACCCAGATGTCCCTCAACAGAGGAATGGATACAGAAATTATGGTACATTTACACAATGGAGTACTACTCAGCTATTAAAAAGAATGAATTTATGAAATTCATAGCCAAATGGATGGACCTGGAGGGCATCATCTTGAGTGAAGTAACACAATCACAAAAGAACTCACACAATATGTATTCACTGATAAGTGGATATTAGCCCAAAACTTAGGAAACCCAAGATATAAGATACAATTTGCTAAACGCATGAAACTCAAGAAGAATGAAGACCAAAGTGTGGACACTGTGCACCTTCTTAGAATTGGGAACAAAACACCCAGGGAAGGAGTTACAGAGACAAAGTTCGTAGCTGTGATGAAAGGATGGACCATTTAGAGACTGCCGTATCCAGGGATCCATCCCATAATCAGCTTCTAAACACTGACACCATTGCATACACTAGCAAGATTTTGCTGAAAGGACCCAAATATAGCTGTCTCTTGTGAGACGATGCCGGGGCCTAGCAAACACAGGAGTGGATGTTCACAGTCAGCTATTGGATGTATCACAGGGCTCCCAATGGAGAAGCTAGAGAAAGTACCCAAGGAGCTAAAGGGATCTGCAACCCTATTGTTGGAACAACATGATGTACTAACCAGAACCCTGGAGCTCTTGTCTCTAGCTGCATATGTATCGAAAGATGGCCTAGTCGGCCATCAATGGAAAGAGAGGCCCATTGGACTTGCAAACTTTATATGCCCCAATATAGGGGAATGCCAGGGCCAAAAGAATGGGAATGGGTGGGTAGGGAAGTGGGGGGCGCTATGGGGGACTTTTGGGATAGCATTGGAAATGTAATTGAGGAAAATATGTAATAAAAATATTAAAAATTAAAAAAAAAGAAATCATATTCTCCTACCTTCATGCATATTTTGTGTGATCTAACTCATAATTGGATGCAAAATTGGTGCTGCATTAAAATAAAAGGTAAAATGGGTGTTATTTGGAATCCTTTCATAATGAGCCTTTCTGCTGTTTTTTTTTTCCTAACTAGTTTAGGTTGAAGCCTTTATATAGTAAACATAACATTTTTAATAGAAATACTTCTGAACTATACCATGAATACACATTGACTCCTTTCTAGAACCCTGAATGAGGATGAGATATTATCTTCACTAATTGGGATCATCACTGCATCATTAACTATTCACTGTGTTCAAAATCTCCTTGTAGGTAGAGATCTGCCTATCATCTGTCACGTGATCATAACAAGGCCTAAATAATTCCACTGACTCCAGTGACTCTATGAATTGTCTTTAGAATAATAAAACCAGTGAAGATTATTACTGAGTTTGACAAGGCCTTTCCACTTTGCTATCAAATCAGTTAGATCATGATGGTAGGATACCAATGACAGTGATGTGGGTGTTATTGGTGCTGAGAGAATTAATGGTGTTGGAGACGGTAATGGTGGTGGTAATGATGGTGAAGGTATTAGTGGAGGTGCTTCTGCTGCTGCTGCTGATGATGATGATGATGATAATGGTGATGCTCATGCTGGTTGTATTGGGGATGGTGGTGATAATATAGTCAAAATAATGACATTGTTGATGGCAATGATGATATGGTGATAGAGCTAATGATACTGGTGGTTACGTAGACAGCAGTAGTATCAGGTTATTATGTACTTGCCACTTGTAACAATGTCAAATAATTTAGGTCTATCTTCTCAATGAATTATGTAATGATGGTGCCAGGTAAGAACTGTTTCTCTTTTCATTTTATAGATGAAGATATTGAAGAGAGAACACACAGGTCTCCATGTGGCATACAGTTCAGTACAAACACTGTGAAGTTGCTTTACAGAAAGGACAGAACACTCATTATATAGGGATTTTCACCTCCAGAAAATAATGATCCCTTTTTGTTGGCTGCTCACCTCTATTCAAAGGAAAAGCAAACACTAGCTAATGTGGAATAGCCAGTGACATTTGCCAGTCAAATTCTCTGGTTTGGGTGCTCACCTGGAGAAGGTGTGGCAGTGAAATCCTTGGAATTTGGAGCCACAGAGCTTAGTTTTGAATACAGGCTTTCCCATTTCCAACTGATATGATCTTTACTAAGTTACAGAACTGCACTGTGACACAGCTTTGATTAACTGTGATAATAAATATCTAGATCAGCATCCTCAGATCAAAAAAGCATCTTCCATGCTTTGAATAAGTGCCTGAAAATTAGTAGGTGCTCAATAAACCTATTATTTGAATTTCTCAGCCTGCATCAATGGGGCCGGGGTACAACCTTCACTGAGGTTTAAAATCTCAGTCAACTGAAAAATACCATAAAACAGAAGGGAATCAAAGCATAGTCACTGACCGTTCAGGAAATTTTGATTCAAGAAACCTGCTATCTTTTCTCAGCTCCATCATTACACAGAATCACAGCCAGACTCAAATGTGCAGGAAATGCTATTTTCAATGAGTTTGCCCCCAGTAACTTGGACACACATACCCATCCTAAACTAGTTAATGGCAGACAGCATTCAGGTAATTAGCATGTCCCTGTTTTTAAATCTGTCCTCAGCACTTTATAGCAATGAGCCAGTTATTTAGAATAGCTGATGAAACATATATTCCAGATAATTTAATTTTAGTGCTACAACTTTTTATTGTCAACTATTTACAAAGTCTTCTCCAAAACTGGTTACATAATTTCCTGAATTAGTAAACAAATTACAGGGCAAGAATCCAGTTACAAATAAGCTACAAACTTCCCAGTGTCAAAAATATACTTTGAGGAAATCACAGACACATAGAAATGATCTCAAGCTCCAAGAGACAAGTCTTAGGTCACAGACTGCTACCATAAACAGGGCATGAATTTTCTGGCTTGGGATACCTCAGAAGATAGGATGGACTGGGTAATTTAAACCAGACAGATTTATGCCTCATTCTTCAGAAGGTTTAGAAATGTGGAATAAAAACAGCAAGAGGAAACATTTGGTTCTGAGAGATCTTGCCCCATGGACCTTTGTACACAAATGGGGAAAGCAAGGCCAGTGTTGTAAGCTCTTAAACTTTCATTACCTTTCCATGGGCTGTACATCCTCAATGATGTGGAGGCAATAGGTTGGGACTTAGACATAAGAATTTGGGAGGGTTCTAACTAAATCTATTACAGGACATGTGTAGCTGGCAGAGAAAGACCACAGGAGTTGAGGAGAAATTTTACAGCGATTTAGGTAAAACAGTGTCAGTTTTATAGAAGGAACTGAGATAGGCCAATGAGAAAACATGAAATCATTCTATAATCCCAAATGCAATTCCCTTGAAACAGTTCTCCTGCTTCTGAGAATAGCTTCGTGAAAGACAATGGTCTTGGAAAACTTGAGAAATAATCCTCAAATTTGCTCTGATGCTGTTTGTAGGGAAGGAAGAAATGGGTCTTAAGGAGTGCCCCATGTCTCTTCTTGTGACTGGCTCTGCCTCCTCTTGCAGCCTCCCAATTCAATTCCTCCCTCAGCACCACCTATACACCTCCTTTCTCTCCTTTGTACCTCAGCTCATCTCATGTTTCAGCTTTCCCAGAGAAATCATGACAGTTACCCTTTCTTCTGCTAATATGCCAGTTCAACATTGCCCTTACAACCTAGAAGGTCCTGTTTCTCAGACAGATGTTTGCTCCAGTTTTTGCTAAGTAACCAGCAAGTGGGTTAGGAGTGGTAGTTTAGCCCTAGGACACTTACCTAGCATGAACCAGGCACTGGGTTCCACCTCCAGTACTAGAGGAAAGCAAAGATTCAAAAGGGGAGAGATGCCCCCTGAAGAATTTGTGCTTACTTAGACCAAGTCCTTGAAAAGATGGCGAGAGAAGAGTCAGCACAAATATCTGCCTCTCTCAGACCCACAGAAGCCATAAAGCATGAGCAGATGGAGATCAAGAAACAGAGCTAAGTTTCTCCTTATATGGGTAATTATAATCATACACAGAACATTACGTCATTTCCCCCAGGAAAACACAGAGAGTATTTAAGAGAAACAGAACCCAGAGCCTCTTCTGAAGGACCTGGTTTACACCTCTGCCCTAAACACTAGCTACAGTTGGCAGCTTCATGCCCCTGGTCTACCCAGTCTGCATCTCTTTTGCTGACTTCTTCACTGTCTTTCACACTTTTCCAGAAGACTTTTGTGTAATCACGTGCTCAGCCAGATGTTACTGTAGTTTGTCCCTCAATGCTTCCAAAGTGCCCAGTTCTGTTTCATCCTGGCATTACCTGTCAGACATGCCTATTGCCTGGTTCCTAATACCTTGTATAAACTGACCTGTGCACATGGCCCAGTAATCTTTTCCTAACTTTCTTATACATTGTATTAATGATCTGATCGTTTGATCCTTCTATTTCTAGTTTTTGTGAGACTTTTTCAGGGAGGAAGTCAAATTGGGTCAAAGATTTCCTATTTTTATTACAGTGATAATGGAAGTTTTGTCCTTGATTCTATTTATGTGTTGTAGTACATCTATTGGTTTGAATATGCTGTACCATCTTTTTATTCCCAGGAGCAGGATGAAATCAATCTGATTGTGCTGCCTTGTCCTTTCAAAGGCATTGTTACATCTTATTTTCAAATATTTCCTTGACAATATTTTCGGTTAGGTTCACCAAGAAAATTTGTCCAAATTTATTTAATGTGGTTATCAAGTTTTTCATAAGTCTGTACTCTTAAATGCTGTAATGCTATGAAGTGTTTTAAATTTCTGGGTTTCATAATAGCTAGATATCCATACTCAATACACACGTGTGTGATGGTCAATCTCCATTACCACTTGATAGCACCACCTTGAAATTGGATTTCGGCAGGATTATCTCAACTATGTTAAAGAAAGTGGCCGGGCAGTGGTGGCACACACCTTTAATCCCAGCACTTAGGAGGCAGAGATGAGCAGATTTCGGAGTTCGAGGCCAGCCTGGTCTACAAAGTGAGTTCCAGGACAGCCAGCACTATATGGAGATACCCTGTCAAAAAAAAATAAAAGAAAAAAGAAAAGAAAAGAAAAGAAAAGAAAAGAAAAAGAAAAAAGAAAGAAGGAAGGAAGGAAGGAAGGAAGGAAGGAAGGAAGGAAGGAAGGAAGGAAGGAAGGAAGGAAGGAAAGAAAGAAAGAAAGAAAGAAAGAAAGAAAGAAAGAAAGAAAGAAAGAAAGAAAGAAAGAAAGAAAGAGAGAGACAGGACCAGCCCCTTCTTTCATCACAGTTCCCAGTTCCCTCTCAACTTCATGTTTTCTCTGTGTGTGTGTGTGTGTGTGTGTGTGTGTGTGTGTGTGTGTGTGTGTGTGTGTGTGTAATTTTTAGTTTTTAATCCCCTTAGTCCAGTTAGTGTCACCCATATGAGCATGGGTATGGACTGATCTGTTAGGCAGAAGATGGACAACTTTCCAACAGCCATCCTTCCCTAAACAGGTGACTGTTGTTCCACCAGTGGCAATCAACTGCCAACAGATCCTCAGCCAGGGATAGGCCTTGGATCCCCTCTCTCCTCTGTGCTGAAAATTTTAACTGGTTTATTCTCAGTTAGGTCTTCTGCTGGAACCATTGCTGCTGTGAATTCCTGTGTACAACAGACATGTCAATGTCTAAAGAATAGCTCTTCAAAGCACCCTTCCCTCCCTCTGGCTCTTGCATTCTTTCCATTTTCTCTTCCAAAATATTTTCTAAGTCTTCCTGGAAAGGAAGGTTGGTGGCATAGACAAGTCACTTAGAACAGAGCACTCACAGTAGCTGTTTTTTTCTCAGTGCTTTGATCACTAATGAAATAGCCACTACCCACTGAAGTATGAGGCTTCATTAATGAACGTTCAAATAGATGGATATAACACAAATATTTAGAAGTAAGTTTAACTGTATGAACATTCAGAAAAACACCACCAGTCATTTCTCCACTAGGAGTCTGTAACTTCCCAAGCTACAGATTGGGAAGATTTTGGCTGCATTTCCAGTAGCAAGCATGACCTTCTCTTCTGTTGTACAAGCCTCAAATACAGTAAAAGAATAGTTGGTTACTCCATAAACAGTCTTGTCATTATTGCATGAACATCCTATAGTATGCAGAAACCAACACTGGAAAAGACAAACGTGGTGTATTTTCTCCCTTAGCATGCTGCATATCATCTTCTAGAACTATGAAAGAGAACCAAATAGGAGTTTCATAATCAATTCCAGATTAATTTATGTGTGTTCTGCAACCAGAGCAAGGTGAGTGTTGTCTTCAGCAATTGGCTCTTAACACCTAGTTATGATCAATATTGTTTTGGGTGCTTCTAAGAGGTTGGAACATAGACTTCCATTCACTAGCCCACAAGTTCTGATAACAGCAATATGAGGTATTTCTGTTCAAGTTTCAAAAGGAGAGACCAAGAATAGCTTCAGACTAAAAAAAACAAAAACACAAATAAAACAAAACAAAAATAATGTTACAAGTCATATTACCTATGTGGTTTCAAGTTATAATACAGAGGCATAGCAATAAAATCAGACACATATATCAGTGGAATAGGAGAGCAGGCCCCAATATAATATCAAATAACTATAGTTACCAGAGTTTTGTCAAGGATGTCAAAAGTATGTATTGAAGAAAAGATAGCATCTTCAACAAATGATACTGGAAAACCTGGATTTCAATATTCAAAAAATGAAACTAGATCCTTATGTCTCCGCTTACACAAAGCTAAACCTCAAATAAACGAAGGATCTCAATGCAGGACCCAGTAGCATGAAATTGCTAGAAGAAAAGGTAGGGAGTATACTCAGTTTATAGACGCAGGGAAAGACTCTCCAAAAAGATTTTTTAATTCATTCAAATGAATCCTTATCTATTTGTCTTGGGAGATGACTTAGCAGGTGTCCTAGTTAAGACTATTACTGTGTTGAGACACCATGGCCCAAAGCAACTTAGAGTAGAAAGGGTTCATGTGGCTTACTCTTCTATATCATAGTTCATCATCAAAGAATGTCAGAACAGAAACTCAAGCAGGGCAGGAGCCTGGAGGCAGGAACTGATGCTCAGGCCAGGGAGGAGCGTTGTTCAGTGGCTTGCTCAGTCTGCTTTCGTATTTAATGCAGGGCTACCAGCGCAGGAAAGCACAATCCACAATGGGTCCACAATGGCCCACGTTGGGCCTTCCCTCATCGATGACTAACTAGGGAAATGTTTACCAGGCATGCCTACAGTCTGATCTTATGGAAGCATTTTCTCAGTTGAGACTCTCCTCTGTGCTGACTCTAGCTTGTGTCAAATTGATATAAAAACTGTCCCAAATAGTAGGTCAGATTACTTGCTTTACAAGCATGAAATCTTGGGTTCAATTCCCAGAATCAATGCAAAAAGTGGGATGTGGCCATACAGGCACATGTAATACTGTGGGTTGGAAACCGGAGGATCTGGGCTTGCTGGCCACAAGCACCAAGTGCAGAGACCCTGTCTTAAAGGAATGTCTTCCTCCACCCTCCAAGCAAGCAGCCTTATGCACACACATGTTTATACACTACAAATAGACACACACACACACACTTCATACACTACACGTATACACTAAGAGAAAAAAACAGCTACTGCTATTATTGCCTATTCTATGCACACTCTACTGTGCTTTGGATTCACGAATTGGTTTTGCTCTGATGTTCCAAATGTATGCTATATTTAGCTTTCCCTTTGAGAAATACAAAAGATGCAAGATCCATACAGTTCAAGTAGATTTTATGGGAAAGCATTTGATTTCTATGTCCCCAGGTATCATGCAACCATAGTGTGCAGGGCATGCCCGAAAATCCTTTCCAGGTCACGCCAGCAGCTTCCCTATGCCAGAAATGTAATTGTGTAAACTGTGGTTGAACCCATAAGCCAGCATCTCATTAGTCCTGACTTCTAACTAGTCTAAGTATCCCGGACAACTTTGCATAATTACATGATTGCTTGAATGTACACTTAAAAAGCCTTCAAAGGGAAACAGTTTACTCTCTATAAACATCAGTTTTTCACACCTCAAAACCATTTTCTAGACCCTTATTACAAATAAAAATTGCCTGAAAAATGTATACAGGGCATTTAAGTGGCTCTTGTTGAGGCTTGTAGTAGCGTATGTTTTGTTTGGATTTTTAACCTATTTATAAACTCCTGCCATCAGAAATAACACTGTAACAATAGTATCTCACTCAGCCTCTATCTTTCATTTTGATTAGAAGGTAAATGCAAACTACTCTCTACTCTGCCCCACTTTTGTGAGGTTTGGGGTTAGCCAGCGCTTTCAGCCACTAGCAATTGAAAGCTAGTAGCTAGAAAGCAATTTACTTCTTTGAGTCTTACTGTTCAGAGCCAGGACAATCTGAGCACATTTTTTTGCACCAAAGACATTAAGGGAGAATTCCTTTTCAAGTGGTTATTCTTGAATTCATTTACTTTTGACACACACAATGAAATCCCAATTCCCCTGCAGGCTGCGGGGTCTTTGTTTCCTATTTTGTGCGCTGTCTATCTCTCTGCATCTTTGAAGGAACAGCTGCAGAAGTCTCAGAAGCTCACAAGTGCTTCTTCACGGTGGGCTATTACCATCGGAACCTAACTGGCTGATGATTTCTCAATCACCATTTTGCAGTTTCCTTTTTAGGGGACCCAAAAGCTAAAGAAGAGGCTCGCTTTTTCTGAAAGTCGTAGAAAGCATCTGGATTGTTGGTGAGTGCCCTTTCAAGCAACAAAACTATTTCTGATCAATGGGACTATGATGTATGATGTCATAAACACCTAAAACATCTTCTCAGATCTATAAAATACTCCTGTTGTCTAGGAGGAACCAGAAACCTTAAAGGCAAATGAAAAGATAGGTGTATGTCCGCCCCGTTAAATACGGGATTACTAAGCAAATACAAGAGAAGAGTTCTATAAAGCAGAAAGAAAACAACAGAATGGACAAAAAACACATCCATCCACAAGGCTCATGGCACTGTGGTCAAAGGGCAGAACCACAAGCTCATCATTTGGGCTCCCATTACTCTCACTTACAAGGACCTTGAGCAGTTTATTCCATTGCTCTTTGTCTCCAAGGTCTTGTCTCTAATATAAGGATGATAACAATGACTCTCTTTCCCAGAGCAGATGTGGCAAGATATGGAGCAACCTTTCACGTATGATTGAGAGACACATGCAAACTGCCATCTTCCAAAATGCTCAGCATCTCCTGTGGCACGGAGCAAATTCCTGAGACACTTTGCCTACAACACATGAAACTGGAGGTTGCCTCCAAGCTTAACTTAAACTACTGCAGTGGCCAACCCTCTTTCACGCAGTCTTCTCTGCTTGTGCCTCATAGTCATCCATTTCAATGCAGAAAACATAAAATGACTCACCGTGATTAATCAATCCTTTCGCAACTGAGACCAGCCGAGAGGAATACCTTTGAAGAATCTACAAACAAAATCGGCAGACTGTTCCCTTTCCCATCCTTTTTTGGTCTGTGTTTTAACAAATAAACCTCTCTCAATTCATCCTTTTCCCTTCAAATTCTTTACCTTCAAACTTTGTCTGCTTTGCTTGTTTTCAAGCATGAGCATGTGATTTCAGTATCAGAGAAGTCATGTTTTATGTCACAGGGCACAGCTGGGTTCAAATATCTCCACTTAAAGCTATATTTCAGCATGCTCTGGGATCTGATTCCTTACAACCTTAGTCTTCAGAATTCACATTTTAACCTGAAAAGCAAACAGTATATAAAATAATGTCACAACATCATAGGAATTTCACAAAATACTTCAATTAATTTCAACCGGTGATAATAGCAAGTGTTTGGTATATGTGTCTGTAGGGAATGAGCTCCTAAGGTATTGGTAGTGGGCATAACACATATTGCTCCTGAGGCCACGACAGAGAGGTATTCCTATGGTGTAAGCCTGGAGACACAGACAGGTGTTTGTGAATGATTATCAAGCACGGCCATCAGACTTCTCAGTCCAGCAAGCACAGGAAATGAAAATGTCTCCCCACATACTGGCACCCTAGAAGACATAAGGAGAAAGAGGCAGCTCTCCTCTAGGAAACAACTGCATCAAAGGCAAATGTATCCTAAGGAGATTAGATAAGCAGATTTGCATCCCAGCAGTTTGATTCTATAATAAGCCAATGCAAAAAGAGAACTTTTTTTTTTCAAACAGCCATCACAATTGCATCTGAGTCCTGCAGTCACCCATGGAGGAAAGGAGAAGCAGCGCAGTCCAGACTGCACCCTCATCTGCTAACCAACAGCTTCCATACAATCAGAGATGGGATCAGGGAAGGCCTGGGACTCTGGGCGACCCAATAGCACATAGATGTGCAGTCCATACAGAGGAAAGGTCATCCAGAATTCTTGTTCAATGGTGTGTGGAATCTACATTTTAAAGCTAAATTATAGTCTACTTAAATGTCTATAGGCCAAAGAAAGATCTGGTGTATAAAGAGAGCTTTTGACTTACAATTGACTTTGACCACTCCTGTGAAACTGCCAGGAATTATCTAAAAGGGGCCCTAATTTGGTGCAAAGTCACCTCCCAACAGCTGGTGATAGAAGTCAGGAATCAGGCAAGAGAAGCAGGTCAGAGGAGTGAGAAAGCTATGGTGAGGGTGGGGGCAGGATGCTAGAGACAGCCAGAGGGGTGTTTCTGTGACCCCTCTTAGCTGCTGAAAGGACACAGTGTCAAATGAACCCTTTCTCCTTGTGAGGATGCACAGGAAAGGTGCAAAGCAGACAAAGAAGCAAGACAACGAAATTGGAAGTCTTCCGATGACAAATTATTAATGCTTTCTCTTTGAGAAATTGCAAGCAGGCAGAAAAAGGTCTAACCTGAAGAGAATGATCAAAGACTGAAATCAAAGCTTTGATGCCCAAGTTGCTTTAGAGCCCCCTAAGCGCAGAGGAGCCATGGATGCAGCTGGGAAGACTGTTAGCGCCAAATGCATTTTGGAATGAGTTGGTGACTTAATCCCTGAGAGGATACAGGAGTGGGATTAGGCAGTGATTAGCTGCCTCTGAATTTTAGTGATGACATTTAATTTGAAGCTAAATATTTATATTTCATTGTTATGGATGCCCCTGGAGCTTTGTATCTTTAAAAACATATGCCAATGCAAGAGATGGGCTGGGAAGAATGTTTTATTTGGTGAAAAGTTTGTTTTCTCAGAAGATTACATGAATGATTGAGCTATGTAGTATGGCATAAACAGAAAACTGTTCATGGGAAAAGCCCAGTGAGCTGAGCAGACAGCAGCAGCCACACATACGTTTTCAGAGAGACGATGACCTGTTCCCAGACATGACGACTCAGAGAAAAATAAGCCTCACTTTTAAACATAACTGTGCTTCTCACATATAAAGGCGTATAATAATCAGTGACAGCTAAGTAAAATCCTGATTAATCCATTAAGTCAGCTCATTCAATGCATGCATTTCAAACTCAATTGGTTTCAGGTCCCTCACTGGGGGCCAGATATGAAGGAGCTTGGACTCCGTCCTGTTTTCAAAACAGCCATCTAGCAGTCACAGAACCTGAGACTTTGAAGTGGTCTTAATCGTTTTTTTTCTCCATACTCCACACCCTACCTTCACAATCTCCTTTATGCAAATCCACGTGGCCATCCATAATCTTGTTGTATATCTTTAAAGAATGGAAACTTTCTACTTCCCTGGGAAGACCGTTCACCCTGATCAGATTCTAACAGTCCAGTAGGAGTCAATGCCATCCCAAATAAATAGATACAGAAATGATTAAAACTAAAGCACCTGTCATGTCAGTGATAGAACCCATGCAAACGCCATGTGTCATTCCAGAGGACAGGAAGCAGAGACAGACAATTCGTGGAGCAAGCTGGCTAGTCAGCCTACCAAGAATCACCCAAATGGTGAACTGTAGATTCAGCAAGAGACCATGCATCAACATGTCAGACAGAGAGTTATTCACGAAGATACTGGAGGCAATGCTGTAGCATTCTGACCTTCTTCTCCTCCCCCCCCCCCTGCAAACATGCCCACGCACTGTCATATACACATGGCTACAAGCATGCAGACATGTATACATATGTTCATACATAGCACACACACATGCATATACAAAAGGGGGGAAATGTTTAATTGGAAGAGCTAGAAACACATCCACACTAAACCCTGCATGCTAGGAAAGTAAAAGAAACAGCAAAATTAAAGCAGGAACCCCATTAAGTAAGCCTTGTAAATTAGACTGCAAGTATTTTCCCCTTTCCAATTTTTTTGTGCAGCTGGGTATATAGCTGTGTAAGCTTGCAGTGTTCATGAGCAGATATCAAAAGTGTTGCATGAGTGAGAACATTGAATCTTGCTTACAAATCCCTGGCTAATTCCAAAGACAGCATTTCACAGAAGACACAGCAGGAGCCAGAAGGTCCAAGAAAGACACAGTGGGAGTCAGAAACCCTGATAAAATCTCCTGGAGATTTCTATTCTTCTAACCTGGTTAATTCCTCCAGGACTCAAAATGCTAACTAAGAGCACCCTGTGCAGTGTAAGGAAATGAGACTTTCTTTCTTTCTTTCTTTCTTTCTTTCTTTCTTTCTTTCTTTCTTTCTTTCTTATTGTTTGTAGAGTTGGGGGATTTTTTTTTTTTTACTTTTTTATTGGTAATTTTATTTATTCACATTTCAAATGTTATTTCCCTTCCCCGTTTCCCCTCCACAAAACCCCTATTCTCTACCCCTACCTCTATGAAGGTGCTCCCCCACCTGTCCACCCACCTCTATCTCAGTGCCTTAGCATTCCCCTGCCCTGGCTCATTGAACCTCCACAGGACAAAGAGGCTCCCCTCCCAGTGATAACAGACAAGGCCATCCTCTGCTACATATCCAGCTGGAGCCATGGGTCTCCCCATATGTACTCTTTGGTTGGTGGTTTAATCCCTGGGAGCTCTGCAGGATTTGGTTGATTGTCTTTTTCCTATGGATTGCAAATCCCTCTAGCTCCTTCAGTTCTTTCCCTAACTTCTCCCCAAGCTCCGTCAGATGTTTGACTGTGTGCATCCACATCTGTACTGGTCAGGCTCTGGCAGACCCTCTCGGAGACTGTATCTTTCTAAAGAAGGGAGAGACTTCCAATGTGCTATCATTGGAACTCAGAGATGGGAAGCATGTAACACTTGGAAAGTTTTCTGCTATAGGTGCCCCAGTGTAACCCACTACTATTCTTCTGTATTTAAATGTCATGAATACAGAACAGGTAAAGAAATTCTTATTCTCTAAAATATAATATGCTTAGATGAAACACATCTCACAAAGAATTCAAAATGCTTTAAAGGCAATGAAATATGTGAGACTTAAAGCTTTAGAGGGTACTTGATTACTCTACTTAAAATTCCTCAACTATTAAAAAAATGTACTATGTAAAACAAGGTGAAGTGTCTGCATCGCAATTTGTGTAATAATGGAATGAATGTGTAAAACCTTCCAAAGACCAGCAGAGCCACTCTGCAAATGCCCTCATTCCAGTGTCTCAACACTCTATTCCTTGCTTATGTTTTCCACTTAATGAAAAGCTCTTTCTTCTTCTATAATACATAAATGACCAAATTATACAAGCCACTATCTATAATTTCATGTTTAAACTATCACATTTTCTCAGCCTTTATTTTCCTTTTATTTCAATAGCTCTTTTGTTGACTGACCATAGAAATATATTCTTCAGTCAAAAAACAGAACATTTGTCATCATAATGCACATATAAAATTTTAATCATGGCTTTTCAGGGAGAGAACTATTCAGGTTACACTCCCGGAAAAGGTTGTTTTTCTCCTTGAATTGGACCATAGTTGAAAAGTGAAATCGCTAAATGAAAACAGAAAAGACTGAGTTATATTTTCTCAGACCTGCCCACCGCATGTCTTCATTTGCATTTCCATCCATTTTCTTCTATTTGAACCAATCATTTTATTTGTTTCCTTTGATTTTAATGTCCTTTTCTCTCCTTTTATATTGCCATCTTGCATCAGGGTGTCCTCTATCAATACTCTTAGTTCTTACCCATAATGCTCTAAGTTAAACATAAACTTACCTTTATTTTGAAAGTCTTCAGGATCTTCTGTGAGTCACAACCAAACACTGAGTGTATAACTAAGGTAGCTGAGATTTGCCTGAATGATCTGATTCTGGGTAAGTACAAATTATCATAGTAAGATCATACATGAACTTTAGTTAGCTTAATTTTTCTGTATAAGTCAAGCGCTACGGCCAATTGTTTTTCCAGTCTTTACCCACATCAGGACCAACATGAGTAGTACAGCCTCCCGTTGGTCTTCTAGGGAGCTTGGAACTGAAGTGCCACTCTAAAGATACCACAATGACCATGCTACTGAGCCCAGTGCACAATGGAACAGAATTTCCACACTACTGTGCACCTATTTCTGTATATTTTAAATAGTGTTTAGACTACTCAGAATGCCCAGTATAGTGCGAATATTATATAAATAATTGTCAGGTTATATTATTTAAGTCATAAGGTGAAGAAAAATATATTTATTGATTTTTTTTCAAATATTTTCAACCTTTAGCAGGCTGACTATAAGGAATATGTTGGCAGGGACTGCTGACTTCTTTCCCACTAAATTCTGATGTGCCAAAATGGAAATCAAAGCAACTGGCCCATAGGCTATAGGGAAGATATTGTTCTTTTCAGTAACCCTGGTGCTCTTTAGTTAGCTTAATTTTTCTTACTTAAGTCACAGATTTGCTTTGACCCTTCCCCAGGGTTGAACATAAACATCTCAACATTGTAGAAAATCCACGATCCTGGAGAAGACTATTTGTGATAAATGAAAGCAGAGATTACCACAACTCACAACAGAACAAAATATAACATCTTTCCTGTTGAAATGGGGAAAAAAATAGCCCCTAGTTAAGTTATGTAACTAAACCCTCAGTTAAACATTCTTTAGCATTCAGTCTTTAAGCCATTTTTAAATCATCCCAACAACTTCAACAAATGTTTCCTCAAAATGCAGTCAGGCTCTTAAAACACCAAGGTCGTGGGCTTTCTTTTCCTACTCCTCCAAGTCCCCAGTCTCCAGCATTGTTCTGCTCCAACAGATTATAATAATGTTATTTTCATACTTGCCTTCTGTGGTTTGCCATCTGATTCAATAAATGGGTGTGTTAAGTTATTACTTTCAGCCCACAAAGGGAGTCCAGAAACCATTGTTCTTTAGCAGCGATGAGGAAACACCTACTTTATCCCCATCCACTTAGCTGAGCAAAGTGCTGCACCATCTCATTGTCCCTGTGTCACACAGTCATAGAAAACAGTGCAGATACCCAAAACACTTTACTCTTGAACAAGAAAAGAGACTTTCCCTCTTTGAAAGTTCAAAGCAACTGAAGCATCTACAAGATGCCATGTTCAGCCCTAGTAGAAACTGCAGGTACAGTCAGGGGGTTCCCAAAACCATCCTCAAATTTAATAATTTGCTACAGCGACCCATTAAACTCACAGAAAACTGTTGTATTAAAACTACAAGAGGAAGGCTTGCATAGGATTGAGTGTGGAGAAATACCAGAATTAAAGCTTCTGCTATCATTTTCCCATGGTGGTAATATAAATCAACCCCTTGGAACTATTGTGATCACGTGAACGGAGTCTCAGCAGTAGGAAAGCTCATTCTAACTCCACCATTCAAAGTCATTGCTGGGGATCCATAACTCAGGATGCTGATCACAGATATCCACAGAGTTGGCTTGAGGTTCTAGAGCAAGACCTTCTGATGGCCACCCAAAGCCTGAATCTTTAGTCACACTGTTAGTTTTTGTGGTGGGCTAAGAACCTTAAGACAAGTTGGGTATGTGCCAACCTCTGCCTTGTTACTTTATTAGCTTATCTGGTGACCCAAGCTCTCCAGTGAGACAGGAAGCCATAGAGTATATTATTTTAAGGCCTTAAAGAAAACCTCACAGAGGCTGAAGTCAAAGGGCAAAACACTCTTGGATAAGGTTAATTTCTTTAATACTCATTTTTAGTTTCTCTTAAATCTTTGATTTGCAGCACTTATCTCCGACTTACATACTCATTACAGATGTACCTATGGCTGTTGCTATTTGGAAGGTCAAGAGATACTTATTAAAATAGTGGATGATAAAGCTAGTTTATCTGAGAACATGTGGAGGCAGGGGCAGTAATGGTGGGAGTGGAAGGCAATGTGTTTGGTAGTTGAAAACCAGATTATTAGGATTTGATAGGAGCAGCAGATACAGGTGTCAGGAGTTGAGAGCTTGACATATTAGGCAGAGATAGGGACTATTACCAAATTCAAGCACTTGCATTTGAGTGGAAAGGCAGGCATGTTTGAACCTTGGGGTGAATACAGGAAAAGAAGCCTTCACAGCACCCTTAGAGTTAGCCCTCAGCACACCCAGATCATGCATCAGCAACTATTTGCTGACTACTAGACCAGACCTCCATTGCCATTAATTTCTGTATTCTCAGAAGTCTGTTAAAGTGCTAATAGATTATCATGAAGCAATCATGGATTCTTTGTTTAACTGTGTTTAATGAAACAATGGAAATAATCTGATTGGAAGAAAAGAAAATGTGAATTATAAAAACCACAATGAGTATCCAAAATAACAAAGGAAACCTGTTGTATAGAAACTTCCTCTAGAATGAAAACCTTCTATCTTGGATAGAAGCTCATTAAGACGCAGGATGCTCACAGGGTAGCAGATTGAATAATAGAATGTTCTAAGGGAGACAGAATATTCCACCTTACAAGGAAGTTTGCTAAGTACAGAAGTACTCAAATGTTTCAGGAAGTCCCTCAAACTGACAAAAAGCCCTTGTCCTCTCAAGCACATATAAGCCTGGACTGCTGAGAGACATTCTTGGGACAAGCAAGCTGCCTACAAGAAGCAGAGGGAAGCCTAGATGGCACCTGAAAGAGGCAGAAAGCAACAGACCTACCAGGGGAGGACACTTTCTGATCTGTTGAGCTGCCTGCAAGTTCATTGTGTTCTAAGTTTCCAGCTTCCATGAGCCATCACCCATGCTGGGGAAAGATATTGGTGATGCAACTGGTTGGAGGATCATTCTGCTTTTGGCAAAACCCCCAATACAACTCACTGGTGGTATCTATCCATACTTCTGTCTGCATGCGTGGGTGTGTCATGTTTGCTCACATTTCAACCTCTCATCTACATTCCCCTCCAGTACACACTATAGTAAAATAAAATAAGGACTGGAGATATGGCTCAGTGGTTAAAAGCACCGACTACTCTTCCAGAGGTCCTAGAAACCACATGTTGGCTCACAACTATCTGCAATGGGAACTGTTGCCCTCTTCTGGTGTATTTGAAGGCAGTGACAGTATACTCACATATATAAAATAAATAAGTTTTTTTTAATTAATTAAATAAAATAAGAAAGAAAAAACAGTAAAAAAAAAAAACCAAACAAACAAACAAACAAAAAACCTAAAACAAACACACAGAAAAGGCACACAGGACCCACTGTGCTGCAAGCCTGATGCATACCCATTTAGCTGTGAGATAGTAACCTACAACTTGAGCATTAGAATCCCTGTTTGACACATTGACTTAGCTGCTAACAAATGTGACCCAGGAAATGCAGTTAGGCTTCCTGTGTCTCTGTTACCTTTACTCTAATTTGGTAATAATATAAACTCTCCCATGAGTGGGTGGGAGCTTGAGTGAGGTAACATATGGGAAAGCACCTTGCATGGTTTTTTCACTACTACATAAATATTTCATTAGTAGTTGAACAGATTGGAAAAGTAGCACTCTCTCGCGCCTCTCCCTCTCTCTTCACATGTGTGTTTATTATTTCTTTAAAGCAAGAAGGTTCTACACAAAATAATGCTTCAAAATAGCTCCATTAAAAATACTTTATACCTACATATTTTTTACCTCATACCCTTTAATTTTAGATTGTAATATAATTACATTCTTCCCTCATTCCTCTTTTACTCTCTTTCCTCCAAATGGGTCCATATATCCCCTTCATCCTTTTCAAATGTATGGCCTGCTTTTCATTAATTGTTGTTACATGCATATATATGCACATGCATATATACACATATACAATCCTTTTGAATACATAAGAGTCTCCGAGCTCTACCATGAGAGTCACAGAACACCAGCATATTGGGGGCTCTGAAAAGTTCAACAAAGGAGAGCCACATGACATACATCTTCCCAGCCATAGTTAAACACGGAAGCTTTATTCCATCTTATGTTTCTTAAAATACAACAGAAGAGGTGATCCAGAGAACAGACACTGAGAAATAGAGTATAATAAGGAGACCATTCTATTCATACCTTTAAATACAATGATGATAAATTATGCCCTGTGCATTGAGTACCAGGTAGTGTTTGACCTCTGCCTGGAGTACTCAAAAATCACTGTATAAATAAATAGGGAAGATGCAACCTGCAACAGCTGTTCTTGTTATCAAAAAGATCTTAGCCTTGACACACACTGCACACATTTACAGTCCCTGGATTTCTAAGTGTTCTCCATGTCACTATACTCCTCCCTTTACCCCACTCACACCTAACTTCTGACTATCTTCTTTAGGCTTCTCCCTAGGTCCTATTGTGAACATCTCAGCAAATCCACCATTAAACCACACTCCAGTTAGCTGGTTTGTGAGACTCTCCCACCTGAGGAAAGTCACCATGTTCAGTCTCTTGCCTTCCATCCTGGTCCTCAAAAGTGCCAGACAAAACTGAAGGCACAAAATATTGGAAGCCTTTCTTCTTTACCCAACATGAAATACTATAATCATGCAGTGGTTTTAATGACTGAATATACCACTCTGTCTAACACTGGGCAGCCACATTTCTAAGATACAGGACTGGACACCTAGTTCCACAGAAGAACATGACCAGCTTTCCTGATGCAACAAGGAATTATGCTTTCAAAAAGAGGTAGGTATGAACTGTCCAGGCAAACTAAGTGATGTTATTGTACATCTCATGCATTTTTCTCAGAAACACATGAACTGGAACAAAGCCTCCCCCTATCATGCAAACATATGGACACTCATTCACTTAAAATTCAGACACATGATCCCAGAGAGCAGTGAACACAGAATGTTTACTTGTTCAATAAAACATCTTCTCTTTGTTTTAACCAAGTTCTCCTTTCAAATCACGCTGGTGTGTTCTTAAGAAAATGTGAGAGGGGACTAGAAAGATGGATCAGCAGTTAAGAGTATGAGCTACATCTGTGAGGGATATGGATTCCGTTCTCAGCATCCACGTGCAGCTCACAAACATCCGAAACTCCACTGCCAGGGGATTCCATGACCTCTTCTGGCCTCCTCAGGCACCAGGCGTGCACCAGTGCACACTTGTACACATTGAATTAATTAAGTAAGTAAGTAAGTAATGCTAAATAAATATATGAGAGGTAGATAGGATCAAGATACTTTGTATGTATGTATGAAATTGTAAATAACAAAAATATTCTTAAATATTAAAAAATAAAATATGGTATTTAAGTTGCAGTTAATAAATCAAATGGTACTTTCCATCTTACTTTATACCCGATTCACTAAAGTGAGCTTGATTTAATATAAGATAAAGCAAGACTACACAAATTTATTACAAGCAGCAATAGAGAGAAAAACGATTATGTAAGTTTAGGCTACTTTGACAGTGTGACATTTTCTTTCCCTTTGGAATGTCATGTTCTTTCATCATATTGCTGTATCAGACAATGACATATTTTCGCACAAACTTCCCCATTTCCTGTGGCATTGCATATCCAAACAGTTAAGCTCTCTCCTGTCCAGCCTGGCCAACGTGGATGGGGCAGGACATTCACTTTCACATGCCTCACTTCCCTCTGTGACCTGCTTCCTGTGTCATTTTAAATCTGTTTTGAAGAAGACCGATCATTACATTATACCCATTTGTTTTCCTATTTCCATAAGAACAGGTATACTTTTCTATAACACAGGTCAGCCTATGCCTGTACTGTGAGCAAAAGTCAGGTGGACACAGGATCTCACCTCAGATTTTTGTTTCCTAGCATCTCAGCGTGGTTCCAGTATTAAACACAGCAACAAAGTGGGGGTATTTGACCTTCGTCTGGTTGTGAACTCATTCCCAAAGCAGCACCAGCTTGGAAACATGCCTTCAATGTGTGAGTTCTTGGAGGGGATTCTTCACATGCAAACCATACAGGTTTGTCTCTCCCTGAACTCATGTTGAAAGCCAATCCTCATTATGAGATATGAAGAGATGCAACCATTGGATCTTTAAAAATTTTGATTTCAGATGTGGTATGGTGAGTAGACGGATACATCCATGTGTATAATAAATTAATAATTGATGGGTTAATGGATTGGCTAGTTCAGAGGTCAAGCCTCTCACACTCTGTTTCTACACATGATGCTGTGTTCTCTGCAAGTAAGATGGCCATCACCAGACCTAGACCCTCACACTTGAGTCAGATCCTGAGTCCAGAGAAAACTCTTTTTATCATAATTTACCCAACTGCTAATATTGGGCTTTCAGCAACAAAAAGCATGTGTTATTGTTAGGATAAGAATATTAACAGCATGGGATTGGGTGCAGTTCCAACACCCACACACATATACAGAGCCTAGCACAACTCCATGCTCATAAAAAGCATAGCTTCTAGGTTACGCATAATCATCATCATTATCAACATTCACCATGTTCTACTTTATCATCAGTTACACCCTGTGGAATCAAATAGCCCTGGATGGTGCTGTGCCTTCTCGTCTGTGACTGTAGTGTTTGCAAATATCAAGGGGTAACTGTGGCTTGTGGTTGCTAACATGGCAGTGGAAAGTACACCCAAAAGGGCGCATCAGCAACGTTCTTCCAAATCAATATCCTGATAAACATCTCAAGCATGAATTCCAAACAGCAGGGTAATCTTTTGCTGGGCACAAGGAAGGACACCAAATCTGTTTACCATCCTCATAGACAGTTTAGCCAATTCCTCCACCACAGATCCCCAGAGCTGCCAGTGTTGCCACAGCCTATGCCTAGTTATAGAACAATGAATGTGGTCACTTTAATGTAGATTAGCTTGTCCCTTGCTGAGAGCTTAGGGCCCTAACAAGGCATCTTTATGTGAGAAACAACATAACCACCAGCATTTAACTAGTGCAAGCTGCTGCATCATGCCAAAATGTTTATCTATTTATCTCCATGACAGAACCTATGCTTTACATCATTCCATAACATCTGCCTGTAATGCTCATATAATTGTGATATTTTTAAGTGTTCTCACTGAATGATTTTTTCCATTCTTTTCCAAATTACCTTCCCAGACTGATCTTATAATTCAATTAAAATAAGCCACCCACTTCCCTTAGCATGATTGGTTTTTTACTAAGCCCCCTGCCACTTTCCCATTTTCGTTGTTACACCAGGCCAACTGCAGAAATGAAGCAGAAGATGAAGGGAAACTCTGCCCAGCTCCTGATACTGCTTTGCTAATGGTGCTGCAACAAAATGCCACAAGCTGAGTTATGTAAGCAACAAAAACAAACATAGCTCTCTGTGTTTTAGTCCATGAAATAGTGCCATGCACAGACAGCATAAGGATTAACTGAAAACATATCACACGTGTGCCATGTGATTGACTCAGGCTCTTCGGCTAGAACTGGGAAATGCCAGATTGTCTCCTAAGGACTATGAAGATACAAGCCTCTCTGCTGCTTCTCACCTACCTCACTTCCAGACATTTTAGGAAATGTTTGTTATTTCTTGTCATATACAACCACCATTTTGATGTCTTCATTTTCTCTTGATGGCCTTCCTTGTGCATGTCTGTCTATTCAAAATTTCACTATTAGCTGTAGTACAACCTCACTTAATTATATCTGTAGCAAGCCTATAGCAAAATAAGATACATTATAAGGTACTTGGATTCAAAACTTCAAAATAAAAAATGTGGCTGTAAGGAAGAAAATTTAACCTACAGCATTGCTCAAATAAATAATGCCCTTAGGAAAATTTTAATGCAAGAAAACATATTGTCATGGCCTTATCTACCAGTATTCTACACAGACTGGGAACACAGCAAACAAGTGGCAGAGGCGGATGGTGCAGCAGCTTCTAAGTCACATCTGTTTTCCCTTAAGGCCTCTCACAAATAACAACCCCTGCACACCATGCAGCCACACCAAAATTGTCAGAATGACATCTCAGCTTTCAGGTTAAGCCGACAAGCTCTTGGGTCAGAGTGTAGTATATATGGATCTTACATGTCCTACATCCGTGATGTAGAATATAATATTCATTCCATAGCCTTTAGATCATTGGTAATTTAATGAATATGAAATTCTCAAAAGAGTCTGGAAAATTGTTGGTACTCAGGCAAGCTGAACTTTGTATTTGTCTCATTAAAAATGATAATGCTGAGACTGGAAATACAATTTCTCTAAGACAACATAGTCAACAGTGAGGCCTAGCCTCAGCCTCAAAATGCCTGAAAACTTTCCATATATCATTCCAAAACTTCTTAATTTTCATATATCCAAGTACCACATTTTGAGTTGGTAAAGTACCACATTTTGAGTTGGTAAAGTACCACATTTGGGAACTCTTCCATAAGTACAGAAAATGGATAGCCAATTAAGTAATGCTGCATGTTCAGGACACCCCAACTTGACTTAGAAAGACGGCTCTGCAGTTATGGGTGCTGACTGCACAATCAAGAGTCTGGGAATTCAGATCACAGCACCTGAGGAACAATCCAAGCCTTCCATACGAGTCATAAACACAGTCAAGCTGAGAAACACGGAACATCAAGTCCAGGGAGAGAGCCTGCCATAGAGGAATAAGGGAGAAGGACAAATAAAGATGTCCAGATATCATCTTATGGACTTCGTATGCATATGTACATACATGTTCACTAACACACACGGGGCAGGGGAGGGAGGACAATATATATATATATATATATATATATATATATATTGTTTCTCAATATATAGATAGAGAGAGAGAGAGAGAGAGAGAGAGAGAGAGAGAGAGATCTTCAACTCCATGACTGCCATATTCAGAAAAGTGAACTTAACAGAATTATTTAAGAATTGCACCAGTTATCCCTCTGCATATAAAGTCTTCAAACACCAGGTTTGGCTATATCAAAACAGGCCAAGGAATTCTGCCCCAGACCTAGGACAGATGTCATATTTTTGGTCACTTATCAGGACCACTTTCTATAGCGAAAACAATTTTTGTTGCTCCTTGATCTACGGTGATTTTCCTGTGTCTGTAGAAAATATACTAGTATCTCTACCAAATTTCATATGATTGCTCTGTTTATCTTTAATAACTGGCTGTATTGCATACTTACAAGCATTTTTGAGAAACCTTTCTTCTCCTCCTGGTATAACATAGACAAACATCCTATTTCTTTTAGGACAGAATCATCCTCCATCATAGCAATGGTGAATTGCCTAATAAGCATAGGTTTTCTGGTCTCTGTTTCCCACCAGACTAAGATTAAACTGTGTTTTCACATCTGAAGCATCTACTACACAGCCTGCTATATAAATATTTACTAACTGGGAGACTCAATATAAGGTTGATTGACTGAGTGTATGAACAAATATACTCACAGAAAATAAGGAAACTTGAAGCCTCCCAATGGCCACATTATCCTATTACTTGACTTATGAGCAGAGCAACAATGGAAGGTCGGGTAGTGACATGGAAATGAGGTGTGACTTGTGTGTGAAATTCATCAGTTCATGCAACAACCCAGATCTCTCTGAAGCCAGAGCATTTCAAAAGAAAAAAAAAACTTCATCACCAGCTCTCTCGCTTGATTTGCATGTGTTCAAATCTTCAAAGTATTTCTTTTGATTTCTTTAATCAATAGTGATTTCAGAAAGCTCTTCATTACTTCCTAATTGTCCAAATTCATTTTCTTCATTTGCCTTATTAGAGGCAGGTTTTTTTCGAATGAGTTAAGTAGATCAGCAATTTTAGAATCATTACTAACTTCAAGCATGGTTCTCGCTTATTAGGACATTCCCACTCTGAACAGGACTACAGTCTTCATCTTAAAAAAAGCAACTGGCTTATTTTTAGAGTTCTCTCTTACCATACATGATGGTAGAACCAACTTTGCTATAGGCTACAAACTTACAGTACAGTGAGCCCCATGATCTGATATATGCATGACATCCTTGGTTCTGAATGAATATATGAGGATTCTCTCATTAGTAAATATCAAAATATAAGTAAATAAGATTGCACACACACACACACACACACACACACAATCCTTAAGTATATTGCATATAGTCAACAACAACTGACCCCAACAACTCCATAGCTGAGATATTCTTCAGTGTTCACACATTCATAGCCATGTGAATATAAACAAATATTAATGGGGTGTCTATCACAGTCATCTGTAGGCAGGAGCAGTTCTCTATAGCTTCGGTTTGCCATACTGGCATAGACTGGGATTTTGTAATACTTGGAATTTTTTAATGTTTTAACTCTTGAGTTATTATGATTTCAAACATAATATTAAGGATATTTTACGGTGACATATATGCACATATACAGACAAGGGGGTACACATCAGACATAAGATCTCTGGCTCCTAAAGAAATGGTACGTTAAAGGCTTTCTCGCCAGGCTATAATATAATTTCTTTTTAACTAGGTTCTCCACTTGCTTCCTAACTGCTTGATTTCCTAGAAAGTCTTCAAATTTTATCCATTAAAATCACCTTAGTTTATATAGTTAAGGGTTCAACAATTGTGTGAGTAAAATACAGACCCATGCAGGGGAAGTCTAAACTTCTACCCTTTGGGAACAAGGCCTTAGGTTGTCAGTTCCTTTTTACATTCAACGAGATCCCTATAGCAGGAGAAGAAACGGTGTCAGAATCTAAGGTAAGCATGCCTGGACAGCAGCCCTGGCAAGCTCAGCAGGGATTCCTGGCAAGTATTTTGTATGTCGGTGTTATCCTGTGACTCTGGAGACTTCATGGTGTGTGGACAAGCTTGTGCAAAAGACAATCTTTCTTCCTATGTTTAAAATTATCCAACAAGCCAGAACTACAAAAAAGAAATATCTGACTACTTAAATTCCAGATAGCACATTAATTACTTAGGCATGGGAGTTGTTAAGAAGTTGGAATCATCAAAATATTCAAGCACTGGTGTAAACGATAAAGAATAAATTAACTCAGGTATAATTGGGCCATTATCATTACCATATGCCTCTTTTATTACCTTTGTCCTCTGGGACCTGATATCCTGCAAAATTTGCTCCACAAAACAATGCATTTATAAATTAATAACTAATTATGTTTTTAAAAATAATCTTAGTGAACCAATAACATCTGTAACTCCCCACCATAGTTACTGGACTAAGAAACCTTTATTGCCAATTTAGTACCAATTTCATATTTAAAGTCAAATCATTGTTACCAGGGATCAATGTGTGATTTTTTTTTTTTTTACTTATGAAAACATTTAGCAAAATAGTAAAGATACAGTCTGGAACTCAAAGCCTCCAATTATCTTTGTCTAAAAATCAGTCCTATAGTCAAACTATAAGCCCACCAGCTTCATGTTCATTCATATATTTTTAAAATATCAAATCAGAAAAGAGTTTGGGAATTTACTTATAAGAACATCTCTGAAGTGACCCATGGGAGATAGGAGGAGCATTGTCCTTAAAGTGTGGAAGAGCCCCAGGCACATTTGTTCTGGGACCTCGGCAGTAATATGTTTAGATTCATTTTTAAAAATCCAAGCAGTAGACAAAAAAAAAAAAAAAAGACACACATATCAACTGCTTTAAGTGAGGCTTCATTCTGTAGTAGAGGCTAAAACATTGGTCATCTGGAGTCTCCCCTCACAAGAAGCATCATATACGTATATGTCCAAATTAACAATTAAGTTTCCAATCTTGAAAAGTAGATTAACAATTGTTGAAGCTTGGGGAACCATCCAAGTCTATGACTTGCAGGTTTTGTTAATTACTTTTAAGCTATCAGGTTAGGATTAGTCAATATTACATAACAAGAAGTTCATGTTGGTTGTATTTTGCTCACTTATGGAGCCCAGAGATTTCACACACTACCATACCACAGCAGCAGTTTCAAGCTATCTTCCATGAGATATTTAACATCTGACACTTTCTTTACAAAAGAGAACATCTTCTACTTACGATGGCCCTTTGAACTCTTACAGTGAAGACTTACAACTAAACAACAAGGCATATTTTATGATGCTTATTACACTGTGAGTCTGGATTTCTGCTTGGTCACTTATTTTCAGTGGTCATTTATTCCCAGAGAGGTAGCCTCCAGGACACAACTGGGACATAGTGCTAAATCATGACAGAATGGTCCTGTTAGTGACTTACCATATTGACAGTGGGGTCCATGAAATCCTTGTGAACAAAGGCACTGCCGAGTGTCCTGATACAAGCACTCCCTTCCACTGAAATGAGTTCCCAAGGAAGAGAGAGCTAAAAGGGGTGTGCAATGGGAGGACAGTTAGAGTGGGAGAAAGAAAGGAAACCATCAGAATAGGTACACATTGAACAGTTAATATAACATGATCTAGAAGTTTCCACCGACCCCTCCAGAAGATACACTATGTAAAATTGTTAAAGAAAATTGCCATTATGAGACAATGACTGACTGTTTGAAGTATTGCAGAATTATCTGTAGGAACATTTCTGAAGCTTTTATGTAAATACAGACTCTGAGAACCTCTCTAGAAAGACTTAATACAAGACATCAGACTATTTATATTCACTTTGTGAGTCAAGTATGGGCATAAAGAACTTGACTGTGGTCAAAATGATCTTAAAAACAAAATTTAAAAAATGAAATGAAATGCTAATATTTAACCACAGGCAAAGAACTTAAGTAGCTGTTAAGCAATAAATATAAAGACTTTTGCACCGAGCTGTCAGTTTCCTAGAATTTATAATATAGTTATGATGGAATTATGGGAAGATCTTTTCACTAATGTTAAACCAAAAACTATAGTAGCATGAGTTTAAACATACTTTCGGCACAGCACTCAACCCTATGCCCACATTCAACAAAACTTCTCTATTCTGTTTCAAGAGCAGAAAGCTTGTGGGGAAAGGAGCCTGGATGCTTGCAAACTCTCTACAGCACACAGTGGAGAGATGAACTGTGCATGGTGCTGCATTGACTGGACCCATGGAGCCATGTAAGGGACTTGGCAATCACCATCAGCACAAAATGCAGATAAAGGCTCATGGAACAGACCACCTCTCACTGCCTGGCGAGCTACATAATGCTACTGGTTCCGACCTGAGAGCTGACAAACACATCATCCTGAAGGTTCTGAAATACTGTCGCCAGAGGTTTGTAAACAGAGCAAAACCTCATCTTGAAAGTACATTGCGTCCAGAGTTCTGCAATTAATCATGACAAGCCCAAGTCAAGAAATCCCATTTAGATTTAGTACAGTGATTTCCCTCTGGACTTTTGAACCAACTATGGATTACAAATTTGATGATATGGGAAAGGGGCAAACAGGCAAGTAGGATGGACATCAAAGAAAGCCTTCCTGGCTTTAAAGTAACTGTCCTTTATATCAACAGACTACACAGCAGCTTTCACAGATCCTGAGCTACAACCCACCATTAAGATGCTTAACAGAAAGGCTTTCTCTGCACATTTTTCCATGATATGGTGAGTCATTAGGATAGAGCAGTGTTTCTCAACCTGGGGGTTGTGACCCCTCACAGGGGCCGCCTAAGATCACCAGAAAATACAGATATTTACATTGTGATTCATACCAGTAGCAAAATTACAGTTATGAAGTAGTAACAAAAAATGTTATGGTTGGGGGGTCACCACAAACAGAGAAACTGCATTAAAGGGTCACAGCACTAGGAAGGTTGAGAGCCACTGGTCTAGAGCAGTGCTCTGATTCTTCTAAAGATGCTGAAATGTCATATTCATCCTGTGTTTGAAGCAACAGCATTTCCCTCTTGTAACATATAACTTGCCAGGAAGAATTACAACTTACAGGAGAAGCAGCCTGGTTCATCATCCCATTGGATCCAACCAGGGCAGCACCTGAAGACTGTCTGGTGCTCTGTGGCATATACATGTCTGTAGATGATGTAGTAGCGAATCCTACAGAGCACAGGATATCAATCAGGAAAATGTATCATTCCTCTGATGGCAAACTTATCATTTCACAGTTATAAAAATGCCTCCCTCTAATTCAAACCCTGCCACATACATTGGGAGGTAGACGAATAAGAAGATGGATAGCTATAGATATATACTTTGTATATAGTACACAACTACCACATCACACATGCAGTCAACATAGGCATAGGCTGGGGAAGAGTAAGAAGGATGCTATGCATAGTTTATCCTGATATCCAGATAGCATAGTGCATCCTGAAGACCTCTCAAGTTATCAAGAGTGAAATCCAGAGCTGTGAGAAGAATACTGAAATCCTGAAAGAGAAGAGTTACTCATTTCATGTTAACATCAAAGGCTCATTATACGTTGGTCCCACTATAGCTTGCATTCTCAACCAGAATTAAAGTCTGAAACATGGTGACTATCCTTATTTGGGGTAGGGAGAATGTAAGGAATCAACCGATGAAACTGTATGTGCTCCCAGAATGAGCACAGTACATGAAAAAGTATGTATATGGGCTGCAGAGATAGCTCAGAGCTCCTGTAGAGGATTCAGGTTTCCAGTGACCATTTGTAGCAGCTTACCACTGCCTGTAGCTCCAGCTCCAAGTGATCTGACATTCCCTTCTGGCCTCTGAAGACATTGTATTCATATGCACAAATGTGAGTGTGTATGTGTGTGTGCGTCCTGAAGACCTCTCAAGCACACACACACACACACTTAAAATAAAATCTTAATTTAAAAAAATAAATGTCAAAATTTCACTTGGGATGTAGCAATTACAGTGATAGAGGATTTCAAAGACCTTTTCATGAGAAAGGAGCAGCACATTTATCACAGGGTTGAACTGTCCACTGACTGTTGTACCCAACATCTCAAAGCATGCTGATTTCCTATCAAATCAAAGTTCCATGTATGCTTTATCCTCAAAGTTCTAGGTCCATCGTTCGTATTCATGTACATTGTCCTGTGTCCTAGCGCACATCCTTCATTATTCAAAACCAGTTTTTATTTCAACTTCCTCTAAAGTCTTCCCCCTCTATGTCAACTCTTTTTTATTGCTACCAAGTTTATTGGCTTCAACATCGCTTATGGCATTTAATTATACAACATCTTGAAATACTGCCTAGTATTTTTTGTGTACATCTTTCCAATTAGGATATGACTCGAGGTATATACAAACAAAAAAGGGGATGTTTGGCAAGACACCAATTATTTTCCTACATTGCTACCCTTCCCAATCAGTGCCACAAACAGAACTGTTAAAGTAGTAAGTGCTCAATGGTAAACAGATGAAGCCTGTGTTACATATTCATGTCTGTTTTCCCTGATTCTAAGCAGCGACAAGTCTGGGGATTTTCTTTGATTCAGATCAATATTTACAATGAATAAACCACATTGGGGTAAAACAAAATAAATAAATAAAATGAATGAATGAATGAATGAATAAATAAATAAATAAATAAATAAATAAATAACAATTTTCCAAAACAATTTCTAGGGCTAGAAAACTGGTAAGTTGGTAAAGGACTTCTCCTCCAAGCTGGTGACCTTGGTTCAACCCTTGGAATATACATGAAAACTGGGATGCATTTACAATCCCAGTACTCCTAGGGCGCAGATAGGAGGCAAAAGCAGGAGAATTCCTGGAAATCACTGGCCAGGTAAGTCAGCACATGCAGCAGTGGACAAATGTATCCTGCTCTCAAACAACCTTGAAAGTGAAAACCAACACCCCAGCTGTCCTCTGACTACGGCCGGCATGTGTACCACGGCACAGGGGCATACAAACACACATACACACACACTCACACACACACACACCCTCACATACTCACACATACATACACTCACACACACACACACTCACACACACACACACACATGTACACACACACACACTCACATACACACACACTCACACACACACACACACACACTCTCTCTCTCTCTTCTAATTTTTGTGATAAATTCATGGCTACTGGTTTGTATTAGCACACATTTTGAGCATCTTCAGGCTACCAAGCTTTATGCTGCATGTGTACGCTATGTGTTCAGCACTCCTCATGCTATCTGTGCATGCTGATATTCTTACAGCTCTACACACTAAAGCGTGGAGAAATATATGAATCTAACTTGGGGTCACAAAGCAAGTAATAGGTAGGGAAGTTTTTCTGAATTAATTGTCAATAAAATATCCTCAATTTAAAACACTACCAAAAGAATACTAATCTAAAGGATAAATACACATACACTTATGGATATGCACACACACATATTTACAGTTATAAGGTATTTAGTCTGTATTATAACTGATACCATACTTGTACAGTGAAATGGCTAGATACTTAAAAATGCCCTAACATTTCACTGCTGATCATAGTATTAATGAATTCATTAACCTGGAACCATGCTTTCATATTAAGATTTACCTTAAATTTAGATCTTTTGAATCATTTACATAAAACCCAACCCATTAGCACCCATTAGTATGAAAAGGTTCTTATGGGATTTGTGAGACTATTTTAAATCTTTGAAAGCATGAGGTCTCCCTCTTAGAAAGCATGGTGGACGCTTGCTTTTCTCCCTTCTCACAGCCTGCTGTGCTGATCCTCATTCAAAGGCCGTAGTACAGTTAAAGAATCTGCGGTATCAAAGTGTTTCACCGAGACAAGAGCAGGTCAGATGTTGGTTCACAGCTGCAGAGACCCTGGATCAAGCAGAGCCAAATTTAGCAAACCAACACAATATCCCTTGTTTCTGCACGTTCTCTGATCTTTAGCTTTCAATGCTACATCATATCCTGAGGTAAAATTGGTGTCATGAAACCAAAAATAGTTCACACATAATCGAGATTTAACATAAAATAAGCACCCAGCCCACTGAAGGAAGCTATGTGACTGTGAATCTTCTTGGTAAGTGCTCCTTGGCCCTTGTACTTAATTATCCAACCATTTCCTACGGCAGCTCACTGGATAAAGCATTGAGGAACAGTGGAGGCTTCTGGTTTGGGGATTTAACAGTTACAGAAGTTAAGACATCACCTTACCTTCTCTGGTATCCCACACACCTCCGTGGGCCTGAGCAGCCTTGTTTCCAGAACTGGATGGTGTCTATGAAGGCTTGGGTGCATGGGCGTGACAGTCTTACCAAAGTCAGCTGCTCCTCTCTGCAAACATTTGGCCTTCACAAAGAAGAGAAATGAGCAGTTACACAAGAAGATGTGAGCAGCGGGTTTTTTTTGTTTGGTTGGTTTGGCTTTGGTTTTGGTTTTTTGTTTTTATTACGAAGCATAGGCGCTTATCTGTCCATTTTTCATAAAACGTTTATAATGGCTTAGAGAAATACATATAGAAAGTAACAGGTGAGGACTGGGGAGGTGGTTCAGTGGTTAAGAGCACTAGCTGCTCTTCCAGAGGTTCTGGCTTCAAGTGTTAGCACCACATGGTGGCTCGCAACGATCTGTAATGAGATCCAATACCCTTTTCTGGTGTGCATAAAGACAGCATACTCATATACAAAGAAATAAAAAATACATACTCATAAAACAAATAAATCTTTTAAAAAGTGACAGGCAAAAACTCAGGCGATATTTTTGAAAAGCTCAGGCTTCATAGCAATTATAATTATCATGTGTCAATTAAGGTAAATATTTGTGATATCAGAAGACAGGAAGAGAGAAAACTGAAATAGAATTTGAAGATCAAGAACATCTTCGAGATATGCAAGTTGTTACATTCAAACATGGTTAAGATCATTAGGTTGCATATTAAGTTCTGAATTTTTTGAGCCAAACTTTAGAAAGGAAAAGAACATCAGGATTCGCAATACCCATGAAGCCAGTTCATCAATGAACTTCAATCTTTCCTGGAACTCATTTCTGAGCAGTATTTTCCATCTGTATGTTTAACTTGATTTCACATGTAATGTGATGTTTGTTTAAACACAAATAATTTTCAACCTCCCTGTCATGGCTTGCTTCCTACTTCTGTTATAAAGCAATCTGGGAAGGAAAAGGTGTGGGTCAAAAGGTCTGTTGACAGTGAATATGAGCATCACATGCAGTATCCCACTATAGGAATATAGCCTTAAAGAAAGTTAGTCTAAACTCATAGGATTATAGGACTAGAATATACTGATAATCTCCAAAAAGTACCAATCACTTAGAAGCTTTTGTGAGTTTAAGAATTCTTTTGAATCTTGTCGAATGCTTTTTCTGCATCTAACGAGATGATCATGTGGTTTTTGTCTTTGAGTTTATTTATATAATGGATTAGATTGATGGATTTCCATATATTAAACCATCCCTGCATCCTTGGAATAAAACCTACTTGGTCAGGACGGATGATTGCTTTAATGTGTTCTTGGATTTGGTTAGCAAGAATTTTATTGAGGATTTTTGCATCTATATTCATGATCATCTCCTTAGATGCGGAAAAAGCATTTGACAAGATCCAACACCCATTCATGATAAAAGTCTTGGAAAGATCAGGAATCCAAGGCCCATACCTAACCATGATAAAAGCAATCTACAACAAACCAGTACCCAACATTAAAGTAAATGGTGAGAAGCTTGAAGCAATCCCTCTAAAATCAGGGACTAGATAAGGCTGTCCACTTTCTCCATACCTATTCAACATTGTACTCGAAGTCCTAGCCAGAGCAATTAGACAACAAAAGGAGATCAAGGGAATACAAATTGGAAAAGATGAAGTCAAAATATAACTTTTTGCAGATGATATGATAGTATATATAAGTGACCCTAAAAGTTCCACCTGAGAACTCCTAAACCTGATAAACAGCTTCAGTGAAGTAGCTAGATATAAAATTAACTCAAACAAGTCAATGGCTTTTCTCTACACAAAGAATAAACAGGCTGAGAAAGAAATTAGGGAAACAACACCCTTCTCAATAGTCACAAATAATATAAAATATCTTGGCGTGACTCTAACTAAGGAAGTGAAAGATCTGTATGATAAAAACTTCAAGTCTCTGAAGAAAGAAATTAAAGAAGATCTCAGAAGATGGAAAGATCTCCCATGCTCATGGATTGGCAGGATCAACATTGTAAAAATGGCTATCTTGCCAAAAGCAATCTACAGATTCAATGCAATCCCCATCAAAATTCCAACTCAATTCTTCAACGAATTAGAAAGAGCAATCTGCAAATTCATCTGGAATAACAAAAAACCTAGGATAGCAAAAACTCTTCTCAAGGATAAAAGAACCTCTGGTGGAATCACGATGCCGGACCTAAAGCTTTACTAAAGAGCAATTGTGATAAAAACTGCATGGTACTGGTACAGTGACAGACAAGTAGACCAATGGAATAGAATTGAAGACCCAGAAATGAACCCACACACCTACGGTCACTTGATCTTCGACAAGGGAGCTAAAACCATCCAGTGGAAGAAAGACAGCATTTTCAACAAATGGTGCTGGCACAACTGGTTGTTATCATGTAGAAGAATGCGAATAGATCCATTCCTATCTCCTTGTATTAAGGTCAAATCTAAGTGGATCAAGGAACTTCACAGAAAACCAGAGACAGTGAAACTTATAGAGGAGAAAGTGGGGAAAAGCCTTGAAGATATGGGCACAGGGTAAAAATTCCTGAACAGAACAGCAATGGCTTGTGCTGTAAGATCAAGAATTGATAAATGGGACCTCATGAAACTGCAAAGCTTCTGCAAGGCAAAAGACACCGTCAATAAGACAAAAAGACCATCAACAGATTGGGAAAGGATCTTTACCTATCTTAAATCAGATAGGGGACTAATATCCAATATATATAAAGAACTCAAGAAGGTGGACTCCAGAAAATCAAATAACCCCATTAAAAAATGGGGCTCAGAACTGAACAAAGAATTCTCACCTGAGGAATACCGAATGGCAGAGAAGCACCTGAAAAAATGTTCAACATCCTTAATCATCAGGGAAATGCAAATGAAAACAACCCTGAGATTCCACCTCACACCAGTCAGAATGGCTAAGATCAAAAATTCAGGTGACAGCAGATGCTGGCGAGGATGTGGAGAAAGAGGAACACTCCTCCATTGTTGGTGGGATTGCAAGCTTGTACAACCACTCTGGAAATCAGTCTGGCGGTTCCTTAGAAAATTGGACATAGAACTACCGGAGGATCCAGCAATACCTCTCCTGGGCATATATCCAGAAGATGCCCCAACCGGTAAGAAGGACACATGCTCCACTATGTTCATAGCAGCCTTATTTATAATAGCCAGAAGCTGGAAAGAACCCAGATGCCCCTCAACAGAGGAATGGATACAGAAAATGTGGTACATTTACACAATGGAGTACTACTCAGCTATTAAAAAGAATGAATTTATGAAATTCCTAGGCAAATGGATGGACCTGGAGAGCATCATCCTGAGTGAGGTAACACAATCACAAAGGAACTCACACAATATGTACTCACTGATAAGTGGATATTAGCCCAAAACTTAGGATACCCAAGATATATAATACAATCTGCTAAGCACATGAAACTCAAGAAGAATGAAGACCAAAGTGGGGTCACTGTACCCCTTCTTAGAATTGGGAACAAAACATCCATGGAAGGAGTTACAGAAACAAAGATTGGAGCTGTGACAAAAGGATGGACCATCTAGAGACTGCCATACCCAGGGATCCATCCCATAATCAGCTTCCAAATGCTGACACCATTGCATACACTAGCAAGATTTTGCTGAAAGGACCCTGATATAGCTGTCTCTTGTGAGGCTATGCCAGGGCCTAGCAAACACAGAAGTGGATGCTCACAGTCAGCTATTGGATGGATCACAGGGCCCCCAATGGAGGAGCTAGAGAAAGTACCCAAGGAGCTAAAGGGATCCGCAACCCTATAGGTGGTACAACATTATGAACTAACCAGTACCCCGGAGCTCTTGACTCTAGCTGCATATGTATCAAAAGATGGCCTAGTCGGCCATCACTGGAAAGAGAGGCCCATTGGACTTGCAAACTTTATATGCCCCAGTACAGGGGAACGCCAGGGCCAAAAAAAAAAAAAAAAAAAAAATGGGAATAGGGTGGGTAGGGAAATGGGGGAGAGTGGGGAGGGCATGGGGGACTTTTGGGATAGCATTGGAAATGTAATTGAGGAAAATACGTAATAAAATATATTAAAAAAAAGAATTCTTTTGGTATCAACCTATTTTCTAGTTCAGAGTAGTCTTCTTTGGAATAATACTAATTATGTTAGCAAGCTAGGCAAACCTCTCATGTTTCCCATGCCTTCAAGGCCTTTGGAAAGTCACACACTGCCACAAACTGAGAATGTGAAAGATTAGTCCAACTCTCATGTTCCTGATTCCAGAAAGCTGACATTCTGATACAGTCTGCCTTACTCCCAGTCTCAGACCATTTGACGACTGGGATCCTACTCACAGTCAGCTAAAGAAAACATGACCTCTATTTGAGTTGCTACAGTGAGCTCCTAAAAATCTTTGTGATCTTGCCTGGGGATGCAAACTTAACACTGTTAAACAAGTGTCTAAAAGTGTGCCCAAACAGGACTCAGTGACACTGCCCCTGCTGACCACAGTCCCCTTTCCTTAGCGTCATGCAATCTCACAGCTCACTTCTTTTTTTTTTATTAAGTATTTTCTTCATTTACATTTCCAATGCTATCCCAAAAGTCTCCCATGCCCCCCCCCCACTCCTCTACCCACCCACTCCCACTTCTTGGCCCTGGCGTTCACCTGTACTGAGGCATATAAAGTTTGCAAGACCAATGGGCCTCTTTTTCCACTGGTGGCCGACGAGGCCATCTTCTGATACATATGCAGCTAGAGACAGGAGCTCTGGGGATACTGGTTAGTTCATATTGTTGTTCCACCTATAGGGTTGCAGATCCCTTTAGCTCCTTGGGTACATCATCCTGAGTGAAATAACCCAACCACAAAAGAACTCACATGATATGTACTCACTGATAAGTGGATATTAGTCCAGAAACTTAGAATACCAAAGATATAAGATACAATTTGCAAAACACATGAAACTCAAGAACAATGAAGACCAAAGTGTGGACACTTTGCCCCTTCTTAGAACTAGGAACAAATCACCCATGGAAGGAGTTACAGAGCCAAAGTTTGGAGCTGAGACGAAAGGATGGACCATCTAGAGACTGCCATATACAGGGACCCATCTCATAATCAGCCTCCAAACGCTGACACCATTGCATACACTAGCAAGATTTTGCTGAAAGGACCCTGATATAGCTGTCTCTTGTGAGGCTATGCCGGGGCCTAGCAAACACAGAAGTGGATGCTCACAGTCAGCTATTGGATGGATCACAGGGCCCCCTGTGAAAGTATCACAGCTCACTTCTTACATCCACATACATTTCTAAGAGGCGATTATTTAGATTTGTCATTGCCAATCTCTGAACTTCATTTATGCATTTGAATAGCACATTTTAATACTTAGTATAAATGAAAATAACAAAGGAAGTATAAAAATTGTACCTAAGACAGACATTCTTAAAATAATCAAGAACTGATCAGCAAGTCTAAAGAGATTCTTAGCTTTTAAGAATCTGCTAGCCAGGCATGGTGGCACATACCTTTACTCCTATCCCTTTGGAGGCAGAGGTAGGCAGATCTCTGTGAGTTAGAGGCAAGCCTGGTCTACATAAGTGAGTCAAGAACATCCAGGGCTCCATCACACACACACACACACACAAACCATCTCGAAAAACAAACAAAAATCTGCCAATATAGAGAATACAAGTATACTTATGTATATATACATATATACATATATTTTTATATATGGATATATATGTACAAGTATATAATATAGACTTCATATATTATATATAATATAAAACCATTCCTATAAAGATACAAATATATTTGTATAAACACATAAATAAAAATGTATCTTTAATTGCTCTTATATATTTTTTATGAGCCAAGCAGCCCCAATAGAATGAGCACAAAGGTCTGATATTTTATTATCAACAGTGTAATGCATTACACAGAAGTCCACATTGAATTCCAATGTCCAACATCTCCTTCTATTTACCCACCAATCAACTCATTTGAAAGTTATTTATTTTATACCTGTACACAGAACAGATTGTTTCAGAAACATTCCACAAAATAAGACATTGGTTGTGTGTCATCTCTCATAAAGTATTGACCAGGAGGTGATGAACTGAGGGCTAGCCAGTAAAGGACACATCACCAAACTATCCAATAGTGTAGGTAAACTGACTTCAAAAATAAGTAGGGAGACTCATTAATTCCTCATAGTAATTGGTTAAGGACAATTCCCTTCATAGTATTTCAAGCCAAAGCACAAATGAGGCAGAAAGCTGTCACATCAGCTGTCTAGTTGGACTTAAATTGGTAAAAAAAAAAAAAAAAAAAAAAAGAAAAGAAAAAAAAAAAGGCTTTTCCTCCATCATGTAGAAGAGTTAGGCAGCATTAATAGTATTAATGTCTCACTAAATCCTACCCTCATCTGGGGTCACCTGGATGCCATCAAAAATCAAATCACCCACTTCAGATTAAAGCAAACAAAGCAATCTAAGGTGGCTTCTTCTTCCCTGGCAGAATCCCAGAATCCTTTACTATACCTCCCCTCCTCTCCCATCACAAAAGCCAGGCCTGTTAGGAAAACATGGGGAGAAGAGATGTCTCAGACACAGATAACAACAAACCCTTCCATTGTTCTTCTTGGGTCTTGGGTTCTATTGGAATTATGATACCAGTTCATATTGGCAGAAAGGAGGACCCAGATGTTGAGTCTGGCATGTAAGGCCAAATAAAGATGTATTTGTATTCGTTCATTCATGGATTCATTCACACAGGCTTTAAACTGAACTGGAATAAGTTAACCAGTGACTTTATAATTAACAAGTGATGTGTAATGACGGAATCATAGGCAGAAAGTTGGCATAACTTATTGATTAGATAAGTAAACAAATAGCCCTGTGTTGTACACCAGCACACTGAGAATTTCTGCAAGTCAGCATGGCTACCTGATGTGGATGGCCCCCTCCACCTGCCATCCTTGCTACCTTATGTAGGACCAAGTGTCTGTCTTATGGAACTAACCATCTTAGTAGCTCCTGGGAGAAGGGAACAACAGACAGAACAGTTTGCTCCTTGCTGTAAGCTTGTTGTGAGGCACTATTCTCCTCCTCACACTCCTCCTAAGTTAAATCAAGGCCACCTCTGCCTGGATCTACACTCACACCCTAGTGATTCCCTACTGAGCTCCAGCACTCCACTGTGCTGTGCCGCCCCACCACCAATCTCTGCTCTGTTCTACCAGGAGACCTCACTTTGTTTCCATATGTTCCTGTGGTATTGTTGTTGTTGTGCTTTAAAATATTTCACCTAGCTTTGACAGCTATCTTATGAAGTAGAACCTCTAAATACATTCTTAAAATAACACATTGACAAAGAGTTCAAACTTACCTTCCAATTCTTAAATGTGATCTTTTGGCTCCAGACTAAAATATTAATATTTCTAACTTAGTTCTATGCTGACAAAAGGAGTTGTTCATTTAGTTGTTCCCAAATAAATAACCGGACTGTTTTGTCTTTAAGGAGATCCAGCAATACAGATGTACAAATAATTTAATGCATGGGAAGGGCTCACAGTAATACAAGACAAAATCTATATTTAGCTATAAGTTAGATTCCTATGGGTGTATATTTTTATCATATTAATAAACTGAGGATAAATTTCTCAAAGAAATAACAATCTACAGCACCTAATTTTTACATCGCTACTAATTTGCCACATAGTGAAACAGATGAAAGTGGATAATGTGTCACTTTCTTTCAAAGAAGAACTTAAAGTGACAATCCCTAATGAAAACACTAATTAAAATTAATAACAAGGAAGCACACTGCTGCTTCTGCCTCTGACCCTCAATCCCCTTAGGTATACCCCAGCCTGTGATCCTTCATACTGTGACATAGCTGGAAAGCAGGCATTGGCCTTCTTTGTCCTCAGGCTCAGAGAAGAGCATTCTGGAGTCTGTAGACAAAAGCAAGGTGATCTAAAGAGCGCCTAAGAGAACAGAGCAACCCGAAGGAGTGCTTAGGAAGGAATGCACCCTCATGTCTCTGAAGTTTATTGCCATGTGCACTTCCTGCTTTGTTGTCATGAGCTGGATCTCTCCACAGCTGCAAATTAATTTCCTCTGCTCCCTAAATGAATTACACGTAACCGTTTCTAAAAATGACTACAGCTATGAAAGTCATTTCCACTTAATAACTAACTATTAATCTCATATTTCTTGGTGTCACTTTAGTATGAAGTGCAAACGAAAATTATGCTAAACATTGCAAATTTATAGCAAACACCAGCCTTGATTTATATTATTATAGATGGTTTATCACCAGAAGCAATCTAAACAAAACTCCATCAGATAGATGTTACAATTTGTATTTATTTCTCCCAGCACTAAATAGTTCCTCAATTTCAGAACCATCATTAATTTCTTATAAATGCAAAGCTTTATTTCTTATTTTAATCTACAATGATTTCTCTAAGTCTTCAGAAGATTAGCATTTACATAGAATATTCAAATAACCATTATAAATGAGATTTGGTGTTCCCTGGGCAATCTATTAGCAATGATGCATAAAAGACTTAAAAGGAATGGGTGGTCCCCATCGATCGAGGATGTAATAGGCTAACAATGCACTTCTCCTTCCTTTTAAATGATCACCTTACAATTCAAAATCAAGCCATGTATATAAAAAATTCAGTATCTGTGAATATCTTTAAATTGTTTTGACTACCTCTGTAATCATCTAAATGTATTATGCATTCTTTAGATCCCCAGGAAGATCTAAGCCACTGCACTGATCACAATAAAAAGGAAACTGTAAGTATTTAGTTGCCTTACTTATTTGGCTACCTCAAAGCCAAGAGCTTTGTGAATCTTACCCTGACCACACAGTGTACAAATGTTGACCATTTGTTCTATGCCCAGTTCCTTTTAGTTAATCCGGTCCAACTCAGTCTTCTTGATCACTATAAATATCTGTCTTAAGGGATTTACTAGCTAAATTTCTACAGTACACGTTGTTCAAGCCCCATTTGCCCAAACAGAAGACAGAGCCATGGCACATAGAGAAGCCCAGCTAACCATCCCTGTGCCACATCTAAATCAGTCTGCTGACTCCTCCTCCAACTACTTTCCTGACTTTTCCCCATCTCCTTGGACTATGCTGAGAAGTTATTTATGAAGACTGATATTTATGATCTATTTTCTTTCTCTAAAATATGGTTTTTAATACTAAAGTATGTTCATCCTCATGTCATAAACAGTGGTATCAGTTAACACAAACTTAATAGAAGTCACATGCTTTGAAGACCCTGTGATGAAGAATTCATTAATTCACTCTCCAAAATTTCTCTGAACTTGTATGATGCATCAGCAATTCTGTTAGGTGCCTACACTACAGTCAAATATGAACTGTCCTTGAAGTTAATAATAAATAATAATAATAATTAAACCTCACTTCTAGAAGAGGTTAAATGATATTTTCAAATATTACTTGTACAAAATTGGTAACATAAGATGTGTTTACGCTTAATGAAGATGTCCCGAATTATATAACTTCCATTAAAACTCAAATTTGCTCTGATCAAAGGAAATATCCATTTATCAAGCACTATAAAATACTGAGGAGATTAAAGGAAGAAAATGTATATAGATGAGAAGATAAGCCATGCTTTTTTATGTAGAAGAATCAACACTGGTCAGCTCTACATACTAAAACTTGTAATATCTATATAGACCCAAAATAAAGCTAAAATGTAAACAAGATTCAAATAGGTCAAGCAATATTGAACAAAATCAACAGAGCTAGAAGCATCACTATACATGACTTCAAGATCTATTATAGAACTACAGTGACCAAGACAGGTCTACATTCATAAAAATCATACAGAAAAAAAGGACAAACTAAAGAGGCTACATACAAATTCAAGAGCAAAGAGTCAGTTTATTTTCTATAAGGATACTAAGAGCACATAACAGGAAAAAGGTAATCTCTCCAATAGATGGTGATAAAATAACTAGACATCTTCATACAGAATGTAGTTCAATTATCTCACTGCAGATATAGAAGTCAACACCTCATTGATTTAAATATAACTTTAAACTACTGGATCACTTTAAAGAACTGGGCCACTGTGATGATTCAGGATTTAAAGCACTCACTGTCAAGACTAATAATTTAAGTTAAGTCCCTGGAAGCCACATGGCATAACATAAGAAGAGAACCGACAACCGCAAATTGTCCTCTGTCTTCCACATGTACAAGGAGATACACACATGCAAGCACATGTGTACATGCACAATAAACAAATGAATAAATAAAGTAATGAAAAATATCGGCACATTTGAAGTAACAACAAGAAGCTGGATCCATGACACTGACCTGGGCAATGCATGTATGATGTGAAAACAGAAGCACAGAGAACAGAAAACAAGACAGACCAATGATAGTACAGCAACACAAAACCTTCTTTACACGTAAGAAAGCAACCAGGGGTAGAGGGGTGATGTAAGGCAAAAACGACTGACTCTTTTTTTGTTATTGTTGTTGTTGTTTCTGTTGTTTTGTATATATTTTTTAAATTTTTTATTAGATATTTTCTTCATTACATTTCAAATGCTATCCCCTATACCCCATACCCTCCCCCTGCCCTGCCTCCCTACCCACCCACTCCCACTTCTTGGCCCTGGCGTTCCCCTGTACTGGGGCATATAAAGTTTGCAAGACCAAGGGGCCTCTCTTCCCAGTGATGGCCGACTAGGCCATCTTCTGATACATATGCAGCTAGAGAAACAAGCTCTGGGGGTATTGGTTAGTTCATATTGTTGTTCCACCGATAGGGTTGCAGACCCCTTCAGCTCCTTGGGTACTTTCTCTAGCTCCTCCACTGGGGGCCCTGTGTTCCATCCAATAGATGACTGTGAGCATCAACTTCTGTATTTTCCAGACACTGGCATAGCCTCACAGGAGACAGCTATATCAGGGTCCTTTCAGCATAATCTTGCTGGCATATGCAATAGTGTCTGGGTTTGGTGGCTGATTGTGGGATGGACCCCTGGGTGAGGCAACCTCTGTATGATCCATCCTTTCGTCTTAGCTCGAAACTTTGTCTCTGTAACTCCTTCCCTGGGTATTTTGTTCCCTACTCTAAGGAGGAATGAAGTATACAGTAGGTGATTAGTAAATGGACACTGAAAAAATAAGCACATGCCCTCAGTCATCCAAGCTTGAAGAAATTTATTTCCAGGAAATCATGAGCCTGGGTACCTTGTCTGTATCTTTGATCATTTCAAATAATATGGATTTTTCCTCAGACAAGGACCCAGCATTTCTAAACTCAAGGAAGTTCTTGGGGTCCAAAGAAATAGTAGGTAATTGTTCTAAGAAACTATTGTGGAAGGGAGTTTTAAATCCTCTGTGTACAGCTAATGGATAAATATATAGATAGATGTGTGTAAAGACATATTTATAATTGATATATAGAGATAACAGAAAGCTGATCATTAAATGATAGATTGATAGATTACATAGATATATAGATGATAGAAAAGACCAATGATATTTAGTTTTATATAACACAGATGATAGATAGATAGATAGATAGATAGATAAGAGCAAAACATTTCTAAATAAACATCTTGTCCCCCAACACATGTTGCCATTCTAAATTTTCCATGCAGTGACCCTAGGCACCATTCTGTGTAGAAATGTCATGACCAAGGCTGTTTATTTTTTAAATGGCACTAATTAGGGGATTGCTTCTACTTTCGGAGGGTTAGTTCATGATCATTAAGGCAGGAGCTATGAGAGCAGGCAGGCAGATAGGCAGGCCAGCAGGCAGGCATGGCAATGGAGCAAAATCTGAGAGCTTACATGTGATCCCCAAGTATGCAGCAGAAAAGGAGATTGGCTGGGCTTGGCATGGGTATTTGAAACCTGCCGTGCATATTCTTCTCCCCAACACATATAATGCATGCAAAAAAAAGCAAGTTCAAATATAATTAAAGAATCTATACATGTAAAGAATCATTCAGATATTCAATAACAAACATGACTTGCCTTAGACACAGATGCCCATCTGGTGCCATCATTCTTTACAGAATGTGAAAGATACAAAGTGCTAACACAGCCCCTGTAGTACTGAAGTGCTGTATGAAGTCACTGCTGAAAACCCAACTCCAAAACACACAACACTCATTCTATATTTTTGTTGTAACATCCTACATGGGTTTTCCTTTCATGTTCATAGATAAGATCCCTAGTGCTTTGGGAAGAAATACGTCAGGCTAAATTACTACCACTTCTACTGTCATGTGCACACAGTGTGTATTATAGTGCTGTGCTCAGTACTACTCTGAATACATGAGTGTCTTAGTCAGGCTTTCTATTCCTGCACAGACATCAGGACCAAGAAGCAAGTTGGGGAGGAAAGGGTTTATTCGGCTTACACTTCCACGCTGCTGTTCATCACCAAAGAAGTCAGGACTGGAACTCAAGCAGGTCAGGAAGCAGGAGCTGATGCAGAAGCCATGGAGGGATGTTCTTTACTGGTTTGCTTCCCCTGGCTTGCTCAGCCTGCTCTCTTATAGAACCCAAGACTACCAGTCCAGAGATGGTCCCACCTACAAGGGGCCTTTCCCCCTTGATCACTAGTTGAGAAAATGCCTTACAGTTGGATCTCATGGAGGCATTTCCTCAACTGAAGCTCCCTTCTCTGTGATAACTCCAGCTGTGTCAAGTTGACAGAAAACTAGCCAGTACAATGAGTATGCATCGATGCACTCTGAGAAATCCAGAAATCATATTTGATGCCTCTTACAAGGAAATTTCCTGATTTCATGCCCTGTATCTTAAAATCTTAAAAACTATACCTAAAGGAGAAAATCTAAAAAAGAGAGAGAGTAGAAAAAGATAAAGAGAGAAATCCCTCATGTTGAACTGCACATGCATACACACACATGCCCAAGCACATGGAATGCATGTACATATGAACATAATGGCTGAAAGAATCATTTGGGGATGAATGTGTCGTTCTGGTTTTTTTTTTGTGTGTGTGTGTTTGTTGTTTTGTTTTGTTTAGGAGGCATTGAGGAGGCTGGGATTTTGGTTTTGAGGGTTTGGGGAGATTTTGTTTTTGTTTTAAGTGAGTGAGTGTCAAAGAATGAAAAGAGATGTCACTCAAAAGACAACCACTGAATACAATTAATTTCTGGTGAGTCTTCTTTTTTTCTGTGACTACTAAAATCTGAAAGAAAAACAAAGCAACCTGAAAGTGTGATTTTTTTCCTTATGAAATGTCCTGTATTTTAAGTGTGATTTTTTCCTTTGAAATGCCCTGTATTTTTTGTTCATAGTGATCACCTTCTTTTCTGAATTCGGCATCACTTACAACCCAGCTTTTATCTCAGCATCTAATTATATACTCTTCCCAGATTTTCTCTCTCTTTATTATTTCCTGTATTTCTCTCCTCACATGTTCTTTAAGGACAGAGATCATATCTTAGCATCTTCTATCGTACCCAGCCCTCCTGGTCTGAATAAATCACTATGTAAATAATTATCTCCTTCTTAAAGCAGCATATAACATTGTTTCTTCTTCTGCATGTGGTCATAGTGATTCTGCTTCTTGGGACAAGTCTTTCTGTCTATAATTTTGTTCTCAACTAAAGATCAAAACCAATACTGCTCTCAGTTCTGAAACCTCCCATAGACCTTACAGTGCAACTGGTACATCATATGTACTAAGTATGTAGCAATTAGTTTGAATTTATTGAAAACCAAATTCTGACAGTTCCTCAAGCTCAAATAACTGGGATTTTAAAAAAGGCAAGAATGAGGCAGATGAGGGGATTCGCCCTCCCTAAGGAACGGGGCAGTTGTTAGCACTGATGGGATCTGTTAAGAGTTATTAGCGGTGTTTATGTTGTTTTATAAATCCTTATAATAACCACTCCCAGTGTTCATCTTCCTGTAAATAATCGAGATGTTGGGAATTGAGTAATTTGACTCTTCAACTTTTTGCTGCCCCTAATGCCTTGAGCAAAAGAACAGCCAGTCACACTGCACTATGCCAGCACCAGCCACTTTAAATACTCAAGAGGACTGAGAAAATCATGAGAAACACAGTGCACCGACTCCTGCAGGGGCAGCCGCAGTCACGGCTGTACCCTTTGTACCAGCTTTTACAGTATAACCAGCCTTGATGAACTCTGGGTTAACTTGCACTATGTCCCCTGAGGCCAGAGGAGTATCCCTTCTCCAGTGGCCTAGCAGATAAAGTACAAAGACTGGTGTTAAAGAGATAGTTCAAACACAAACCTTAATTTCATGAAAGGCCTGTGATATAGCCCTTTTCTGGCTACAGGTGCAGGTGTTCGTGCAGCAGGTCTGGAGGCAGATAGCGCTGCCTCCTCTGGTTTCACAATATTAGGCTCAAAGTGGGGGCTGGGGGTCTTGGACAATTGAGATTGCGCATCAGGTTAAGGCACCTGCTCTCAAGCCTGATAACCTGTGTTTGATTCCCATGGTGGAAGGAGAGAACCCACTCCCACAATCAGTCCTTGGGGCACGTGTACCCACATGCATACACAGGCAAAATAAATGACTGTAAGAAGTAAACTCACTCCTCCTTTGTATCAGGAACCCCTTCCTAGATCACTAACCGCTCCCAGAGCTCACTGGCTAGTTAAAACTGTACCCTGAAGATTGAATCCCCCTAAAGGATCCTGCCTTTTAATATGGTTCCACTAGAGATTAAATTTCACCTCAGTTTTGGGGGGACCATTGAGACATTCCAAAACAGGAAGGCCCTGGGATTCTATGGAAACCTGGGTTTGCTCTGATGCCTGCATTCCCTGAAGACTGCAGAAATACAAAGAAGAGGGGAGATAGAGCCCTCCTACTTGTTTTTCAGGGAATCAGCAGTGTGAACTTCCATGTTCACACCCCAGCATTAACCAGAGTCAAATATAAAAAGGCCTGTTCACTGACAGTGACCCCCCGACACTGAACTGTGACAAAACCCAAAAGCATTCGCCCTGATTCCAGCCTGCTGCAGGTCTCTGAGTCACATCGGGTCCCACTGTAAGGAAGAGCATATCACCTGTCTGTCGATGCCGATTTAAGACAGTGTCTCAATACACACATTTTAAATCAGACCTGAAATGCTGATCAAAACTGTTTGAAGTTTTCCAGATGCAACTGCATTTATCTGCAGCACTTCTAAAAATAAGAGGGAAAAAAGCCCAAAGCCTGTCAAAGTTAATTAGATTCATACAAAAAGCTTAACAGTCCTATGCAATGTTGTTACTCTGCTACATATAAATGTACAATAATTCCATGAACACTCGGTTTAATTGCTCATAATATTTTAATTAAGGCTATGCTTTGTATAAATATCAACTCATCATTTACTGTGTCTACAATCCCATTTAAATGATGAAGTCAATTTGACAGTACATTCATGAAAAGAGAGCCTTTTAAGAGTTTTGCTTTATGTGGTCTGGAATACTAATAGGGGTTAATTGTCAAAACAAGCCTAGTACTGACTTCAGGGGCTCCTTCACGTTTTATAAGCCACAGAACAACTGCTGCATTTGCATATGACCTTCTGACCCAGGGCCATGAATAACATAAGGGCTCCTTCAAATCTGCAGGTCTGTGGCTGGAAAATCGGAAAGCTCCCTTTTAGTATTTACATTTTAAGGCTGCCCTTTCAACGATCCCCTTTAACTACTGTATTTGCGATTCAGATGATCAGATAATTAGATGTAAGATTAGATGCGCCAGAAGAGATGGCTGCTTCAATTAATCTTACAGTCCGTGCCTCTGCAAATCAGTTCTCCATGTGCAACAGAAAATATCAAATTAAGTTTTCAGAGCCAGGGAAATTTCAAGTCCACAGTCATTTTAATTCCATCTGAGGCAAGGATATAATTTATTACTGTAGTCTGAATTCATGTTCCCTCTTTCCAAAACACCAGTTTTAATTAGAGAACCGAGCCCCAAAAGAGTAGAAATAGGGGGAAGACAGTTTCCCATTTTACCCCCCAAGGGGATCACTACCTCCTGCCTATAGACAGCATCTCTTCTGATGTGAGTGCTTGCACAGTGAGTATCAGCAGGGGCTACCGTGGGGGATGGGGGACCTACCACAGGAGGGCTTTGTGGGCCTGAAAGGAGAGATAGGCCACCTCTCATTTACAAATGAATCGGCTACAACTTCCCTGCTTTTTTGCTTCTGCCTTATAAATTTCACAAACCATTTTGCCGTCCAAAAGGATCAAATAATTTCTCTCATAAAACACAAGATGGAAAAAAAAATCACCTCAAATTGTCAACTGTATGTGCTTTTTTATAAATAGAACTTTTAACAGAATAGAAGCATGAAATAAATATAGATCTGGAAACTAGAAAACAGATGGCACAAAAGATACCGGTATTTATCCCTGGGCGCCATTAAGAGAGAGCACAAAACAATCAGTTCTCAATTCTGTTACGAGTTTTGAAAGGCATAGCCCAGGAATAAAGTCCTATGGTCTGTTGTGAAGCCAGAGTGCCTTCAACGGAAGGGGATCGGGGATCGATGGGACAGCATCTCTTAGGTATTCTAGCCTGGAACTCACAGGTGTGAACACTGAAGCTTGAGTCTTGTGCTAAGATATTATCAAGGCCAATACTACTCTAAGCCACTTGCAGCACCCACCGCATCTGGAAATGCTGCATTTGAGAGCTGGAGTTCAATTCCTTAGAAAGTCATCCTGTTCATTCACTCAACAAATGTTTTTGAAATACAGAAAGGTTTCAGAGCGCCTGCGCGGTAATTCGTGGATGTAAGGAAACCCAGCGAATAAGGAGGGGACAGCAGTAGCTCGTTGTAAAGTTATTTAATATCCTTCCGATGGCTAGACAGACCAAAGAGTGACAACACATGGAGATATGTTAACATCCCTAGGAACCCCTGAAGGAGAAATCTGCTAATACCAAACCGCAACCAGAGCTGTCAAGGCTGACCTCGTTTATTACCCCTGGACACAAGTAAGGGAGGATATTTATATGTTGTTCGGAACCAGCTTCTTCTGCAGAGCTGAAGTGCTTCCTTCCCTTTCTCCTCTGACCTCACACGGGGGACGTGCTAACTACAGATGGTGTGTTACCCCTGTCATGTGGACAGATGGGTCCCATGCCTCACACCAAATCACAAGCAGAGACATAGCTTTCCGTGACTTTGCTTCCCTTTGCAGGAATGGACACGGTCACCGCCACGGCTCTGGTTTCAAGGACACGTGAGCGAGTGTCCTTTCCTTCTTTCCACTTTTCTCAGGGGTCTCAGCAACCACCCAATAATCCTACTGCCTTAATTTTCCCACTCACCTCTGATGGGACTCTGACCACCTTGAGCATGGAGAGCATGGCTCTGGCAGGCTTTGTGCTTCTCCCCCATTTCTGCTGCCTTCATAAAAACTTAGATTACATTCCTAAAGATAGGCTCCAAGGTCTACTTGCTTCTTTGGCCACCTCTTCGAGTCCCTCCCCCTCCCCCGAGGCTGACTACCAAGGTCCAGCTATCAAAGTACAGCTATCAAAGTCCAGCAACCGAAAGTCCCCTTTAGCTCACCTAATTAAGGTTCCCAATTAAAATTAAACACCTCATCCTAACATGGGTCTCCCCTTCTACCTTTATAAACTGCCATTTTCCTATGGGACACATCTGTCTCTGCTCTATCCAGAGGCAGACCTTTGTCCTGTCTTTGTCTCTTATTCCCTGCCCTTTCTCCCCCTGGGGCAAATACATCTCTTTTCTGTGGAAAACTTGGTCTTGAGGTCCTGAGGCAACACTGGGCCTCTTCATCATGGCAGCTCTTCCTTCTCAAGTATGCTGTATACCTGTTGTCTTTTACTCTTTCACTCCTGTTTTCTCAGATACTTACCTAGACAACGTTTCTACCATCTTTTCTCTAAGTGGATACACTTAGCTGCTTTTTGTTTCTTCTTTATGCCTTAGAAAGTTATTTTATTGCATTTATGTGTGTTGTGTGTGTGTGTTGTGAGTATGTATTGTGTGTACTGTGTGTGTGTGTGTGTGTGTATGTTTTGCTATGCTGCACACAGAGGGGTCAGAAGACAACCTGTGGGCAGAAGTTCTCTTCCTCTACTACATGAGTCCCAGGGACTGAACTCAGGTGTTGTCTTAGTCAGGGTTTCTATTCCTGCACAAACATCATGAGCAAGAAGCAGTTGGGGAGGAAAGGGTTTATTCAGCTTACACTTTCTACATTGCTGTTGATCACCAAAGGATGCAGGACTGGAACTCAAGCAGGTCAGGAAGTAGGAGCTGATGCAGAGGCCATGGAGGGATGTTCTTTACTGCTTTGCTTCCCCTGGCTTGCTCAGCCTGCTCTCTTATAGAACCCAAGACTGCCAGCCCAGAGATGATCCCACCCACAAGAGGTCTTTCCCCCTTGATCACTAATTGAAAAAATGTCTTACAGCTTGATCTCATGGAGGCATTTCCTCAACTGAAGCTCCTTTTTCTGTGATAACTCCAGCTGTGTCAAGTTGACACGCAAAACCAGCCAGTACAGGTGGTCAGGCCTGAGAACACAGAACCTCAAGCTGCTGAGCCATTTTGCTGGCTCCACTATCTCCCTTCTCCCAAGAACATCTTCTAAAGCTTGGAGTTCTCCTTCAAATTTGTGTTGATTTTCAGGAAGCACTCAAACACATATCACACATACCAGCTCCAGTGTACCACACAAGTATCCCCATTGCCCAAGCTGAAGACCTCTCTCAGTTGGCCCTTCATCTCCAGATGTATCAGTCAAAATCCTCATTTCTTCTTCAAGGTTTCTGCCTAAGTACCATCACTCCTGAAAGTCTTGTATGCTTGCCTATAATAAACAGCAGCTTCCGCTACTCTCTACTTTTGTAATGAGGCCAGGTTCAGGACACATAAGACAACGCATAACCTTACTGAATAGCTCACCCTAGAATCTCCTCAAATACACTGCAAAGTCTTTTCAAAAAGGATTCCTGTGTATTTTAATGCTTTGTAGCCCACATATGTAGTTGCTTAGGAAAAATTTACTTAATTATAGCCCTAGGCACTAGGAACCACATACCTCATACTCAACAAAAACAAATCTCAACAACTGACATTAGTAGAGACTCATAACATCTGGGTTAATTCCTGGAGACCATTGAGCCCAGCGCTATGAGGGTATGTAAATATCTCAGTCAATTAAGAGCCCATCACTATTTAAAGCCTTTGAGCTGTTCAAAGTGTTGTAAATACAAGAGATATTTACATTCTATTCTTCTCTTCCAGTCACCAAATCCAAACATCTCTCCAATCACAATGTGACACAGTGCCAAGAGCAACCTCACATCTGAGATCTTCTCCCTGTGTTGTGTTTCATGTGTGTGTTGTGATCTAGATAATTCTTTCTGTGTTGCCTTCATATCCTTAGTATACTAGTATTTCTCTTTAACAGTCCTACAGATGAACTCTGGCCTAAAAGTGAGTCTTTCTTGTTCTTCTTACTTTCTAGGGGGGGAAAATACTCCAGATATTTATTTCTGCAGCTACTGCTTACCCACATCTTTTCAAGCAAATCTTGCCAACAGCTTTCTAAAGAATGTCTACCATGAATTCAGAGGGGTGTGTGTGTGTGTGTGTGTGTGTGTGTGTGTGTGATCCCCTTTCCTTCCTTTAAGACTTAGTCTTGCTGTCAAATCCCAATGTTTCACAGTCTGACCAGGTCTTTAATCCTTCTTCCCATTTTAAATGTCTCACAGTGCTATTTCAAGGAATTATCCTCTCCTCTCCTAAACACAGAAGCTGTGGAGCACAGGAACATTACAGTTCCTCTGAATGGTTAAGTGAAAGTCAGGATGTGTCAGAACTTGGTGTTTCTCGTCTGTCTCTTGGATAATATTGTCTTTGGTGTTACTTGTTCATTAGGAAAAAAATAACATACTAAATTTTGTCTGTGGTGACATTCCATTTCTCTTTTACTGTTGCTACAATATTCTTTTTTAAGCTAATAGCACCCACTTTAAAATCATGAAGGATTGAGGGCCATGGAGATGGCTTAGCTAGTTAAGGTACCTGCTGACAAGCTCATGCCCAATCCCTGGAATTCACATGGTGGAGGGAAAGAACTCACTCCTGCAAGTTGTCCTCTGACTTCCACATATACATTATGGTAAACCATATTGTATACCATGGCAACAACCTACCATACAGGCATATGCAGACACAAATGAATGCTATATATATATATATATATATATATATATATATATATATATATTAAAAAAACCCTACAATCTATGAAGGATTCAGAGTCTGCTTTATGCTTAAGATGTGGCACCTCTACCTCACAACAATGTAATGTAGCCAACAAGATTTAAAATATGCATATTATGCTTCCAAGTAAAAACTAAAAAACAACAAAAAAATACAACAACAAAACCAAGCAAACAAACAAAAACAAAACAAAAACAAAAACCTTACCAGCTCTGAAGACTCACATGAGCTAGTAGCTCAGGTAAAGGGCCCCATTCATAGTGTTCTTATACTTCATGCTTCATACCAACCAAACCCAGGTAAGGTGTAACTATAGATTCTACCTAGATGACCCAGTAACATTAGACTTTAGAGTGAGGGTTAGATGATGAACTAGAAGGAATCCTGGTCTTATGCACCTTAAATCTGCAAAGTTGCTAAAAGGTCTTTTTAGAACAGTCAACTATTTAAATTTTCTTCCTTCAATTTGAAGGGCAAGGAAAAGTTGTCTTGTATTATTACTAACAAATCTCATAGACACGAAAAAGGAAATGAACAAATAAATGCCATAATGTATAAGATGTATGGATGGATGTGGAGACACAGAAACATAGAGCATATGATCTGTGGATGGAATCTGAAACACAGTCACACAGAACTGGCACCTCCCTCATGTGAAACATCTGATCATAGGACCCTTAAGATAAACTTCTGTAATCTTTCCCACTCACAGCAGCACCCAAAACTAACCTCATTTGTCACCTGAGGCTATCTTTGAAAGTAAGATGAGTTTCTTGTAGGCAACAGAAGACAGAATCTGGTTTTTGTTTTCATTTCAATACATTCAGTTAACACATATCTTTTGGTTGGGAAACGTGACCATTTAGACTCTTGAATGGTGTCCATTGCTGTCATTTTGGTGGGTTTTGTTTCCTCACATGTTTTTGCTTTGTTTTTATTCGCTATTTATGTCATTTGACCTATTTTGTGTTTCAGTAATTTTGCGTTTTTGTATTTTCTTTCTATAGTCTGTTGGCTATGCCTAGTCTTCTCACTAGTCTGAAGAACTGCATCTAGTATTCTATGTTGGGATAATTTGATGAACATGATTTTTTTCTAGCATAAATAGCATGAAGTTTTTTCTTCATCCATTTTGGCAAATAGTTCTGCTGCATAAAAGTATGAAATGGCATCTGTGGTCTTTTAGAACTTGAAGTACATTGCTTCAGCATCTACTGGATTTTAAAGTTTCCATTGAGAAATCAGCTATTATTCTAGTGGATTTCCTGTATATGTGACTTGTGGCTTTTGTCTTGCAGGTTTCCATACATGTTCTTTGTTCTATATATTTAGTGATTCCATGTTCCTTTCTGGTCTTGTCTAGTGCATGTTCTGTGTATGCTTCTTATATTTGTGTATGAATGTCTTTCCTTAATTTGGAGGAAAGTTTCTTCTGTGATCTGATTGAAGATCTGGTCTATGGCATTGCCAAGGGATTCTTTTCTGTCTTCTATGCTATGAATACACAGATTTGGCCTTTTCATGGTATCACAAAATTCCTGTATGCTTCTTTTATGTATTTTTGTGTTCTTCATAGTCTTTGCTTGAATGGTACAATTCCTCTACCTTATCTTCAAACCCTGGTATTCTATTTTCTACTTGGTGCATTCTACTAGTCCTAATTCTAAGTTTCTAATTAGGTTATTGGGTGTTGAAATTCATCTTACTGCACCCTGAATTCTCCCCAATATTTCTATCTCTTTACTGAGCATTCAAATCCTAAATTGCCTACATTCAGACATATGCTTGTTTATCTTGGACTTCATTCAGGAGTTTATTACTATTCTCTTTAAGTTCATTGAGGTGTTCCTTCATGTCTTTAAAACCATATTGAAATGTTTGATCATGCTTATAATTTTTTTCTTTTTAATTTTGAGTCCTGGAACGTACGTAGGTAATTGTCATTTGAAAACATTTCTATAGAACTATTAGGTTTGGGGAAAGAATACATTGTCTTGGTATTCCGTATTATGTTTTTGGTGTGTGACTTGAACATGTAGACTTCCTCCATTGGTTACTATAATTCCAGCCTGCCTCTGGCTGGGCCAATCAAAAAACAATGTGATGAGAGCTAGGCTTATGCATGTGGAGATGACATGAACATGAACTGAATACTACATGAAAATGAACTCACTAGAATATCTGTGACAGACACTAGGAAGTAAGTTATCAGGGATTTACATTTTCTCATTTATATTTTTATGTACTCAAAGTTTTCAATTGTCAAAGTATTTCATTTTGTCAGTTTCTTCAGTGGTTTTGCCATTTCCCTAACCTGTGGCTGAATAGCTTGTATGTGTTCACATATAGATTTTGAAATCTTCCATGGAACTTTATCAAAGAAATTCCCTTCTATTTTTGTTGATTCTTCTGATATTAATTATTTTCATTCTGTGTTTTTAAATAAATTAATGATGAATCTATTCAACTGAATTGTCAGACCAAGGTTTAGTTTATATATAAAAGTTTGAGGCTCTTCCGGCCGGGCCAGCACCTGGGTAGCTAGGGCACAGGGTCGGCTGACACCCGCCAGCTACCCACGACCCCCGCCACAGGATTTTGAGACTGCTGGTGAGTGGAACACAGCTTCTGCTCCAGTCCAATCACACGGGACCTGAGACTGCTTTGGTTGGGGAGGCAGAAATCCGGCCTGAGTAGGGCCACAAGCCTCTTCCGGTCAGAAAAGCGCCAGGGTAGCTAGGGCACAGGGTTGGCTGACACTCGCCAGCTACCCACAACACCCACCACAGGATCTTAAGACTTCTGGTGAGTGGAACACAGCTTCTGCTCCAATCCAATTGCGCGCGGGACCTGAAACTGCATTAGTTAGGGAAGCAGAAAACCAGCCTGAGTAGGACCACAGGCCTCTTCCAGCCAGACCAGCACCGGGGTAGCTAGAGCACAGGGTCGGCTGACACCTGCCAGCTACCCACGACCCCCGCCACAGGATTTTGAGACTGCTGGTGAGTGGAACACAGCTTCTGCTCCAATCTTTAAACAGTGACAACGACAACAACTAACCCCAGAGATTACCAGATGGCGAAAGGTAAACTTAATAATCTTACTAACAGAAACCAAGACCACTCACCATCATCAGAACCCAGCACTCCCACTTTGCCCAGTCCAGGGCACCCCAACACACCGGAAAAGCTAGACACGGATCTAAAAGCATATCTCATGATGATGGTAGAGGACTTCAAGAAGAACTTTAATAACACACTTAAAGAAATACAAAGGAACACTGGTAAACAGGTAGAAGACAGTAAAGAGGAAGCACAAAAATCCCTTAAAGAATTGCAGGAGAACACTGCTAAAGAGTTACAAATCCTTAAAGAAAAACACGATAACATAATCAAACAGGTAGAAGTCCTTACAGAAAAACAGGAAAACACATCCAAACAGATGATGGAAATGAACAAAACCATACTAGACCTAAAAAGGGAAGTAGACACAATAAAGAAAACCCAAAATGAGGCAACACTGGAGATAGAAACCCTAGGAAAGAAATCTGGAACCATAGATACGAGCATCAGCAACAGAATACAAGAGATGGAAGAGAGAATCTCAGGTGCAGAAGATTCCATAGAGAACATCGGCACAACAATCAAGGAAAATGTAAAATGCAAAAAGATCCTAACTCAAAACATCCAAGAAATACAGGACACAATGAGAAGACCAAACCTACAGATAATAGGAGTGGATGAGAAGGAAGATTTTCAACTCAAAGGACCGCAAACATCTTTAACAAAATTATAGAAGAAAACTTCCCAAATCTAAAGAAAGAGATGCCCATGAACATACAAGAAGCCTACAGAACTCCAAATAGACTGGACCAGAAAAGAAATACCTCCCGACACATAATAATCAGAACAACAAATGCTCTAAATAAAGATAGAATACTAAAAGCAGTAAGAGAAAAAGGCCAAGTAACATATAAAGGCAAGCCTATCAGAATTACACCAGATTTTTCACCAGAGACTATGAAAGCCAGAAGATCCTGGACAGATGTTATACAGACACTAAAAGAACACAAATTCCAGCCCAGGCTACTATACCCAGCCAAACTCTCAATTAACATAGATGGAGAAACCAAAGTATTCTATGACAAAACCAAATTCACACATTATCTCTCCACGAATCCAGCCCTTCAAAGGATAATAACAGAAAAAAACCAATACAAGGACAGGAACCACGCCCTAGAAACAACAAGAAGGTAATCCCTCAACAAACCTAAAAGAAGACAGCCACAAGAACAGAATGCCAACTTTAACAACAAAAATAACAGGAAACAACAATTACTTTTCCTTAATATCTCTTAATATCAATGGACTCAACTCCCCGATAAAAAGACATAGACTAACAAACTGGCTACACAAACAAGACCCAACATTTTGCTGCTTACAGGAAACTCATCTCAGAGAAAAAGATAGACACTACCTCAGAATGAAAGGCTGGAAAACAATTTTCCAAGCAAATGGTATGAAGAAACATGCTGGAGTAGCCATTCTAATATCTGATAAGACTGACTTCCAACCCAAAGTCATTAAAAAAGAGAGGGAGGGACACTTCATACTCATCAAAGGTAAAATCCTCCAAGAGGAACTATCAATCCTGAATATCTATGCTCCAAATACAAAGGCAGCCACATTCATTAAAGAAACTAGAGTAAATCTCAAAGCACACATTGCACCTCATACAATAATAGTGGGAGACTTCAACACACCACTTTCACCAATGGACAGATCATGGAAACAGAAAATAAACAGGGACACAGTGAAACTAACAGAACTTATGAATCAAATGGATCTGTGAGATATCTACAGAACATTCTATCATAAAACAAAAGGATATACCTTCTTCTCAGCACCTCATGGTACCTTCTCCAAAATTGACCACATAATTGGTCACACAACAGGCCTCAACAGATACAAAAATATTGAAATTGTCCCATGCATCCTATCAGATCACCATGGACTAAGGCTGATTTTCAATAACAAAATAAATAATAGAAAGCCAACATTCACGTGGAAACTGAACAACACTCTTTTCAATGATACCTTGGTCAAGAAAGGAATAAAGAAAGAAATTAAGGACTTTTTAGAGTTCAATGAAAATGAAGCCACAACATACCCAAACTTATGGGACGCAATGAGAGCATTTCTAAGAGGAAAACTCATAGCTCTGAGTGCCTCCAAAAGGAAACTAGAGAGAGCACACATTAGCAGCTTGACAACATACCTAAAAGCACTAGAACAAAAGGAAGCAAATTCACCCAAGAGGAGTAGACAGCAGGAAATAATCAAACTCAGGGGCGAAATCAACCAAGTGGAAACAAGAAGAACTATTCAAAGAATCAACCAATCAAGGAGCTGGTTCTTTGAGAAAATCAACAAGATAGATAAACCCTTAGCCAGACTCACTAGAGGGCACAGGGAAAGCATCCTAATTAACAAAATCAGAAATGAAAAAGGAGACATAACAACAGATCCTGAAGACATCCAAAACACCATCAGATCCTTCTACCAAAGACTATACTCAACAAAACTGGAGAACCTGGATGAAATGGAGAAGTTCCTAGACAGATACCAGGTACCAAAGTTGAATCAAGATCAGGTTAATGATCTAAACAGCCCTATATCCCCCAAAGAAATAGAAGCAGTCATTAATAGTCTCCCAACTAAAAAAAGCCCAGGACCAGATGGGTTTAGTGCAGAGTTCTATCAGACCTTCAAAGAAGATCTAATCCCAGTTCTTCACAAACTATTCCACAAAATAGAAACAGAAGGTACTCTACCCAACTCATTCTATGAAGCCACAATTACTCTGACACCTAAACCACAAAAAGACCCAACAAAGATAGAAAACTTCAGACCAATATCCCTTATGAATATTGATGCAAACATCCTCAATAAAGTTCTTGCTAATGAATCCAAGAACACATCAAAACAATCATCCATCCTGACCAAGTAGGTTTCATCCCAGAGATGCAGGGATGGTTCAATATATGGAAATCCATCAACGTAATCCAGTATATAAACAAACTCAAAGACAAAAACCACATGGTCATCTCGTTAGATGCAGAAAAAGCATTTGACACGATCCAACACCCATTCATGATAAAAGTCTTGGAAAGATCAGGAATTCAAGGCCCATACCTAAACATGATAAAAGTAATCTACAGCAAACCAGTAGCCAACATCAAAGTAAATGGTGAGAAGCTTGAAGCAATCCCTCTAAAATCAGGGACTAGACAAGGCTGTCAACTTTCTCCATACCTATTCAACATTGTACTTGAAGTCCTAGCAAGAGCAATTCGACAACAAAAGGAGATCAAAGGGATACAAATTGGAAAAGATGAAGTCAAAATATCACTTTTTGCAGATGATATGATAGTATATATAAGTGACCCTAAAAATTCCACCAGAGAACTCCTGAGCCTGATAAACAGCTTTGGTGAAGTAGCTGGATATAAAATTAACTCAAACAAATCAATGGCCTTTCTCTACACAAAGAATAAACAGGCTGAGAAAGAAATTAGGGAAACAACACCCTTCTCAATAGTCACAAATAATATAAAATATCTTGGCGTGACTCTAACTAAGGAAGTGAAAGATCTGTATAATAAAAACTTCAAGTCTCTGAAGAAAGAAATTATAGAAGATCTCAGAAGATGGAAAGATCTCCCATGCTCATGGATTGGCAGGATCAACATTGTAAAAATGGCTATCTTGCCAAAAGCAATCTACAGATTCAATGCAATCCCCATCAAAATTCCAACTCAATTCTTCAACGAATTAGAAAGTGCAATCTGCAAATTCATCTGGAATAACAAAAAACCTAGGATAGCAAAAACTCTTCTCAAGGATAAAAGAACCTCTGGTGGAATCACCATACCGGACCTAAAGCTTTACTACAGAGCAATTGTGATAAAACCTGCATGGTACTGGTATAGTGACAGAGAAATAGACCAATGGAATAGAATTGAAGACCCAGAAATGAACCCACACACCTACGGTCACTTGATCTTCAACAAGGGAGCTAAAAACATCCAGTGGAAGAAAGACAGCATTTTCAACAAATGGTGCTGGCACAACTGGTTGTTAACATGTGGAAGAATGTGAATCGATCCATTCCTATCTCCTTGTACTAAGGTCAAGTCTAAGTGGATCAAGGAACTTCACATAAAACCAGAGACACTGAAACTTATAGAGGAGAAAGTGGGGAAAAGCCTTGAAGATATGGGCACAGGGGAAAAATTCTTGAATAGAACAGCAATGGCTTGTGCTGTAAGATCGAGAATTGACAAGTGGGACCTCATGAAACTGCAAAGCTTCTGCAAGGCTAAAGACACCATCAATAAGACAAAAAAACCACCAACAGATTGGGAAAGGATCTTCACCTATCCTAAATCAGATAAGGGACTAATATCCAATATATATAAAGAACTCAAGAAGGTGGACACCAGAAAGTCAAATAACCCCATTAAAAAATGGGGCTCAGAACTGAACAAAGAATTCTCACCTGAGGAATACCGAATGGCAGAGAAGTACCTAAAAAAGGTTCAACATCCTTAATCATCAGGGAAATGCAAATCAAAACAACCCTGAGATTCCACCTCACACCAGTCAGAATGGCTAAGATCAAAAATTCAGGTGACAGCAGATGCTGGCGAGGATGTGGAGAAAGAGGAACACTCTTCCATTGTTGGTGGGATTGCAAGCTTGTACAACCACTCTGGAAATCAGTCTGGAGGTTCCTCAGAAAATTGGATATAGTACTACCGGAGGATCCAGCAATACCTCTCCTGGGCATATATCCAGAAGATGTCCCAACCGGTAAAAAGGACACATGCTCCACTATGTTCATAGCAGCCCTATTTATAATAGCCAGAAGCTGGAAAGAACCCAGATGTCCCTCAACAGAGGAATGGATACAGAAATTATGGTACATTTACACAATGGAGTACTACTCAGCTATTAAAAAAATGAATTTATGAAATTCCTAGCCAAATGGATGGACCTGGAGGGCATCATCTTGAGTGAAGTAACACAATCACAAAAGAACTCACACAATATGTATTCACTGATAAGTGGATATTAGCCCAAAACTTAGGATACCCAAGATATAAGATACAATTTGCTAAACGCATGAAACTCAAGAAGAATGAAGACCAAAGTGTGGACACTGTGCCCCTTCTTAGAATTGGGAAGAAAACACCCAGGGAAGGCGTTACAGAGACAAAGTTCGTAGCTGTGATGAAAGGATGGACCATTTAGAGTCTGCCGTATCCAGGGATCCATCCCATAATCAGCTTCTAAACGCTGACACCATTGCATACCCCAGCAAGATTTTGCTGAAAGGACCCAAATATAGCTGTCTCTTGTGAGACTATGCCGGGGCCTAGCAAACACAGGAGTGGGTGTTCACAGTCAGCTATTGGATGTATCACGGGGCTCCCAATGGAGAAGCTAGAGAAAGTACCCAAGGAGCTAAAGGGATCTGCAACCCTATTGTTGGAACAACATGATGTACTAACCAGAACCCCGGAGCTCTTGTCTCTAGCTGCATATGTATCGAAAGATGGCCTAGTTGGCCATCACTGGAACGAGAGACCCATTGGACTTGCAAACTTTATATGCCCCAATATAGGGGAATGCCAGGGCCAAAAGAATGGGAATGGGTGGGTAGGGAAGTGGGGGGCGCTATGGGGGACTTTTGGGATAGCATTGGAAATGTAATTTTGGAAAATATGTAATAAAAATATTAAAAATTAAAAAAAATAAAAAAATAGGCTTAAAAAGTATTAAAAATTTAAAAAAAAAGTTTTTTAAAAAAAAAGTTTGAGAAGGGGGTAAAGGAATGATTTAGCAAGTAAGAGACTTTATAACACAAGCACAGGGATATGAGTTTAACTCCCCGGCACCCATGAGAAAAAGCAGATATAGTCATACATATATCTACAACACCAGCAATTTGGGGTGGGATCGGTGCTTTCTGGACATTGGCCTACTATGGCATTGGACACCCTGCCTCAAAGGAATAGGGTGGATAATGATAGAAAAGTCGTCTTCCTTTAATTTTATATGTCCATGGAGGTGCATGTACTCATACATGCATGTACATCACAAACACACATGCACATAACAGAAAAAAAAAAAAACACTGAGAAAGGATAAAGTACAATAAGATCTATGGCAAGCTGCATCCTAAGGCCTGGTAAAACTCTATTCCAACTCTAGAGGAAGGACCTTCTGAACCAGGGGCCTTATTTCTATTTGTCTGTAATTTACCTCTTCAGAATAAAGACAGTTTTGAACCTACCTTGAATTGCCCTTAGCTGTGCTGACAGGAAACAGCATGACTACTTGATTTTAGTATGGATATCTAATTATTGCTTAGTTCTGTAAAAACTGCATGTTTACACATTGGAATAATCAGGGTTATCAAAACAGAATGAATGTTCTCCACCGGTGCAAAGCATGGCTATATTTTAGCATCTTAAGTTTGTCATAAATAAATGGATAAACTGAAAGCACTTCCCATTTCCATAGAAACTAGAAATAGAACTATCTCTCTGTATATGAGGTGTTATTTTTGTTATACTACACTGGTCTCAAAATGTAATTTGTTAAGTTTTAGAGCCAAATGATAAAACTAATGGGTTATGGATTTAGTATTAATTACTCTAAAGCTGTAATCAGTATCTCTGAAAACGATTCTTCAAAAAGCAGGTGGTATTTACTTCCTTGCTTATTTCTATACTCTGTCCAGGAAGTGCACCAAGAAACTAATGAATCTGGCTAGATACTCAGAAAAAAAAAAATTCTTGTTAAAATAAACCAATTCATGAGTGTTAACTGTGGATAATTTTTTATTTCTATGAAAAGCAGTAAGGTCAAAATCACTGTATCCATACAATAATATGCTAACTTTAAAGATTTTAAGCATATTACTTTCCCTTACAAATATTCTGTAAAATCTCAACATATAAAAGTAAGTAAGGGTAAGCTGCTTACCCTATTCCCAAAATCTTCCTCTTCTCACAAGTCAAGTACCCACCAGCCACCAATAATGTACTCATGTTCTTAAGAAATAGAGCGTAGAAAGCATTTATGGTTTTCTAGGTAGTGGTATAGATTGTTCTAAGTTCCTAGCCGATTCCTAATACACACAGATCTTACCACAACCTGAAACTGAGACTACTCCCATACCAGTGCCTTCTCAAACGAACCCCTGTTGCCCCAGTTCTGAAATTCTGGCTGAGAGAATTTTATTAGAAATAAAACTGAAAGACACACAACCAGTACTTTAGGTAGCTTAAAGCACCTAGATAACTTCTGATCGAGTGAGGCCACATGCAGGTCCAACACACAGAACGCAATGCTCACCATTTGCCAACGGTGTTTGTGTGAAACTGACATTTTACAATAACAGCCAGGAAACCCTGCCCACCAAGGTTGCTTTGAAAGACATTACTTGCCTCAAGAGAAAATACTGGAGAAACTACCTGTTAAATTACTGCTCATCATGTAGCCCCCATGCGATGTCTCTCGTAAATATCAGGCCTGTGACCTGTACCTATCTGTTTTCAGTGTTGACCACTTGATATTGGATACCCTATTATGAAGACTACTTCTCCTGCTACCAGCCTTGCTTAGCTGTCTGTAGTTCTTTGCTTAGGGGTGAGGTTTAATGAGATTTATCCCTTTTATATTAGCACGTATATTGGTGTCTTCCACATTCATGTCCTATTTAGGTAGCCATGTTGTTGAGATTGTATGTGTGTGACTTGTCTGCCAGTTCTAGGAGAATATCCCACAGTCGACTTCCTGTTCCTCTGGTTCTTACAATGGTGCTATCATATATACATGTGTAGATATACTTAGAGTAACAATTAAAGACAATTAAGGAAGAAGAGGTCATGAACTTGAAAGAGAGCAAAGCACGTGTGGTAAATGAGAGTGGTTGAGGGAAGAAAGGGGAGGGGGAAATGACGTAATTACTGTAATTGCATTTTAATTTTAAAAATAAAAGAATTGATAAAGAAAATCGGCACTAAGAAAAAATTAATTCCTGAGCAAGTGCTTAGCTTTCTTCCTTCCGCATGACTGATACAGCTACGTGCATCTTCCTCGTCATCTTGACTTCCAAAGGCCTCGTTCTGAATTTCATCTTTGGTGAGAAAGTACACTGGAGGGCATACTTTAGTTTTCTGGTTACATAATTTAACATGTATTTATGTTTTTGTCTGTATTCTTATTGTAATGCCCCCCCAAAAAGGTGTTTCTTTCTCACTCAGTAGTCTGAGACTATAAGTCCAGACATCAGTATGTAGTTGAGGCAACAGCAGTCCAACATATCAACAGATGATATGACTGGTCATCTCTTAAGAGTATAATTCATTTCATTTATTCCTTGCCCTACTTGAAAAATGTCTCCAAATATGAATAAAAATCACCCCATTGGTTCCCCTTTGACATGGGCAGATTACTTCGGAAATCTAGAATGTTGTGAGTCTAAGAGTTAGGAGCTGCAGCACTCTCATTCCTGATGATTTAATGCCTATTCACTCATACATCTTCCTTTTCTAAACTTCAGCTCATTTTCCTTTCAGTGGTATGAATGAATACAATCCATTGGAAGCTTGTCATAGAGCATACCACTTGAAGTATCGTACAACGTGATACTTCACTAGTCTGTCACAATCACTATCCCCTAATTTCAGAAAGAAAGAGATCGGGAGAGAGAGAAAAAAAGACTAATATGGCTAAGAAAGCAAAACGTACCCCGGGTCATCGCGTAAGCATCCAAAGACTCAAGGCTACTTTGGTTTGTTCCGTGGTTTTGTTATATGGTGCAGAGGACTGAGCCTGCAAGAGCCCTTCAAGTGGAACACACTCTATTCATCATTTTCAATCATATTGTGAGCACTGGGAGTGTAGGTCCTGGGTTCAAATTCCCTACCACCACTGGTCTACAGTGCTTTATGAGTAGGCTACTCTGTTATAAAAGATTAAGATTTTAATGCAGGTAATGAAATGCTGTTCCATGATGCTGTAATTTGAATGGTTGATGCAAGCAAAAGTATTGAAGCTAATTTCAGTGGCTTCAAAAGCAAGCCAGCATTTCACTTTCTTGAGCCATCTCTAGTGAGGCAGCCTGAAGATAAAGATGGAGAGTGGGTTCTGAAGGCCCTGCATCTACATCCTTATACTTTTTTGATATGCAGGGTTTTTATGCAACTGGTGGGCAATGCCTTCAACCCTCTTTAATTCCAACTCTCTGTAATTTCTCATATTAAAGAGATACAAATAAGTAAGCATGCTTATTATGGCAGATTATGACATAATATTACTCAGATACCACTTTTGCATAGAGGCCTGCAGCAACAATGAAAAGGAGGCGTGTTGTCTCTAGAGACAATATGCTTATGACTTTGAACATATTTTCTGCAAGTAGGGAAAACATACGTGAACCCACAGGAATACGGGAAACTTTACTACATTCAAGCACAAACACATTTTCTGCCTCTTAATTTAAAAAGGAAGGGACAGCACTAAAATGCACATAGGAATAAACAGGCCATTTATTTACTTGTACTAATTAACATCTCTTCAGGTCTCCAGGGTCTTTAGCATCTCCAGAGTCTCTCTCAAAGGATGTTCCTCTGGCAAGAGAACCAGCAATTCAAAAACTTGCTGAGTCCAGAGGGAGAAATGTCAAAGAAAAAAGGCACCCTAAAAACAAACATGTTAATTAAAAACATGAGACAAACACAAGCACCTCACACCTCTTCCCACCACCCCAGGAGGCCAGAGTAATTGTCTCTTTGCTTACAACATTTAAAAGATCAAATTAGCAGGAATCCTCCAGAAACAGTTAACACTGGCTCCTCACATTTCTTATCATCTAGACTGCTCAAAAATAAGAGCTATAGGAGAGCAGTGACATTTCAAACTTCTTGGATATTCAAGTGTCACCTCCAAAAGTAAGATTGCAGAGTTCCTTAGCTATATCAACAGTCTCAATCAAAAGAGCCTCAGACAGGTAGGTCCCTTCCAGAGGAAAGGTCTCTGAATTTTCAAAGTAACCCAAAGGTATGAGGGTGTTGCAGTTCCCAACTCTTAGACTCAACAACATTCTAGATTTCTGAGATAATCTGTCCATATTTATTCACATTTGGAGACATTTTTGAAGTAGGGCAAAGAATAAGTGAAATGAATTAATATTCTGATCCATTGCAATTACTGGATACCACCACTACTGGTTTCATATGGTGCTGGGAACTGAACTCAGGACCTCCTGTCTATATGTTGACAAGCACTCTGCCAACCAGCCTACATCCTTGCCCCTTAAAGCCTATTATTTCTAATTAAAAATAAACTCCAGGTTGTGTCAAGTTGACAGTTAAACTAACCATCATATAAAGTATATTAGTATTTTAAATATAAAAGCAGTGTAAGTTATGGGTAATATTCAAATATATGCTATTGGAAGGCAGAACACCATATAATCAGGTCAAGCTTCTGTGGAAAATTAGATGTGTAGTTTTGACAAGTTATATAAATAGGCTAAGCCCTGGGTTTTTTCACCTGTAAATGTTGATAATCAGAGCAGTCAAATCATTGCTGTTTTTTCATAAACATCTCTTCATACACATACTTTTCTCAAAGTGTAAGCCACCTATTACTTTATCTGTGTTTGATAATGTTACCATTATAGTATCTAAGCAATTTTCATGTCATTGAGACTTTTCACGTAAAACATCCAAAGTTTTCAGAAAGTCACTCGGGCAGGTACACCATGTTCTGCACTTTCACTTAGTTTCTACCATGCTTGGATTGTTCCTCTAGATGGGAAGAGGAAAGGCTTCTTCCAGTAAGCACCTGAATTCACAAAGATATGAGCACTGCCCTCCCCTCTTAATCAGAAAACAGAAGAACTCTGATTTTATTTTCTCACTGATCTAATAGACAGGGTGTGATCAAAGCAATGCTACCATTTGCCTTGAATGCAGGCAATCAGTGTATGCATTTTCTAAGTTTTGCATAGCATCTATGCTCCCCACACAAAGTAATTTTAATGGCATTCCAGATTCCAGATCAGCCATGACTACATGAAGCTTCCCAGCATCCTCACTTGCTCCACAGATGGAGACCACCACATGCCTAGGTTTTCCTAGAGAATAGTTCCAAGCCCCTATCTGCAGTCACTGAACTGTTCAATCAATGAAATGGAAAACCACAGTCCACGCACCCAGCTAAAATTCAACTGAAAGCTTTGTTCCTGGCAGCTTATATATTATGTAACTGAGACCTTCGTGGTAATTTTTTCATTGTGGCTTTATGCCAAGTGTCCTTAATCAGCAAATATACACAGATCAATCATCTAACCACTCTGAATTGTCTGGAAAACTTGGGGTGAGGTTGTAAGGTAAAATAAAAAGTATAATCAATGAAATTGGTAATGCTGAGGGGGAAACCAGGTTTAGGCGGTTTAAATATGCAGGTGTGAGATGTGGCATCCTATCTAGTTTTTACTATCCTGAAAGCTTGCTGAATTAGCTTTAAGTCTAAAGGTCACTTGATTTTCTTAAAAGAAGCTGTCATTTTGCATTAATATCTGCTACTTCACATTACCAGCATTCATCTGCAAAGACAGCTTTTAGCTTCTCTGATACATACAAATCTCAAATGAATAGCTTCTTGGGCAAATAGCATAGGATTCTGTGATCCTGGGTTTACGCCCAAACCTTTCAAAGGTCATGTTGTGCAAAACAAAACTCATGACAATGAATTTAAAGTGACTTTCTAAAAGTATAAAACTGTTGTGCCGGTGTGGGCTGTGTATAAGATTATTCTAAAACACTTTGGATGACTGGGTGAGGTACAGAGGTATCACCTGGCATTAGTTGCTTTTATTGCTGTTGAGCTAACAAAAACAAGTAAGGTAATAACGGTTTATGTTGGCTCCTAGTTAGACCATACAGGCCATCATGGAAGGGCAGCTGTGGTAGCTAGTCTATTGCACCTGCAGTGAGCAAGTAGAGAGCAATGGATGTGATATTCTGAATGCTTCTACTGTTTGCTCAATCAAGACGCTGGTGAAATAGTGCCACCCGTGTTCAAAATTCAGGAAATTTGACAATAAAAGCTTATGATCACAACCTCCAAATTATAGGATACACACACACACACACATACATACTGAACCTTGACATGTACTTTGGATAATTATGAAATGACAGCCAAAGCTTTTTGTTTTGCAATAAGAAAAAGATATAAAAGAAAACAATATACACCTAATTTTTGTAGACACCATGGAGGAATAATATATTCTGAGTAATGATGCAAACATCCAATACTCTAAGAAGAAACTGGTACAATAGAAATAGTCACGACTTGGAATAAAAAGAATCTCATTTTACATATCGCCCCTACAACAATTTTAGCTTGTAGCTTGCTGAAGTTCAAAGTTAAGTTAACCTGGTCCAGAGATTCTTCATCTGAAACGTGACATCATTTTGTGGTACCCCTCTGACGCTAGAAGTAAAACATGTGTGTGAAAGCATTTGCTAAATGATAGAGTAATCTAAGTATCCTAATGATGAAACACATCTCTTCTGCTTTTCCCAAATGCTGCAGCATCTCTACCTTATCAGTCAATGTTCCCCATGTCTTATCTGTCCATTTTCAAATAGGCGGCTCATAAATGCAATGTGGTGTTATTTTTCCCAAACCCAACTCGTGTGTTGTACCTCAAAGGTCCATGCATGCTTTCTATATGTGTATGTTCTCTTGTAATTCTTGCTATGGATTTGGTTCCTCGGCAAATATTTTCAGAGGCATTGAAAGCAAATAAATAACAAAGACAAACTCTCCTCCGGGGCTTTTCCACTTCTGATGAAGGAGTTATGGAGCTGATCATACACTGATCCAAATTCTTCTAATTAAATTTGTCCTAGTGACCACAGAAGAAAGCACAATAAAAGAACCCTTGAATTACCAAATTCCCATTGATAGTGGCCCTGGCACACTGTTTCAGCACAAGCTGTGATCAGGAGTAGTTACAGGAATTTATGCATGTCCTTTCTATCCTAGGTACATTTCTGTCATTGTGATAAAAATGCTCTTACCAACAGTAGCCTTAGAGAAGAAGGGTTTATCTATCTGGCTTACAATTCTATGCTACAGACTTATTGGGGGAAGTCAAGGTAGGTGGTCAAGCATGTAGTAGCATCAAATCTGCAGTCAAGAGTAGAGAGAAATGACATGGTCTTCGCTTGCACTTTTCAGGGCCCGATCCAGGAAACAATGACCCTACATTCAAGGTGGGCATTTCCACCCCAATAAACAGTCAAGACAATCTCACAGGACAACCTAATATAGATAATTCCTCCAGTTTCTCTCCTCAGAAGACTCTAGGTTATGTTTAATAGTCAAGAAAGAGCTGAAGGGATTTGCTGTCCCATGGGGGGGGGGGGAGCAACTGTGTCAACCCCACAAGACCCGCCCCCTGGAGCTGCTGGGGACTAGACTACCAACCAAAGAGTACCAATGGAGGAACCTATGGCTCCAGATGCATATGTTGCAGAGGATGGCCTTGTTGTACATCAGGGGAAGGAACAGCCCTTGGGCCTAGGGGGTTTGATACCCCAGTGTAGGGGAATGCAAGTATGGGAAGGCTGGAGTGGGTGGGTGGGTGGGTGAGCACCCTCCTAGAGGCAGGGGAGGGGGAGGGTATAGGGGATTTCTTGAGGGGAGACCTGGAAAGGGGATAACATTTTAGATATAAATAAAGAAAATATCAAATATATATATATTTCATCCACCTTAGAAAATGTCAGTCTTTAAGATTAAATATCCTAGAAATACACCCTGTCACCAACATCTAGGAAACATGAAACAATGAGTATTAGTGCAGAATTAAAGAAATCTCTCATGAGGAAAAAAAAATGTGCGATCTAAGGAAGCTCAGGCCATAGAAATAGACTAAACCAATTTTAACTTGATAGTGCACAGGCTTCTTGACCTTAGGAAATCCTTATTGTAAGGCAGGAGCTGCATTCCTCATTAGAACAGTAGTCTAATGGCAAGCTGTTGGCATATCACAAATGTTGGCTGAAAGTGTGCTGTTACCCGTGAGCCATAAGACTCCCTTTTCTACTCTATATTGTCACTGACTTCCTTCTCAGTTGTGGCCTCCCTGCAGGGAGAGCAACCTCTTATCAACCTCTGTATGTAGGCACATAGTGTTAGTAATAGGGACAGCTATTTAGAGATTATGTTATTCACCAATGAATGAATAAATAAGCAAGACATGGATTACAGTAGTTGGAGGAAATGACATAGTGAGAAAAGGCAGAAGGCCAAAATCTCGTGGAACTTTTGTGAAGTCGTAGTTACCTTGTGCTAAGAGCACCTGGCTCTGTAGTTACTATAATCTGTAAGGTCTTGGCATTGTAGGTACCGTGTGCACAAGGAAACTGGCACTGTGCTTACTGTGTGTTGTGTGTATGTGACTTAGTTGTTCCTACATGCTATAAGTACTCAGCATTGTACCTACTGGGTGTTGTGTATACATGACCTAGTAGTTACCATGTGCTCTAAGGAGCTGGCACAATAGTTATTGTGTGCTCTAAGTACTGGGATTGTAGTTACTCCTTGTTGTCTCTAGTAGTTGCCTTGCGCTGTGAATAGCTGCCATTATAGTAACTGTGTGTTGTGAATATCGGTCATTGTAACTTTAGTCGCTGTGGGCACCTGATGCAGCTATAACCATGTGCTGTAAGTCCTGGCATCACAGAGATTGTGGGATGTGATTCTCTGGCATTGCATTCTCTTTGTGATTTCAGAACTAAGCATTGTAATCACTGTTTACTGTGCCCTCTAAGTATCTGGCATTGTTCAAGAAGTTTGCACTAAAGTCACTCATTATGTGCTGTGGGCACCTGGTATTGTACAAACTGGCTTCTGTCATTGTAGTTACTTTATGTTGTGGGGACCTAGCAGTTTAGTTAGTGTGTGCTGTAAGTACTGGATAGCTCACATTACTATTTGTTGTAAGGATGTAACATAGTAATTACTGACTAAGACTGTCTGTAAACACCTTTCATTGTAATTATTGTGTGCGGTAAGTCTCTGACATTGTAGTTACTATCTGTTGTAAGTTCCTGACTTTGTAGTTACTATGTTCTGTAAGTTCTTGACATTGTAGCTACTATGTATTATAAGAATATAAAAGAGCAAGGACCCAAAAAATATGACTTAAGGATTCTAATTTTATATGAAATGATATAATTCGCCTGAACAAATAGAAATAATAATAGATGATATCTTTCTGTCCCTTGTTCTCACACTAACAGACACACCATGCATATATAGGTAATGGATAGAGATGTGAAATACACTAATTCTCAAAATTTGACACTTATTACAGATAGCATGCAATCTTACATCAGTATCCTGAAAAACATGCAGAATGTATATTAGGCTGGGAGCGTTATTCTTTGACCACTGCTGCAAACAAAATATGCCTAAGATAGCATTGTTCCAGATACTCACTTTCTTCTTGGACAGCATTGATGCAAAGGATGTTCACAGCATAGTTGCTAGGGGACTCCATCCCACGCAGAGCAGGAGCCTGGAGGGTGGGGCCATGGAGGCTGGCATCCCGTGGAGCCAGAGATTGCCTATTGATCCTGCCTGCCTGTGCACTCAGTTGGGTCAGGAATGAATTCCTCCCAATGCTGGCTGTGCTCTTTGGAGCAATCTTGTTTTCTAACAGACTGTTGACATGGAGGAAGTTTCCATTTCTTTCAAAATTCAAAGGCACATCAATAGAACCAAAGTTCCACACGCCTACTTCAAGTGATTGATTTTTTTTTTAAATGTAATTTTTAGGGTGGATCTGTAGAGGGACATGAATGTCACTCCAGAGTACTAGTTCAAGAATATTAATATTCACATGCTAGTCATAAAAATAAACTGAATTGGTTCTAATATTGAAAAAAAGCAGCATCTACCAGTTAACACATGGGCGCTGTCAGTCACAGATGACGTTTGAGCTCTTTCATGGTAAGCCCAGAAGTGACCCAATTAACCATAGTGAGAGCAGCACCTTTCTGAAAGAAGGCAGAGTAAAAGCAATGTGAGTTTATTTTCTAATTTTATATTGATCAAATGTATTCTTTACTGATAATTTCTGAGTATATATAATTTACCACCATCCTTTCTTATCTCTCTCAAACCTGTACATCCATTCCCCACCCCTGCAGGACCCTGTCCCACATTCAAACCTTTTGTTTTATTTGGTGACTAATGATTTTATCAGCAGCCATCTGTGCAGTCATGGGTTCTGAACTATCCACTGGAAGCTAATGGCTTTGCCATTTCCACACACTGAGGACAGTGATTGTCCCTCTCCAAGCATCTGCCAGCTGCCAATAGCTCAACTGGGCCAGGAAGGGTTCCATGAGTCCCTTCTGGACCATGACTGCCTGCTGATGGCAGAGTTCTCACTCCTATGTAGGACATTATACTGCCCTCTCTGAGGCTCAGAGAACGTTTCAGAAGAAGGTGCAGGAAAAGATGTAAGAGCCACAAGATGGGGAGAGGGTTGCAAAATGCTGTCTTGCGGCTTGACATGGTCATTGTAATCCTGAATTTACAGTGGCTGTGGTAGCCTGCACTGGGCCTGTCAACATCTTTAGATGTTTTCAAAACACTTTCTTTTCGAATTGCCTGACTCATTTCCTGTCTTTGTTCCCTGGCTTTTCATATACTGCCCCTGCTCTGATGAGCCTTCCAGAAACTTCCAGGCAATCTTGCAGCTTGATATATTGCTTTGCAAGCAGGGGCCTCCATCCCTCTCCTTTCTTCATTCATCCAGCCCAGTCCTCTCATGAGCCAATACTTTCCCAAGATATCTTGACTCTGGTTTTTTCATTTGCTCCCCTGGCAGCCAGTGCAATCCTGCTTACCCATCTGAACAGCAACCTATCAGAATTCTTTTGACCTAATGTGGCCAAAAGAAGAGGAGGCTGGGAGGAGAGCTGCTGATGACTGCCACTAACTCTCTGCTCTGGACTACCCACTTCTTTTCAGGTCCCCCAAAGTTCCAGAGTCTTCCTTAATTATAGGAACTCAACCTGTACTCTTTCACTCCTTAGAAAACTCTTATCGCTTATCTCCTGCTACAACACACACACACACACACACACACACACACACACACACACACACCTGCTAACCCCAGGGAACATTCCCGCACATAGCTATGCTTTAGGGAGATGCTCTGAGCTCAGTGTGCAGGACCGTGAACCTGTCTTCTCACGGGTGCTCAGCTGCTCATTCATCACATGTGTCCCCCACTGCAAGGCAACTTCTGCTAGGCAGATGCCATAATAGTCCCACACCATTGTCATTCCAACCCAGGGCATATTGGCTGGTATACAACATGGCATCAAAGCTCAGTTTTGAATGAATGAAATGAAAACATTTTCTGTTACCTAATCTTGCCAATACAATACACTATTCTGCCTTTCAGAGAAATAGCATTCATATGAAAAGTGCTATCAACAAGCCACATGTGCAATGAGTCAGTTATCATGACATCTAAGCATCTGCTTCCTTAGGAAGGTGGTTGAACTCTGGCTTGACAGGACATCTTATTTCCCCGGTCAGCAGCCATGTCACTTCACAGCTAACCCTGCCACCCTTGAATCAGAACACATGTGCTTATGAGGATGTCTGCTTTGAGAGGGCAGAGCCCTTCTTCCAGCCTTACTTTTCACAAAGACAGATCCCAAGGATGGAAGAGCTCTGGACTACCTCCATTCACAGCCTGGGTCTGAAGATTCCTGGACTGACTTCCCTTGCGTCTGGGTGTTACACACAGGATTTATGGTTGAGTAACTGAGGAGTTGCTTAGACTCTTGTCTGTGCTGACTCCTCACTTCATTAAAATACCTCTTATTCACCTGACTCCGCAGAAGTCACAGTCAGTCTCAGATCCTCTCTGATCACTTTTCTAACCTGGAAATGTGGTCAGCACTCACTTTGCCCCATCCCAGCAAAAGTACCAACAAAGATTCACAACAAAAAAAGAACAATACAGGTCGGGCTTCTTCTAGCTTTACTGTTATTTTTATGCATTTCTCCTTTGTTCCTCTTCTCTCTCCCCCATTCCTTGCTTTTTTCATTCCCTCTTTATTACTAAATCTTACTAATCTAAATCATTACTAATCTAAACAAGGCCATAAAGTTCAAGCTATTGAACGTTACTACCCACTAACTCTCCTGTGCATACTTCCAAAGTATTAACACAGTTAACTGTAGCTACTCCATGACTAAAGCATGTATTAACCTGGTAGAAGACAGGAAATATTCTTACTAGAAGCTGGAGTTGTAGCTCAGTTAGAAGCACGGGCTGCTCTCCTGAAGAGCTCATGTTCCCATCCCCAGCACACACCTGACAGCTCACGAGGGTCTGTAACACCAGTCCAAGGGGATGACTCTCCCTTCCAGCCTCTAAGTGCACAGTATGTTTGTGGTGCCCTGGCATTCATGTACACAAAATAAAGAAGTAATCTGATGTATTAACAGGGTCGCTGTGATCTGATGCTGATCTTAAAGAAGTCAGTGGTTCTTGCTGGTCACGCTGTAGCTGTTTTTAATCTTTTGACATCACAGAATGATATCACCTTCTATAACATTTGTTTTTTTAGTATCACTGCCCATCACTGTCATCTATAAGATTTATGCCAAGAACAGTTGAATTACAAAAAAGAAAGACAGGAACCTTCATGTTTTTTTCAGTGTGTGGTTTCTGTTTTGGGTTGTATTCATAGCTATCTTTGGTAGCATGCAACGTGAGCCACAAATTGAACATGGCTAAATGCACACAGATAACCAGGAGATCCAGTCCCTTCTTAAAAGTTCTTGTTTGTTTAGAGATTACCTCCAAATCTCTTGTTTGTGCCAATTCCTTTCAGGTAAAGTATCCCAATATTTGCCGAGCACGTCCAAAACAAAAACAGTCTTATTATTATTATTATTATTATTATTATTATTATTAGCCTCCTCATTTGTTGTTCTTGAAGTGGACTTCCCATGCCAAGAAAACCAGTGAGTTACCAATCCCTCTGCTGAGAGTGGTGGCTTTCTTTCCTATACGTCTGCCCTTGCCTTCCACACCCAAGAGTCATCAAGTTCCTGATCCTTTCTTCTCCTAACTTCACACAACTGCCCAGGGAGGTTTCCTCCAGCAATGGTGGTGTTCTTTACAGTTCCACTTAGATAGTTTCAATGACTCATCTTCCCTGTGGGGCAAAAATCTCAACTCCTCCTGGTGGCACACATATAAACTTTGTGTTAGTGACTTCTCAAGCCTCCAAACCCCTCCCCCATCTCTTAATGGCTGCATATGAATTCCCAATCACACATGCTTCTATGCCTGCAGCATCTCTATCTGAAACAAGGCACCAGTTCACACACCTTTCTTCTTTGGCACATTCTGCAAATGCCTGTAGCACTACTACCACCACCACCACCAACAACAACAACACCATCACCACCACCACCACCACCACCACCACCACCACCACCATCACCACCACCATCACCACCACCACCACCACCACCATCACCACCGCCTCCACCACCTAGCCACTCTGACAAGAGGACAGATAGGAAGAAGACACCTAAGGCTCTCTTCTGGCATCTGTGTGCATGCAGCCCACACATGTGCATATGTTTACACAGACATGAATAAATAAATATAGCAGATGAAAACATAACTTTTAAAGTTGGCTTCACGCTTCCTTCTGAGTGAATCAAGCTGAGGAATATACTGCTAACTGCATCTCAAGTGAGAGAAGACAGCTTTAAATCATATGAGCTTCGGTCAGAGAATGTATACACACTTCCTTTTACACAACCTTTAAGTTGTCACTCTCCATAAGAAAGAGAGAGAACCGATGGCTTTAAACGTTTGCTCTAAGTAATGGAAAATAATGTGAGCCATCTGGAATGAACACAAATAAATACAGAAAAGGCTCATTGATGTAGCATCATTAGGAAATGAACTGAGTCACATAAATAACCTCACTGATTAATACACATTTTTCTTCACTCATTAAATAAAGGTAAGTGCACTGTTTTCATACTAGAAAAATTATTTTCATATATGTTGAACTCTTTTGTACAACAAAAATGAAAAAGAAATTTATCAAATTGCCCAAATATTTTTAAATATGCTCAGGAATTTTTAAGTGAAGGAATTTTTAAGTAAACAGGTGGTCTTCTTGTTAACCTAAACATCTATATTTATGTTTTTATTTATATTTTGGAATTCTTCTAAAATGTTGCAAATTTAATGTTAATATGTAACAATATTAGAGAGTATTTATTTTGCCATCTTCTGTCCTATACTTTCTAATCCTTCTGTAACAAAATGTTTAAGTCACATAGTAAAAATATAATTTTTAAGTTAGGACTGCAGTTAGCTGTTTTATGTTAACATGATAAATCTGCCCAGTTCAAGCTCTGCATCCCTCATCCTGATACACCCAGACACAGCAAAGTGAGCAGGAACGTTCAGGTCAGCCATCCAGAGCATCCCATTGTCAGACTTCTCAGCACTCAGGTAAGAGGAGGAGGGCTGCAAGTTCAAAGTCATCCTCAAGCTCCAGAGAATGGGAAGTCAGAAGGGGTTACATAAGACCTAAGACACTGCCTGAAAAGATAAAAGAAAGTGAAGAGGAAAGGAAGGGAAAGGAAAGGGGAGGAGGAGAGAAGGGGGTGGGGAGGGAAGAGAGAAGAAGAGAGAGTTCCCTAAAAGCCTGAGGCAGGTTAATCCTTTCTTTTAAATTAAAATAGAATTACACCATTTTCCCACTTCCTGTTCCTCCCTCTAAGCCCTCCCAAATGCCCTCTTCCTCTCTCTCAAATCAATACCTTTTCATTAACTGCTGTTATAATTAAATACAATAAATATGATCATTTTAATGGGCACTACAATTCTTTATAAATATTATTTTAATGTCTGCCACCTACTAAATATATAACTATAATCTGCTCAGTCAATATAATGCTACATGTACGTCTATGATTTCAATTAGGCCCCCTAGAATTAGATCAGCACTTAAGGGACTAGGGAACTTTTCCCTGGGAAGAACATTTCTCCTCCTAAAGGCCTTCCTTAGTTGCCTATTGTTTGTCTAGGATTAAAGCACATAAGATTTCCCACTTCTGTATTAGCATATCCATTGGTGTCTTCCTCTTCAGGTCTTACTTAGATGTTACCTTGTTGAAGTCTGATTGATCTTAGAGATTTAAAAACACAGTACTAAATTATTTAAAGCATTGAGTAATTTATTTCACTTCTACCCCAATGACTTGTTTAACAGCATCATTTGTGTGTGTGTGTGTGTGTGTGTGTGTGTGTATGTGTGTGTGTGTGTGTGTTTGCACATGCTGGTAGGTAGGAGCAAAGGGGGAGAAAAGGAGAATGAAGAGAAAGAAGGAAAGAGGGAGAGGAGGGAAGAAGGAAGGAAGGGAGGGAGGGACACAGGGAGGGACACAGGGAGGGGCACAAGGAGGGTGGGAGAAAGGGAACAAAAAGGGTGAGAAACAAGGTTTGCATGGAATTAGCCTCAACAAATCTGTCTGAGAAGCTATACTATGGCTCACTTGTTTATGACTGTGTATAGCATCATCAGGGAACATGGCAGCAAGACCAGAATCCAGTGCTCATGGCCTGTTCCTTCTGCTACTGGATACTTCAACTCTTACATAGGAGAAGTTGCTGCTGTCTTTTGTTTGACTTTCACTGGAAGAAACAGCTACAGCTCAAGAGAATGCACATGCTAATAAATGTTTATTGAAGTACAAAGGAGCCATAAAGTTCCCTCCATACACAGTCATAGACGAGGCAATATAACAATAGAAAAATTATTTTGCCCGATAAATTTTGGTGACCCTGGTGGCTCAAAGCCTTCTTACTGTTTTCTTCAAATGACTGTTGTCAATAATAATTAAAGGTTGGCAGATCCTCGCAGAGAGCTTAGAAATAAATAGATTTTTTCCCTAAAAAATTAATAGTAAAAAGTAATAGATGTTCATTACAAAACAATTGTCTAAAACTATGAATAGTAGCTGAGCACACAAACTGTACCCACAATTCACAACCAAGAGGTAGAGACCACTAAAACAGTTTGATGTATTGCATCCCATCCCTGCTTATTGTCTTTATATTTATACATTTATATATAAAGTCATGCTTTTTATAGGCATTGCTATCCTGCCTTTGTTTTGACTTATTATAATATAAGCATTTTATTGGCCATTAAAATTCTTTGTAAACATCATTTTTAATGGTTGCATAAATGTTCCATTGTAAGAATATGCCATAATTTTGCCTGTTTGCTTGTTCTTGGACATTTAAGATGCTTTCTTTTTTTTTTTTTTAACTTTCTAGCACATGAAAAGCTTTTTTTTTTTTAAATAGTTTTTAGGAGAAAACAAGTTTATTTCCTATGCAAATGAGCTCTCCCCCAAATGGACAGTCATGGCACCTCAGCGTACTAGAGGCATTGAAAGCCTCAGGTTCCATCAGAATAGGCATTTATCTTCCCTTCTGGCAATAATTCATTGTAATTCAGACCTCCATTCCTAGCTGCTTCCCCTCAAAAGTGTTTTCCATCTCGCACAATTGCAAAGACTCACTTCTCTGACAGGTGGCATTTAATTTGTGGGTAGGTCAAAAGCTCTTCTGTCCTTTATTCCACTCGAAGGGGAAGCCTCCCTTACAGTCCTCCACATGCAGAGCCCTTCCTTTTGTCAGTGAGAATATCTACCTCCTTTTCAAGCTCCATTCCTGGCCATTATGGGAGATGCAGACATGCTTTTCTTGGGCTTGGGCTGGGAGCAGGGTTACTTCTGGGGCTCTTAGATCTCCTGAGGTATCCCTCTCCATGGAGAACAGAGGTCTCATAAAGGAAGCCACTTCTCACCCCCTGACCCCTTTAGAACAGGGCCATTTACACCAAAGTCATGCCAGAGCATACATGCTATCCCACCTGTGACATTAGATGAAACTGCTAAGCTTTAAGATACTTGAGGTAGCGACATCAAGAAGCAAGCTTATTAATAACAATGACTCCACATGCAGTGAAGTCTTCATGAGCATATTTAACATGAAATCCAAGGACTACAGCAAAAGTTAGGCACTGCAGAGGACTTTCCTTGACCTAAGAGTTTACCAGAGCCTAAGTATCTGTAGCTTTATCACAAACACATTCTAAATTAAAGATCTAACATTTTGTTAAGGTCAAAGTGTGGATACCACAAGACAAATAGAATAAAACTCATGAAAAAATGAGATTGGAAAATCCTGAGGCAGACAAGGATAAGGCGTCAAAGACTATTTCTATTAATACTGAAACTGGTGCTGGAAGTACAGTTGACTGATCCTGACTGGGTCATTTCACCTTCAAAAGTCCAGCATGCTGCCTGGAATCAGACACTTACTGAATAACCAAAGTGGACCCAAAGTTCAAAGTACACAGTCAGTGAAGCAGGACTGAAAAAAACTGTTAAAAACTTGCATGGAGATCCCATAGATGACGACCAACTCTGGTTCTTCTAACTAGGAGGCATAAGCCCAATGGAATAAAATAGCACTGATTCCAAATGAATCTATAAATCTCTACTTTCTGATCATGGTGGGAACTTTACTAAATGATTAAATCAAATTACTTTGTGACAAGGTAGGTTATAAAATATTGGAATGTTGCATAAAAGCATTAATATTATGATTAAGCTCTTTCATTTTTTTAGAACACACAGAACTGAATTGTTCTCATTTTTATAGCAACAGATATTCAGATTTAAACAAAAGTAGACAGTTGCTTAAAGCAACTTCACATTTCACAAACATTTTTTTCCCAAAGAAGTTAAGTTTTCTTTTTAAATAAAAATACTCAGTTACTGTTTGAAAAGCAGTATGTTCTTTAAACGTACTGACAAACTTAGGGTAAAATTATCTAACAGTGACAAGGAGCAAACTGTCTAAAGTTTAGTTTTTTGGATCTCAAGATAAATTATATAGTGCCAGGCAGTGGTAGCATATTCCTTTAATCCCAGTCCTCAGGATGCAGAAGCAGAAAGATCTCTGTGAGTTCAAGGCCAGCCTGGTCTAAAGAGCTGGTTCCAGGACAGACAGGACAATAAGGAAAAAACAAACAAACAAACAACATTTTCTTGAAGAACAAAAACAAACAAACAAAACAAACAAATAAATAAAAATATTTATAGTCATAATATGCCCACAAGTATTTAGAGAGTGATTTCCAAAACTAATACATTTATTTCTTCAGTAAGCTTAAGGATTTTCACAACAAATGTAATAAAATCTATAATTAGATTCACACTAGATCTTGCCCATTACTTAGCTTGTGACAAATAAAAATGATAGCAACAAAAGTAGCTAATAGTGCTTATAACTTTTAGAATTTCACCATTACAGGTAAAGGGTCCTGAAACTATTTTTAATTTGAACATCTATCAAGTAAGCCAGGCTATTGTGTGAACTGTGGGGAACAAATTAGAAGTATTACCCACTTATTCTCAATAGTTATGGAAACAACCCAGTGTCATTCAAAAACTAAATGGATAATAAAACTCCGGTACATATATGCAATAGAACACTATTCAGTTACAAAGGAAAGTGAAATTGTGACACTTTCAGGCAAAGAGATGGAGCTACAAAATACTATATTCAAGGAGGCAACTGAGACCCAGAAAGACAAATACTGCATATTTTGCAGATCCTAATTCCAAGTCTTCAGATCTGAATATCCTTTATCTGGAATAACCTCAAAACCAGGACAGTAAACAGGGACCATGGTGAGAGACCTAGAGAGGGGCATAGCAAGATTCGGGTACTCTGAAGAGAAACAAAACAAAACAAACAAACAAACAACAACAACAAAAGCAGGTTTAATGGGGGATAGGGCAGGAATGGCCATGCGCAAGGAGACTGAGGAAGGAAGAACAAACACAGAAAGCATTTGAATAACCACTAAAGATTCATATTATCATATATTTACCTAAAAATGCATGATTACACGTACATGTGTGTTTACATCATATACATACATACACATATACATATAGTTTTGATATATTTGTGCCACCTCAGGTAGTAAAGTGCCCCACAAAGCCACAGAATGGCTAACAAAGACCCCAGCATCATGACAGGGGTGAGAAACTTCCTTTAGAGTTGTTGGTTAGGATTGTCCAAGAGACTCCCAAACAGTGCAGGCTATTGCTGTTGCCCTTGTTGCCTCCCAGAGCTTGAACATGAGTCCCTATTGCTAAAGACACCATGCATTTTGAACACCAAGTTCAGAAGATTTAAGCTGGATATGATCTGAATACCTCCCTCAGAGCCAGTTTTCAGAATATCAGAAGGTTCTATTAAAGGTGCCAAGAGAGAGAAGTAACAATATTTTTCCCTGGCTGTGATGCTTGTGAACTACAACAATGATCAGCACAGCAAGATGCCCTTAAAGGTTCAAGAGTGGTACTCATATCTTGGTGGTGATCAAGAACTCTGTAACTGGATCTAAGGCCACCTCAACAGGGTAGAATCCATGCCTAGTACTGGAAACCTAGCTCACTAACCAGGGCTAGTGAAGTCATGGATCTGAAGAGGAGAACCCATTATCACATTACTAGAGGAACATAATTCCTAACTGCATTCTAAATCTTTTTCTTGTACCCACAGATAAGTGTAGCTCTCATTCATCAAAGAAACTTCGGTTGAAATCAAACAAAGACCATTACAGAAAACTACAACTGTTAAAAATGGCTGCATTTTCAACTCATTGTAGGGTGCCCCACCCTAACAAATACAGCTACACCACAGGTCCTGCCCCTAACTCTCAGGGAACACTGAAGAAGAAAGGGCAGAAAGATTGAACGAGTCAGAGACAAGGATATCTCATGAGAAATTGTGTTTCATAGAAATGACAAGAAAACTACACCCATGATACCTCAACAATATCACTAACTAGACAATACTATGACATATGGTATATACAGTGATGTCTTGAAATATGGAGTATAAATATATGTAGGGGGAGGTGCTGATTCCCTAATTGGTTCTTGATTGTGTCAATAAAGAAGGCAGGAGCCAATTGTTGGGCAAAGGGTAGAAGTGGGACTTCCAAGTCCCAGGAGGAGGAGCAAACTCAGGGAAAGAGAAGGGCTTTTTGGCCATGCTTTGGAAGAAGAAAGCTGCAGTCATGTAAGATCTTGGGGGAAAATTAGAACTAGCAGCCTCTGCCATCAGCCATTAACCAAGAAGGTTAGCAGAGACTGGTTGATATAGACTATCTGATAGGGTTAGGATTGGAGATTCTGTGCCCCTCAATTGTGCTATCTGACAAGCTTTAAATTAATAAAACTGTCAAATGTTTTCTTCCATAGAACAAAGGTGGGCAGAGAAGAAGAGAAGCCAAGAGGGGGTCAGTGGAGTTCAGACAACAGCTCCTGGCTTTCCCAGGCTGGGGCTTGGTGTAATCAATCTTGAGCTAAGCCAGGAGGAACTGAGGATTTGAACCCAGCTCCTGGGAAAGGCAGTAGCTGGCCTTAGTGGAACTAAGTCAGGAGGAGGACCATGGTCCTGGGCAAAGGAGGAAGCTGCAGTCCAAGGCAAAGGAGGGAGTGTGATTTTAAAATTACATACAACAAATATATAAATTTATTATTATCAATTATTATTATTAAACTGTTTAAATCACCAATGTAAGAATTTAGAAAGACTGAAAGGATTCTGTATTTTTGTAAGAATATGAAATGCTATTGGTGCAAGGAGAAACAACACAATCAGTCAAAGATGAATAGTTGAGCTCTTGTAGGACCCAGCAATCCTGCTTCTGATCATGCATCCAGGAGAGCTGAAAGCAGGAGATAGATATGATTCTTGTGTGCCCATATTCATGGACGCACTCCCCATAATAACCAAGAGGTATAAGGAACCCAGATGGTCATCTGTAGTTGATAGAGACAATATAAGTATGAGAGCTTTATTCTAAAGAATATCATTTAGCTTAGAAAAAAAAGGGGAAGCCGGGCGTGGTGGTGCACGCCTTTAATCCCAGCACTCGGGAGGCAGAGGCAGGTGGATTTCTGAGTTCGAGGCCAGCCTGGTCTACAAAGTGAGTGCCAGGACAGCCAGGGCTACACAGAGAAACCCTGTCTCGAAAAACCAAAAAAAAAAAAAAAAAAGAAAAAAAAGGGGAAACAATCTTACTACATGCTACAACAAGGATAAATACCTAAGCATAAAGCTACAAGAATAACCCATCAGAAAGTGATAACCATACTGATTGTAGCTAAACTCATGAGAATAACAACTAGAAAGTTGGCTGTCATTGAGTGAGAGAAGAGATAGTACCAGGATAGAATTTAAAGCATAGATTGCTATCTCTAGCATGACATTTTTCTAAAAACCTGACTATGGTGGTTTGAATGAGAATGGCTCCACGCACTCATACATTTGAATGCTCAGTCCTGGGAACAATTGAGAAAGAACTAGCAGACGTGACTTTGTTGGAGAAAGTGTGTGACTTTGAGGTTTCAAAAGCCTCAGTCTTATTCTCTCTGCCGACTGTCTATAGATCAGAGAGAGAGACAGACAGACCGACAGACACAGAAAAAGACCTATATATTTTTTTAAAGTAGGTTTAGGTGGTCCCAGCACTCTCGTGGAGATGTTCCAAGAACAACAGCAGAAACCCAGAACCTCAGTGTGTTTACTTTATACATCTGACCCACTGAGGTAAGACTTCTGAATACAGTTGAATGAAGAAGGTTTAGCAGATTTTGGTGAGGGTCTCTGTACAGGAGCAGTCTCAGGTGGCTTCAGTCATTCCAGAAGAGGAAGCTGTGGTTGACAGATTTTACGTACACTGCCAACACTCACATGCACACCAAAAGAGAGTTTTGCCATCCCTCTGAGCCTCATAGGAAAGATTGATAGTTCTCCATGGGCACAGGAGACCTTGGTGTGCCATGTAAATAAATCATCCTTGCTTAGTTAGGGCTTCCTCCTCTCCTCACAGTGTTCTCTTTTGGCAGGATGAAAACAGTCTCAAAGTCAGTTATACAGTGTGGATAGAGTCAACACTAACTCGAGGTATGTGTTTGTTCCCTGAGCTATAAAAGATTCCAGAATCACCTAGTGATGACAGGGCCATAAAAACGTCCTCTTGATGGAAGAAAACTTAAAAATTCACCCTCATCAACCTTCATTATCACCATCTAGAAACTTCTTGCCCAGCATCAAAAGTTTCAAACAGAACATTTGGAAATTCACCACAATTTATGGGTAAAACCCACCAGAATATCTTCTGGAAAGAGCCATGCACTCACCTTAATACTTCAGGCTCATAAATACATAGGTAATATGCAATTTGTAAGGGATAATCAGTAACTCCTTGCCCTCAGTTATTACCTCTTCTGTATCATCTAATTGCCAACCTCAAGATTGCAGTCAAACCTTAGTATACAAAGAGCAATTCACACCATGATGCTGTGATGTCTTAATGCTTTCAAATGTAGTTTAATTGGGTGAGGATTTGAGGATCCATTTGATATTAATCATAACTTCCTTCCACTTCAATATCCGCAAGGGAAATAAAATACTTTTCTTGTTCTATACTCAGGTGGTACAGTTTCATTATTAACAATGAGAAATGTTCTTTAGAGAACAAAATGATACTCACGTCTTGAAGATTTCACAAAAATTGGAGTCAAAGTGTTGTCCAATCTACACTGTAGAAGAATTTTAATCCAGCAACATGGCTGCTCTGGCAAGCGATTTACATCTAAAGACCTTCTAGGTCTGCATGAACTGCTGGAATGCAAACATGCCACACAGATTCTTAGTGCACACCTTTAATTCCAAACATTGTAGGTAACGTTAGGTTGTAGAAGGAAGTAGCAGTGATTTAAAGTGACATCTAATTGCGGGGAAGACAAGTGATAAATCAGAAAAAGATTTAACAGACTGAGTCAGAGGAAGGATATGCCCATCTCTCACAAGAACAGACAGGAAAGAGAAGTGAGTTCAGAAAGCAGCACAGACAGCAGAAAGGGTGAAGGCAGCTTTACAGAGATGGCTTGCAGGTGAAGATAACATGAACCATAAAATGAGAAGTAGCCAGAAGACTAGAACAGATTGCCAGAATTAGTTTGAAGCCAAGCAGAAAATTCAATGAGAAGCCAAGAGAAGCCAGTTTGATTCAGTCAGCTTGGGGAGAAGATTGAGCCAGAACAACTGAGTACACCTGCCAGCTAGAGTTTAGAAAGAACTAGAGAGGGTGAGCTTATTCAACAGTAAGCCTCTGAGACAACAATTACATCAGGCAAGAAAAAGATCCTTTTATAATACACAAAGTATGTGATCAGCCCTAAATAATTATATTTTAAAAGTCACCTTAGTAGAATCATTTAAGACTAGTTAATCCTCAAAACACACAACTACTACCGAAACAATGTCCTGGAACATACCCTGAAGTTTTAAGAGAGAAATGAGAAGCTAGAGCCTACAAGATATGTCATGATCTCACAGCTCCTACACAGCAGTTAGAACAATGCTCTTCCTAAAGGTTAGAGTTGATTTAAGGTTAGAGAGATATTTTTAGTAAAAGGAGCAGAATTAGAGGTAGAGAATATATTAGGAATAAAAGCTCATCTACATCTTCATCTATCAATGACTGACTTTAATTCAAATAAGCTTGCACTCATACTTAGCACTCACATCTGGCTGTAGAGATACTGTGAGGAAGTGATTGGAATGATGTCGCAGTCTAAAAAGCATGAGCTCCTGAGTTTGATTTCCAGTACACACAAAAGAAGTAGGTCATAACAGCACATACTTGTAATACCAATGCTAAAGGGGTAGGGACCAAATTATCCTCAGGACCCTGGACAGTCAGCCTAGCACCGTCAATGAGGCCTAGATTAACAAGGGAGCATGCTTCAACAACTAAGCTGGACAGACACTGAAGAACAGTCCTCAGGGTTGAACTATGGTCTCTATGTGCATATGTAAACATGCACATAAAGGAAGCAGGGGGAGAAGAGGTGAGGAGAGGGGAGGGCAGGAGAAGAGAGGAGAAAGTTGGAGAGGGGAGTAGAGGGGAGGGGAAGCAAGTATAGGCCATGGAATAAAT